>NW_026555170.1:10470000-11070000 GCF_021234165.1 Pteronotus mesoamericanus
CATGCACACAAAAAATTGAGCATGACTTTATTTATAAACTCATAATTTGGATATTTTAATGGCAGTCATTTGACTTGTGTGGATACAGAGACTCAGGGACTCATCCAGAGCAGCCGGTCCTACAGTTACACTGCCTTGTGCCTACCTCCCACATGTTCAGCGGAGACAGGACTACTGTTGACCCTGAACATATTTTGTGATACCAATAAGAGGGCGGTGTTTTACAGTATGAGCTCTCCTTGCACTAAGGGTGTTTAATGCCTTTGAAAAAAGTGCTGTTGACCAAAATGATCTAAAAATCAAGTATATTATATTCTCATAGGAGCGACGTTTATGTTCTTATGGACTTATACACAACTAGGTGGTATCAACGACGACATGCTAACTTGCTTACTGAACTAGATAGTCTAAGTACCTGTAAAGTGTAAATCCTTCTAAAATGCATGAATGGAATAGTAGCACAGTAAGAAAATTCATGCATTCATTACCTCTTCATAATGCTTGCATTATATTTTTTTTTCTGGCTAAATGGTGAAGAGATAAATGAAAATAAGAAGACTTCCTTTGTAATAATTTTTTTTTGACCAGCATCTTTGAAGACTATTAGGGTCACTTGATCACTCTTTGAAACAGTATGCTGTCTTCTGTTTTTACTGCATTTTTCTCTATAACAAACAAAAGCAGTCAAAATCTAGTTGCTGGTCATTCTATTGAATGACCAAGTCTTTATTCTTTCCTGAACTACCCTCTCATTAACAACCATTGTTTCACCTTGAACCAATTTAGTTTTAAATGCATGAAACAATTCCTATTCACACCGAACATTTCACCCTCTGACTCAGCACCGCATTGTTATTTCACAATGTCAAGGATGCCTCCAATTTGTGATATAAAATATAGCCCGACTCAGAAGGCCTGAAAGGGCTGAGCTCAGTCCTGAATCATACAGTCTCACCTTTCCATCCCAGCTCTCATCTTGCCCGTTCTGATATACAGTTGTTTTTAGCTATCGCTGTTTTTTTTCCCCGTTAACTATGCTTTTTTAAAGTTCTAGGCCTCATGTACCCAGATAAACTAAACCTAAGCCTAAACCTAAAGATGCATACTTTTTTAAGGGGCAACCCAATTGTAGAAACATTTTGCTAACTCCTCCTTTGAAATTACTTTTAAAAATAATTTCCCAGCTTCAGAAGCAAGATGGGTTCATTTCACTTCAAGTCACTGAAGACCATTCCTTGATGATAACCTATTGAACCTCCCCTCAACTCTTTTTACTTTCTCAGTCCTCTGACTTTTATTTTGCCCCTAGGTTATGAAAAAAGGCTGAGGAGTCGGTGGGAAAGGGAAGGGGACAGACCATGACTAGCCTTATACGACCCTTTGCCTGAGCCCATCAGGAAGCAAATTTACTGAGATAAATCTGAGGGCTGTCTGCCAACTACAAGAACTAAGCTGATGTCGTGGGTGTGACCCACTTTGTACTGTGAATGTAAATCATCACATTTCAAGTTGTTACAAGCAAAATTTAGGTCCACTGAAAACTGAGGTCCAAAGAATACTGCATACACAGAAAAAGTATACATTCTTCCAACTGTGTGGCTTTTTTGAAACTAACTCCTGCACAAACCATTTACATCTCTAACCTATTTAATGTTTTTAAGCATTTTTTTCAATGGAAACATGTCTTTTTAATATTAAGGTCCTAGACAGAAAGGTCTTATGGAAATCAAGTAAAAAGTTTTAAAAAATCACCTTTGACGACCCAAATGATAGCGCTTATCCTCGCGCTATAGTTGGGCTTCTGGGGATGGCACAGAGTGATTCCCCCGCCCGCAGATGGCACAGACTTGAATATGTCCCAGCGCTCGTGGGAAGCAGGATCAGAAAGGAAGTGTGTCCTCAGATCACCCCTCTGGGTGTGGGGAGACAGTGACCCTGCTTGCCCCCTTAGTGGTCATGTGACCACACCACCCTCTATTAGCCTCATCATTCATCATCACAAGTTAAACCCTCCAGGATCGCGATTGCCGTGGCCTCTGCTCTAAATTCGCTCGAACTTCTCTACACTGCGCTGGTGCCGAGGAGCGCGGTGTGGCCCGGGGCTGCCCCTGGATTTCTAGCTGAATGGCCTTGGCCCTGGCCTTGCCATGGGTTTTCCTCTGTTGAGAAACTCATCCAGGAAAAATGCCCAGGTTCCCAAAAGTTAAAATATTGGGTAGTAAAGGAAGGCACCTTATACAGGTAATAAGTAAAACTTGTGGTTGTTCGAACCAAAGGCACCCTTGCTCTGCTCATTCCCCAGAGGAACAGGCAAAAAGGCTCATGGGTTAATGAATGCATTAAAAGGACCATCCACTGTACAAAATGTTGCTTGTCTCAAGGGAGTACCCCAAAATGCTGGGAACATCTCCCTCCATGCACTTCCTGACCTACGTGTAGTAGACAAAACAAACCTGTGGTCTCAATTACCCATGTACAAAATTGTTCAGCTGAAATGTACTGAGAGCAACCGGCCAGATTTTCTCACCTCAAAATGATGGTCTTACCCTGCCTGCTAACAGAACTAGCTCAAGAGACAACAACATTAAAAAAAAAAAACCCACAAAAAAACAGCATAGTTATTCCATAGAGGGTTGCACGGGGCTGGAAGCCATTCATAATTTGATTCCATATGTCTGGGTGGTCAACAGTATGATGCTAAAGCAAATATACAATAGGCAACAAGATAGACATACAGACACTTATTTCTATTATAGGTCTTGGCCAACAGATTTTTTATAACTTCATTGAAAGTTGGTTATTATATTAGACATACTTGGAAGCTTATTTTTTAGTCCTATGTAAGGAAAGCTTCATGGGGTGGAAGAACTGAGCTGAATGTTTATAATTATGTGGCAAGAAGGAAGAAATAGAAGGAAATTCTACTGATATAAGTGACTATGAGGAGAGGAGAAAGGCCAAACGAGGCAGGGGCAGAGGGGACAGGGGTTGGAAGAATACAAAATAAATCAGAAAAGCCTAAAAAACAGACAGTGTGTGACAAAGGAAATGACAAACAGAGCATCAAGCATGATAAGAGAAATAATAAGATGTCTTTTAAGGTGAACTGATTGTGGAGAAAGAATACAAGTTTGGGGAAGTAGGTTGTACTGCTGAGGGGATGAGGAGCCAGGGGACAGATTTTTGAAGAATGAACTCTCTAGCAAAGTTCAACCACCCAACCAAGGGCTTTCAGACTTTAGTGTGTGGAAAAGAAACCCCGTGGTTCTTGTGTACAATGCAGATGCCTTGACTCCATCCCAAGACAGCCTGATTTGGATGTATAGATGGAACCGGGGCATGTTTTTAAGAAGGACAGGATGAGTCTGCATTTTGTCTAAGACACAGGTCTCACTCACTTGGAAAAAACTCTGGAAGCAAAGCAAAGGAAATCTTACAGAGTTTAACAGCAGCAGCTTATTAGAAGAGAACCGAGGTGCTTGTTGCTAAGGAATGCGCTACATTACCCCAACCAGGAAACACGGAAGATGGACCTAGAATGACGGCTGCATGGAGAGCGAGGATGTTAGATACGGTGGGAATATGGGACAAGTGAAGCACGTCTCCTCAAGTTTGTTTCCTGGGTGAAAATCAGCCTTTGCCCTTTGTAGTTAGAGATGCCCCTCATCCCAGTTGAAACAAACAAACAAAAAAAAAAATCCAAAGAAAGCTCTGAAAATAATTAAGCATGATAATTCTGGATTATCTTTAATTAGAGGGAGCTCTGGTGCACTCTGAGCTTTAAAGGGTCATCCTGCATTTGTTGCAAGTGCTCTGTCACTGTTGCACCGGCACATTATTCATCCTTTTCACCTCCGACCTTCCCCTCCTCTGAGCCCAGCCCTCTGCAAGGCCCCTGCACTTCGGCTGCAGCATTAAAGGAGTCCCCTCACGCTGTTTCTCCTGCTGCTGCTAGATGACATGTCCCTCCCAGGGGGCGTGAAGCAGGAGAAAAACTCCTTTCCTTCCTGCATTCTGTGCTGGCTCCTGGGTGCCAGGCCCGTGCCTCTGCCGGGAGCACCAGCCTGTCCCTTGAGAGGACTTGGGTCCTTGTTGCTGCTGAGCAGTGCCCATGCCAGAGCCAACAGCCTTTATGCAGCAAGGACAGCCCCCTGGGCCTGAGGATGCCAGCCACAGAAGAGAGAAAGGTGGTGAGGGAGGTGTAGAAAAAAGAACAGAAAAAGGCCAGGCGAGGTGCAGAGGGAGGAACTGATGTGCACAAAGGCTGCGGCCATCCCTCTTCTTTGCAGGCCGACAGGCGGGCTACCGTCTCTCTGCCTCTGTCTGACTTGGTTCCCAAGGCCTGTGCCTGTGCAGAAACCATCACACCTTCCACAATTGACACCATATGCCTTTCCCTCTCTTTTATGCACTAATTCAGGGCCTTGCCATTTCCCCTCTGTGTTGGGGCTCCCGCAGCTGCTGTGAATCAGTTAGTTGGCTATCTGACCGCTTCTCAGTTAGAGAGCAGAGATCTGTCTTATTCATCCCAGTACCTCCACAGTACATAGGACAATGCGACAAGTAGACTAGATAGGCAGTGGGCATTTATGGAACTCACAGTTATACCGCTCTTTTCTCCCTGGATCCAGTTCCTTAAGTTGTTAAGTTCTTCATCAAGAAGGTCCCTCAAGACTCTCTCCTTAGGTTAGGGGAATTGAAATATACTCAAAGTAAACAATGTCTCAATTAATATAACAAAATTAAAATGCAAATTCTGTCAAAAATGAGTATGGCCCTGGCTGGTGTGGCTCAGTGGACTGAGCGCCGGCCTGTGAACCAGAGGGTTGCCGGTTGGATTCCCAGTCAGGGCGCATGCCCGGGTTGCAGGCCAGGTCCCCGACTGAGGGGGTGCGAGAAGCAACCACACACTGATGTTTCTCTCCCTCTCTTTCTCCCTCCCTTCCCTTCAGCCTAAAAATAAATAAATAAAATCTTTAAAAAAAAAATGAGTATGGCCTTTGAAGTCATGCATTCCTAGGTTTGTCAGAAAAATTGTGCCTTATCTTTGCCCCGCTACTGCCTTATCTGTACGTGGAGCATAACTGCACCCCATCCTTGAAAGGTCATTATATGAGAAAACTGATATAAAACACCTGATAGATTTAAATGCTCAATAATTTATTTTCCCTCCTCTTTTAATTTTGGATTAAGATGCTTTGGGTGGTTTTATTCCTTTTTCTGGATTTTAAAATAACACTTCTAACATGCAGAAATACTAATTAAGTAGCACCCAGTAATTCCGTTGATTCACCTACTTCACAGTTGTTATTTTAAAGTTTCAGTGAGAAGGCTTATCCTTCGGCATGAGCCACTCCACACCTCAGCCCTGCCCACGTGGCATTTGTTTCGTATTTGAATTGTTTAACTCCAATTTCTGACAAATACAGTGAAAAATCGAAAGCTAAACTTGGGAGATGTTCATGCTACTTCTCTTTGTATTTAATTTGCAAGAAAAATGTATGTGTAAATAGGAAAAACAGCTCTTTCAGTAAATATTGTCACTATGTGTATTTGTATGTATTCTCATAAAATTATCTTACCATCCTTACATTTTATTGTAATGGGTTTCAAGGACTCCTCTTTGCTCTAAATGGGCATATTTACTGATCGAAATAGCATGCTGTTGCATTCTCTTGTGCTGTAACCCGAGGAAACAGTGCCTTTTCACCTTTGAAACCAGCGTTTCCATATTATTCATGCCAGTCTTTTCTCACTAATTTTATGATTATAATGAGGCAGTGGTGCACTAGTTAGCACAGATGACCTTCTAATTGAAAGACTGTAAATTCAATCTCCATCGTTGGGCGCCGACAGAAATTTAAATAAATATAGCTCCTAAAACCCTTGTGCTGGGCTGCCTAATGGCCAGCGGCTAGCAGAGCCCCAGTCATCTGTCACGGGGGCCACAGGCGACTTCCGGCTGTTAACTACAGGAGTCATTAGAAGCAGGGTGCCCCTCGCAAAGCGGAGAGAGATGAGGGGCTTTCCCCTGGCTTGAATTCAGGCCCCATGCTTGGTTTTCTGCAACATATGCCAAGTGGCTCTTTTGTCAAAATGCTCCCTCAGACAGGAGTCCGAATACAAGGGGAAGCTTCATGCTCAAATTGGACCTAAGCAAACAAGAAAAGGCTTATCTACCAGGCCACCTTTGTCCACTGCCATCTATAGATTTAGATGCAATAAGCTGCCCAGGGCTGTGCTGACATCATCCCCTCGCTTGCTGTATTCACTGCCATTTTTCACCCCCATGACCTTGGACAGCAATCCAATTCAGGTTTCCAGAATGAACTGCTCTGAGGATCGAGATGGGCGTGGAAATGGTCAGTCTGAGGAGGGAATCCATGGAGCTGACTGCTGGCAACATTTGTACCAAATAATTGAGTACTTGACCTTGACACATTTCTGACCTTCCATTTGGGCTTTAACATTGCGTGTACGTGTCTCTTATTGTAAGCCACACTGAATCTCTTTCAGAAACCAGTTGCATATAATTTTGTTTAAACTAGCTGTTTTAAAATATGTCCCTGGACCTTGTCAACGACTACCTAAAATGGCCCCATATTGCTGACAAAGCCTTAAAGCCAGTTATTGGGTTGTCAGCTTGGTGTATCTTTATTCTGAATATATCACACAAACACAGTGGAAATTTCCCATTGCCTTTAAAGTTTTGCATTCTGTATATTTGGTTGTTAGACAAATAGAGCAAGCTTTGCCGACTTCATTTTCATTCTTGGCAGCATGTTTTTATCATAAGGCAGATAGTCATTAATTTACAGAATCAACGCTGGGAACAGCTTTTGTGATCTCATATTAAATTTTCCCCTGAATCCGCCCCTTGGCAAAAATTACTCACATCGTTAAAAAATATTTAATTAGGCTGTAGTTTATACCCAGCTCACTGGGGAAATGTTGGAATTAATATGATTTGCATGAATTCTGTTTCTCTTTTTCTGTCAGAGATTAGTTTTGAATTCAGTTCAGAGGGTCGTTGACACTGCCAAGGACTCTCAATCGTGAAGGTCAAACAGGTAGCAAATACTTCCCATGGGTAGGTTCCCTGAAAAGACAGCTCAAAATTGCTTTTAATTATGGGTTACCTGAAAGGCCACTTGCTGTTTTTATTTTTCCACAGATCTCTGAAACACTGCATGATTGGAAGTTTTAGGTAAACCATTTTATTCCCAGCTAAAACAGGCCTGTTATTGTGCAGAGGTAGGTGTGACTAGCTGTGTGAGACTCACATGCTTTTCCCAGCACCTTCCTGATTTCTGTTCAGTCCTTCACAAAAGAGAAAAGTCACTGGGATATGGTTAAGGTAGTTTTGTAAGACAGTCAGCAGTGAGTAAATCCTCTCCACAGCAATGCATCTGCTTGCTTAATTATCGCTCACAAGATAAGATACAATGTTTAGTTATGCATTTCCTTGTTTTCTTCCACGGGTTGGGAAAAAAACCTTAGGGAATCCACAGTCCTATGTCATTTTTTTTTCAAAAGAAAATTTAATGGAATATTTAATTAATAATCTAATCAATCAATTAATCTCAGTTACATAAGTGTTGAAATCTAATTCTTTTTCACAGCTATATCAATAAAAGAAGTGAAATGGCTACCCACTTATCAGGATAATAGGAAACCGTTACAGACACAAAGAAAAATTGACACTGTATTAATTCTGCTACACTGGTCCTGAATTTTCCAGTGTTAACAAAGTCTTCTTTGCATTTTAGACAAATTTCAGTTCACTCTCTGGGGCTATTAGGTGTTTCTTTTACGTCCTAACCTTTTCTACTGATGAAAAAAAAATTGATAGGTTTTTTTGAGTCCCAAATGTTTGGTCTTTGCAGCTTTAAGTAAAGGTGCATTCCAATAACAAAAGGGTACTTAAACTTTTTAGACATTGCCTCTGTCTTTCTTGTTGACTCTTAGCTTAAAAAATATAAACCATATGCTATCAAATGCATACAAACCACATCATGCTGCTGACTTGCAAACTGTTGGTGAATAATTATTTATATTCCAAATGATTTCTATGGGGCTTCTATCAGCACTGGAAAGGTGAGAGTCCGTTTGATCCTCGATTCCAAAAATTGTGAGTTGAGTCATGAGGAATGGATGCTAGGAATATGCATTTCATTAATAGCCATATTTGAGAACAATGCTAATGAAAACCACAATGTGTTCCAGATTACTCCAAAGTGTTCTAAACTGGAAGAACTTAATATGGGAGAAAGGAGGAAGACTAGAACTTTCTGAGAACACATGCTCTGCCATGGGTGATTTAGCCACCCACAGTCTTATTTCATGCACAAAACACCTTGCAAAATGGATACAGTTACTCCATTTTAAAGCTGAAGAAGATAAAGTTCCAAAAGGCAGAGTAGATTGATCGTCTTTTTAATTCAGTCTGTTCTTTTTACACACATACATACTGAACCTAGAAAAAATAAATAACCACATACAATAACACAATGAGTTAGTCTTAAATAAGACTGGAACCCAGACCTCCCAGCCACCTGCACGGTATTCTTTCAACCTATCTCAGGTAGGTGCCGGAATTCTCCCAAACACATCCTGAGACCAGCTCTGGCTGAAAAATTGTGTTAAATAAAAAATAGCACAGCTGTTTTCCCTATACTTTTGTTAGCTCATTTTGCATTATTTGTTTTAGAACAAGTCAGCTCAACTCTTTTTCTTTCCCCAGACACACCCAAGTGTGCATGGGGCTTTGTGAAATCTTTTACGCAGCAGGCTAGATGCATTCCCACCAACTGGTAGGAGGAAATGCATGTAAACACCTAATAACACATTTACAGTATTTTTGTCAGAATACATGAAAATCAAAACATATGCCTAAAAGACAGTAAGTAAGAGAGAGCTGTGTTCACATTGCTAGAAACTGTACACATGCTAGTAGGACTAGAGACACTAACTCAGCCTTGAAAAAGGATGCAGGTGACTCAGGAGGCCAGAAGAATCTTTTTGCATTTAGTTTTTTACTGTTGTGGTTGTTTGCTTTTGCTTTCTCCAGTGCCCACCTTTTTTGAAGAGCACAAAATTGTAGTCTTTAGTTTACTTTCCTCATATCTCCCTAAGGTAGCAGGCCTCAGCATTTCATCCCATGGTCTCAAAAAGCCACAGAGTTGAATAAAAATCATGGAATTTGCAAGGAGATTTTGATCTGTTTGAATATGAGTATTACATCCTCTCTTCCTTGCTCTGACAAGGAGTAAATCATGAGCACTGTTCCTGTGAACAGAGGCTAAATCCTGGGGCCGCCAACTCTCTCACACAACGGCCGGCCCCCAGCTGCATTCCCGAGGATCCCCTCCCTTGCCCCTATTCATAGCATTGGGCGAATGAGGCAAAAAATCAGCAGAGTATCAACTTTCTACTGTTTTATCAGACTGTTTTCGCAACTAGAAGTACTTGAAGAGGACGGTCACTGAGATACATTGAAAACACAAAGTTAGCATTTGGGGGGAGATTTCTAAATAATTGTCAAAATACTGTGGTAACCATGTGGCCTGCATTGGTTTTCCTTATCAATTCTGTTTCAGGGCAGAAGAGTACATGGGTAAAAACAATTTTTGTTACTAGTTTATTATACCTACCATTTATTAACTGCATATAATATACTAAGCACATTATTCATCCCAGCAACCCTGAGAGTAAGTAGTAAAATCTCCATTTTATAGGTGAGCAAATGATGGCTCCAAAATGTTAAATAACTTCTTCAGGGTCACACAGAAATTGACATAGCTACGTGCAAACCCTGGCCTTTCCAACTCCAAAGTCCAGTCGCAACCGTGCCTCCACTCAAAGCAATGTCTCAAACAAAGCAGAGCCCTGGACGGAGGGCAGAAGTGGTCTCTCGCCCTGATTGCACCACGGATGCGGCTGTGGCGCCACGGCAGGCCCCTGCGTTCTGGACCTCAGGTTTGCCATGATCACAGCCCAGGACTCCAGGGAAGAGAGAGGCAACATAAGAGAAAACATTTTGAGATCATCAGTTTAATCACATCAACAGACTCTTATTAAGCACAGTGCTAGGTAGCTTGAGAACTATGAAGATGAGTAAGATTTTCATCCCAGACATCAAGAAGCCTGCGTTCTACAAAAGGATTTAATAGAAGTATAAAAATAGCTAAGTAGAAGAGTGTTAATTAAGTTCCTTTAGTTCTTGGAACAAGTCATTTCCATATCCACTACAAGTATGACATTTTTAAGACTGCAGATGAAAAGCGGTTAAAGGAAATTTTTCTACAGCGCACATTAAATTGTTTTAACAGGCAAGGGGAGAGAATGAGTGAGTCAATGCAGCAGTCCCCCCTCATCAAGGGCGACACTTTCTGAGACCCCCAGTGGATGCCCGAAGCTGCAGATAGTAGCAAACCCTATCCATACCATGTATTGTTCGTATATGTAATTTACCTATGATAAAGTTTAACTTATAAATTAGGCATGGTAAGAGATTAACAATACTAATAATAAAATAAAACAATTATAGCAATATTCTGTAATAAAAGTTACATGAGCGTTTTCTCTCTTGCTCTCAAAGTACCTTATTGTAGTGGTCTCACCTTGTCACCGAAAGGAAGCGCTTTCTGGCTTCCCTTTGGCGTATCCGAATTGCCAGCATCGCTGCTCTTTGGGGCCATTATTAAGTAAAACAAGGGTGACTTGAATACAAGCACTGTGATACTATGACAGTAGATTTGATAATCCAGACAGCTACCAAGTGACGAACAGTCAGGCTAGGCTGCCTATGCTGGAATTGACTGCAGGAAGTATAGAAATGCTGACTTTCCCAACCAAATGTTACGTCCTACTCTAAGTACACACTCAAAGCTCCTGCAGATCTTAGGTATCGATTTTCTGGGATGCCAACCACATTACTTTCTCATTTCTCAGCCTGAACAGGCAGAGAACCTATGCGAGCGCCCTCTGCCACTCTTTCTTCTGCCTTTAGGCTCCCACTCTTGTATAAGCAGCCATTGTAAAACTGAGGGAAGTTTTTACGTGGTTACTTACAACATTGATTGGATGTTTTCTGATTCTTTGTTCATCATAAGAAGCAAGTATTGTCTCTTCAAAGTAACAAGTTGAACCTGAGGAGACAAAAAAGATACAGTGACTTGTTCACTCTCATTCTGAGAGTCAATGCTGATGAGGGAGAGGGTAAGAAAACAGACTTTTTCTTCCCAACCTAATGCTTAAGCTAACAGTTCATATTATACCTTTTTACATTAACAGTATCATCTTAATTGGTCTTTTTAATTTATGCCTTTTTTCCCCTATATTGAAATCTCTGATTCCATATATCCCTTGAGGTACTATAGGATGGCAACAAGTCTAGGACCATGGTTCTCGTACTAATTGTGACAATAAAATAGTGTTTTTCACGTTAAACTTTTATGAAAAACCGAAAACAATTAAAACACATAACAAGTTCTCGTTGGGAAGTGATAGTTCGGTATCTTAGAGGCATCCCAGAAACTCCTTACGCTGGACCCCATAAGCGGCCTCCAGAATATGTAAATTTCCTCAAGTTATCTGCCACGTCAGGGAGAAGTGGGGAAGGAGACTCAAGGACTGGTGACTCCAGAACGATCTAGAACAGCAGTCTATTTCTGTTCAACATGAGAATAGTGATCATCCCCCACTTGCTGTAGTTTATTAATGTGCTTCTGGAATCATAGCCAAGTGTTTTGTTGAGTTTTCTAATGGCCGTGCCACACTTTTGATGGCAAGTCCCACGAGATCAGATTTAACAGCCCCAGCATGGGCTTCTGTTACTGAATGGAAAAGCAGAATTGATAAGCCACCACATTACTTGGGGACCTCACTCACCAAACCCTTCTAAATCAGCTTATTCCTTAATATAATTATAATGGCATTTATTTTTTTCACTTTCTCATTTTTTCATTCATTTGATTGCTATATAGGGAACACCTACTATGTAGCAGTGAATTAGACAGTTATGGCTTCTGCCCTCAGGAAGCTTAGAGTCCAATGAATTAAAATACAGCTACACTCACTTGTCATTCAGTACATGCCATATGCTTTGTTTGACACATTGCATGCATTATCTTATTTAATTTTGACAACAGTAGGCAATCATTATCATGTTTACTTTTATGGTTAAGGAGATAGCAAAGTATTCGGTAACTTGCTCAAGGAGGGTAATGGTTTAGATCCCAGAACATCTGCCTCTAGCTAGAATCTTCATTCATAACCAATACTCTCTATTAGCTGTGTGTACTAGTAAATATTAGAAAATATGTTGGAACATAGCCTACTTTGCCTATACCATTAGCTGTAAAACTGAACCCAGCTATCCTGAATAACTCATGAAATCTTTCTAGCCCCAGAAACATACTTCGTTTGTCAGGCTATACTGGGAGATGCCTTTTTAAACTTTCAGAAGAAAAGGCAGGAATTCATCAGTCTAAAACATAGGTCCTCACTTCTAAATGATGCAATTAAAACTAGAACAAGAGACAATAGTAATTATGGACAGTCACCCATAGCCATTAGATAGTATGGAAAGACTGGCTGTAAATTCAACTAACAGGTTACCAGGAAGCATGCCTCCAACAATCTATTTCCTCTAGAAAAGCAAAAAAGTAGCATTAGATGCTAATGACTCATTGGCATCTTGAAATTGGGATTATCTGGCTTTGTTTCATCTCCAGGGTTCTGTAGGGTCACTCAAACAGTAGAATAGATGCTGAGAAAATCAAAGGAGTAGTCCATGGTGGAAACTAAAAGACTTCCCAGGTATAAAGGAACCAAGTGAATGTCACTAAAATGAAAACCCCTGAGCTTTTTGCACGGGGATGTCAGATCAACCCAGCTCCTCCCAGAGCAGCTTGCCTGAAGTCCAGAGGTGAGTTGGGTTGTTCCACATGAAAAAAAAATGGATGGTATAAGTAAAGGATATGCAAAATTTACAAGAGGGATAGCCTTTCTGGCCTGGAGTCTAAAATGAAAAATGTTAAAATAAAAAGGTGGGGATAAATACCTGGGTGCTAACAAAAATGGATGCAGTTTGCCATTGCTTCTTGATGCCAAATTGGTGAGCTAAGAAAACACACTGATTTTTCTGATGAAGCCCCTGGTCCTCATCAAAAAGAATGGTGCAAAGCATAAAATTTTCTTCTTTTTTACAGCCAAGTAGAATTCCACTGTGTGAATGTCCCATCTCTTTCCTGATGGACACTTGGGCTGCTTCCATATCTTGGTGATAGTAAATAATGCTGCAATGAACAGAGGGGTGCTTATGTTCTTTCGATTAGTGTTTTGGGTTCCTTTGCATATATTCCCAGAAGTAGGATCGCTGGGTCAAAATGGGTAGACCTGGAGAACATCATGCTAAGTGAAATAAGCCATTCAGAGAAACACAAATACCATATGATTTCACTCATATGTGGAATCTAATGAACAAACTGAACAAGCAAAACAGAGACTCATAGATGGAGAGCAGGATGACAGCTAGTGGAGGGAGTGGGGAGGTTAGGGGCTGGAGGGATTGAGCAAAAACGAAAGAGGACTCATGGACATGGACAACAGTGTGGTGATTTCTGGGGGGGGGGCGGTGAGGAGCAGAAGGAGGTATAAGGGGAATAAATGGTAATGGAAAAAATGTCATAACAGTTAAAGCAAAAGAAAAAAAAAACAGTTTGAACTTACCAGGTGCAAACTGTCTCCATCAGTCCCTTCTCCAAATCTTATTTGTCACAACTTACTCTGAAACATTAGAACCTGTGAGGCTTTCTTGTTCTTTTATGGGTAAAGAAACAGCTATAGTTGTCTTCACAAAAGTTGCCCATGAAATCCTTGAGTCATCCTTGTTTTGAATTGTGTGGGTGTGTTATCATGTTCCTCTTGGTATGGAGAGCATGAAAATTTCAATTTGCAAAAGGATTTAATCAACAGTAAATGTTTTGAATCAGATTAAAACACAAATACTTTAAGAGCTATGTATTTATTCTGTCCTGCTGGGCGCACTCATTTTATCTTGCTTCTGAAGGGCATTGCAAAGCCATAGATGCTCTAATGAATTCCTTGCAACAGGCAGGGATGTTAATGGTTAATAATGATAAATGTTTATCTTAAAAATCCTGGGTTCTTCTTCAGAAACTGCCTGTTTCTTCTCGATACATCAAAAATGAGAAATCATCTACAAGACTCTTTTATTTGTCTGTGTTTTCAGGACAGCATATTTACATACCCGCGAAGGAAATCAATACAAGCAAGCCCAGGCCTTCCAAGAATCCTTAATTATATGTGTAAAAATGAACACATATTCACATGTAATACCTGTGTTTCTGCAGCATTCCTCCCCACAACGCTTTTGAGTTGACATGTCCTAAGACTCTTTGAAAGCAGTAAAATCAGGAGTGTAACAGGCAAATGCACAATGAGTTGTAAAATGTGATGGCGAAATAAAAAAATTTTAAAAGCTTCAGTCAGTATGATCAGTAAAAGAAAGGAAAAAAAAAAGAAAGAAAGAAAGACAGCCGGCAAACTGTCTATCATGTGATGAAATTTGACAGTAGGGATTATGGCTTTGATGGACCAGAACAGCTAATAGAAGAAGCTGACATTTTTGAAACCCTGCTAATTAAGGGTTCCTTCCTTAATATTAAAATAAAGTCTTTGTCTGGGTTTTATGGTTGGAGAATCAGGTGTTTTCATTAATATATGCCAGTCAGTCTTAATAAGCTTGGAGGGCAGAGGAAGTTATTATTGAGTGACCTTCTACAAAATAAGCATGTTGCTAAGGGCTCTAACCCTGCCCCATTCAGACTGATGAATCTCATTTCCAATGCAAAAGCTTCACAAGAAATCCAAGTATTCTCTGTGCAATCACAGAAAATAATCCTTGTGTCTCTTGTAATGTCCAGAATTGCCACTTACTACACTACTACTGTACAATGAATATTACAATACATATTATTTTTCTAGCACAATCGTCTACATTTCTGAATTGCCCAGAATAGAAAAACTTATTGTGAAGACACTTGTATTGAGAAGTCAGCTCATTTTAATACTTTTCAAATAGTCATCTACTCTGTTCATGAATTATAATGCTCAGAATACATCTGACAATACTGGCTTTGAAAAGGAGATATGTCTATATTATTACATATTCATTTTCAAATAGATTTCAAACAGATTTTAAACCATTCATTGAAATTCATTGAAATGATAAATTCACAGTTGGATTTTGATTGACTTTTAATCCAATTTTACTTTTGATAAGTTTTCAGCCACCCCCCACCTTTCTCAACCAATATATTTTTTGTTCTTCTGTTGGCTTTTAAAGCAAAACTGATGGGATATGGTAAAACTTGAAGGTTTTGATAACTATATGGAAAGCTTGTCAAATGAATTGGTAAATTTATTTAAAACCAATAAAGCACCACACTGCAGGTGATTTGTCTGTCTGAAGTTCCGGTGTACAAGTTCTTGTCTTATGAAAATTGTATTTATTATAACTGGCAGTTGGTTCACAACCTAGAGCAAAACTTCAAAAGAGTCTTTTAGTTACTGAGCCATACCATAATCTCAAGATGACAAAGAAAAGTGCAGCTAGTCAAGGTATTTTGTGTTGGGCTAGAAGGTTACCACCTTCAGGGTTTGTGGTTTGCCCAGTGTTTACTAGCTGCTGCTCAGCCTCACTTCTTTCTGCCTGTCCTCAGAGAACTAGCTGTCTAGCACTTCTGTTGCAGGGCGCATGGCCAGGTAACAAGAGAGCAAACCAACTAGAATCTTTCTGGAGAAGGAAGGAACTGAATTCAAAGTTGCAAAGTGCACCATGGGTTTTGTGTTCACCCATGGGAAACCAAAAACCGTTGACCATAAACAGACTTGATTAGATTGTGCCAGATGTGGGAACAAATAAGATGGGAACACTGGACCCAGGACTTCAGTGTGTGGGGCAAGAAGTTAATTCAAGTGTGACAATTATTCCAGCCTATGTCTATGGGAGGCACTTTTCTTTGAGTTACAAAATTGATAGGAAAACAATATATGACATTTTCTATAAGTGATTTATTATTTTTTAAAGATTTTATTTATTTTTGTTAGAGAAGGGAAGAGAAAGGGGAAGAGAGAGAAACATCTGTGTGTTGCTCCTCATGTGCACCCCATCCAGGGACCAAACCCGCAGCACAGGCATGTCCCCTGAACAGGAATCAAACCGGACACCTTTTAGTTTGTGGGACAATGCCCAAGCAACTGAGCCATACTGGTCATGGCCCTCTGAGTGATTTATTAAAGCTGTTCTTCAGTATTTTAAAAGGAAAAAATGTTAATGAACACTAGCATAAGTCCACTCCTTAGGGCCAAAATCAATCACCAAGTGTTTATTGAGACTCTACCTAATATTTTCCCAATGTCCAGGGTTTAACCCCAAAACAGTATAGTACATCACCCCTGCCCTTACAACTTGCAGTGCAGTTAGAACCTCTTGTGTCTTTGATTGCTCCCGTCTTTTCATCAAAGCAACCTGTCCCTTATCTTCTCTGTGTAGAACCAGCACGGGACTTGCTCTCCCAGACTCTTGGGGCACAGCCATCTCTAGATTCATCCACGTCAGCGCTACTCAAAGTGTGGGTCATGGACTAACAGTGCCAGCATCACCCAGGAACTTCTTAAAAATATAGAATCATAGGCCCTACCCCACACCCGTGAAGCCAGAATCTCTGGGAACCTGTGACCCTATATTTTAAGAAAGTCCCCAAGGAGTCTTGAGATATTTGAGAGGGGGTGATCAAGAATGCTCATATCAAAAATAAATCATATACTACATTTGCTGTCATATATTTTTGTCATATCATTTAACTTGTGTTTGTCTTATCTCTCCAAAGTGGATTTAAGTAACCTCTTTGGCGTAGGTGCTGAGTTTCAATGTTTCTTTTTATCTCCGTAATCCAAATTCAATGTTTTGCAGAGAACAAACGGTTGATCAATATTTGATTGACTAATGTCTTTTAATTAAATTGTAAATTAAGGCTAAAAATTCAGTCCTTTTATTCTAAATACATTCCTCTATTTCTATTATGTTTTATTCTCTTATACCTCTTCCCCTTAATATCACCTTCATGGTATCCTAATACTTCATGTTCTCCCACTCTGGGGATTCTATGGTTCTACATCAGCACCATCCAATAGAAATATATTGCCAGCCATGTGTAATTTTATTTTATTTTTTTTAATTGTAATTTATTTATTTATTTTTTTTCTTAATGTATAAGTTTATTTTTTTTAATTAATTTATTTACTTTTTAAATACATTTGTCTCTGCCTTCCCCCCCTCTTTCCCTTGCCCCCTCCCACCTTCCCTCCCTCAGCTCTTCCCCTTTGGTTTTGTCCATGAGTCCTTGCTATATGTTCCTTGACTTTCCCCTTCCCTTCCCTTTCCCTGCCCCCCCTTCCCTCTTGTCTCTGTTGATTTCTTTTCCTTTCAGTGTTGCTGGTCATATTTGCCTTGCTTCTTTGCCATGTGTAATTTTAAATTTTCTAGTAGCCACATTTAAGAAAGTAAAAACAAACAAGTGAGATTAATTATAGCATGATAATACATTCCATTGATTCTAACATCAAAACATTATGTTAATATATAATCAAAATAAAATATAAGATACTTTGCATTCTTTCAATTTTTGTACAGTAACTGAAACCTGGTGTTACTTTACACCTACAGTATGTTCTGATTCAGACCAACCACATTCCAAGTACTCAGTAGGCACACACAGCTACTGTATCAGACAACACTGCTCTAGAGACTATTCATGAATAAAGCAGAAGAGTGTCTGAAATCCCTGAAATAAAATGCCAAATTATAGGTATAGTATCAAGCTTTTCTTTCTGGTGAGACAGAACACAGAATTTATCATATTCCCAAAAGGGCTTGCACCAGACTCCCTCCCCAGATATCTTAAGAACCACAGTGCTGCTTTTAGCCTCTGGAATGACTCATTTCTTTTGACTCATTTTCTCTACTAGCTGGTTCTATTTACATTCCCTGTTCCAACAAAACTAATTCACCGTCTGTTATTAAACAGTTGTGAATTTAACTTATTTCTTTAAAATAGCACCTAGAGAGTGCTCTGGGTATTGACTTGCTTCATAGAAAATAATGTCAAACACTACCACAGTTGGTAGTTAGAAAGCCAGAATAAAATAAAAAGGTATTAGACCTTTTTTTTTAAATGATAATTCACTAGGAATAAATTATCACTAGACTCGCAGTGTCCACATGACATTCAGGAAGTTCCCAAGATGTGTTAAAACATATAAGCAAGGAAGGTTCTGGAATGATTAATAATTGATCACAGTACAGAGAATTTTATTCCTCCTTGTTCTCTTCACTGGATTATTAACTTCCAAATTAATTTCTTGACATGGGATAACTAGCCACTTTCTACAATGGCTAAAATATTTTTGTACACCTTGTGATTTTCTTGGATAGGGTTTTTCAAGGCCCCTCACAGCGACATAGAGGAGGACAGCCAGCTGTTTCAAATATAACATCTACGGTGTTGGCATAATGCTCCATTCTGAGAAAGCAAGATGTCACTTGAGCAGGATCTTCTTTTTGTTTTACTTTCTCTTAAACAGAAAGATCTTTAGAGGTATATAGCCAAATTACTGGCTTGGCAAAAAGTCTGTTTAGTTTTTTTTCATAAAATAAAAGACACATTTTCACTTTCACCAATAACTTTATTGATTAGGATATTTTGAGTATGTCAGCTATCTCCTGCTTTTAGCTTCTAGTGGGTAGAGGCCAGGGGTGCAGCTTGACATTGTCCGATGCATAAGACAGCCCCGCAGCAACGAATTATTTGGCCAAAATGTCAATAGTGCCAAGAAACTTCACAAACCATTTTTGACACATTTGATCAGTCACAGAACTTTCTCTATATACTGCACAAATCTTTTTTTGTGTGTGTTTCAGTTGTGTATTTACCTTTCTTGAAACAATAAAGCATAATATGCTGAAAATGTTATTTATTGTCTTTCATCTTCAATATTAAAATGGCTGCCCCCAAATTCACCAATTTTGTTTTTTTTTAAATGTACACTAATATGACAGCTGTCACAATACAATCTAACAAAATTGTTTCGAATTAAGTTAAAGATAACTAAGCACTACTAGCACCATAGTATGGGAAAAACGAAACAACATTTTTGGACAACCCGCTCTCTTTGTTAAGCCTTTCTGGTTTTGTTATATTTTGTTTGTCTCTCAACAACACCACTTAAACATTGTGACAGAGATCCTGATGAGGGCTGATGTCACTAATACTACATTACAGAGTAACCCCTTTAAAAACAATCAGGAATGATTAATTGTATTATTTGTGTGCATTATTATTTATTATTTTATTATCATTTATTATTATTGGATAAACACATCCAATGTCTTAGTTTTGCTATGACTAGAATAAAATAAAATATTCTGTGTGACTTTCAAAAAACCAATGGAAAAGTCAACTCATTATTATTATTATTTTCCTTATCTATTTACTTTCCTTTAAAATAGAAGGTCTGCTCAGAATCAGAGGAGGATTTAAATTTCAGTATTATCTTACAAGCATTTGCTTTTTCTTGGTTACACAACCAAAAGGAAGAGGACAAAATTTACAATGAGAATAATAAAAACAAGCAAAAATTAAGATACATTGATACTGAAGCCCGGCTATGCATAATATGAATCTCAATGTGTATCTAGATTTAAATGGCAAATATTGAACCATGTAATATTTGAGGATAATGGATTAACTATGCCAATATCAAGCATTTTATGTTGATTGGTCTCCTTACCACCAAGGTAATGAAGAAGCTTTGAAAGTGACATCTTACTATTCATTTAATCTTCAGAGAAGAGAGATTGACTTCAGTCAGCTTTAAGATTGTTAATGCGCCTTTCTTGGCATCATTTCACATTTTACTATGATGCATTCTTTGCATCCTTTTCTCTTTTTCAAACACTGATAAATACTAACAAGTTGACCTTTCCGTCCCTGCAGACACTGTAAAACTTCAAAACTATACAAACCTTGTAAAGCAAGGTTTTAAAATTTTTTGATTTAGTCACTTTCCCAAACCCCTGGACTCATTGCTGTGATGTAATGTCCCTCAGTATTGCAGCATTCTCCTGGCTCTTCCTTTGACAGGTATGTTTTCATTACAGGAAAAGGACATTGACATATCAAAACTATTCTAAAACCACTATTTCCATGATGTGGGGTATTGGAGAAATACTTGAACCTGATTACAAGAAAAATGAAATGCAATTTCCTAAGCAGAAAAAAAAAAAACCTGGGAGACTTCAAAGTCTGGGTCTGTTTTATATACAAGCTATTTCTAGAAGTGTTTAAATATGCTGAATTGGAATCTGAGTCTCTGTAATGACCCATTGAATACTCTTGAATATTGAGCAATCAGTGTTGATTATTGATTGATCAATTCAATTATTGGGAATGATAATCATAAAGGCAGACATACCATTCCAAATAACTGTGCTCAGTTTCACTCAATATCTGCAATTGGTCCTTTATGTCCTCTTTTTTTTTCCCCCATTACTGCAATAGCTTGCCTTTTTTCCCCTCTCTTGAGAACTAAGAAATCCACTGGAATATCATCTGGCACTTCTTAATCAAAGTTCAGAACTGGTTATGCAGCATTCTCTTTGGATACAGCGGTTGCATAGTCTTAAGTCGGGCATTCCACGGGTTAGAGAGTAGGTTTTTTTTTAAAAAAGTACTTGGCCATACTGATTCCCACAGGAGTTGAAATGTTATTTCTGAAGGTAAAATAAACACACAATGTTATCTTTTAGCTCATACTCTTCTGAGGGAAGGCTCTGTTAACATATCTGTAAGGAGAGAGGGGATTTGTTCTCTTATTTGATGACATTGAAAGGATTTTTCATTCTACCTCATCGTCCTGATAGAGAACCTTTCTTTCTTCTTGTTCTACTAATTTATACACATATTTCTGTAACAGACCCAATGCTTTTATGCATTTTTCTTCAGATAAGTCAGCAAATATATAGAATGAGACAGAGCAGTAAAGAACATCAAGTTTCTGTCAAAACAGTTCATAAATATTCAGGAGAGTTCTGCAATATGTAGGAAGTTATGAAGATGGCATTAAGATACCAGTAAATCCAAAGAAAATCTATGCTAATCATGCTTTCACATCTTATTACACTTTATTCTTTTATCACTTTATTATCCCTCAATAATATAAATGTGACCCCCCCCCGGAAAAAAAAACACCCTACAAATCATAACCTGCTTTTGTGCAATAGAATTTCCATCTTATCCTGGTCATGATTTTCTAACCAGGATGTCAGAGTCTCATGGTAGATCTGAAAGACTAATCTGGAAGTTAGGTTTCCAAATTACTTACCACTAACATACTCTTCTCTGGGACATGACCTTCTATCCAAAAGTTGAAGTCCCCTGTGCGAGTAGGGCCTCGCTGCAAAAGGACTCCTGAAAAGGGCGGAACCTACAGCACCTCTAGACCTCAAATCTCAATGCCCTCAATGAAATTTTAAAAATCGAACATCTCATAAAAGTTTTAGGAAATTTTACCTTAAATGGCAAGTTTTGCATGACTTTTTTTAAATAAAATCTTTAAGATTTTATTTATTTATTTTTAGAGAGCGCGGAAGGGAGAGAGAAAGGAAGGGAGAGAAACATCAATGTGTGGTTGCTGCTCGTGCACCCCCCTACTGGGGACCTGGCCCGCCACCCAGCCATGTGCCTTGATTGGGAATCGAACCAGAAAGCCCTTTGGTTCGCAGATCAGCACCCAATCCACTGAGTTATGCCAGCCAGGGCTGCATGACCTTTTTTATGTGATAAAAATGAACTTTGTGTTATTCCTAAAACTGAAAAAGAATTAAAGAAAAAAATAGGTTTTATGATCTTTCTTTAAAAGATATCTTCTAAAGTTGTTGCAGTATGAAGATGACTACCAATATTGCTGCCTGTTCCTCATTTGTACCCAACCCTTTCTATCAAAGGAACACTGAAGTCAGTGATTTGCAGTGTTGGTACATCACTGTAGTTAAAAAGTATTTGCTTGCCCCAGGGGGCCAGGCAAAGGCTATTGACATGCTTGCTTGATGTATGAAAAGACAAATTAGTGCCCCATCCTATCTACCAGCAGGGTACAATGACCTGACAAGGAAAAGTCAACTCAAACCACTGTATGATATATTAAATTTTTTTCCAGGAAACTTCACAGTTACCAGATCATCTGTGTCTAGTGTGCAAATTACATGCAAGCTAACAGAATGTAAAATAAATTTGAAGAAGGCCATGTGGTTTAGCTTGACTATGCAAGATGACATTAGTGGCTATGGTTTGTCTTGGAAGAATCTATGGCAGCACTGAGTGGGGAAAGGCAGGGAGAGAGGAGTTGAAACAAAAACGCTTATTACTCATTGCCTCTCTCCTGCCCCTTCCACATGCTCAGCTGTTTCCTAATAAACTAGGCAATGTGAGAAAGGAATTTCTCTTTCAGTCACTCAGCTTGAGTAAAGGTGTGCAAGGAAAACAATTCAAAGGCAAATGGGTCTGATTCTTGAGTCTAATGAACAGAACATGTTTCTTTGTTTGTTTGTACCACCATATAAAGTGACTGACTTCACTAGAAAATAAAGTTCTCACTTTATAATGCAATTATAAATGCACTTTTCTTTATAATACAATTTGCATTAACCAAAAGAACATAATATTAGTGTGGAGGGGGAAGCAACACCTTTCTATTAAGTAGATCATAATTAAGGATTGAAGATGGGACAAATCAGTATAAAGTGGAGTTTCTCTAAATTTCTACTATTGGGGATTTGATTTGAAGGGATAATTTAAAAGTAAAGATTTTTGTGAAATGTGAAAATTCAAATAATTATGCCATAAATAATATAAAAGAACCAATCTAAACGTGTCCAGATCAAGCACAGATAAAGCAGGTTGTTTTTCAGGCCTAAATATCCATTTTTTATTCATTCAGCAAACATTTATGATAAATCTACCATCTATAAGACACTAGTCCTAGTCCTCAGTGAGCAAAAGTTTTGGAAGAGTTGATAACTGGGGATTTGAAGGTACCAATTCACTCTAGGAGTATTGGAGTGAAGCTCTGTTAACCTTTCCTATTTCAAACTGACGTGAAGTAGCATCTGCTCCCAAGTAAAAACATCCCTAGTTTTGGTTTCTGCAGTCTATTCTGAAGCACAAAATTTAGAGGCAGTTAAGTTCTAAGTCTGTCTTACCTAGTCAATCTTCATAGGAGAAAAAAGAACCTGAATTCTAAAAAAGTCAGTATTTGGTTCAAAGTCCATTAGATTCCATCTACCAGCTCTCAGGTAGACAAGGAGCCAGACAGGCTGAGCAGGGACTGCTGAGCAACTCTATTCTTTTTTCCTTTTTTACATTTTTAAATTATAGTTGATGTACAACATTATATTGGTTTCAGGTGTACAAGATAATGATTAGACATTTATACACCTTACAAAGTGATCATGGTGGAGTAATGTTCCATTTTATATATGTACCACTTCTTTAAATTTTTTTTAATTGATTCCAGACAGAGGGGAAGGGAGAGAGAAAGAAAGGGAGAGAAATATCAATGCAAGGAAGAAACATTGATCCATTGCCTCTTGTACGCACCCGAATTGGGCACCAGACCTACAACTCAGGCATGCGCCCTGACCAGAAATCAAACCCGTGACCTTTCTGTTTGCAGGACAATGTCCGACCAACTGAGGCACACTGGCCAGGTTGAGTACCACTTCTTCTTTATCTGCTTGTCTATTGATGGGCAATTCGGTTGCTTCCATGTTTGGCTATTGTGAATAATGCTGCAATGAACATAGCATATTGGATTTCTTCAGGTAAACACCCAGAAGTGGGATAATGGGTCACATGATAGTTATAATTTTAATTTTTTACTTCTATTTTTAATATCCATTCTGTAGTGGCTGTAAGAATTTGCAATCCCACCAACAGTGCACAAGAGCTCCCTTTTCTCCACAGGCTTCCCAGCACTTGCTGTTTGTCGGTTTATTAATAATAGCCATTGTGAGAGTTATAAGGTGATACGTCACTGTGGTTTTATTTTGTATTTTCCCTGATGATTAGTGATGTTCAGCATCTTTTCATATGTCTATTAGCCATCTGAATGTCCTCTTTGGAGAAATATCTATTTAGGACAGCTTCCCATTTTTAAATTGGTTTCTTTGGGGTGTTTGTTCATTTGTGTGTTTTGGTGTTGTCATATGAGTTCTGTATGTACTTTGGATATTAACCCTTTATTGGACGTATCATTGGCAATTATCTTTTCCCATTCAGTAGGTTGTCTTTTCATTTTGTTGATAGCTTTCTTCACTGGGCAAAAACTTTTTAATTTGATATAGTCCTATTTGCTTATTTTTCCTTTTGTTTCTCTTGCCTGAGAAAACATACTCAAAAAGATATTAATAAGAACATTACCAAAGAGTTTACTGCCTATGATTTCTTCTAGGAGTTTTGTGGTTTTGAATCTTACATTTACATCTTTAAATCATTTTGAGTTTATTCTTGTATATGGTGTAAGAAAGTGGTCTAGTTTCATTTGGGGCATGTATCTATCCATTTTTCCCAATACTATTTATTGAAAAGACTGTCTCTACTCCATTGTATATCCTTGCCTTTTTTGTCATAGATTAATTGGCCATATAGTTGTCAGTTTATTTCTAGGCTCTCTGTTCTGTTCCGTTAATCTATGTGTCTGTTTTTACACCAGTCCCATGCTGTTTTAATGTCTATACCTTGTAGTATACTTTGATATCCGGTAACATGACACCTCTGACTGTTCTTCTTTCAAGATTTCTTTAGCTATTCATGGTCTTTGTGGTTCCATATAAATTTTAGGATTATTTGTTCTAGTCCTGTGAAAAATACTGTTGGTATTTTGATAGGGATTCTATTGAATCTTTAGATTGCGTTGGGTCATATGGACATATTAGTGATGTTAATTCTTCTATTCTATCCATGAACACAATATATATTCTTCCCTTTATTTGTATTTTCTTCAATTTCTTTTTCAATGACATAATTTTCCAAGTACATGTTAATTATCATTAGTGACCAGGGAAACAAGTTATAAACAGCCCAATTAGCAGCCAAATGATTTCCTAGAAATATTTTTCCTTCTTGGTTGAATTTATTGTCCAGTATTTTATATTTTTTTGATGCAATAGTACATAGAATTTTTTTTAATTTATCCTTCTGATAGTTCATTATGGGTATATAAAATGCAATTAATTTCTGGATATTAATTTTGTATCTCACATACACATGGCTCATTGATGTTTCTCTCTCTTTCTCCATTCCTCACACTCTGTCTAAAAAATAATTTTGTATCCTGCTACTTTATGGAATTCACTTATCAGTTAATAGTGCTTTTTTGTGTGGAATCTTTAGGTTCTTCTGTATACTGCAGTATCATGTCATCTGCAAGTAATGATAGTTTTATTTCTTCCTTTCTAATCTTGATCCCTTTTATTCCTGCTTCTGTCTGATTGCTGTGGGTAGGACTTTCAATACTGTGTTGAATAAAAGTGGTGAAAATGGGCATCCTTGTCTTATTCTGGATCTTGAAAACAGTTTGAGCATTTCACAGTTGAGTATGATATTAGCTGTGGGTTTGTCATATATAGTTATTTTGTTGAGGTATGTTTTCTCTATCCTCAGTTTGCTGAGAGTTTTTAACATAAATGTATATTGGATTTTGCCAAATGCTTTTTATGCATTGATATGATTATGGGACTTTCATCCTTCAGTTTGTTTATACATTATATCACATTAATTGATTTGTGTATATTGAATTAACCTTTTATCCCAGAAATAAATCCCATTTGATCCAGGTGTATGATCCCTTTAATGTATTGTTGGATTTGGGTTGCTAATATTATGTTGATTGTTTTTGTATCTATGTTCATCAGGAATATTGGCCTATAATTTTCATTTTTGTAATGTCTCCATCTGGTTATGGAAACAAGGTAATGGTAGCCTTGTAAAATTAGCTTGGAAGCCTTTCCTCCTCTGCAACTTTTTAGAATAGTTCATGGATAGGTGTTGATTCTTCTTTGAATGTTTGGTAAAATTTATGTATGAAGCTATCTGGTCCAAGAATTTTATTTGTTAGGAGTTTTTGATTATTGATTCTATTTTATTAGTAGTTATCAGTCTGTTCAGATTTTCTCCTTCTTCTTGATTCAATGTTAGAAGATTGTATGTTTCTAGGAATGTATCCATTTCTTAAAGGTTGTCCATTGTTGGCACATAGCTGTCAGTGGTACTTTCTTATAATTCTTTATATTTCTTTGGTGTCATTTGTCACTTCTCCTACATCATTTCTGATTTTATTTATTTGGGTGATGAGCCTAGTTAAAGGATTATCAATTTGTGTATCTTTTTCAGAGAACCAGTTCTTGGCTTCATGTGTCTATATGTATATGTGTATGTATGTGTGTATATGTCACTCTTATTTCACTTCCATTCTGGTCATAATTATTTCCTTCTTTCTACTCACATTGGGCCTTGTTCTTTTTCTAGTTGCTTTAGGTGTAAGGTTAACTTGTTTGATATTTTTCTTGTTTTTTTGTGGTAGGCATATATTGCTATGAATTTCCCTCTTAGAACTACTTTGGCTGTGTGCAGTAGATTTTTTTGGACCATTGTGTTTTCACTTGTCTCAGGGTATCTTATGATTTATTCCTTGATTGTACTGTTAACTCACTGTTAAATCCATCTGGTCTAATGTGTCATTTAAGGCAGCTCTTTCTTTGTTGATTTTCTGAGCTATCTATTAGTGTCAGAGGGGTATGAAAGTCCCTTACTATGACCATATTATTGTCAATCTCTTCTTCCATGTCCACCAACATTTGCTTTATATACTTAGGTACTGCTACATTGGGTGTGTGAATGTTTATAAGGGTTATATGCTCACATTGAATTGATCCCTTTATCATTATGTAATGTCCTTCTTTGTCTTATTATACCTTTGTTTTAAAGTCTATTTTGTCTGATATAGTTGTTATCACCCCAACTTATTTTCTTCCATTTGCATGAAATGTCTTTTTCTATCCCTTTACTTTTAGTGTGTGTGTATTTCTTTTCTTCTTTTACATTTTTATTGCATTTTTCCATTACCATTTAGTCCCCTTACCTCTCCCCTCCCCACAATAACACATCATTTTCCGTGTCCATGAGTCCTTTTCCCTTTTTGCTCAATGCTCCACCCCTACACTCTACCCACATATCCTCAGCTGTCATCCTGCTCTCTCTGAGTCTGCCCTATTTTGCTTGTTAGTTCAGTTTGTTCATTAGATTCCACATATGATTGAAATCATATGGTATTTTTCTTTCTCTGACTGGCTTATTTCATGTAGCATAATGTTCTCCAGGTCCATCCGTACTGTCACAAAGGGTAAAACTTTCTTCGTTTTTATGGCCAAGTAGTATTCCAAGTAGTATGTGTAAATGTCCCATAATTATTTTATCCACTCATCTAATGATATGGACAGTGGGGCTGCTTCCATATCATGGTGATTATAAATAATGCTGCAATGAACATAGGGGTGCTTATGTTTCTTCCAAATTAGTGTTTTGGGTTCCTTTGGATATATTCCCAAAAGTGGGATACATGGGTCAAAAGGTAGACACATTTTAATTTTTTGAGGTAGCCCCATACTGCTTTCCACAGTGACCACACCAACCCGCATTATCACCAACAATGCAAAAGTGTTCCCCTTTCTCCACATCCTCGCCAGCTCTTGTTGTTTGTTTGTTTATTGATGATAGCCATTCTGACAGGTGTGAGATGATAGCTCATTGTAGTTTTAATTTGCATTTCTCTGATGATTAGTGACATTGAACATCTTTTCATATGTCTACTGGCAATCTGTATGTCCTCTTTGGAGAAGTGTCTAACCAGGTCCTTTGCCCATTTTAATTGGGTTGGGTTCTGGTGTTGAGTTTTGTAAGTACTTCATAAATTTGGGTATTAACTCCTTATCAGATGAATTAGCAAATATGTTTTCCCATTCTGTGGGTTGTCTTTTGATTCCGTCGTTGTTTTCCTTTGCTA
The DNA here is from genome assembly GCF_021234165.1 of Pteronotus mesoamericanus. Classification (NCBI taxonomy): domain Eukaryota; kingdom Metazoa; phylum Chordata; class Mammalia; order Chiroptera; family Mormoopidae; genus Pteronotus; species Pteronotus mesoamericanus. Next base: position 10,498,207 of record NW_026555170.1, read on the forward strand.
TGCAAAAACTTTTTAGTTTGATGTAGTCCCATTTGTTTATTTTTACTTTTGTTTCCATTACCTGGGGATAAAATATAACTACAAGCAATGTCCAAGGTTTTTTCAGGCTGAAAATGGGCTGTGTTGTCTTTCGATCTCAAGTATGTCAAGCATTTGTATGGATATTGATTGTTCTATCCATTCAGCCACCCTATACCTTTTGATTGGTGCATATAATCTATTTACATTAAAGTAACTTGTAGGTATATAAATTACTTTATATACTTTATATTTATTTAAAGTAATATATTTATATTACTTTATATGTAGGTATAAAGTAATTGACAGGTATATAGTTATTGCCATTTTATTATTCATAAAGTAATCTTTTTTTCTTAAAGAAGTTCCTTTAACATTTTTTTAAATACTAGTTTGGTGGAAATGAACTCCTTCAGTTTTCTCTTGTGTGGGAAGTTCTTTATCTTTCTTTCCATTCTAAATGATAGCCTTGCTAGGGAGAGTAATCTGTGTTAGGTCCTTGCTTTTTATTACTTTGAATATTTTCTGCCAATCCCTTCTAACCTGCAAAGTTTTTGTTGAGAAATCAGCTGACAGTCATATGGGAGCTCCCTCATAGGTAACTAACTCATTTTCCTTGCTGCTTTTAACATTCTTTATCGGTCTTTAATCTTTGGCCTTTTGATTATGATATGCCTTGCAGTGGGCCTCTTTGGGTTCATCTTGTTTGGAACTCTGTGCTTCCTAGACTTGTATGTTTATTTCCTTCACCAGTTTAAGAAGTTTTTGGTCATTCTTTCTTCAAATACGTTTTCAATCCCTTGATCTCTCTCTTCTACTTCTGGTGCCCTATGATTTGAATGTTGTCTCAGAGCTCCCTTAAACTGTCCTTATTTTATTTAAACTCTTTTTTCTTTTTGCTGTTTCAAGTGGGTGCTTTCCGCTACCTTGTCTTCCATATTGCTGATTGATCCTCTGCTTCACTGAATTTGCCATTGATTCCATCTAATATATTCTTCATTTCAGTTGTAACAGTCTTTACCTCTTCACTTACAACTGGTTCTTTTTTATGTTTGCTGTCTCTTTGTTGAAGTTCTCACTGAGTTAATCTGTTCTTCCTCTAAGTTCATTGAGCATCCTTATAACCAGTGTTTTGAACTCTGTATCTGGTAGATTGCTTATCTCCATTTCGTTTAATTATTTTTCTGGAGTTTCACTCCATTCTTTCATTTGGGACATTTTTTGTTTGTTTGTTTTTGTTTTGTTTTGTTTTTGCTCCCTCCTAGTGTTTTTTGACTATGTTTTATGTAGATCTTCTGTGTCTCTCAGTTTTGGCAGTTTTTGGCAGCTTGGCAGTTTGTCTCTCAGTTTGTGTTATATGGTAGGTGTCCTGTGGGGCCTGGGTACTTAGTCTCCCTGATCACCTGAGCTGGGTGTTCCAGGTGTTACTTGTGTGCATTGTGTGTGTGCTCTCCTGATATAGTTGATACTTTTTTAAAAGATTTTATTTATTTATTTATTTTAGGGAGGGGAAGGGAAGGAGAAAGAGAAGGAGAGAAACATCAATGTGTGGTTGCCTCTCACACGCCCCCCACCAGGGAACCTGGCTTGCAACCCAGGCCTGTGCCCTGACTGGGAATCGAACTGGCGACCCTTTGCTTTACAGGCCTGCACTCAATCCACTGAGCCACACCAGCCAGGACTGATATAGTTGATACTTGATTGCTGTTGGCATCTCAGTAGGTCAGACTGACCTTCAGGCTGACTGGCTATGAGACCTGACTATAGTGGAGAGGTATGCAGGGAATGATCCCCTATTGCAGGAGTCACTAGTGGGGCTCTGGTGCCAGCTGAGTTCAGCCTCCAGGTGTCATTTGCGGAGCTGATTGGCCAGTGCTCTGGTACACAGTGGTAGGTAGCTGCTAACATTGTTATTGTTGTAGTTGAGGTTCTAAGCATACATCATTTCTGCTGCGCCCCCTACTGAATAAAGTGATGTCCCAAAGTGACCACACAAACCCTAAGAACTCACCAAATTTAAACAGCAATATATATGTTTGTGTGTCACCTCTTCTTATCCACTAAGGAGCATCAACAACGGCAAGCATTTTTGTACTGCTTATTCCTCACAAAGTGATTTCCTGTGCATGGTTTCACTGAATTTTCAAAATTAGGCTTTGAAGCATGTAAAGCCAGTTTCATTTTCACCCCAGGTCCCAGGCTGCTGCCTTGCAGCATTCCCATGGAGCGGCGGTCCAGGGGATGCCACCCACGTAGTGCCCCCTCTTCCTCCAGAGTCCTGCGGAGCAGCAATACTGCCCCCTTGCAGAATTGGAAATTGAAGCCCAGAGAGGTTAAAGAGTTGCCCAAGGTCACACAGCAGAAGGGAAAACGATTCTGATTTCCAAGTCAGGTTATGACTCTTAAGTATTTTGTGCTTTTCCATATACCTTGCGACCTTGACTAAAAATCATAAAGATTGTGATAGGGTGTAATTCTCAGTGCCAGCCCTTCCATGCAAAATTAGACTTTGGAGTATCTATACCTTAGGATCGTATGAGATCATTGGAGGGGAAATTCCTCACTAGTGTGATATGGCACATTGTGACTCAATCTTGCTGTATATGTGCTGTACTCGGGACATTAGTTTGTGGAAAGGAAAAGCAAACCAGGCTGTGGAGATAGTGACCTACTCCTCCTCTCCGTAAGACAGGCTTACACACATACTCAATAACCAGGATGCCTAAAACTCTATTCTGTATCCCACCTGTGTTGTCATCTTATCACAATCCATGGTCTGTGCCAAAAGCTATGATTCAGTATTAAAGAAAGACTCAGAGTTTGAGAAAAGTGACAGAAATATTTATTAAAGTGGTACACTTGGAGTCCCTGCAAAATGAGAGTGCCTCCTTCATATTCACTAATCCCCAAACAAAATAACCATCAAGAAATATTAAAACACACATTTTATTAGTTTCATTTCATTTCCTAATTGCTCAAAGTCAGCTTACCCATTTACTGCTGTGTGAAATGCTTAGAGGCAAGGCGCACATTAAAGGGATTATTTCCATGTAATCCCTCCCTCCCAGAGGGTAGGAACTGATCACTTATGAATTCTGATTTACGCTCTGTAACAATATCAAATGGAGGAAATAGTTATTGTAAAATGATAGAGTCAGTAGTAGGGTAATACAGTAGGAGAGTGTAATTTAATAGCAGAAAGTACCTCGTTTTCGGTAAAAGTTATGTGAGCCTTTTTCAGGAATAGCTATTAACCAAACTGAATTTAGCCTCCCATTTTTCTGGCTATACCCCTGTTAATTGATAGATGTTGAAGATGTGTAGCCTGTTAAGATTTTAATCAAATGGCGTCTGGGAGTAGATGTGATCATTTTACTGGGATTTGGTGCTACTAATTGCTCTCTGGGTATTAGGCTCCCTGTGACAGCCTTCCTTCTTGACAAGAAAAAGAATGTAGGCATTCAGGTGGAATTTGGAGGGATGATGCACATTTCACAGGAAAGGCAGATGCGTAGGCCGAGGTTTTAGGTAAATATCCACCAAGAAACTTATGGGAACCTGAACTTCTGGCTGTTTCTGTGGTACATCATAGTTGGCCTGAAACCTTTAAGAACACCAGAGGACTGGGAAGTGCATTAGTGACCTAGAAAAGAGTATTTACTTGTTCCCTTGCAGATACATCTCTCCCTCTCATAGTACCCATAATCCGAGCACACTATTTTGTTCTTCTCGAGCATTATTGCTATTCTTGGAAAGAGGCATGGGTTATAGCCTCAGAAAAGTACAGAAGTAAGGCCAATCCTTATCAGCAACTCTCGCCTCCTTGGACAGCGCAGCACCGAGCCGCGGGCTGTGCCAGACACGCCACTGAATTAGGCCATGCCTCCATTCAGGCCAACCCCCCTCTGATACTTCGTGTTCATTCTCTACCTTTAGAGTCAGCCTAATACAAAGAGTGTACAAAATAAAACATTTTTAAAGCCCTCAAGGAGATGTGTACCATGAATTTTATTAGATCAAAAGCAAAATGAGCTGATACCAGCAGAAAAACAAAATGGCTGCCTCAGACCCCAGCTGACCTCTTTTGCGTGGAAAATTCTCCATATGATTACAGAGCTAATGAGTAATATTTAATGAAAACATTATGCCTTTGCATATATTTGCAAGCAGCACTTCATCCTTTTACATTTACATAAAAATAAGCTGGGATATATAAATACGCATCTTGGAAACCTGTGTGCTTTAAGGAGAATACTCATCTGCTATCGCTGGCTATTTCTATATAAAGCTCAAATTTCTCAGTGAGAAAACTGTAGAATTCAGTCAATCATCTGGTTGACACCAAACATGAAAGCATTTGATGATGCGTGGATAAAAGAGCTGAGCTCCAGGCCGGCTCATCCACATTTCACAGAATGTGTTGGCTTTATGCAAACAGTAGTGTATGAGAAAAAAACTGGCCTAAACAATTGCTTAAATACATACATGTGAAAAAAAAATCTTTCTCTTTCAATTTCAAGAATCCTTAAGCTTTTGAGTGAGGATAAAGACTTAGAACCAGGATTGTTTCTGGGGGCTGCGTGTATTTCCTTTTCTGCTCCGAATCTGAATCACAGTGGCTCTGAATATGGAAATGAAAGCCTGTGACACCTTTCTCTCCCACTCTTTCTCTTCCCCTGTAGGTGGAGCTGACAGGCAGCAGCGTCTTTGACTATGTCCACCCTGGGGACCACGTGGAGATGGCAGAGCAGCTGGGCATGAAGCTCCCACCTGGGCGGGGTCTCCTCTCGCAGGGTACCACTGAGGATGGAGCCAGCTCAGCATCTTCCTCTTCCCAGTCAGAGACCCCTGAGCCAGGTGGGAATTGCAATCCCAACGTGTGGGTCGGTGGGCAGGACCTTTGCCAATGATTGCACACAAGTTGCCAGTGTGAGGAGACTACAAATAGGTTTAATGGTATTTAACAATTCCATGCAGCTTTCTGTCCCATGCAGTAATTAAATAAGGAAGAGATTTGAAAATAAGGAGACATTTTAATAAGTATAATCCAGAGATCTAACTTCAGATGAACAATAGACATAGAAAGTACTATTTCCTTTAGTTTCTCTGTCAAATTACTGGACGGAAAAGGATCATATTTGGAAAGCCCTCTTCCTTTTATTGTTACCATGGCTAAATGTATTGCATTTAGTTATTATGCAGCAAAATCTATGGCAGAGACTTTTTGCATATTAGCTTGCAGAGAATTAAAAGTATTACAGACTAGCAGAAATCTCGATTCCTTTTTTTTTTTTTTTAAGTATCAGAAGGTACTTGAAAGATGTGAACAGATAAATTAAGGCTAAAAAGAAAACAGAAATGGCTACATTTTAAACTGCCTTTCTACCCTCAGTATTTAATTAGATCAATTGTATAGAGGAATGAACAGAGGTGACATTCCTCATTGGGATTCCTTCCAGGACTCTTATAGACTTTGCATTCAGAATGTTCCCATTTTCATTGTGTTGTACTGATGATAATTTAAGTATTAGGGGAAAATCCATTTATAAATTAAACAAAATGACTTGATATCCATCAGTCCCCTAGTTCATCAAGCTGTTCAAACACGGGGAAGATTGGCTGGTCGGCCTGGGTCTTCCGAGAGCGCTGGTAATTAGATCTGCGAAGGATTTATTCTTTGCTGATTGGGGCTTTAAATTAATTGAAGTTCCACATTTGTGGTTTTGTCCTTTTTGTACTTTTTTAGAGGAGATATTTCATATTCTTGTGTGGTGGAGTGCCTGGCCAAGCAGCACTGGTTTAAATGTTAATTTTTCTCATGAGAAGTTTAAGATTTTTAATGAATCAAGGCCTGATTTGAAGTGCAAAGTTTTATTTGCTTACTTAGGAAATTATTTTTGCACTCTAAAGATGCTTGTGCTTTACTTGACATGTTGTTTTCAGACAGGTACACAACACAAAAGCTTTTTACAGAAATAAAAATGGAAAAAATTATCTAACTAAAGATTACTGTTAAAATAACTCTCTATACTTCTTAAAAAATAATTCAACCTGCTTAGAAACAATCATAGTGTATTTGCTCACGCAGAAGGGAAAAACATATTTGCCCTTTCTGGAAGTAATTTAATTCCATCTGGAATCAATCCATGTTTCCTCATTTAAGTTACCTGTAGCTTGTGGGGCATTATCTATATCATTGCTGAGCATTCTTCTCCAGTTAGCTCTATGCATGAGAAAAGACAGTATTTAAGTCTACTCTGTAGCATTTAAAAAAAAAAAAAAACCCTTTTGGGATGGGGTCATGTATTCTTATACCGTTGCTGACATTACTGAATAGATACGTCAGTGAGATCACTGGAAAGGCTTTTTCAGTCATATCTGGGCATATTGGAGAAGCAGCACATGAAAACAGTTTTCTCTTCTTTCATGGTGGGATTGGATTTGGGAACCTGGGTTGCTCATGAATCAAACACTCAGTGTATGAGAACTCAAGTTTACAAACTTTCACATGAACTAAGGCCTTTAGGAGACTGGACTTTGTTTCCCTGAGTCGCAAACTCTCAAGTTACATAGAATTTTCAAAAATCTTATAACCTGACCTCCAACCTATGTAGCCATCCTTTTATAGTAAAACCAACAGATAACCTTCCAGTCTCTGCTGGAACTTCCTCCTGGTAGGAAGGTACAAGGCTTCCCACACCATTGGTGAGCAGCTCTAACAGAAAATTATCCCCAATACAGAGCCAAAATCTCCTTCGTTGTAACTTCTCCCCTCTAATCCAAGGTCTGCCCTCTGGGACCATGTTTCAGATTTACTCCTTCCTCCCCATCATAACCTCTCAAATATATGAAGTCAGATACACCAAATGCTCCCTCCCCGCTGCCTCCCTTCCTTTCCAGATCAGACCCAACCATTGTTTGATGGCATGTTCCTGAGACCCTCACCCCCCTCGTCACCCTCCCTGGGCTGTGCTTCAGTTTGTCAGTAACCCTCTAATAATATGATTATAAGAACTGAGTGCAGCCCTCGAGATGTGTCCAGACTAGTACAAAGCAAAGGGACTGTCACCTTTCTGAGATGAGGCTACCATACTTCTGTCAGGGCCACCTAAGAGTAAATTAAGTCTTCCGAGCAGCCAGTTCACCTGCTGATTCGTATTGAGCTTGATGTCTCCACAAACATGTTAAGGGTGACTTGTCACTTAGGAGAGACTTTGATAGGGAAGAAAAGAAAAAATGTCCATAGCCTGTAAACCAGTTCTGCTAGGATACCCTAAGCTAGAGTCAAAACCGAACTGGTTTAAGGTTGAACATACAAACTCTGATAGACCCCAGGCCTTCTCCGAAGCACCAGTATTCAGGAAACAACTCTAGGTGCACTGGGAGAACTCACTCACCGAGTCTCTTTCAATTCTGGATTCGAGGATGACATTTCTCCTTTAAAGTTGCTCTGTCATTGAACATTGAATGTCATTCAGATTTTACTTGGGTTTCTTTCACCAGCCTTCCTTGAGTCAAGCTAACTAGTCCAATTAAAAACCCTGCTTTCTACATTCCTTAACAGCCTGGCCTCATTAGTCACCATGGCCTAAGAAGGGTTTCTCTTCCTTGATGGATCCTTCTCTGTCGCCATTAGAGAAGGTTTAAAGCAAAACTTACTTTGCTTTAAAAGTCTGTAGTGTGGGCTGTTTTCAATCTTTGTCTTGAAAAGGCAATTAGATTGACTGCTCAAATACGGAGAAGGAGGGTAGGGTGCTACCTTTAACTAAATATCTTCACTAATGCAGATCATTGCTCCAAGGGAATTACTTCAAAAGTTCATGTCAGGCACTACATCCCAAAGCTGCTTATGTCTCTTAAAAGCTGAAAGAATTTTAACAAGATTCCCTAATTCCTAATAACATGAAGGAACATTTTTGAAGACTGTTGTTCGTTGCATCATAATCTTTTAAACTCTGGTAAAACACAGATTTTTTTTTAAATAGTAGTGTAATTTGGTTGGAAAAGGATATCAATTATGAAAATGATGGGGCTAGTAGGTATGAAATTTTTCAGGAGCCCTGATGTGTTCAGTGTAGCATTACTAAATGACTGAAATCTAAATAACATTTGGCATTATAATAAAAGGAAATAAGTGACTAAACCAGCCTAAGAGGCAAGATACTGCGCCATAATAGAAACTCTCTTTCTTTGAACTGCCAGTCCTTTGATTGTCTTGTCTTAAACAAGTCTCAAGATAATGTGAGAAAAAAGAAATCTGTCAACTGGACAACAACCCCAAATAAATATTTTATATGTATGCACATTTATTAATAGTTTAGTAATAGGATATTTCTTTTAAGGAAACCTTAAGGAAGATGTAAGGAAAATAAATAGGTGGCTTATTTAAAAAGTTAAGAAGCTCTAGGCACCTGTTTAGGGGCTGACCCCAATGCTTTGCCATCCTGCTGGCCCCTAACTGTGAGCAGCACAGACCCTCTGGAACGGGATGTCTGGGTGTTTGGGTTTCTTCCCATAGATCTGCGTGAATCTTTTCATTACTCCTAATGATTCTGTAATCTTGGGATTATGAGTACTATCCTCTTAATAAATTTCAGTGCTGTATTCTTTAAATGCTTATGCACAGAAAAGCAGCTCTTTTAAGAAATCCTGGAGGAACTTTTGAAATCTCCCTATTTTGAAAGCAAAGAGTAACAATTCCTTGGGTTAGGTCATAAAATCGTTGTATTTTACTCCTTCCTCCTTCTTACTAAAGCAGGGTGATTTTCACCCAGTTATAGAACTAATTCATGCTTATTGTAAAACATTAGAGAATTCAGAAAACAAAAACCAACCAACATCATATTACCCCCAAATAACCACTGTTGATGTGTGTATACTCTATGTCTATCCTTCTAGATTCATTTCTGTTCTTAGGTACATGCGCAGTTACGTGGTAGGGGTTGTTTGGTTAAATAATATCATAACAGTCATGCTTCTGGCAGCCTGCTTATCCACCTAACCTCACGGGCAACTTTCCCTATCATGTTTCTCACTTTAACATAAAATTTCCTTCCTGTCTCCAGTGGTTTGTTTCCCACGAGCTAACAATCAGCTCCCAGCGGTAGGACCACTGTCGGGTGTAACATACCTGGGTCCTGCTTTGTAGGGAATTCAGCCAGGACAAGAGGTTCTTGCAGCTTATTGAATGGGTGCAAGCTCACAGAGGGAGAGATCAATACCACGCCAGGATTTAGACAATTTAGCAAAATGTATGAGACAGTACTTTTGGTGAAGAATAACTACAGCAGCATGTTAACCATTTGTTGTCTAAAATAGAGGCTATTGTGTTTTGTCTAAAGTTGCAGGCAGACCCAGCCTGTTGTGGGCAGGGGGGGGAAGATAATCACTGCAGTGCCATGATCTTTATGCTCTTACGCCCACTTTACGTCCTGGATATTTTAAAGGCAGGCAAAATTGAAGCAGTTGAGTGCTTGCCTGAATGGAAATAATCTGCATTTTCTACATATGCCTCTTTGCTATAATAAATTTTTTCAGCTCCTGATTCTACAGGAACTCAATTCTTCTGGAATCATTAGACAATTTTCACAAGTGATATAATTAGAGGAACAAATGAATGTAAAAAATACCTGATGTTGAGGTCAATATTTTGTTTCAAAAACTGCTTAGATATGAGATATACTTGTACTTCTATGGGTGAATTATTTACCATCTAATATAGGGTTGTTGGGGTACAGGGTTCTCTTTTTATTATTGGTTCAAGTTTCCTGTCAATGAACTGAATTTAGAAGTCAGGCGAGGGAAACCATCTTACTAACCCCACATCCAACCCCAGTCCCCAGACAATGTGACTGTATCTACAGCACTTTCTGCTGTACTGCAAATGTCAAACAGAAGGTGTAATGGATTTAATATTAGTGCTGGCCAAGGTGTTGAGGGAGCTGTTAATAATGTCACTCCAGTTATTGATCTGAAGCCTTTAAAAATCAAAGAAAAGTGAGAGATCCCCTACTGGGGAAAGGCACACAGTGACTGGTTTTTATTGCCAATATATTTCTACATATAGAGTAGCAACTTTCTGGAATTATGTTATCACCATTAATCTCTGTGAGATTTTTGGAGTCATTATATGGTAAGATAATATCATGGAGGCTGCTCTGCATGCTAATGCTAAAAGGTATAAATAGTGTGGAAACTACAACCTTCAAGTTGTCAAATGATAGGAGGTTTATTAGCACTTGATTTATTCTTGATGACAACGTTGGATCCACTGGAAGTGTAAAATACAAACTGTATAGTCTCTAGGAAGAGCTGTCCTCTACTTTTGCCTTTTTAAAACTCCGATTGCAAGCCACAGTCACTCACTTGAGAGGGAAATGAATTTTGTTCTTGTAGTCAGTGTACCTTCTCAGGACACTGGCGATTCTTGTGTCTGAATGGCAGTTTGTATGCAATGAAATTCCGGCTTTCCATAGTCCCCAACAAATAAATGAAATTAAAATGTGTAATTTATGTTGAGTGTGTATCACACTGTAAACACACACTGAATTCTCTTCCATATTCATATAATATAGGCAAAGAAAATCCATCAGATAATGTACCATGGCTATCGCTCATGGACTGAACAGGCAGTGCCTCTCTCCTGGAGCGGCAGCCACGATCCAAATAAGTTCGCCATTCCCCGAAACAGGCGCTCCTCCTGTTGGTACTCGCGTTCTCGTGGATGTGTCGTGTCTGATGGTGAGAAAGCAGCCTAGCAAACACTATTGTTTTCATAACTCAAAGAGGTCAACAACTAGACATAAACTCAGTTTTATCCAAAACTTACAAATAATATTTTTTTCCTAAGCTATGTCATTGTTAGTTTGAAGTGAAATAGAAATTATCTTTTATCAATCCTAAATGAAGATGACATATATACTCCAAAAATAAGCCAGTACTATTACAGGAACTGCCCTGCCAAATTCAAAATGCATCTTTGGCCTCAAAAAAGCTACCTTGATGCAGTACGATTTTTTAATGCAGAAAGTAGGCTACTCTTAAATGTCATCTTTATCCCCAGCTAAGCTAAACAAGGTCACCTGGAACTTCCACAGAAAGGAATAAATATTTTCTCATGCTCTCTTCTGGTACACAAGGCCTAGGCGCACACACCACCTTTTTATGTGCATGCTCAAGCTTTCTTTGTGTACTTGTCTGTGTACAATGAGAACAATTGTGAAGCAACCTTGCACTTCTAGGATCTTGCCCCAAGGAGCTAAAAAAAAAAAAAGTGTGGTAAAATCTCTCCTGCCCACCAGGCTCTGCTGACCCAGTACCTGAGTTCTGCCCTTCCAGGCCAGCTCCCAGAGTGCAGAGCTGCAATTCAAAGGCACCCTTTGGGGCTTGACACCCCCGACTCCGACCATGCTGGTGCCTCACATAGCTACAGAAGGGCAGCCTCCCTTTTGTTCCCAGAGAAGATGTTGGAACTCAGCATAGTTCTGCATGACATTCTGAAACTTTTTCTTCCAAAATTTAGAACACAGTGGTTGTGACTAAAAAAGTGCAGCTTTTACATAAATTAATATAGTGGTATTTCCAGGGTAGCAAATGGTTTGTCCAATAATAGAAGAACAGGCCTCTTATCATAATACACAGTAGGGTTGCTCAGTTTATATGTAGCTTTTTTTTTTTCTTAAACCTTCTATTGAAGGTTTAGAAAATCAATTTTTTAAACCCATTATTTTTAACAGTTGTTTTATATAGCTTTCCAGGTCATAATTTTGACTTTCCTTTACCTATGGTGATAAGGGGTACATTTTCAGAGTTGCTAAAATGAAACCCAAGATAAATTGTTAATGGATGGCCTGTTCTTTCCCATTTAAAAAAAATGGAAAAAAAAATGTGGCTGTCTTTGTCATTGGATAATTAAAAATTGTAGATTCTATTTCTGTAACTCATGCCTTGAACAAAGCACAAGTTATTTGCTTTTAATACATACCACTGCACAGAAATTTCATCCCTGTCCAAATTATACCATTCTGAATTCCTCTTCTGCACTAAACAGCAGACTTACAAAGGATTGGTTACCTAACATTGACTGAGCTTTGCAGGGTGCACATATCAGAAGAGGCAGAACTGGCTAGAAACCATTTCCACCCCTAGTGAGCAATTTACTCATGATTGCTTGGGGAAAATACTGGAAATATTGCTTCTGTGTAAAGTTTGCAACTTCAGTTGTCAGCTCTTGGCCAAGCAGTTATTCCCAAGAATAGCTTTAGAAGCAAAGTGCACTCAGGCCTCTGTGATAATGGTTGGCGTTCACATCCAGTTTGGTGAATGCAGAGCACAGAAACCACTAATCACAGGAGTTAATTTACACCCCGTCCCTCAGAGGCAGGTCACTGTGTCATCCTTATTTTACAGATGAGGGGAAAGGGATGGAAATTTTAAATGACTTGCCCCAAACACAAGTTAGTTTATCAGCCAAGATTAGAGTAAAGGGTACAAAATTAGGGATAGGATAGGTAGGAAACCTAGGAACTAGAAGGAGAAAGGAGATAGGACCTGGGTAGGAATCAAACCAGAGGAATTTTCTCCAAAAGCCTTCTAAACTCCAGAGAGAAATCTGCCCAATTCCATATGCACATACTTCATTAGGCGAAAACGTCTTCTTTAAAAATATAGTCCTTCACTTGGGACTCAAGTGTTCCATCTAATCCATTCCTCTGCCTTCATTCCTACATTGAAACTCCTTGTACCATAGTGAACAGTAGCATCTGCATCGGTTATGGGCAGAATGCAACCCTGAGTCTCTCCGTGCCCATTAGGGGCAAGGCTCCTCAGCCAGGAGCACAGCCAGGATCGTCTCTGTGCACTTGGCCTCTGCTCCGCCTTGGCCCCTGCAGGGCCCGGCTCTCTGCAGCTTCTCTGGGCTCTTCCTTTCCAAACCAGTCCCCCAGGCAGGCGCGAGGTGAAGACCGAGCAAGAAGGGCAATGGGGTCTGTCAGGAAGTGTCACCTCTGCCTGGAGGCATCTGCTCGTGAAACACAATCATAGTTTCTTGGGACCCATAGAGAACATCGCCCAACTTCTGTTAGTTGACAAACTAGTTTGGGAAAGGGAGGAACTTGTATTTTTTCTCTAGATGTTATTAACCAAAGTAAATTCTCATTCAAAATCCAGGCCCACCTGCTGATAGTGATTGTCTGGACTGTTCAGTAAACTGTTGAGCATGCGCCTGTCATGTATGTGTCAGACATTATACGAGGCACTGAGAAAACAGAGGTGATGCTCCTGGCTCCCACGAGCTGACCATCATGTGAGGGAGACAGAACACTAATGCAATGCAGAAGTGCGATGATGGCCATCAGGGCCGTATGATGTCTGAGGAGGCCAGGATTACATTACAAGACGCTGCTGTTGGCAGCCCTGCCGTACTATCTCAGGTGTGGAGCTGCAGCCCTGAAACTAACAGGCCAGGAACAGTGCTTCTTTAGAAGCAAGCTGCCTTGACATACCCAGACATACATTAACCGTGACTGTCAGGGACTTAGCTATGCTCGTTGTATGCATTGCCTCATTCATTTCTCACGAAATACTATGAAGAAGGTACCCTATTCTTCCCATTTTACAGATGAAGGGACTAAAAAAAGAACAAGCTTTTTAAAACTTAGGGACTAAAAACAGAACAAGTTTTTTTAAAACTTAGAAAAATCATACAGGTTGGAGAGCCTAGGATCTGAACCCGAGCAACCTGGCACCAGACTATTTCCATTTTTAACTATTCTGCCACCTGCTTCTCAATATCCATCTGAAATAGCTCTCTGACCCCTCCTACAGACCACCAGCTGGGGGCACTCTCCACCCTTCCTGGGCAGCTCTGCTGGAATGGTCTTCCTGACATTATGCTGATTCCTATCTGCAGATAACTTGTGTGCATGCGACTTAATACCTTATCCTTTATTATTGCAAGAATGTGCAGGATGTGTTGAATAGAGCAGACTGGAAGCAAAGGAAATGGTTCAAAAGACCATTTCTTTAATTTGGAAGTGAGTGAGTAGAACTGGAGAAGAATTATTAGGGAAGGGAGAAACGATGACTTGGAACTAAGGTAATTTCTAAAAAAGGGTACTTTGTGGTCAGTCTTCTGCCAGGAGCTAATGGTTAATACTCCAGAAATTATGCAAATCTCACACTTTCATATAATTAGGATTGATGATACCATCTGTCCACTTTTACTTTTTTATCAATTGGTAATAAAACCTGAAAAATTTTGAAAAGTACATATGCTATTGATAATAAAATAGTAGGATGTAAATCCTCTAGGGTTCAAAGCTGCTCCTCTTTATGGCTTAATAAGTATATCATGTGCTTTTGGTAAAATATCAATCTGCTGGTCAATGGCTATCATTTGTCAGGGGATGTCCTCTTCAAATAAAACACCAGTAAGAGCAATGGTAAAACTGGTGACATCATAAAGAATTAAAAGTCTGCTCTCCTGTGTCCAGCCATCTCCTTATTAAACAGAAAGGGTTGGTAGATTTGGTGGAATGCTTCTGTAAAAGCAAGAGAGTTGCCAAATGCCCCGGCCATAGGTACTATATGTGGACCTAAATAAATAAATTAAGAAACTCATTTCACATAGGCCACCAAGAAGTTAAGAAATGTTAATGACTTGTAGTCACTTCCAACCTGGACAAAATTCAAGCCAATGACCTATGGGTGAAAAGCTCTATAGATCCCATTACCAATCCCCTGAGCCATCTAGTTGCCCCTGACAAGGTATTTTATCATACCTAGCACAATGCATTATGATAGTCCAAATTCCTGAACCATCAAAAAATCTTTTTCTACTATGTAAAATAAAAAAGAGAATTTTAAAGAGAGGCAGAAGACCTAGGTCCTTAAATAAAAGAGCCATTGAAATTAAAGAAAAAACTTTTGGAAGAACGTACACGTGTGTGTATACACACACACACACACACACACACACACACACACACATACATAGCATTGAGCGATTTTTAAAAATTCCAATATTTTTTCATCATGTTTACTTCACGGCACATTTGATTCTGCCTCTGGATATTTAGTAAACTGGCGTATCTTGGAGTTCCATTAAAAAAGTCATTAGTTTTAGTTTAACATTTGTATAAAACTGATTCTTTAAACCCATGGTGCTTTCTTTCCTAGCTTGTTTTTAAGTGTCATAAATAAATGACTTAAATGTCCCACAAGACAAATGTTCTTTAATCATCTAATGCACTCATTTATCCAGAGCCTTAACCTTAGTCCTAAATTAAGTCTGTTGCAAAAACATAACTTCATCTGCAAACACCCATCAATCCTACATGGTTTTGATAAGCACATTTAAAAAACATAAACAATCAGACAGTTGTCAATCTGGGTGAAGCCGAGTCCCATTTGAGAGTGATTCGCCAGAAGCCATATTTCATGCCCATACCACCAATAGAATTTTAACAGAACGGCTGGTATTCGGGCCTTTGCTGAGGGTTCATACTGTGAAACTGGGGGTGGGGCACAGGACACAGTTTGCCGGAGCATAAAATGAAACAAAGACAAAACAAAAGATAAGTCTTATTCCACACCAGCTAGAACTAGATTCTGTTTTATTTGTTTTGGGAAAACTATTAATACTTTGACCATGTTGTAAATGCATTAAAATTTCATGATCACATATTTAGTAAATTGCATGTCATGCCTTTGATTAATTTTCATTTGTTCATGGTCCTAAAAATCTGTCAACGAATCTAGCTGCTCAGAGCGTATACATGAGTAATGATCACCGAAAGGTTTGGTGCAAAGAGAAACGAAGTGGAAGTTTAATGGAATAAACACTTGACTAAATTGGGTACTTAATACCTCATAACTAAGAATTGACCTAGTTTGGTGAAATCTCAGCCCTGACAGATTCCCAGTTTAATTCTGAATTAACTCGTATGTCTTTCATTTACCAACGGCACCATTTCACAGTAGGGCGAAAACGATCTTTCCCTTTTTCCTCTGGCTTCAGAGTTATTGCCACAGAGCCCCTTAGGGCCGTTGGATGCTTCCCCCCCACCACCCCCCACTGAGTCTTTAAAATTTTTTAAAAATAGATAAGAGCATTCAGCAAATAGCTAGATTGAGAATAAACTCAAAAATTATCACCAGGGCCCTTCCTCTGGCACAATTTGTCAAATCTGCTGATAGGAAACAAATTCTATTCATAAAGATTTCATTTGGGAGGGGGGGACTCTTGTGATTTGGTAGCAATTCAATTATAGTTTTGTGAGATAGTGAGTCCGGAGAGGGAATCCAGACTGACAAGAAATATGACAGGACAGTTACAGAGTGTTTATGCAATTAAACTTTCACTGACAATACCTGCAGAATGATGAATGCGTGGGCGGAGGTGTGTGAGCGCAGGCAATGCCGCACAAGCATTGCCCATTTTTCATTATTATACAACTGTTCAGATCTTTCAAGAACAGCCTGAAGTGAGGTGCGAAAGACAGTGCTGTTCTGCAGCATGTTAACCGAATGCCTTTTTTTTCATTCCCTCCCTCCAACGGGTCTTGATGTGCCAGATGATAAAGGAACATCTATTTTAGAAAAATGTTTCGAAAAGATTAAGATTTACCCTGGGCTTGACATATATTAATTTTGGATACCAAAAGAGGGTTTTATTCTTTTTTCTATCTGCAACTTTATATCACTTCCCAACCGATAGAACAGGGCATAATTAAACTGTTGGGTTATTCATTTTATTCAAGCAGGTGCAAAGGGCACTATAAAAGTGGGATTTTACTGATGGTAGATTAAGAAAGAAAGGAAAAACTTAAAAGCCTTTTGTAGAGAACTACAAAAGCTTACAGAGGAGATTAATTCGGTTGGGCAAAGTCGGTATTATACTGCTTTGGTCTTCCAAGGATATATGAAATCAGGAAAGTTACAGAACATCAGAGCCTCTGGAAGACGATGTGGGCTTTTTCAGGTTGTTAACAACCCTTATTTGGTGCCTTTATGTGAGAGGGTCAGGGTTTTTTTTGGGGGGGGGAGGGAATGGTGTGATTTTAATTTTTTTAAAACCGGCATTGAAAGTATAGGGATGTCTTGAAAACAGCTTTAATTTAATTTGTGTAGACTTCTCCTTGGCAAAGTCAGCATTGCCCAGAATAAAGACTGAACCAATGGCAAAGCCTTTCAGACCCCAGAGCTTGGGTGATTCACTGTGCTGAGGTGACAAAGAAAACAGTTCCAGCCTGTGGCACAAAGATGCGAAGGGCTGAGGTGAAAACCATGTGTCTTTCCCTAATATTTATACATCTATTTAAACTAATGAGATTTCCCTCTGGTAATTACCATACTGTTGTCTGTATCTGTGCGTTTTGATTTTTGTTGTTTCTGTTTGTTTGTTTTTGCCCAAACTCTTATCAGAGAGAAAGAAGAGGGATAGAATAGGGTAACTGCGGGAGAAATAAAAATAATAAGAATTTACTTGGGGACAGAAAATTATATCTATGGTCAAACCATTCATTCATTCATTTTGACCTCCAGTAAGCTGTCACGTATATCAATGTTTTTGGTTTGGTGTTGTTTTGTTTAATGGTTGAGGTTCCTTTGTTAACATTTGTATCTCCTTTGGGAACATTAAAAGCCTTGAACGTTCACAGAGAAATATTCACTTGTTATGACTGACGCCCATTATTGCTTCCCAGAGTTGTGTCCAGACCGCAGGCAGAGGGGCACCGTTGCGTGCCCACCTGGATGACTGCTTTCCTGAACTGGGCTGGTGATTCCACACTGAGTTTCCACATGCCCATACGGAGGTTATTATAAATCACACTCACATCTAGAGACTTTGTTCACACAATCCTATTAATTGGGTAAATTCGATAAAATATGCAGTCACTTCAGTATCAGCTAAAATCAGTCTATCTTGTTTCTATTACAAGTGGGTTGGCCACACATTTCTGTCAAAGTGATCAGTTCAGAAATCCTATATAAACCATGGTTTAAATATAAGAGTTTCTTGCAATCCTCTCTTTTGCCAAAAAGCTACACTCTATTATCTCCCCTAAAAAGACTTTGATTTTGTTAAATGTGATTTTTAAAAGGCACTAAAATTGATAGTTAAGAAAATACTGTTTTCACATTACTTAGGTGTTAAAATTACACAGTAGTGTTCCTTTATTTTCAAAAACCAAACCTAATCCTGTTAATTCAAAGTGAATAACAAACAGGACTAAGACTTTTTCCCAAGTTGTTACATTTATTCAACCTGCTTGTGTTTTGTTCTTCATCATAATTATTTCCAAGTCAAATCTGCACTGATTTCCTTGCGGACCAGCGTACCTCTGACTAACTTAAAGAATTGAGCTGGGATAATTCACACAATTCCTCGGGGGTCATGTTCACTGTTTTTTTTCAAGGACATTTTTATTACAAAGCTGATGAAATTTGCATATTAATTCATTTCTTTCAATTTTTTAAGATTAAATGTTGTCAACATGTATCAGTGCAAGGCTCTGACAGTACTGATGAAATGGGTCAGTCAAGCTTGAACATTTAGAGTAATGCAGCCATCTGCAACCCCCAGCCCCTTGTGGAGTTCTCTGCTACCATTGTAACTTGATTAAAAAAAGTTTTATTCAATGCAAGATATTAAAACATTATCTAAGAAATGATATGTGTTAGTCTTTCCATTGACTCAGAAAGTGAATTTGACAACAAAATGGATCTAGGAAGATCCTTGCTGACTAGGAGTTAGGGTTCTGTCAGTCTTAAGTAAACTACGGTCAAGAAAGCCCCCTAAAAGTTTTAAATTTGCTGAAAGGAACTTAAGAAAGAACTTGGGTTTAATGTTTTTCCCCCTGGTGAGATTGAATAGTTAGAGGACTCTTCCCATCTGTATTCCAGGTCAGATGTGAGAATGGGGAGAGCTGATAGAATGTCAAAGATCTGTTGTAACTTATTTCCCAGTGTCCTCAGGGACGGGCCTGCCCTTCTTCTTATACATAGCTAATAAATGTAAAGATTCCTTGTCACATCTAAAGCCCTCACAAAATGGTACCAGTACTTATGTGGAGATCTTCATTTCTGTCCACATATCCAACTTGAACATTAAGCTGCATTGATTTCCCCAATTTCCTTACAGGCAAAAAACACACTTCCATCAGACATTCTCAGAGAGCAAGACCACCTAAGTGCAAAATCCCTTTAAGTGTTACATTGCCTTCCTATGTGAACCCTGATGGCCTTTTCGGATCATTTATTTCTCTATGTAGAAGTTTCTTTGAGATGTATATATGCCTCTAATAGATTCCAGGGGCCTTGCAAGGAAGTAATTGTTGGTCTGGCTGCTGAGCTGGAGTAGCAAGAAACCCTACCACCTCATCACTTAATCTGGCCACCCAACTAAAAGAAGTATGTTGAGTGGCCAGTATGTTGGGTGTTTCCATGTATGTTTCCACAACATGGAAAGCCCCTGCCTGTAACCTGAGGTTCTTGAGGGAAGACCTCTCAGAACCATAGGACCCAGCCTTTCAACTGCTGTCTCTGCTTGCTTCTGTAGTAGTTCATAGCATTGAAAAAAAATTAAAAAGCATTTCCTTTGAATATAATTTATAGGTAAATCTGGTTATCTACTACCCACATTAGAGACTTAGCTTATAATATTTTCATTCTTTAACAATACACGTGTACTTGTTAATTCCTAAGCAGAACATTCTCCAATATATGTACAATACCATTAGCTAGAAAAGTTTGTTTCCCAAAGTTGGGGGTGGGGGGTAGGAAAAAAACACTGCATAGTAAGAAGTGAGCAACAAAAAGAGAAGGTAGTCTCACAAATGGTTTTTTCTTGATTTTGAATTAAACTCCCAAACTCATATTGGATTGAAAAATAAAAATCAGGCTTCACATTGTCAAGTTGGAAAATGTCAGGTATGAAATATTTAAACCGTAGAATACAGTCTTCGACTTTGGGTTATAAAACTTTAATTTTGTGAGTTGGTAGCACTCCAATAGTTCAATATTTTTAATTCTACAAATCCATGTTTATTAACTTTCAAGGTTTAAACAGTATCACCAAGTCTATTGAAACTAAATTATTCTGACTTGTGAGAGCTATAGGGTAGCTATAATTTGTTTTCTATTTCTACATAAGTGACAAAGACAAAAGAAAGAACAAATAAAAGGAATTGATTGCCACACAATCCCTTTTTATACTTTCAAAATGACCTAAAACTCTAGCTGACGATTAAAGCAAAGATTCAAGCCTGCAGTTTTAATTACAGAGTTTTCCTGCATAAGTCAGGGGGTGCTTAAATAGGGTCACCCCATATCATTAAAAAAAATACGCTTCCATAAGGTTATTGCAGGTGAACTAACTGTATTCCTCTCAAAGAAGAAATATGGCCTTCTTGTCTCTTCCTTATTTAGGAAATATCAAGTGGGTATCATTACAACACTTTTCATGATTGTGATGATACTACCTCAGTTTCATGATTCAAAGAGAATACCAAAATTATTTGCTAATGGCAGCGATAACTTTTCGTCTTCATCCAATTAGCGCTCTTTTCTTGTAACTCCCTAAGCAGTTTGTTCCTATTCCTGGTGATTATCTAACATGTCACTGTTGATTTATTCAGCATTTTTCAACACCTACTATGTGTTAAGAAAATGAAGTCCTATATGAGATGGTTGTGACATCACAGAAAGAGCTCTGCCCCAGAAGAGAGAAAGCCACAGTCCTCTCCTGGACCATCGCTACCAGCGGGCTCCCCTTACGCACATACTTTAACACTCTGAGTTGCCTTCCTTCCCCCTAAATGAAGCTAGTATTTACATGGGGTTCCAGGAGGGCATTACAGACATAATATGACAACCTGAAGTGTTTTAAACAGCTGATTAGAGAAAACACACTTGGTAAATAGTGCAGCAGGAGTCTTTTGAGGTTATCTTGTGACTTTTCTGTTTTCCTAGGTGAACGCCGGTCTCTTGGATTTTTACACTCTAATACCATATCCATAGCAGCTGCTGTTGACGCGAACATCCAAGTTAGATTATCCAACACAGTTCTGATGAG
Source organism: Pteronotus mesoamericanus (assembly GCF_021234165.1). Taxonomy (NCBI): domain Eukaryota; kingdom Metazoa; phylum Chordata; class Mammalia; order Chiroptera; family Mormoopidae; genus Pteronotus; species Pteronotus mesoamericanus. The sequence continues at coordinate 10,519,301 of NW_026555170.1, forward strand.
ATTTATTCCTCCACCTAACTTAATCTGTATGTGATTTAGTTTGCTGCCAGGGAAGGAAAGTACATTTGCTGTAAACCCAAACTCCTGGTTGCTAGCAAGAAAATTCAGTATGTTTTGCTTATTGCTTTTGTTTCACATATAGCGTATATGACTTCATGATGATTTGCTCAGGGAGGAGAGGTTGAGGAGTTACCTTTGCATCTAGAATCTGCTGAACATGTGCTACAAAAGCATTACCTTTTTCGGAGTTCCCCAAATCAACTTGCAATGCCAAGTTACTCTCCTAAGGGCTATTTCCTCTACAAATTTATGAGCTCACAGTCCATGCTTCTTTTTTAATGACACATTCAGTGATGGGTCTTTTCTGGAACTTATAAAACCTTGTCTTTCTTCCACTTCATGTCTATGAAGCCAGCTATTGCTACTCTGGGCTCAGTGTTCTCCAACTTCAGAACGCAGGAGAATCTTGTTCAAAATGAAGATTCTTGTCACCAGCCTGCATGCCCTGATGCCTGGTTACATCACTGATTTTCTGGGCCCTCTTTGTTCACTCTGTAAGCCTGCTCTGTCTCTCTTGGAGGCAGCCCTGCTCCCCTTCTCTGAGGGCACCTTCGCCCAGGCAGCAGGAACCCACCCAGCCACAACTCGCACACGGACCATTCAGTGGCTGCGGTGGACTTTTGTTCTTGGGATGATTGCAAGTTAGAGTAAACAGGTTTTGAATTATTTATTCTCCACATCAGAAAACCCTGTCGCCGTTGCTGTCTTCTTCTCCTTCTCTTCCTTTTTCTTCTCCTCCCTCTTCTTCTTCTTCTCCTCCCTCTTCTCCTCCGTCGTCTTCTTCGTCTTCCTCGTTGTCATCATTGTCTTCTTCTTCTTCTTCTTCTTCTTCTTCTTCTTCTTCTTCTTCTTCTTCTTCTTCGTTTTTGTTTTTGACATATCATTTAATTACGAAGGATGGGGAGAAGTTGAAGGCAATTTGTTTATGGTATCAATACAAATAAAAGTTCAGTCTTTTCTAATATGCTAGTGAAATAAGCAACTAACCCAGTCTCCAAAAAGAGCCAGATCAGACCGAACCATAGTCAGTCTTTTCAAGTGGTGATAGGAAAGTATGGTAAACTGAAACCCCATGATTGTGAAGAAGTTATGCCTTAGAGTTGTGATTTATCCACTAACCTACTAAAGCTTTGTGAACAAGCACACCAATCACATGTCTGTGTATATCAAAAATGGTAGAATTATCTTTTGTTTTTCTCAATAATATACTGATTTCTTTTATATGTGGGTCTATTCATGATGGGAAGCAACATTTTACTAAGAGATTGTTGAACTTGTTAAGAAATTATAGAGTTAGTTCTTCAACCTCGCTAGCATAGGCAGAGTAATTAGGGAAAAAAATGGCGGGTTTTTTTCCCCCAGATAGGTACAATTATAAGTGACTAGTAGAACTTTTCATTCTGAAAGAATTTCCTGTGCTCAATGCTTAAGAAGAATGTCTTCTTTCTACTGTACTTTGAGTGATTAGAGGCACATTTTGTGACTCATACACCCGCTCTCTGCGAAGCCCCACGCCTGAGCTGCCTTCCGGGAGCAGGCATTCTGACCACACACCAAGATGGTAAATGACAAATTCCACAAGTCATCACTCAGTTACAGTCACAGGACTAGAAAGAGCACCTACAGGGTGCCAACAGACATAACAGGGTTGATGTCTAGAATTTCCAGAAGAGAAATATTTATTAGATGTTTTTATTCCCATTTTTTATTAGAAAATAGCATAAAAGGAAGTTGTTGGTTTTAATTACACGAGTAAGCAACCGTGGCATTTGCGGTAAAACTGGGCAGTTTCTACACTCATTAGAAGGAGAAAGTAGTGTTGGTGATTTCATTCAGCAAAGCTCAACTTACTTCAAGAGATGGATCTTGTTAAAGGGCCTCTCCAGCCCTCAGGAGGTGGGTCACAAGCTACCACATGAATATGTTATGTTATAAAAGAATTTTATTTCTCAGAGGAGATAAATCACATTTCTAGAACTTAAAAAAATATTTTTTCATCATTTTAAGTATCCACATCCATCTTGCTTTTCACCTTAGTCTGAATTGGTGGTCACCTGCCCTAAAGGTTAGCTTTAAATTTTCTTCCTCAGACACATTTCACAAAGGAACCTTAAATATTCTAGTAGAATTTCCTGTTTAAAATAATCCTTTACAGAAAAAAGCATATATAGGAATATTCATTGTAACTTTTTTTGCTATTGCAAAAATGAATAGAATTGGCATATAATTAATCTGTAATGGGATTTGGCAAAATTATACCCATGGACTAAAACACTGTACTGCCATTAGGAAGAATATTGAAGGTATGTACATTCAAATTCAGCACAAGTTCCAAGCTATTAAGCAAACCAAAAAAAGGGGGGGCAGGGGGCTGAACAACATATGCACCCCAACAGAATAACTGCAGGCACGTACACTGGTGAATGCACAGGCTCTCTCTGCAGGGATGTGTAAGAAACTGGGGACACGTAAGCAACTGCCTGTGGGAGAATCTCTAGGAAATTGGGGGTCAGAGCTGGGAGGAAGGCTTGTTTTCACTGGAGAACCTTCTGTATTGCTGGAACTTCTTTTTAACCACATGTCTGCTTTAGTTTTTATTTTAATGTTTTTAATTGTTAGAAAACAATATTAAACATTTAAAAGCTGTGATAATCAATTACTTATTTAAAATATCACTAATTAAAATCAGGTAATCAAGTAAAGGGGAAATTATTTTTTAAATATATTTTTATATCACAGCGGATCCTTCTGTAATGAAAACAGCCCTGCTACACTGTGAATTTGCATTTATAATACACCTATTTTTTTCTAAACTAAAGTGCATTCTTTGAGTAAGTTCAAGGAGCTCAGGAAAAACTTACACCAAATCACTAATGGGTTAGTGCCTCCCATCTGTCTTGCAGACAAAAAGGGCACCAGGAAAGCAGCTGCATTCGTGGGGAAGGAGAAGGCAAGTCAGGATACAGCCCGGCAACCTCTGGCAACAAACAATGCTCAGTGTGAAACGGGCACTAATAATAGAACTTCGAATGCCGAAACCATTTGCCTGAGCTGCAGCAATTAGAACTGTAATTCAGGTTTGGGATTTTTCTCTGAGGTTTCACAGCTTATGAAGCCAACAGAACAGGGTTATTAAATCATAGCCTAGTCCCCAGTCAAAGGGATTTTTCTAAATGTAGAGGACAGGGAAACGCGGGCACCAGCGGGGCGGTCCTGCGGGTGAGGCGATGGACCTGTCCGCGGCACTGCTAATGACCTGTTTTAGGGGCTCAGCTCATATATTCCAAATAACAGGGGGGAAAGAATTCCAAATAGCTTAACATCATTAAACCCAAAATGCTATTGGATCCTCCCTCTGTGGCACCATAAAATACCTTATCCAAGTGGAGAAGGGATATACTTGCTGTAAATCACGGAAAGTTTATGCCACCCCAGATGCAAACTTCACACTAACTTGCTCACTCTGGGGAAGGTTCACGGGTTTGCTTTGTTTGGGGGTTTGGCTTGGGGTTTTTTTTAAGCAATAATAGTCTTTGTAGGATGGCTGCCGTGTCAGCATTTATCTTGAAACTCGTGGATATGAGTTCTGACTAGAGTCACCTTTCTGACAAGTGTTATTGCGACTGTGTTTTATATCCCTGTTCAGAATGGTTTCTAATGATAATGCTCTGTCTACCTCGCTGCTTCACACTAAATTATAGATGCCACGATGACAGGGCAAACTGCATCCGCGCACAGAGCGCAGCTCCCTCGGTGTGATGTCAGTGCCTCCACCCCTCTGTGCCCGGAATTAAAAATGGGAAGCAAAGATATGCAAAACATTTGTGCTTAAAAATAATGTTCTGTCAGTTATTAAACAAGTGATATTTCATTTAATCAGCTCAAGGGATTATTTTAAATGAAAAGGCAGAGAGGATGATTTTATTAACACATTCCTGCCCTAGAGTCCTACTGTAATAATTCTTTACCTGCCTAAATTAAAAAGTTATAATTCAGCCTGTCTATAGGAAGAAGTTCTGGGTGATTGGATTTTATTAGTTCTTTTACTTTCAGTTGCTCGCAAATGGAGGTAAAGGCTGAAAGCTTATCCTACAGCAGAAAGAATGTTTTAGCTACTTAATAAATCACCCCTTCTCTCGACGGTGATTGTATCCAGGACTTACAAAGCAAGTGTGCTTCTGAATACGGTATTTTATCGAAATGGGGTCTGTCTGACCAATCCACTTATATATTTGAACCTCCCTGCAATTCATTCCACCACATCCCTAAACCAATGTGGGAGCCTTCACTACTATCCAACATATATTTCTAAATGTTATTTAATTGTCAATTACATATAAAGCCCTACTTTAGGATCTGAAGGAAGAAGAGACAAAGGGATAAATAAAACTGCATCCCTGGCCTTAGTGGAGCTTACAGACTAGTGGAGGAGGCACTTACCTGAACAAAGAACGCAAGGGAGTCAGTGAAACAAAGAGGGAAGGAAAAGCGAATGGAAGCAGCCGACGCCAGTACCTACCTTGTCCAGTGCCAGGAAGCATGATCATTGTAAAGCCACTAATGAGTATGGTTTTTTTACAGTTTACCAAGTATTTTCAAATACATGATCATGTATGCTCTTCTGAGTCCCAAAACCATCCTAGGAGGTTAGAAGTATATTATTTCCATTTTACAAGTGAGAAAACTGCAAATGGAGAAATAATAAATTTTTCCTGATCATTGATCTCATGATTTAAACCTGAATGTCAAAGTTCTATATAAAGTTCTTATTAAACTTATTAAAGCAAAGACTGCTAACCTGGGGACGTGTTTAGGTCCTCCCATGTCAAGCAGAACACTGAATACAAAACTGTATATATGGACAAAAGTGCATTGTTCTTGGAAAAAGAATTTGCTCAAATTTTCAAAGTGGACCACGATTCCGAAAGAGAGTAGGAATTACTGTTCCAATAGAATATTTTATCGGCTTTTGTACCTGGCTTTTCGTAATGTCCCTGAATTGTTTTCATTTTTTCCTGGAGAATAGGCTATGGCATGAGAGTTCCAGTTTGCATGGTATTTGGACACAGCTCCCTTCCCAGCTGCTTTTTGTCCCATTGATTTCTACCAAGAGGGTGTTGCAGCAGCTCTTTAAAGTCCTGTTCATTCATCTCTTCATGTCTGCATTTGTTGAGTACCTTCAGTGCTCCAGCTGAGTCAGCCTCTACCCATGAGGAAGTGTGATTATCAGGGCATTAATTTAGTTATTCAACCCAAATTCTGTGTACAGAGATCTCTTTAAATGACATAAAGATGAAAAAGAAATGGAACCTTCCCTCGAGGCTCTTAAAATCTAGTAAGAGAAGAAAACTGAAACAACTGTATTGAAGAACCAAGGCAAAATCAAGGTGTTATGATGGGGAAAAAAATATCAAACTGTTCAGCCTTCTAGAGGGAAGGGAAGAAAAATTACAAAGAGTATTTTCAGCTCCTTTCAGAAGTGGTTCTCTAAAGAGGATGTTCTCCATCTAATGTTAATTGTCATACTCTTTCAAATTCTCTTCAAATATGCAAAGGGTATCAGTACCTGCTCCCACCCAGTGTTGATGGTTATGCCTGTCCTTGGGCAGGATTATCTTGGCTGTATAAAGAAGCAGGGAATTCAGCCAAAAATGCATTTGGTGGGAGAATGGCTTTCTGTTGCATTTGGAACATACTCCTATCATTTTCATTCATTTTCAGTCCTTTTGATGGATCTCTCCAATTGGAAAGAATTCAAAACCAATTTCAGTACAGATGCAAATAATGCTAACAAATTATTCTATAAATATACCACCAATGGCAATACTTGTAAGGTTAATAGCTCTTACTTAGCAAATAAGGAAAGCGAAAAACAGAAGACTGTGTCCATAGGAGGAAAGTGGATTGACTCTGAATCTGTTTGGTTCTTCTGGTCAGCATGACTGTGCTCCTTACAACCTAGAAGGATCCTAACATTCAATGGGTTGGCTCAGGATACACAAAGACTTAAGTCTTTTTAAAAGTAATTTGTCATTTGCCTACTCCTATTCTAGATGTGTGTGTGTGGAAGGTGAGGGAGAGAGTGTGGTGGGGGGAGACAGAGACCTCCTCCTGACTCTCATTAGCAGAGAAGGAGAAAGACTAGAGCCAGCTCTTGCAAATGGGGATTGAAGAAGCCATGGGTGGGAGTTGATGTATCTTGTCTTCTTTCACTGGAAATAGGTTGACATTTCTACACACAAAGTATCAACCCCCAAATTTCCACTTAAAGATATAAGTCACATTATGAGGCTATATATTTTTTTCCTGACTAAATTATGACTTTCTATTTAATACAGTAGATAATGAAATATAAATGACATCCTGAATCAACTTATTTTCTTTTGAAGTTGCAGTGGATAGAGGGAGGAGAATTCAGGTTTGGGGCAGAAGAATTTCTATACTACTTAATGTAGACATTACAAAACTTATGGCCCAAAGATGCATGTTTTAATGAACAGTATTATGACATTAAAAATTCTCCTAGCCTTAGTTCTTCTAGGATCAGGGGGCTTATATTCTAGGTTTAGAAATTATAATAGTTAAAAATCCACAACTGTCATATATGGGAGACAGTAACCCATGAAAGTAATAAAATTAAAAATAATAATAGCAGCAAATAACTAATGAGAACTTTCTAGGTGCCAGGCAATGTGTGTATATATTATCTCATTTAACTCTTACCAGGCCCTTTGAGGTTGGTACTATTTTTAACCCCATTGTACAACAGAGTGAAAAAAGAAAAGGCAGAAAGGTTAAGTAACTTATCCCAAGGCTATGCACCAGGAAGCAGTGGGGCAGCATTTGAACTCAGCGCTCGGACCCCGCAGCCCGTGTCCCCCTGCACCACTCTGTATCAAGGGCAAGACTCTAAAGGCAGACACACCTGACTTTGAGTCTTGTTTCAGAGCCGGGTAACCTGGGACAAGTTATTTTATGTTCTAAGCCTCAATATCTTTATCTGTAAAATGGACACAATAATTCCATCTCAAAGGATCATGTGAGGTTGAAGGAAAACGCTGTAGAAAAGCATTCAATGAAACCCCATGTTATGGCCCATTACTTTGCACATCAATGTCCAGCAAAATCTAGGGGATTTCTAAAGGAAAAAAAATGGTGGAGGCTTGTGATGACAAATTGAAATGAAAAATTAGAAGGCTAATATAAGTTTTGAAATTAAGAGTATATACATATAAACTGTAATGTGTATACATATAATTTTTATCCCTGCTGATTACTTCATTTAGCTTTTACATTCTCATTACAACTATTAATAGATTTTTAAGTTAAAATTAATTGTTAAGAATGAATTTAAAACATTAACATGAGATTAACTAAGCAGATCACTCTCAGAACCTGGACATTGAGCTGCAGCTATGGTTGTGGTTAAGACATTATTTTACTCCTCCACTACAATGAACTGTGTAAGAAAAAATTCAAATATAAAAATAAAAAGTAGTTCATGCATAAAGCATGATGCCCCGCAGCATATTAGATCTGTTTATCTCTTTGTTTAAAATGAATGCTCCTTGGTATGGTTTACATAACATGGCAGGGATCAGCTTGATAAAGTGTTTATATCACCTGGGGAGCACACCGGCTCATTTCCTCAACACCTTTCCACATGACTAGCTTTCCGGCAAGTATAATAGCAAACAAAGTTTTAATAGGTCAAGAGCAGAGTAACTGCTCACATTAACAGGAGGGAGACAGAGGCTTGACGTGCACCGAGGCTAATAACTGACACTTTCAGCGTGCATGTTTGAATGCTGCTTAATGGGGAGTTTAGAAGGAAAGGCTTTTATGAAAGCCTGAGATTACTTACAAGCTTCGGGTAGAAGGAAGACAGAAAGTGGGGCGGCATTGCTGAGCATGCATGCTTGAAAATGTGGGTGCACTTGAAGGCAGGTGGCTCATAAACCATTTCTTCATCTCCTGTCTCCTTTAGCAACTCACAATTAACTCCATTATTAAGTTTAAGGATTTACTCTATCTCTGCCATTTTCTTTAAAGCTGTCCAAACTAGGAGAGGCTCTCCTTTTTATTTGCTTATTGTCTAAGTGAAGCTGCTACTTGGGGACTGTTTAGGATCCTATCACATCAGTTTTGCTGAAAGCTGCAGCAAGACAGATAAACACATGATCTGTTTTGAAACTGTTTTGGGGGTTTTTTTTTTTGCCTACTGGAGAGGGGGGAGTTGCAGTTCTTTCTTTCTTCCTTTCTTTCTTTTCTTTCTTTCTTCCTTTCTCCCTTCCTTTCTTTACTTTTTTGCTGCTTGTCATCCTTGGGCAGTGTTCATGAAGTTAACAGCATCTACAGAGTTCATAGATGCCCTTTTCCCAAGAAACACACACAATAATAACTTTTAATAAAATTTTGGGAATGTTCAAATGAATAGCTATGTTGCTAACCCTGGCTTTGGCAGACGTGTATGACAGAATATGCTCAATATTGTATTTATCCTTTCCGCATTACCAAGAGGGAGGCAAAATCTGCTGCTGTATTTAAACAGAAGAATGGACAGACTTCCTTTTGTTGTAAGGTCTGTGTCTTCTGTGGGCATGCTATAATTGAAGCTCCTTTAATAATACAGGATGTGGAGAAGCTCTGCAGAAAAAGAATTGGGACTTCATGTGGAATGTTCCTCAGATACTACCCACTGTAGCAAATAGGAAACTCTGTCAATATATATGCAGGCTCCTGAGGGATACAGATCTGTAACTGAATCACAGGTAAATAGATGGATTAGATATGGCAGTGGCGGGAAACACATGCTGCAAAACAAATCCACAAGAACAGTTTTACAGGGCCTGCTTTCTCTTTTCATAAGGAAACGAAGCCAAATAATCTGACAAGGGCGAAAATCAAATCATCTGTCAAGTTCCTCTACCCTTCATTTATCACACAGTTTAATACCATAATGAAAAATAGCAAATGGAAAATGAAGTGAATGACCAATGAAAAATGCATTCTCTGAGGATACAGCAATGTGTTATGAGCCTAAATCCTCCACCCCTGCACACACATAACTGCTAGGGGAGACCCTGTGGTCACACAACCCTTTTCATACAAGTATGACAAATCCTGGGATGGCATTAGCCCTCAGTGTATACAAGCTTCCCTCCATCCCTCAGTCCTCAGAGGCTCCTGCATTTTCTCATCTCATCTGTACATTAAATCTGAGCTAGAGCTGGGTGGCTGTATGTGAGCAAGGGCCCTGTAATCCTATATTCAGCAAAGAAATTTAGTGGAAAGACAGAATGGAACTCTCATTTGTGGACTGTGCACTACATGCCGAAGACTGATCTTCACAATCACCATGTAAGATAGTGCGAACCCCATTTTCACAACTGAGGAAACCAAAAAATCAGAGCAATTAAAGTAAGGTGTCCAACCTCTAAAAGCGGTCAAGGGAGAACTGGGGCCCAGGCGTGCTTGACAGCACACCCTACAGCCTCGCGGCCGATCTTGCTGCCTCCCATAATCCAAGATAGAAATGTCCCATGAGGCGGATGCTAGGGAACCTGAGTGGGAGCGAAGAGAGTAAAAAGGAACTTGGTAGATGGCTTTAAATAAAATATCTAGCCAATAACAGCCAACATTTACTGAGCACTAAGTATGTGCCAAGCATGTCTCATTGCAGTGTATTAATTTGTTCGATCCTCACAATAATCTTAGAAGTGGGTATTATTCTAAATATCATTTCCAGCTGAGGGACCTGAGGATCCGAGAAGCCAGGAATTTGCGCAGCGTAACATAGCTGGCAGGCGGTAAAGCCAGGAACCTGCCCTAAGCAGCCGGCTCCAGAGCCTTCTCTCCAACCACTGCTTCCCCCTGCCAGTTAAGCCTAAAGACCAGGAGGGAAGTGAGAATTCGTCTGGGGCAAAAAAAAAAAAAAAAGATAGATAGCACCCTGTTGGTTTATTATAAGGAAAAGCTATTATTAAGAAAATAGGTTAGGAACAGCAATGAAATAGTTTCATTTAAATAATACCACACACTAAAATAAAATATCATTTATCCTCAATCCTCCTGTCCAAACAGTGTAAGCTTGGGAAAGAGATAACATTTATTTTACATACTTGGTACAGGCTAGCAGATTGTGGGCACTCAAATCAGTCTCTTGCTCCTAAGCCAAGATGATTAATAAGGCAGAATATATTTATTTCTAAGCAGCAGAGGAGTTGATTCTGATTTCGACAGTATATGCTGTTGAGCTGCAAAACAAAATTGACCTCAGCATAATTAGGTTGGACATGGTGGAGTGAGGACTTGAACACAAATAGTTCTATTTTGACAAGTAGAATTCAAGAGCGGCTGGTTTCTTTCTTTCTTTTTTTCAAAAGGAGGATGATGATTATTTAATATTTGTTGAGTGCCCACAGTGTAGTCAGTGATGTTGGAAACTGCCTGGAGGGAAATGTTAGCAAATTAAAACCCAGAGAATCAGCATGAAGGTGGCTGAGGAATGCCGGATTAGAGGAAGACTCTCCGCACCTGTCCTAGAACAACAGCAATAACAAAGGAAATGATGTGGCAAGAAAGGAACGCCTGCATGGTTCATATTGCAGGGATGCCGTCCGGTGGAAAAGGATGTTTTAAGGAGAGAACTCCCACCCTAGTGAAGCTGATGGAAAGGAACATAAACTTCAGCAGGCAAGATGGAGGGCAGGAGAAAGAAGAAGAAATTCAAAGAACAAAGACATCAAGGCAAGTGGTCAGCCTTTCTCTGGCTCCTCCAAGAGGAGGCGGCCCCGCAGGAACGGCGGCCGTGGGTCAGGGTGCGGGGAGCAGCCTGTGTGCCATTGAACAAATCTCTGGCCTGGGGCCGGTGGAGGAAAGTGCACTTTTGGTGGTGAAGTTGAAGCCATGTCCTGGAGAGAGGGACACCAACGACAGCTACAGTCCAAGTTACATGACATTACCGCACCAGGGGCCCATGGTCCTCGCTTGGCAAGTCCTAGAGCCACACACAAAAGAAGGTGACCACAAATGCCACCGCATCATCTGGGATCAAGGTGGTGGCAGCGGCTACTGCTGCAGAGCAGACAGGGTTCCCAGCAGACACCCAGCCTTGGGCCAGTGCACTCGGGGCTCACCTCCCAACGAGCGCCGCGGCATCCTGGAAAGGGACATGGCAGTCGTGGGGTCAGAGCGAACTGGAGATGACAAAAGCCATGGAGTCCTTTGAAGGAGTCCCCAGAACCATGGCTGAAAGAGAGAACCGTGATGGGTGTGCTGTATCCTGGCTTTCAGAGGACTTTAAAAAAGAGAGAAAGACAATAATAATCCTTGCGAGAGGCTATTAAGCAAAATTGGTAACCATGGGGCAAGCATTCAAATCCTGGTACATCTTAAAAACTAGTTAAGAGATGGAAAGCAATGAGTAAAAAGAGGAAGCCATTTCTTTCTTTAGGAAGAGGTTAATTGTGGAGGCCCAGGGAAGAATGCTGATAAAGGCTTTCTTCTGCCTTAATGATAACCTGGAAGAGAAAGATGAAAAAGCAGGATGGCAAAGTGGTTGATGAAAAAGAATTATTTAAGGGTATTGGAGCCACGGTAGAGCCTGAGAAAGTCCAGACAACACAGACACATGGAAGCAGGGAGGGAGGCAAGAACATTTAAAATATCCTAGCAAATAAAAATTCAGCTAAAGCAGCAGGGCAATCCGTCTCGGAAAGGAGAAGGAAAAGCCTAGATCACCTGAACCCAAATGTGTCTCCCGTGCTTGGCATGCTGGGTGTGATACCCCGGACTGTTGCTTTTGTAGGACTCACTGAGACTGAGAGCTGGTCAATGTGGAAACTAGTTTATCACCTGCCACTATACCTGAACTCCTCAGCATTCTATTTGCTCTAGTTGTAAAATAAGGACACTAAAATTGGCCTCATTCATAGGAATATTAAGGGGCCAGATCTGTTATTGACTGAAAATTCCAATTGAGACAGTTTTACTCTCATATACATATTGATTGAATTAGTAGACAATTCTTCAAGACACCCAACTGACTTTTGTGTGCCATTCCTCTGCCTGTCTCTGGCACATGACTTGACCCTCTTTTCTGTTCACAAAAATGCTGCTTTGTTTGTGCAGATGGCGCCGAAGCATGCCCTGTGTACATAGGTCAGTCATTGTCCCCCAGAGAAAGGTGCTCATTCATGAGTATGGAGTTCATCAACTTTGTATAAGACAAATTCTAGCTATTTCAAATTTGAAGGGAATACTGCCCTACCCTGCAGCAGGATGGTAAAAGGTAAAGCCACACTCTCTGCTCCTCCTGCCCCTACTCTCCACCCCCACCATCTGAAGAGCAGAGACCCCTCTGGTAAAAAAATACAATGAGGAGAGCGAGAGGTGAGGCTGACCCTGTGGCTGGATTGGATGGTGTCAGGGAGTAACGGCAGTAGTGAAGGGAAGGGGGCCTGCTTACCCCTCTTATTGTAACACCTGCCAAGTACTTTAAGATGTGCTTTAGTGTCCATTTGATTCTCACAAGGATCCCATTCTGGGAGTTTGCATATCACCATTCTATAGATTTTAAAAAGCCAAGATCCAGAAATGTCCACCGCTATACTAGCTAAGGAACCAGAGAGCTGGAACTCTATCTGGGCTGTTCTAACTACATTCTCTTTCCACTTCACCAATAAAAGATCGAAGAAAATCAGCCTATTCTTCCTTAGGAATTAAATAACCTTACTTTAATGATATGCGGGCATGTGGGGTGGTTGATATTGATCATTTGCAGACCACTGTCCTGCCAGCCCCCAGCGTGCACACGCACACATACACAGTCTCACACACACACACACACACACACACACACACACACACTCACCACAGCCCAGCCTGGAGAACATTTAAAGTAAATGGAATGGCCAATTTGACACACTTGTTAGCAAGAACAAACCACTGGACAGATGTGTTTATACATTCGACATTACCTTTAGGAAGTCTGTGGAGATTCTCACTTCTATTTGCACTTATGCTGGTGATTGTCATATTACTTTAGCAAATTTAATTTCTGTGAATGTGAGATAGGAAGTTACTTGACTTAACAGCTTTCAGAGTTTGGTGGCAAATGCAAAATTTATTAGCAGAACACCAATTCCAATCTCTAATTAAAAAATAAATCAGATTACAGGGACACTAGCAGTTTCCATATTCCAGACTGAGATTAGAACCAAGGTTGAAGGTAGGAAGTTTGGGATCCACAAAGTTTGTGCATGGGAAGAGACAGCTTGAGATCCTATGTTATTCTGAGCCAAAAGAGTGTAATTTGTGAATTACGTAGATTCTTATTCACTAGAATTACTAGAACCTCAGTTAAGCATAGGTGTCGAAATTACCAAAATGATAGTCCAGTTTATCAAGCCACAGCATTCTCCAGCAAGCCCTTCACCGTGTGCTGCATAACTGCAAAACCAGTGACTTAGCCTCAAGGCAGGCACCATGCTCCTGGCCATTCTCTGTTCTAAGGGCCAACAAGGGGTGAAACATTCAAACTGGAAACCCCCAAGGAAAGGAAAAGGAAGCCCCAAGTGTCGGGATGAGCCTCAGGCCATTGCCTCACTGAGTGTCCCCAGGAAATTCTGAGTGGTTAACTCTAGTGCTAACTCTTATTTATTGTAGGCTTTCTTAATACAAGTGATGGAAGCCAGCTGGAAATGCTTTCAGGATCCACTAATAAGCTAGAAAAAGTTGAACATATCTTAAAAACAAAATCTCCTTTTCTGCGTATTATAAACATGTAACTTAGATCATCAGGAGGCCAGCTATTCCAAGATCCAGAAATGTACTCGAAGTGCCAAGGTTCTCAGGTCCTAGCCCAACCTTATCCCACAGGGCTTTAGGAACATCTGCTTAAAAGGTCTGCCAGGAGTGAGCACATGTTTCAAACTCACTCACCTTCATAACTGAAACCGCTATTATTATTTTTCTTTTTATCAGGCAGGGATTTATTGCTATAATATACGTGCATGTACTGTGTAATAAAACTTCTCTGATTACCTTATAAGTGCACATTAAAAATTTACTAAGATAAAATTAATGTGATTTTAATAATATTGTTTTAATATACAGAATATCAGGTGACAAAGAAAAAGCTATTTGGAATTCCTTGTGCAATATGCCTCCTTTGCAGCACCCTCATAACAACTGCTGAAGTGGCAGACAAGCGCTATTTGTTAAAATTTCTGATATGTGCCTCCCAGGGGAATGGCTGAAGCTGGGGTCTTTTAAAAGGTGACCGGACAATGCTTTTGTGACTATAACGAAGAGAACTTCCCTGTATAACAGGAAGGCTGAGCCAAATCCATGTACATAGAATGTTGTTTCCTCTGTGCTCTCGATGAGATCCTGCCAGAGGACGTAACTTCAAAGAATCTTTTGTTGGAGAAAAAATATTTTCATTCTCCTCTTTTATGATAGTGCTGCGGGATACTCACAGTTGATTTACTATAATGACAGGACCTGGCTACTATCCCAAAGGAAAAGAAATCCTACTTTTCTCCTGCCACCTACCTGCCACATTTATTATTCCCAGCTAGTGGTGTAGACAGGCAAGTGATGGGTTAAAGGGAAAAATGGTTGGAACAAGGCAAATAGAGATTGTTAGACTCCCACCAGAGTCACTTGCACAAGGCCTGTGATCCAGGGCAACAACATTCCCATGGTCAGGTGCCCACTTGCTCCAAACCCAATAAAGAGAACAGACCTCCCAGCTCTGCGCAACTGCTGGGGAGATCTGAGGGGCCGGAGAGAAGGAACTGTCTGGCTTCCACCCCGTTGGGCGCAGACTCGGCCAAGGAAGTGCCAGAACACTGTTCTGACCCACTTTGAGCCCTTCCCTTCTGTTTGTTCCCAGGCAGAAGAGATACAAAAGTATCACTATGACATGGTGAAGAGTTGGAGAAACATTCTGCAAATTGACATGCAAATAAGCACTCCAAGTACTCCCCTTTGTTCTCAACATTCCCATTGCCTGGACCTGTAAAACCACCAATCAGAAGAGGGGTGGGGATGGGCGTGCCTGGAGGTTTTGCAGCCGGAGCCTCCCCATTGAGGGGCTTTTTCTCTACTGTGTCCTAGCCTGAGCTGGCACAGGTAACACTAAACATGCGACCCCCCCACCCCTGCCCCGCAAATGACCGAGAAGCCAACAGGTTTAGCTATAACAGATCTGTATTCCATAATAGCACACATACATTTGAGTGGCATCTCCTGTGAATGAGCCTAGCTGCCCACACGTCAAAAGATACAGGGCTGTTTCATAACCTGGGGTAATGAGAGAAGCCACGTATTTCCAATAGGACAAAATCAACTATCTCCACAATGCCAGCTCCTGTACTGTAAGCAGATGCACAGCTCCCTGCTTGTAAGGACATTCGACTTCTAAGACTAAATCCCTGCCTTTATCACTTAATCTTGGTTTTTTACAGCACCACTGCCTCTGATAACCTCTGTGGCAAGCTCCCACCAACAGATCAAACGCCACCTGTGAAGGTGGCGTTGCTGACTGGTGCATGGCCTGCCCCAGGATGCAGGACATGTCTGCTTTAATTTATGATGAACACAAGATCCTAAGAAAACTGGTCCATTCTTAGTGTGGATCCCGCGGGCCACGTGTAAAAGCAGGGGGAGGGATGCTCCGAAAGCGGGGCTCTTTATAAGGGATTTTGTAGATTCATTCTGATCCCAGTAAAATAAAATAAAACAAACACACAAACAAAACAAATACACCTCCTATTTATACCGTGTGCCCCACTCATCTCACAAACAGGAGGCAGATTCTCCGTGCTGTGCAGGGTCATTCACCATCATCATCATCTTCTTCCACCTCCCCAATTATTCCTGAGCCAACCCTTCTTGAAATTTATCAACCCCCCTTCTCTCTCACTCAGGACGTCCTTTGTCAGAAAAATCAAGCCACACACTCAAAGCTCTAAGCTCTGTTGCTGGATTTATTATTTGCTATCTGCCAAGGAGGATCACTTTTATTCAATATCAACTCAATTGACTTATAAGGAAGTTGTCATCTCATGTAATAAAAACAACCCAAAGAAAGGACAATCCAAAGACTGGTTAATTCAGTGACCCAACAAGATTATTGAAAACTGGACTCTTCCCGTGTTTCTGCTCTTGCCTCCTCAACATGAGTTTTGTCCTCAGTACTGCTTTGCACGTAAGCTTGTAGCAACAGCCACATCCTCCAACAAAGTCCAGATGCAGAGAAGGAGTGTTTGCCTTTTCTTTTTTTGGTCTCTTTTTAAGTTGACACAAAGCTTGCAGCAAAAGCCAAGTCCAGCAGACCCCCTGACCTCTTGGGGTTGAACGGCATCACTGCCCATACCGTCACCCTTGGAGGCACTCTTGACACCGCTCTTTCTCTCGCTTCCCACATTCAATCTGTCACCACTTCCTGTCAGCAGTTAGTGCTGAACACGTCCTGCATCTGACTAGGTCCCACCACCTTCTCCGCCACCATCTCACCCGGGTCTGTGACAGCAGCCTCCATACATGGTGCTCATGCCAGCCTTCTGTCCTTTCCCCTGGAGTCTCAGCACAAGAGCATGTTCATGCCAGCTCTCGTGTAAACTTCCACGTGGCTTTTGCCATCCCATTCAGAGCGAAATCCAAAGTTCCTCAAGTCTGTATCCTCGATATGCCCATACCACCCATTCCATCGCCTTCCCCCTTATCGCTCTCCTTCCCAGACTCCACCTGAGCCACACTGGCCTCCTTGCTCATCCTGACACACATTCCTGCCGCTGGGCCCTTGTACAGGCTATTGCGCCTTCCTGGAACAGTTCCACCAGATAGTCAAAGGGTCACTGCCTTACTTCCTTCAAGTCTATAATCAGATGGCACCTTTTCTATGAGATCCTTGCTGGTCACTATTTAAAATTGCAACTTTCTTCTCTCTCCCAACATCCCCTATATGTTTCTCCTGCCTTATTTTTCTCCATAACATTTCCTACCATCTAGCACCCTATATAGTTATTTATCTTATCTTTATTTTTTTTTTAAACCTCCTAGTGGAATGTAAGCTCTGCTGGGGAGAGTTTTTCATTTCCTTTTTCCCACTGCAAAGACTTCAGAACCTAGGACAGCGACTGGCACTAGTAGAAACTCATTAAAAACTTGTTGCATCATTAAATTCTTAAAATGGCTTTGGGCAAGTAGATCCACAACAGCTTTAACCAATCATGATTCATGCTTAGGGCTGAGCTTGCTTCCCCTGCACAATATAGCTGGGTAGAGGGAGATACGGGTACTTGGGGAAGATACATGTTTGGGGGAAAATGGGGTATTCATAAGTAATAAAAGGAACACAGGAAGAATTTTGGGTAAACAATTAACAGTGACAACTGCACATTCCTTAATTGATTTCCCTTTTTAAAAGCAAGAGAGAAAAGTACCACACTTATCCTGATTCAAGGAAAGTACTGCATTTCATTTACTCTATTTTTTCCCTACATTTTGACTGACTTTGGGGGTGCATCTTACAACCAATGCTATATTATGATACAATAACTGACAGTATTTTTTTCCTAGTGCTTCATAAAAGGATGGGTTATCTTAAAATGGATCGTGTCTTAGAGTCAGTAAAATCCTATAGTATCCTCTGAAATATGGTCTGCTTCTGAAGTATGAAACAATACTAAGGAAGAGAGAATATTATCATCATTGTCCACAGGCACATAAGCTATCTGCCATTAAATAAACTGGTTTTGAAATCTCTCGTAATCTCTACAACACTGGACATTCTCTTTTTCTCTTGTCTTCCTATTGGGAAGCTTTGATTTAAGATAATGTCTGGGCAGTGAAGCTTCCTTCAGCGGCGTCATTTGACCCAGATTGTGTGTTTTTATAGCCTGAGCCAATTAGTTAAAGTGACTTTGACTATAATAGCGACCTGTGACATTCCTCAATATTATTGCATTAGTCACCCTGAAACACTTTATGGCCTGTGTTTGTAATCTGGCTCTGATTGTGCCTTCTTCATCCCAATATTTATATGATTGGTTGCTGTCCTATAAAATAATGACCTTTGAGTCCTTGAAATTAAACCTCTCTGATTTTCTTTATTTCAGTTAAGTCCTTGGCACTTGATGGAACAGTGTGAATCACGTTTATTGTTCTGATTACTAATCAAGGGTTTGGGGTTTTTTTTTTCCTTCAATCTTTTAAACCTCTATTAACCAAATGAGGGTTGGCCTTTGAGCCAGCTTGGGTTCTGCTCCCAACTCTGTTCCTAGGGAATGAAGTAAAAGCATGGACAATTCGCTTATGTTCCTCTGCTCTCATTTTCCTTGCTACATGTAGAAAGATTGTTCTAGATCAACGTTTTTCATCTCATGGGACACATAAATAATTACTAAATTTCTGCAGCACAGCAAAAATTAGATATAATTTTGATTCGTTCATACCAGATGGCTATTGTTGTGTTGGCTGTTGTCATCATTTTCGTTTGTTTGTTTGTTTGACAATCTAAGGGAAAAGAGGTCAGTGCCCCTGATTAAATAACCAGGTATTACATGTTTCAGAAATTCTCAGCCCACCAGTGTGCTTGCCATGGCACACTGGTTGAAAACCACAGTTCTAGATCATCTAGCTTTCCAAGTCTTCCCGGAATGGGCCTGTGGTGCCAGGCCGAATGTATGTTTAACTTGGGCCGCAATTCCTGCCTTCCTCCCAAGGCTGCATTGGAGGAGGGCTGGCCCTCGTTAAAGGCCCTAACTTATCTATGAAATAAAATTACATAAATAAAAACTGACCTGGAACTCCTTGAGAGCAAGACAGTGTGTCTCACTAATCTTTGTAATCCATCCCTAGACAGACACTCCTTGAAAATAGAGACAGTACCATTATAATTCATTTCTGTAGCTCCAGTGCCCCACGGAGTGTAAGGACCTCACAAAGGTTTGCTGAATGAATAAATAACTGAAATGTGGTGCTCCAGCTGCTAGCTCCCTTCAGCGTTGCTGGAAACCTAGTTTTTCATTACTTCCATGCCTTGTTGGTATGTTGTTTCCTATCACGTTTTTCTTGCTTTTTCCCCATAGTTCTACTTTTACATTTATTTTCTTTCCCTCTTTTTTCTCTCAATAGCATGTCATTTTTTTATTAATATATAGTCTGTTTTTTGTGGCAAAATCTACATGCCATAAACATTACCATGAGGGCCATTTCTAAGAGCAGTGTTAAGCGCATTCGCGCTGGGCGGTCGTCACCACCACCCGCCTTCGGAACTTCCATCGCCCTCAGCTGCTCTCTGCACCCGTGAAACAGCAGCTTTCCACCTGCCCCCCCAGCCTCTCGGAGCCGCTGTTGTACCTCCTGTCTATGAATTTGCCCATTTAGGTACCTCAGATAAGTAGAACCCGACTCTCTTTCATATTTTGGAGATTTCTCCCTTGCTCCTCCTGCACCTTCTTTTCCTTGACATGTTTCTTCTTGTTGGTCCTTACGGCCACCCTCTCCCTGCGCGGTCTCATTTTCTCAGTGTTTCTATGCATCCCTGGTTGCCACCTACTGCAAAGCAGTTCCTATACATTTTGTTACTTCTTATATCCAGATATATTTTTACATTTTTAATTCATCCTTTAAAAAATTTCTTCTGTTATACTTAAATGTGTTACAAAACATTTAAGGGCAGAAATAGGACTCAACATTTTGGCAGCAGGTTTTTGGAGAGGGCTAGCTCACAAAATGACAGTACTGAATAGAGGCACCAAATAAAGAGAAGGAAGCGGATATAGTTAGTAGGGTTTTGCCAAAGAAACCAGTGTTTCTTTTTGAAAACCACTGTGGAATTTACATAAACTTATGGATTGCCAAATACCTTAAGCATTCCCTGGCATTTTTCTTATATATATGCCTCACAAAAAGAGAAAAGCCAGTTTCCTCAGTGACAAAAGATAGAAAGGAGTCCTAGGGTCCAGTTACAAAGGCATACTCTTGTTAAGGTACAAGTTTGGCGCTCTAACTATTAATGTTCAGTACTGATTTTGCCCTAAAATCTGTACTGTTCATAGCAGGCTGAAACAATATTTGGGGGAAGTTGTGAACAGTACAAGTACTAATTCTTCAAACACACAAACATCAGTACATAAAGTTAAATATTATTATAGGGTAACAAATATACATTTTTTAAAATCTGGAAAACAAAGTAAAAATTAAAATCACTCCAAATTCCTACTCCCTTTTGCAAGACTTCTCAAGCATTTCTTTTCATAGACCAAGATGCTGAAATATATTGCATCAGGGATGAAAGAAAATTGAAGATCTTTAAGCAAATTACAATGAATAAATCTAGATTTAGTTTAAGCCATGGTATACAAGCAATAGTGGGTGTTTGAGGGTACATGGTCATAGACAATGAATCCTCCTTAAAATGGAAAAAATAAAAGTGCTTATCTCAAAGACTGTTGTGACAACTAAATTAAATGTGTATGTAAATCACCTGGCATTAACCCTAATTCCCTGTATCTCAAAGCTGGGATGCACAAAATATAATGGTTATTAAGAAAAATTAGCCTATCACCCAGCATAGAGATTAAAAATCATAATGTTACAAATTTTGGGACACTTGCTTTGGTAATGGTTATATTTTTTTTAATATCCAAATATTGTAAATTCATGCTTTTTTGGTTTTTTAGGTCTGGGGAAAGCATAGGTCATTGGCACACGCAACCCAGAACCAGCAGCTGGTTTGCAAACTCAAACCTACAATGTGATTATAAGGATAGCATTTCTATTTCTCATTGTTCCTAAGTTCCTGTTTTGTACGTTTTAATGTTGCTTCATGGGTATAATTTTTACATATTTTTCTCATTCTTCTTAGTCCTTTGCTATCTTTTCAGCCTTCTCTCTCAAGTTTCTTTCTTACTACACTATATAGTTTTTCCTCCTCGTTTTTATGCCCTGTTAATTCTCTACTCCCTCTTTTTTTTTTTTGCATTTGCATTTTCCCATGTTCACATTTACTCTATAGAACCATCTAGTAAAACCAGTTACTGTAAAATTTTCTTACTATCTTATAATCAGGTTCATGATACCTATCCATTTCTGAAATTTATCAGCCTAGAAATCTTTTACCCAAAGTCATGTTGATAATAATAGCACAACCAAGAATGTCAGTGAATACATAAATTTTGAGAATAAAATAGTAACATGTCTATAAATAGTTTTTTCCAATATTAATCAGATTCACATTCGTTATGGTATATCGGTACTCATAAGTGCTCACCAAATGTTTGCTGCAAATTTAACTTACATTCATCAAACCTTTCCCTCATATGGATTTATCTGATTCTTTCAACAACCTCCTGACATTAGGTAAGACATGCAATATTGTGCTCTTCATAGTGATAAGGGAATGGATGAGGGAGAGATACATGACTGACTTATAATTGCAGAGCTGTTCGGCAGCTAACCCCAGCCTAGAACTCAAGCACTATTTCTCCTGAAGGTATCTGTAAGACCTCCCTGTAAGACCCTCATACATGCCTGTGTTAATTGTTGGGGCACTGTCCGACAATCATAGCAGAATTTGAGGGATGTTATAATAGGAGGAAAATAAAGAAATCCTATGTTTAGGAAGAAGAAACATTGGTGCAAAAATCGTATCAGTTGGGGGAGGGGGAAGAAACCTCATTGCCAATTATAAATTCCAAACAAAAGAAAGTAGTCATTACAATAAGAATAATAGTGATAATTATTATTATTACTACTAATAGGAAAAGAGAAGAGCTTGGTTGTATGTTCACTGAAAAGTTTCCCTTCAGTCTTGAGCGACTCCTCTTTAGAGCTTCCCAGGAGCACAAGCCTATAATTTTAATTATATCTTAGCATTCTCATAAAGCAAACAGCGGTCTCGGGTAGTAGTTATTTATTTCCTGTTAGGAAAAATACTTATGAATATGCTTCACAAACCCCGATTGCAGTGATCGGCAATGGGCCTTCTCAAGGACAGAGGGGGTGAGTTGAAATACACGTAGGAGAGAAGTTGCTCATTAAGGCAAGGTTTGTTATCCAGGAACGTATAATTAAGGTGACGGTCCCAGCTTCTGTGACAGCCAGCACTCGGGTAGTTGTTTGATTGCTGCATGGGTCAGGGATCAGCTCCTGCTACAAGCTGTAGCCACATTAGCGTGTTAGCGCACAGGTTAGAAAGTAAATTACAGCTGCCTTTCTCGAGCACATTACTGTCGGCCTTCATTGTTTTGTTTTTACTGTACATCAGCAGGACTGTGGCTTCTGAAGACTTTGTGTGACAGGTTAGGCATTTTATCCTTTGAGTAAACAGTAATCATGGTGTGAAGAAAGTGGGGCATTGGAGAATTTTTCCTATTCTTTAAGAATTCCTCTCTTCCTTTTTAGTTTGCTCCAAGGGCTCATTGGGGATACATATAT
This sequence comes from Pteronotus mesoamericanus, assembly GCF_021234165.1. Classification (NCBI taxonomy): domain Eukaryota; kingdom Metazoa; phylum Chordata; class Mammalia; order Chiroptera; family Mormoopidae; genus Pteronotus; species Pteronotus mesoamericanus. The sequence continues at coordinate 10,541,816 of NW_026555170.1, forward strand.
TAAGCCCTTTAAATAGTTCATAATAAATCTTTGTCTCAGGCTGATTCTGACAGTTTTTTAAAGAGTCTTTTAAGAGAGAATCCTCAATCATTTGTTAATCCATGGGGTGATCTTCAGACTTGAGGAAAAAAATAACAGCCAGGGCTCTTGGGTAGTGAAAATACAATGTAGGAAAAAATATATAAATATGGAAAATCCCAAGAATATCACCTTACTGGGATTACTTACATGTTCTGCATGTATCTAAATGCTTTCTTTCTTCCCCAACAAGCCAAAAAGAGAAAGAAAAATAATTGTCATAATAATGAGGATTTTTGTTGATAATTTTATGTTTTCAGACTTACATACATCTCCTAAAATGCTAGATTTCAAATTGTGTAAGAGAAAATATTCTTTTTAAAGCAAACTAATTCTCTTGGTTGAAAGGTAATTTCTTCTTTGCCCTTGTTTCCCCTTTAAGACTACTCTGTCTTTCCCTAAATTGCTTACATACACACTGCTATTTTTTCTGGTTGGGAAGAGGCATTCCACTTTTAGAGAAAGGATTGTAGATACTGGTTGTTAGTGTAAAAAAAAAAAAAAACTTTGAAGGGCACGATATAGCTTTCAGAATAAAGAACTTTTTAGGTTGGCTCTACTTATTTTAGCTTTCACTCTAGATATATGCTAGTTCGTCACGTGTATTAGATATTCATATTCTACAAAATATAACATGGTTTTAGCACCAAAAAGTAACATATAACACTTACCAAAAGAAAGTAAAAGCAATATTATCTCCCATGTAAAAAATTAATATTAACAATCATTATAATGCCTGTGTGCATTAGTTGTATAATGAATAGAAAACATTTTAAAGTCTCTCTAAAGGGAAACTTATTTGAATGTGTATGGTTTTGCTTGTAACTGAAATGATTAAAAAGGAAACTAAGGAATGCAGGTCATAGCTTTGAGTAAAACATGAGGGTTATACGGCGACACAGACATTTTCTCCATGAATATGATCTGACCCTTTATGCCATTTCTAAAATGCAGCTTCTCAAGCTATTGAAAATACCAAGAACTTTACTAGTGACATGTAAATCGAGTCTGTGAGGAATAAATGCAATAACAAAATGGAGAAATAGGCAAAGGACAGCCTACTGTTATAGATGGATTCATTCTCACGTTAGGTCAAATAATTGAGACCGAGAGCAAGGGCAACCATAAATACCTGGAGGGCCTGCAGTTGAGAGGATCAACCACAAAACAATTATGACAAATGCAGTGGGAGCATTCAGCTGCCAGGCAACAAGGAATGCGCGGTGCCAGTTTGTAAAGTAATTACTTGGCATTACAGAATATACAATTTAGACTCTGAAGCCATTTGATATAATGTTAAAATGTTGATGTTAAGACTATCTAAAGTACATTATTAGAGAGCTATAGGTGAAATAGGAAAAGGAACAGTAATTAATATCAGTAATAACAAATTTGCTTTATACCCAGTTTGAAAAAAGGCTGCTTCTACCCCATTTTCCCCATCACTATTAGCAATAGTTTTTTATCTGTTTAAATTGAAGAAAAGAAGGTAATTCTACAGCAAGGATAACTATAAACTAAATAAAGGGAATAAAAGATTACTGCTTTTTTATCCCCACCACTTGGGAAGAGTATGCATAGCCTTAAAGAAAATATACAGAGATTAAGATTTCTGGCCAAGATGGAGATGTAGGTAGACATGATTTGCCTCCTCATACAACCATAAGAAGGATCACATCTCAAAACAAAATACAACCAGAACTGCCAGAATATCAAACTGTATGGAAGTCTGACAACCAAGGATTTAAAGAAGAAACATTCACCCAGACAGGCAGGAGAGACAGAGACGGGGAGCCAGGGCAGAGAGGATGTGGTGTGGGGGCAGCATCAAGGTGCTGGCGGTGGTAGCCGGCAGAATGGGTGGTCCCACATTCGCCTGTGGTGGATGAAAACCAAGAGGGACACGTGGGGAGCAAGCCATCCCAGCTCCAGTCCAGGCTGCACAGCCCAGCAAGGGGAAGATAAAGCCCCATAACTTCTGGGCTGTAAAAATCAGCGGGGTTCAGGGCAGCAGAAGGAACTCCAGTCTCTCAGGAGAGACCATTTAAAGGACCCGGATGGCCCTAGAACGTGTACAAAGCCACCTACTCTGGGATTTAGCCCCAGGACAGCACCTAGAAGTACAACAGTCACATGTGGGAGGTGCGGGAAGTGACTGGAAACAGGGTGAGAGCCAAGCCAGTGACATCATTCTCTCTCAGACCGCTCCCTACATACAGCGCCACAAAGCAGTGAAGCTGGTTGCCCCACCCTGGCGAATTCCTAAGGAACGGGTGCACCAAGACAGGGAGTCAAAGCTGCTCTACCCAATACACAGAACAAACACATAGAGGTTGCCAAATTGTGGATACAAAGAAGTACGGCCCCAGTGAAAGAACAGATCAAAAGTACAGAAAAAAAACTAGGTGAAATGGAAATAGCCAACCTATCAGATGCAGACTTCAAAATACTGGTGCTAAGGATGCTCAGAGAACTCACTGAGTACAGCAAACGCATAAGGGAAGAAATAAAGGCTACACTAAGTGAAATAAAGAAAAATCCACAGGGAACCAACAGTGAAGGGAAGGAAGCTGTGGTTCATATCAGTGATTTGGAACATAAGGAAGAAATAAACAGTCGACCAGTACAGAATGAAGAAACAAGAATTCAAGAAAACAAGGATAGATTAGGAAGACACTGAGACATCTCCAAATGTGCCAACATCCAAATCATAGGGATGCCAGAAGGAGAGGAAGAGCAAGAAATTGAAAACTTGTTTGAAAAAATAATGAAAGAAAACTTCCCCAATCTGGCAAAGGAAATAAGACATACAAATCCAGGAAGCAGCATAGAGTCCCAAACAAGCTGGACCCAAAGAGGACACACCAAGACACGTCATAATTAAAATGGCAAAGGTTAAAGATAAAGAGAGAATCTTAAAAGCAGCAAGAGAAAAGCAGAGTTACCTATGAAGGAGTTCCCATAAGCTGATTTCTCAAAAGAAACCTTGCAGGCAGGAAGGGACTGGCAAGAAGTATTCAAAGTATTGAAAAGCAAGGACCTACATCCAAGATTACTCTCTCCAGCACAGCTGTCATTTAGAATGGAAGGGCAGAGAAAGTGCTTCCCAGACAAGGTAAAGCTAAAGGGGTTCTTCATCACTAAGCCCTTATTATATGAAATGTTAAAGGGACTTATCTAAGAAAAAGAAGATCAAAACTATGAATAGTAAAATGACAACAAACTCACAGTTACCAACAACTAAAACAAAAACAAACTAAGCAAACCAGAACAGGAACAGAATCATAGAAATGGAAATCACTTGGAGGGTTATCAGTGGGAAGCAGGGAGGGAGAGAACAGGGAAAAAGGTACAGGGGTTAAGCAGCGTACTTGGTAGGTACGAAATAAACAGGGGATGTTAAAAATAGTATAGGAAATGGAAAAGCCAGAGAACTTATATGTACAACCCAGGAACATGAACTAAAGGATGGGGCTTTTGGAGGGAAGGGGGATACCAGGGAAAGGGGGGCAAACTGGGAAAAATTGGGACAACTTTAATAGCATAATCAATAAAGTATACTTTAAAAAATGCACAAATGATTTCCTGTCAAGTTGAGGTATGGAAATGATGTCTATACATATATATCATGAGGCCTACATATATATTAGCTTATCAAGATTATAATAATGAAGTACTGTCTTTCCCACAGTAAAGCAGAGCTACTTCTGGCAAAAGATTAGAAGACTTAGTTTAGGAACTAAGATGGAGCAGTGGTCACTGAAACTTATTGCGTCATAGGAGAAAGAAACATTTGCTCATGAAAAGATATTAAAAATAGATATTCATTAGCAAAAAAAACAGGTGTAGCTAATTATCAGGTTATCTCCCTTTTCTGGCTTCTCTAAATTATTGCAAAATATAAATAAAATTACTAAGGATATTCTCCAATAAATAACCCTCAATTTTTATTGATGATGGACTTAACATACTTCTAACTGAAAACATTTTGAAAAATAACCACTTCAAGATGTGCTGGAATAAAAACATAATAAACCCAACAAATTCTAGCTGCCCAGTCAAATTGCTGCAATATGATAAAAATAATAATAAATTAGAAGATACTGACTCAGGAGACAGTTGTGGAGATTTGCCAACCCAGGCTCTCCTCTGTCCTCAAAACACACACACACACACACACACACACACACACGAAAATTAATCGTCCCTTGTACTAGACCCCAGTTCTGAGAAGGCAGATTTGAAAATGCCACATGATCACACCAACATTCATTTGGGTTTCACTTATTGCTTAGTTCTCTAACACTCTCCAATGAGAACATTCCGCCCACTCAAAACGGTTTCTCTTTCCAATGAAAGTATCTCAGGCCAGTCTTCTAAACAGCCTCGTTCTTCATCCTTCCTTTCATAACCACGTGACTGCTGTCATGCAAAGCCCTTCCTCTGTGCCACATAGAATCCTCATTCTTCTAAGAGCAGGGTTGCCAGATTTAACAAATAAAAATACAGGATTCCAAATGAAATTCGAACTTCAGACATATGCAACATTTGGGCCATGCTAGAATAAAACAGTCTTCGTTTACCTGAAATTCAGATATAACGAGGTGCCCTACATTTCACCTGGGAACCCTCAGCAGGAGTAAACTCTGCTGTAGCCACCATCTTCCCCACAAGCCCCACACCTGCCTTTTCACCCTCATTGAAACCTTCCTCCCTTGCAGACCACAGCGCTGGAAACCGATTGTTCATAGAGACCACGATCGCGAGGCTTCTGACTCTCTCAGCATGAAAGAGGAGTGTCATTATAGTTCGTCCCCACTGCCACGTCTGCACCATTTCTCCCAATATCATCACTTAAAAGTTTTTCTTTAAAAAAAATAGCATTCTTTGCCTGTTCTCAGTGCCACTGCCTGTCATCACCCACATCACTACCCTTCCTCGATGGTGTCACCTCATGCTCTGCAGTCGTCTTGCAGCTGTCTTCGCAAATGGCAACAGATGCCAGAAGGACAGTTTCCAGGATGGGTAACTACACACGTGCCCTTGACCATCAAAGCTCAAAACACTCATTCTTTGGCTTACCTTTAGCCACCCATCGGCATAATTGTACCTTGACCTTTAACTGGGCTTCATTTTTACAATGCCAAACATCTGTTAAAAAATTTGAGAAAACATTAAGGTGAAAGAGCAATAAAGGCAGCAACAATGAGGAAATTGCATAAGCTTTTCCATATAAAAATTTAAAAAGTATGTGTATCAATGAACATTATTTACAGAAGTAAAGGCAAACAAGCGGGGAAACATTTGCAAGAAATATGTCAGAGATAATATCCTTATGATACATATGTATCTCATTCAAATTGATAAGAAGCCCAATTGGAAAATAGTCAGAGGACATATATATTGAATATGTGATTCACTGAAAAATTTAAATAGCTAATAACTTTTAAAGCGTTATTCATCATTTTTAGAAACAAAAATACAAATTAAAAACACGAGATGTTTTTCACATATTACTTTTCAGGGAGACCCAATAAAGTATCTTTCCTGTACCTTCTGCTAATTTAACATTTTTTATCAAGTAAGAATAAATATTTTAAGATGGTCATCAATATGAAACACTGTCAGACATTACTGATAAACATGTAAACTGATAAAGCACAACTTTTCTGGAAATCAATTTGTGCATATTAGCTTTTTTTAAAAAAAAAAAAAAAAAGCTCATACTCTTTAATCCAGTGACACTCTTTCTATACATTGACTCTAAGGTGTAACAAATAAGTTGAAGGAAGATTAATTTCAAAAAAATTCATCACCATGAAGTGAGATTTTACATAGCCAGTAAAACAGTGTCTTTGAAGCCACCAGAGCCCCAGCACCCTTTTATGCCCCCAAACACTATCTAATAAAAGTGCAGCTGTCACCACAACATGAAATGTGATTTTTTAACATTAAAAAATGGGAGCCACAGGTATGATCCCAATTTGGAAATATAAATAAGTAATAAATAAGACCACAAAAAAAATATGTTAATGTTGATTGTTATTGTAGCTGGGTAATAAGGGTGCTCGGGATATTTTGAAAATTTATGTTCAGTTAAGCACAGTTGATATATAATTCTATATTGATTATATCAGTTTCAGGTATACAATATAGTGATTAAACATTGGGGTAATTTTTTGTTTTCTTATTTATACTTTTTTACATTTTCCAAATTTCCTACGAACATAGAAAAATGGAGAGACATATGAACGAACTTGTTTTAAAGCAGTAAGTGTTCTCAAACTTCATTCTCCGAACAAAGCCCCCTTGTTGGCCGCCTCGCCCATGTCTCCACCTGCTGCCTCCACCCTTAGGCCCCAGCTCATCGCTGTCACCCTTCACTTACTTGTGTCTTAATCCTTGCGGATCTCTCTGTTGACTTTATTTCATTCCTACTTGCTGGCTCCCATCCCCAGGAAAGCCTCGTGTCTTGAGCACTGCCTGGAAAAATGACAAAGCCATTATTATTAGGGGACCCTAGAAAACTAGTGCTCTTAAAATTAAGCCATGCAACTCTGGCCACTGTGCAATCTTTTTACTTATTTTCTGCCGATTCTAGATGCTTTGCCTGCATGGGCTGATTCATAGTCCTTTTTCACTCTCCAAATCCTGTCCTTCCCCCGCTTCCTTTATGTTAGGAAGCAACCTTTACTCTATCAGATTGTTCAGCGCCATTCCATCTCTCCCCCTCTCTCTCTTCCTCTGCCTCTTCCTTTCCGTTTTTTCTCACATCCTTCTTTTTTTTCCTTCTCCCAACTTCAAAGGATACCCTTTCTCCGTTACTGATTAAATTTCTCTAAGATTTAAAATTTTCAGTTAGTGTTTCCAATGGAGACAATTTTAAGCTTAGTTGTCTCAATTGGTAAATACATTCGAGGTCTCTTTATTTTCGTCACCAAAATTTACCAAAGGAAACAATATCACTTATTTACATAATCTTTATCACATTTTGCTACTGAAGCTGCTCTCTTGGAAATCCCCAAAGAACTGACAACACCGGTGGGTATATCTGAGAGGCAGTGGACACTCTGAATAAATCTGTCCATTAACTTCTCTCTTGATTTCCTATGTTTTAAAATAAGTAATATACTGAAGACAATTTAATTTTGGACAAAATTTCAAAGGGTAAACACCAAAAAAACCCAAATGACCAATACAATTAAAAATTGGACAAAGGACCTAAATAAACATTTCTCCAAAGAGAACATACAGATGGCCAACAGACATATGAAAATATACTCAGTATCACTAATCATCAGGGAAATACAAATTAAAATGAGAGAGAGTGCCTCATACCTGTCAGACTGGCTCTCATCAATAAATCAACAAATAGCAAGTGCTGAAGAGTATGTGGAGAAAAGGAAATCCTTGTACACTATTGGTGGGAATACAGATTAATAAAGCTACTATGGAAAACAATATGAAGATGCCTCAAAAAATTAAAAATAGAATTGCCCTATGATCCAGCCATTCTACTTCTGGGTATTTATCCAAAGAAAACTAAAACATTAATTCAAAAAGATATATGCACCCTATGTTCATTGTAGAACTATTTATAAAAACTGAAATACAGAAGCAACCTAGATATCCATCAATACATAAATGGAAAAAAAACATGTGGTGCATATATGTACAATGGAATATTATTTAGCCATAAAAAAAAGAATGAAATCTTGTCATTTGCTACAACATGGATGGACCTAGAGGGTATTATACTGAATGAAATAAGTCAGACAGGGAAAGACAAGTGCTATATGATTTCACTTCTATGTGGAATCTAAAAAAAAAAAAAAGAAATGGATCTATAGATACAGCGAACAAGGTGATGGATGCCAAAGAGGAAGGTAGTGAAGGGATGGGAATAAATTTTTTTAGAGCAGATCATGCCTTCAATACAAACACATGCACACACACACACAGCCTCCTATCTAACCTGCACTAGGGCAGGAGATCTGTTTTAATCCTTTAAAATACCCAAAACCTTTTTAAAAGCTGAAAGGGCAACATTTCTAGAATTTTTGTTTTACTAGTCCTATCTATCCAGGTAATAGTTTCCTGAAGCCTTTTACCACTCTGGAATCATAAAGTTGCAACACAAATCACGAGCGCCCAGACATCCTACACGTCTGAGTGCCCTCTCAAATGCCATCTCATCAGAGAGGTCCCTGCAACCGCTGAACCAAAAGGTGGCCCTCATCTCTCTCTAACCCCTGACTCTGCATTGCGCTTCTTTATAGCATGAATCACTACCAGAAAGTGTTGTATACTTCCCCTCCTCCCAAATGGAAGCATTAATATAAAAGACCCCAGCTCATTATACTCAATAAGTATTTAATTTAAATACGTGAACAAAGACTCAGTGAGCTATAATAAAACATGTGCTATTTAAAACACTCATATTGTCTTCTAGAGCCATGTGCTGAGTAAGGGCCAGAAGGTGCAGGGACAGGCGGAAGATCAGCCTTTAAAAACTCACGAGGTGTGCCCTCAGTCCACAGGCCTGCAGGCGGAGAGTGAAACTTTGTGTATCGCTGGTTTGAATCACTGCCTGCTTTTTCTCCCAGGGCGGCATAACCGTTTGTCATCACATGGCATTGTTGCAGTTAGTCAGAGACCTTTAAAGCAATGAAAAAGCAAAATGCATATGTGTGTGTCTGCAAGTGTCTCTGTAATCGGGCTCCTCTATGTAACTCCTTTTAAAAATATGGCATGTCGACAACATCTGTGCCTGAGATGGAGATTTGGCCAGAATGCTACGAAAAAAAAAACATGGCAGTTCACCTCGATACTGGCAACCAGTTACTGCCCCATGGATGGGCTGCACTGAAGATCCATGTATATAAAATAGTATATTAAAGTAAACTTACAAAAGCAAAGAGCAATCATTCCAACCATAATTTTTTCTTCCTCTTTGGGATTCTAATTTTAAAAGCATTAAAGAAGACAGCTGCTCATGCTGTGATATGCGCTAAACAGCCCGAAGGATGGAAAAAATATATTTGTAGCTCATAATAACTATTGACCTTTCTGATATACAATGTTCTCTGTGTTAGCTATTCAGTTCTATCAACAGTGAAGATTGAACATGACTTTTTAATAGAAAACATGGGGTTTCGAGCTGCCTTCACAAAGGTGTTTATGTATTGTTATTTTGTTTTGTACTACAAAGACCATGCCTGATGCCCTTTGTCTGACATCATGTTTGTCGTTTAAAAAAAAAAAGGAAAGAAAAGAAAGAAAGGAAATAAAAGAAGGAAACAGAAAAGGAAAAAAAGCCTCGATGTTACTGAGTATGTTTTATATGAGGAATTGGCTCGTAACCACTTTACAGTCATGATAAAGGCATTGCCACACTCAGTCCCATACGCAATATTGGTAATGGAATCCAAGCGGCGTCCCAGGAGGACATGCTATATTTTTCTCCCAGAATAGATCCCTCAAGTGGCAGTATTTAAAGGGAGTCTCCAAGAAGATTTAGAACACACTTGCAGTATTCATATGGCATGTTCTTTAGAGTGCACAGCCTGCCGCAAAAGGGGTCACGTTCGAAGTCATGTACTCTCAGAGGCTATCCTTACAATCCCCAGTTTTTCCCCTTGAACTTTCCTGTTGCTTAGGAGTTGTGTATAGAAACACCAACTGGTAACAGCTTGACTCTGACACTGTGTATATTTCCCCAGAGTGGTACCATCCAAACACCAACTGCGGAGCAGCAGGCGGCAGCTGAGCACTCTCCTCTCCCTCAGGGGACAGCCGCACCAAGTAGCGACCCCTGCGAGGCGCAGGAAACCTGAAAGGCAACCTTATGCATTAAGATTCTCATGCAAGGCAGGTGGATCCTGCCAGGGAGTTTGTGCTGACAGGTGGCAGGGGTTGGCAGATTTTTTTTCTGTTTTCTTCCTGGTGGATTATTTTTAATGTTACTTTGAAAGAAGTTTATTGCATCACTATTGAACCACAATTTTTTTCACACCTCTGCGCTAGAGTTTCAGTTAACAATTCACAAGTTTCTAAACAAAGCTGAAGACTCACCACCGAACAGGAAATCAGCCCTCATGAGACTAAGTAAATTTGGCTTTTCCACAAGAAGGCACAAAAGCAGGCAGGGGCTGGTGGCTCAGCCAGAGTATAATGGCTGGAACTTCTTTTGAGTGCCACCCAAAGGGTGGGACCACTGTGTCCACAGAAAATGGGGACCCTGCCTAGGCACCAGTGGCCAAGGAGCCAAGCTCGTCTACCCAGAGCTGTTACCCACTTCCCAGTCGCCCTGCCACGTAGTAAAGGACAGACCAGTGGGACCAAAACCAACTCTCAGAAGACAGAGAAAAAAGTATCATCTGATTCTGGGGGGAATAAGGCCAGTCCTCTCTTAACCAAACCTACTGGTCCATGACTCTGAAAGTAACGCTTTGCAGAAAATGCTTCCTTAGGACTGCAAGGAGTCATCATTCCCTCACAAGAATAAACCAAAAAAAAAACCAGAAAAAACCTTCCTGGACAAAATGTTTTATGTAAAAGAATGGCGGGGGTAAACAATTCTCCTTAAAAGAAAGCATCTGAATGTTACTTTATTCCATATGCAGGCAGAGTGCCTGCTTCCGTAAAACACAATCCTAGGCACGGGTGGGGGGAGGGGCGAGGAGGGGGCGTGACCAGGAGGCTGGAAAAGGGCAGAGAATAGATGGAAAAGACAAGCAAGGCATCTGGCCTGCCTTTCACGATCTCACAATCATGTAGATGACACTGTTGATAGCACCTTCTGCAAACTGCACATTTTAAAAAATCAATTGAGCATTTACCTTTGAAAACACAAACCCTGTTACAAAAGTTAGCATTGCAGGTAGTTTTCCTTACACATTGGAATTCTCCAGGCACTGACACATTGGACAACACATTCTTTCTGTCACATGAGTTTTACACACATGCACATTCGTCACATATCAAAACAAGGTTATGATTTTTCCAAAGAGCCTCTACATGGGTGCTACATTAGGTGTCTATCATTGCATAACAAATTAACTATTGACAGCTTTAAAAAAAAAACACCAAAGCTATCTCACATAGTTTCAACAGGTCAGGAATCCAGTCGCAGCCTATCTGAGTAGTTGCCGCTCAGTCTCTCGTGAGGTTTTGGTGGAGATGCCCGTCAGAGCACAGTCATCGGACGGCTGGACTCGGGCAGGAGGGTCCACTTCTAAGCTCACTCCTGTGACTGCTGGGAGGAAGCCGCAGTTCCTCACTACAGTGACCTCTCCCTGGGGCTGCTCAAGTGCCCTCACAACGTGGCAGCTGGCTTCCATCAGAGAATGACCCAGACGAGAGCAACAAGGAAGCCACCTGCCTGTTATGACGAGTCATACACTGCCAGTCCACCATGCGCTGCTAGACGTCAATCACCAAGTCCAGCCTGCACGTGACGGGGAAGAAGGAGGCTCCACCTTCTGGAAGGAGTATTGAAGAATGTGTGGTATTTTAAAATTAGTACAGAGGTCATCCTAGATAAACATAAAATCCACTAGGGCAATCTCTGTGAGAAAAAGATTTCTTTTTACCATGCTTGGCCTTCTATTGGGAAACCAAGTTAAGAAGATCTCATTACACTAAAGTCAACATTTAATGAATATTCGTTAATACATTCAAGACACATTCAACATATTAAATATTATATGTATGTTTTGTATAATCTTTGTTGTGGGTACCAGGTACCACGCTAGGTTATCAAAGTTAAACCTCTCTCAGCCCTGCTACCTTGGGATACCTAGCATAAGAGATAAAATGAGGATATAAATAACTCTAAGAACAGTATATTAGCAACGTTATGACCTTTGGAGTCAGACAAACATATGTCATGACTGTATGCTCTGTCATTGACTATCTGGCCAATTTGGACAACTTATGGACTCATTTTATATAATAAATATTCGGTATCTGTGTCAGTTGTGGGCTAAGTTATGTTGCAGTAAAACACAATTTCCAAATTACAACAAAGATTTCTCTCTGGGAGGGCTGGCTGAGCGGTCTTCATTCTAAGACCCAGGCTGATAGTCACCATAGCAGAGGGGAAGAAAAAGCAGCACCTCGTGACTGCTTGTCTCAAAAATTCCACTGAAAGTGACACATGATGTGCTCACATTTCATTGGCCACAGAATTTACATGACTGTACCCACCTTCCAAGTGGCAAAGGAAGGGCAGGAAAACTTGTAAGAAAACAACTTATCTAACAAACAAACTGAACTAACAAGCAAAACAGAGACAGACTCCTAGATGGAGAGCAGATGACAGCTGGTGGCGCAGAAAGATTGAGCAAAAAGGAAAAAGGACTCATGGACATGGACAACAGTGTGGTGATTGTTGGGGGGAGGAAGGTATAAGAGCACTAAATGATAGTGGAAAAATACAAAAAAAAAAGAAAAAATAATAAAGTGATGAATTACATACAAAAAAGAAAAAAGAAAACAACTTGTCATATACTTGATACATATTCATTCTAAAGTCCTGCAATGAAACAGCTTGGCTTTATCACAATAACTGCAAAAGAACCAACATCTTCTCCCTTGCCTTGTGAAAGTCATTTTGGTTATTTGCACTTTAGTGCACAGAACATTTAAAAAGGAAAGTTTCATTTAGACAACGAAAGGGGGGGAAAGTATATTTCTATAACTTCTTATCTTAATGACTTACCCCCAACTCTACTTCTCCTTTAAAAGGAAAAATACTTTGTTCACAATTGAAGAGTAAAAACACTTTCTCAAAAGTTGATGTTTCTTGCCCAGGCTGGGTGGCTCAGTTGGTTGAAGCATCATCCCATACAATCCCCTGTCAGGGCACATGCGGAGGTTGCAAGTTCAATCCCCGGTAAGGGTGCATGTGGGAGGCAACCGATTGCAGTTTCTCTCCATGTTGATATTTTTCTCCCACATTGGAGTTTCTCTTTCTCCCTTCCTCTCTCTCTCTCTAAAATTAATAGACATATCCTCAGGTGAGGATTTTTAAAAAACTCGTTTTCTTAATTTTTCTTTTTTCTCTCTCATGCATGAGTTTTGGTGGCAGCTGAAGGGTTCTGATGCTAGAATTGTGCTGAAAACACTGGGAGTGCACTAAAAAGAAAAGCCCTCTTTATGCCTTGATCTCACACACTTGCAGAGACGCTGGAGAGGATACTAAAAGTGCTCAGAATAGACCTGGCCTAGGACTGGCCAGGGAGACCTGGATTGTCCTCAGCCACCTCCTCCTTCCCCACCTTCCACCCTTCCCACCCCACCTCCTGCCTCTAAATAATGATAAGGAAGCAGCGACTCCAAAACCAGTGAGGGAATCATAAACGCATACAGAATAACACCAATATTCTTTCACATTACGGTGGCATTTGCCAACATAAAAATTATTACTTTTGCTGTAAATTGTTCTGTAAATTTTACAAAATATGCAAAAACTGACATTTCGATAGCTGAGATAATTTAGATTTATTAAAAAGTTGAGGCCCTTGACATTCAGCACAAGAGAGTCTATTTCTTTATCTAGCTTTGAGTTGTGTGGGTCTTATTTTTGTTTTTGTTTTTCAGCTCCTTGTTTATCATTTATAGGTCAAAACTGGGCACATCTGAGCTTTGACCACTTAATCCAGTTTTACCCAGAAATTTTTCCTGTGTCTCAGACAGCAGATACTAACTTCTCTGAATCAAAAATTTCTTATCAGAGCATGCAGCAATCGTGGCCTGCTTCAAAAAAGTTGGCAGAAAAGGCTTTGATATCTAGGAAGCACTCTAAAATGTTTGACATAAACCGGTTCCCACTGTCTTGATGTAGCACCAGCCGCCCTATGGATACTTTTCTCATTACTCTACCCTCTCTTCACACCCGCTCAACACACACACACACACACACACAGATGCACACACAGGCATGCGCGCACGCAGCCCTTCCCTGCCCATTGCCACAGTCACACTGCATCCTGTCGCACATCATCAGGGCCTAGCTGCCTTGCGTCTCTCTCAACGGAACCTGTCTGAAAATTGCACTTCTCACCTGAGACACTTAGAAAGCTTCTCCTCTAAAGCAGCTGCTCTCCTCTGTCACATGCAGATAACACGCCTTTGTACACGAGACACCATCGTCAGAGCTGGGATAACCAGAGCGTCCCGGCCAGCCCTTGAGGAAACCTGGCCATGGAGTGTGTGTACCTGCAAGAGCCTGTTCTGTGTTCCTTTCACAGGGACAGTGTGGCACATTACTCCTGCCCCTTCCCCAGAATTAGAAGTCACATAGAATTAAAAGAGAAATCTTCAGCAAAAATCCAATTTTTTTCTAAGTAGACCCCTGTTCTTCTCCTCAACCCTTCTATACCCCACACTCTTGAAATAAAGTTTGAGGACCCGTTTAGATTTTAAATCTCAGCTTCAGTGAGGCAAAACTTGACCTTAGCGTTCCTCTCACCCCAGTCAACCAGGGTTTAATTAACGCTGCCCTATATGTTTAGACAATTATTGTTATAACATACGGAGGTGGGGGGTGCTGTGTTCACTGCCTCAGTCAGGGCACGATGCAATGTTCAGCCTCCACAGCTTATTGGAAAGCTTGGGTCTCGCATTTCGTCGTTCAGCGGGAAGCACCCACGCTGCAGTCTCTAGCGGGCTCAGTAAGGGTTTTATTGTGCAGTTCCACACCCTGAACACAATAGTAATTTCTAATGATGCCTAATTTACACCTTCTTTCTACAGGTAGGTGGTTCCTTTCTTACCGGGCTACAGTATCCAGGACCCTACCCCTAAAACATCTTTCAGTTCTCTGGGAAGTTTCATTTGTCCTCAGCTATTGAAAACACGGTCTTGCTGAATAGAGCTGAATTTTTAAGGTTGAGTGTGTGGCGTGGATTCTGATGGCGGCACGTTAGTTCAAGTCTCTGAGGACCAGTGCCAATAAATGTGAGAGAGACAACAGTAGATTGGCATACTTTTCCATTTCCACCAGGATGAAAAACTGCTATAAATTAAGTCTAACCTTAAATGTATAATCTGTCCTTGGGAAGGAGGGAAAAAAAAAAAGGATATAGCATCTTCAAGCTCTCGGCATCCCTTACGAGAAAAAATTGGTTCTAAGGGTCTCTGATCTTGTGTTTTAGTAAAATAGAACTGCACGGCTGACTGACAGTTTTGATCTAAAGCATTTACGTTTAAGTTTTGATCTCTCTGCTTTTGATTAAAACTAATGAGCTCATTTAATTCAAAATGGGAATCTCTGATAAGAGAAATAAGGTTGATGTGATTGGATTAGAGGGGCAAATTAAACTCTTAGAGCAGAAGTTTGTGCTTATATAGTGTATTAAAAAGCTGTTGGCGTATTATGGCGTGTTAGATGATGAGAAAAATTTCATAGTAATTCATATTTAATCAGAAGAAATGAAAGTACTAAATATAACATGGCTCTGCTTTTCCCTCGAGTGATAAAAAGCTGTACATTTAAAATGACATCAGATCCATTCTCTCTAAAACAAAAAAAAAAAGAAAATCTTAAGAGAAACACATAAGAAAAGGACACTTGTCAGTAGTTCCATCACCCCAGAGTAGAAATGCCATAAATATGGGAAAATATAGTCACATTAAGACAGAAGCAATACAAGAAAGGCCCCAGACCACAAATAGCAAGGTTCCTCTCATTATAGTAGCTTGCCTTCTTCTTTCGTCTGAGCATCAAGTTTAATATAAAAAACAGAGATTTCTTTTTCTTAGAAATATATGGACTATATATCATAATTTATAATTTAAACATTTGCTTGCCTATTTTTTGCTTCAAAAACTATTTTCACATACTATGTATTTAATCCTTACCTCTTTACCCCCGCCCTAGAGAATATCACTGTTCTTTTGAGAATATTAAAATAAGCGCTGCTCAAGAGAAATCCTTTTGGTTGTTGAAACTATTTTTTCATTTTAGAATAAGAAAAACTTTAATAGTATTATTTAGTAGAATAAAATTAGAGTATCTGTTAGGCCTAAGAAGGTCAAAATTAATTTTTGAAGGAAGAAATACCTTAGAAGCTTGATTTTAAAGAAATTAGATTTATCTTGCCTTTTAGATTTTTGAATAAAGGCATTTTTAGATCAGCAAGACTGAAAACCACCGTTTTAAGTTTCATATGTAAGAAATCTATTCTACTTAGTCTAAAAATATATAAAGGGAAAGAGTGTCTCGCTTAAGGGGGGAGACTATTATTTTCTCATATCCGAAACAAAGATAGGAAAACACAGAGACTATTGTCCTGTTCAGATGAGGGCAGGGGACAGCTGCCATTAGTGACAGGAAGGGTAAGGTGACACGGTCAGGAGCTGCTGTGTGTGTGTGTCTGTGCGTCCCAATCTTGGCCCTCTATCTTGCGTCGGTTGAGAAGACCCCATGCTTCTTATTCCCCATAATGAAGAAAACCAACTCAAGAACAAGGAGTAATGACCTTGATGGTTTTGTGGTTCTCTGAAACTCCGGTAAGCAAAGGGTACAAGACAGGCTTCTAGGGAGAACAAAGAGCGAGCCCCTTGCCCTTCCTCAGAAGCTCTCTGCCTGAGTCTAAGTTGATCCCGTAAATCTGGAGGTTTTCTTTTTTCAGGAGAGTTCTCTCCATGTGCACTGGCCAAGCCTCAAGATGCGCTGTCATTACTTACTTACTTACTTACTTATCATTATCAGACCCTGTTTAGGGAGCTGCTGGAAGTTTAAATGCCTGAAAAGCTCTTGCTAGAAACCGGAATGGAGTTACTTTGGATACATCCATTTTTCCTTTTTATTTTCCGCAAAGTAAATGTTTCCTAAATGAGGTAAATTGATTACTTGGCTCTTAGCACCCATCAGTCATTTATTTTTAGTGAGCTCAAGGGCTGTGCCTGAGCAGTGGCTGCGAGGGGCTGTGCAGAGATCTAAATCGTGCGTGTGTGTGTTTTTGTGTTCTTCAGTGGAGTCAACCAGCCCCAGTGTGCTAACCACTGACAACACCCTTGAGCGTTCCTTTTTCATCCGAATGAAATCTACTCTGACCAAACGGGGTGTGCACATCAAATCATCAGGATACAAGGTAAGCTGGGCTCCGGAGGGGGGGAATACTTCTCTCTTAGGTCGATCCTGGATCCTTTGTTTGCATTGAATTTCCCAGCTGCTTTCAGTCCGTATAATCAACACATGTGAACTTGAGCAGCCCATAGGGTTGGCAACTCTCTGTCTCAAGGTAGGGGCTTCATTACACCTCAGTCTCATTTCAGATGCTGCTGGTGCACCAAATGCCTCAATATAGTATCTTGTCTTAAAACGCCTGTTGCTAATGCATTGAGGGCTTCAGTACATGCTAGAAATTCACTTTGTTGGAGAAGGTGAACCAAATTTATATCAACCCTTAAAATGAGTGTTCCAGGATTGCTGCTTATAAGAATTCCACTTCTCCCACTTAACCTTTCAAAGTCTCCCTTTCTCTTTTGAGAAAGACTATCCATTTTAATAGCATCTTGGTCACTGAAATTCACACATGTACATAATAACATCAGGTTGGATATCAGAAATGTTAATTTTGAGATCACAATTATTGAACAGTCATACCTCAGCAGACACAGAATACTCAATACACAGAGTATGTGTTCCTCACAACAACAAAAACCAAGCCTAGTGTCATAATCTACATTATTATATGATTTTAAGGTTAAAGATATAAAAGCCTTCTAATCTCAGGAAATTCTAACATTTTAGTTACTATAGCAACATAAATTGAGACCTATGAAATTTATGAAATGCCTTTGGCAACATGAATCATATCAATTTTCCAACACACTTACCAATCTGTCAAACAATATTTATTATATGTGGGAGGGCAAACAGAAATAGAATGTACTGTAAGTGTGGCCAGGACAACCTTTCCCAGTTTTAGAGTTTAGGGCTTTTGATGGTGAGGCTCTGTAGGGTGACCATTGTCAGACACGGCAACTGTCATTATCACCAGGTTTTAAAAACTTGTAAAAGTCATCGAGACACTAACAGCTGCATCAAAGTCAGAGTTAGGTGCTTTACTTGACATGAATTCTTCAGAGAAGAAAGAAAGGAGGTGGGGGATCAGGCCCCTCCAGGCACCACCCTGAGCTGAGCTGTCCTAGTCCGCAGGGCACACGTGGGGAGGCCTCAACCTCAAACAGGGTCTGGAGTGAAGGAGAGGAGGTGGGCGCTCCACCTGCAGAGGCCTGTTACAAAGGGATACGTTGGAAGAAAAAACAAAACAAAACAGAGTCTACCCCCAGGACTATCTTTATTTTCCTACCTCACTGAACACCATACATTTATTAGTTGTTACTGTGTAGCATTAGTATGTTTGGATTTCTATAGGTAAGCTATGGGTTTAATGAGTATTGTCACTTGAATGCAAAAAAGATGCTTTCTTTGCATTCCAGCGTTCACGAGGCAAATGATACAAGACAGGATTCTCTAATAATTGGAAGGGCAACCCTCACCCTAATAGACATCAGTATAGCCACTGCCTTCATTGCATTTATTATTCTCGTTCTGCTGACAGTCCTCAGCTGTAGGGCTTGCTTTTGAGGATTACTTTTCCAACTGTCAGCATTTGCTCCTCTCCTTTAGTGGTTTTTCCTGATTTGTAAGGGACATATCCCAGAAGCAAAGCAGGTGGGACAGGTGAGGTATTGCCATATCATAGATAATTTAATATTCTGAAAAAAGTATAATTTTCACATGACAAAATAGAGATGTTAAAGCCCTGTAAAATTTTGGATCTGCCCAAAAGTGGGATGTATGGGTAAAAAAAAATGATATACGTAAGTAGTTTGAGTTTCAATCTAGGCAAAAACCTAGTAGCTTGGGTTCCATTTGTTTGCTTTGCCATAGTGACTCCTCAGTAAATCTGTTTTTGCAACATAACCTGAAATTAGGCAAGCTAATTATTTAAATATTAATACAATATAACATTCATTTATTCATTCAACAAATATTTATTGAGCTCCTACTATGAAGCCTGTTCTAGATCCTGGAAATCCAGCACTAAACAATAAAAAGCCCCTACTTCCATGGCATTACATTCTAACAGGGGGAGACCGACAACAACAAGTGGGTAAATAAAGAAGGTCATTTCAGAGAGTGATGATGGCTAACACAGCAGTAGCTAACATTTACGTACACTACAAGATGCTGTGCACGGTGCAGCGTCCATGTATTGGCCTTCCCCGCAATCCTAGAATCATTGCTTTCATTTACAGCTGAAGAAACTAAGACTACAGAGGGTAATGGCATATCCAATGTCAGGGGTTGAAGAGGCAGAGCTATGGTTTGAACTCAGGGATTCTGGCTCCATACCCCATGCACTTAGCCACTAGGCTACACCCTTACAAGGGTGCTGAAGCAAGGTAATGTGAAGGGGTGGCTGATGGGGACCGCTTTAGGTAGGAGAGTCACAGAAGGCCTCCCTGAGGGGGTGGCATATCACCTGTGAGTCGTGAATGAGAAGGGACCACCATGAAAACACATTGAAGGAAAGTGTTTCTGGAGCTCCTCAGGTTTAGGATTAAAGACGCCTTACAATAAGAAGGGGCCTTTGAGAAACAAAATGTTAAAAAGTACAACCTGGAATGTCCAGGGTTGGAAAAGATTAGAAGCTATGCCCATTTCCATCAAACCAGACACGTTAAAGCGATCACACTCCTTTGACACAACCCCGTCAGTAGGCCTTTCTCAAGGTACCACCGGAGTCTCCCTCCCATGCCTTATCCCCTCCCTGGAACCGCTCACGCCAGAGGTGATTTGGCGCCTGTACCCCGCACTGAGATGAGTCACCCAGCAGACCCGGCCCTTCCCCTCCTCTGCCCTCCACCGAGAGCTCCCCTGGTTAATTAACCCTCTGGGAAAGGTCGCGGGAGAGCTGCGGGACCCCATGGCACGACACAGCTGAGCAACATCCCTATTTATCTGTTCGTTCTCAGTAAATAAATCTAACAGCTTATAAAACATTCAAATAAAACTGGTAATCACCCCACCACCACACAATAAACACAAATAAAAGGAAACCATGATGATAATTTCTCCATACTCCAATATTCCCCCTAATTTATTACCATTGTGTGCTTTATTCTTTTCCCTTAGTTAAAGATGTAAGAGGTTAAGCCTTGCTCAGGGCAGGTCATTGCATTTCCTTTTTTTCTGTAAACTCGTCACATGGACTTTTCTGACTTTCTCTATCATTTTATGTGCCCACTTATTTAACTCTGAGATAGACCGTCTACCAAACACTTTATACTTACTTTAGCTAATCCGCACATTATTTAAAGACTGTGTGGCAGGCATTGTTCAAACTTTATATTCTACCATTACAGCCATTTTGCAGTGGTAAAACTGAGGCTTCAGTAGGTTCAGCACTTTGCCCATGCTCAAACAGCTCTTCATAAGCTGCTCAGGAGTCAGGATCGATCCAGGCTGGTCAGCTGCAGAGCTCAGCCCCCGCACTCCTCTGCTTCGCTACTTTACAGAGCAAGTCCATAGAAGGGCTCAGCATGAACTGGATCTCAACATATGAAAAATTAATCAAAACTTTTAAAAGAAAAACCTGTTGCCTGATGAAGACCTGCCCTTTGTGGCCCAGCCTCTCCTAACAGCATTAGTTTGCAGAGGTTTGCAGAGATTTACCTTCCTTTCCAGGGACTATGAAACCCACTCAGGTACCCACGACCAGGAATTCTGGCCAAGGAAGTGCCCGTCTGAATTTGCTTATCCAGGCAGAGAGCATAATCTAAACTGCTTGCTGTTGCTTCCAAGCCCCAGTCCTCAGGGAAGCCGCCCTCGCTCCGGTGAAGTTTCCCAACTGCGAGCTGACATTCGCTTGTCTGTCTGCATTTGCTTTGAAATCCACAGTAGCACTGTTATCTGGACCAATCACTTTTTATACCTCAGGGGCTTCATCGATGTTTAGGTCTTACGTTGGCCACATATCATAGCATAACACAGCTCTCCCTTAAATTGCATTGCATCGCTATTCTGCTTTTCTTGATGAGGTCTAGTCTAGATCTGGGGGAACTTACTAGGTATAACACAGAGCGTAAAAGGAGATATGTAATCGAGGAAATTAGGGAAGTGCAGACTACCTGGATTGCATCCTTAGCACCTGTCTTTGGAGGATCATTTCCTTTGGCATGGGACTGGCAATTATCTAATCTGCTGTTTACTGCCCACCAGCACCACTGTCATTTCTGGAGTACATACCCAATCACAGGACGATGTCCTAACTCGAATGTGTGGGAGAGCCTCTCAGACCAGGAAACACCGACAAAGAGAGGAAAGCTCTGTCATGCGTGTACAATGCTGAGAATGTCTCTGAACTCTGCAGAGACAAAAATCTTCAACTGTCGAGGGTTCCTGCTATGACACATATGAATAGGTTACTAGGGAGCTCAGGGAACTCCAGTTTCTCAGAAATAAACAGCACCCCATCTGGGATGCTTTGCATGTGAATTTGCCTATAGCTATGTGTTGAACTAAATGAGTTCTGAAATCTATCCAGCCTCCTTATAATACAAAGAGTCATCAAGTATAAGTAATAGAGGAAATAATGTGTAGGTTCACTAGTTTATTAGGACTGCTGATATACCTCAGCTTGAAGACTGTATCTAAACATGAAGTAACAAAAGCACTTGCCCTTCCCTTTCTCACATCTTCCTCACGTTTGTGTATTTAATGCTAATACACAATGAAGTCTTGTTGCAAAAGACATCAACCTCTAGATTGCCAAGGTACAAAACTAAGATTTACATTTTGATCCCTTCATGCAGATAGAGATAATCTGAAAAGGTATTTCTCAGAAAATATTTTATTAAAAAATATACCTAATATTTATAAATTACACCTATTATTTGTCATGGTACATGGTCCTCCTTTTCTTCCTGTTCACTTAGGTGTGCAACAGAGCTGCATCGCTAGGGTTCCCAATATCAAAATCACGGCCCAAGAACATTTTAAAGTTGAAGGTTTTTCATAGGCAAAGGTATTCTTGACTGAATGTGCATACTGACAAGTTTCAAGATATGCTAAAAGGGAATTATTACTTACTATTTCAATCATCTGGAATTTTAGCTCTTGGTTTAATTTTTTAATAAAACCCACAACACACAATCAAGTTCACAGTACACGATGCCACCCCCTCCTTTTTGATCCCCTGCCACTGTAAAGTGCTGCCAAAATTGGTTGAACCCACTTGCTTCTATTTCCATTCCTCCAATTTAATATTTTTTTCTGGATATGTTGTGAGAAATTCCCAAATTACCTCCCAGAAAATTGTACTTCTCCATTCCATCCTGCCAGCTGCTCTCTGGAACACCTTCCCAAAGCCTCAGCAACCATACACTTCCCGGCTCCTAAGTCACCAGCGGTTCGTAGTGCCAATGTATTCAAGAGCCCAGCTCTAGTCTACCTTTCAGCCACCACCTCCATCATTCTTTCCTGGAACTGTAACTACTGATGCTCTAGGAAAAGCTATCCAACCATCTTTCCTAAAGTAAGTTTGCGCAGTCACACTGCTTTGCCTCTGAACATGCTGTTTTCTTTTCCTAGAATGCCTTTCTGCCACACTTCCCCAGGGAAAAACTTAACCAATACGGCACCATGCCGGTGCCACTTTTTAATTTTTATCTCCCTCCCCAAGCCTCAATTCTCTCCTGTAAAATGAAGCCATTAGCAATCCACAACTCAAAGAATTTTCCTAGGGATTGAATGAGATAACACAGGCTCAGCTAAGCATCTTCTCTCCATTTTATGAAGCACTTTCATCTAATTCTATATGAATCTCACAACAGTCTTTTAGGTAATTATGCCTAGTTTCCTAATTTTGAAGACAGGTAAAACAGAGGCACAGAAATGTGAATTGATTTGTCTAAGGTCATCAGTGGTGAATGACAAAGCAGAAAACTACCCAGGTCCTCTGATGTTAAAGGCCTTCTTTCCAGTACACTAAATTGGATACTGGGTACACGCTTATTCTGCTTTCTCCCCTCGGCACCTAGCACAGTGTGATGCGTGTAGTTGCCACTCAGTAAATGCTGGTTGAATTGCATTGCATGTTCTCTTTTTTTTTTTTTCTGAGATAACAACAAAAAAAATGAAAAAGGTTGATACTACGGAACTCTATTATGTACACTGGCGGTCTAGCCAGCCAACCTCAGTGTCCTTTAGCAGGGATCACTAGAATAACCATGAACCCAAATGGCTATACCCTATGTCTATGATGTGCCCTACACCCCAGCCTCCTGCTCGCCAGGGTAGCGTTCCCCTTTACCAGCACTTCATAACCCTGGAAAGTACCACACCCACAGCATTTTTTTTGAGCCATTGAGGATTCCTTTCAGAAAATGAAAAATAGAGTCATTTTAACATCATTTATCCACCATGACCTCTAATTGGTGTCTGGAAATTACCATGTTCTTTCTAGTAAATCATCTCGCAGGAATTTTTTTTCTGGGTATTAACATTTTAAGGTTATAACTTTTTTTAAAGTTATTGTTTATTTATTTTTAGAGAAGGGAAGGGAGGGAGAAAGAGGAGAGAAACATCAATGTGTGGTTGCCTCTTGAGCACCCCCTAATGGGGACCAGGCCCATAACCCAGGCATGTGTCCTGACTGGGAATTGAACTGGTGACCCTTTGGTTTGCAGGCCAGCACTCAATCCACTGAGCCATACCACCCAGGGCTAAGGTTCTAACTTTCTGACAATTAGAAATATATTTGCTGATATCCTGCCTCTCTGGCACAGTGCCATTTCTGAAAGATTGCTAAAAATATGTGAAGTAGTATTATAAGAAGCTGGTTCTTTCTTTGCCCAAGAGGGCTACTGTATGCAGCGAGTTTTAACTGTACCAGAGAAGTGTAGCTTGAAGGTGTGCCCAGCAGTAATATAGGGTCAATGTGGTGGTGGTCCTTTGGAGGTTTCCAAGAGTATACCCTAAACTTAACAACTAGGAGTCTCTTCTCCTAGGCAAATGTGGACAGACTAGACGCCATCTGGATATTTCCTGAAATCTGACATTCAGAGATGTTCTAGGTGTCCGGACATTTCAGTTCTTCTGCTGAAGCCTTTCTTTGCTTCGGCTTTGTGTTGTCTTGAAATGATGACTACAGTATTCCAAGCTGCACAAAATGTAACTGTCTTGTCAAATCAATAGGTGAATTTTCAGAGAGACCAAAAATTCTGTCAACCCATTCAGGTTTTCTAAGACTATGCATTTATTGCCTTTCAATCAACTCAGACACCCAGAATAAATTGAAGGAGAAAATTTTTTCCAGGGTGGAACTTATAGGCAGAGGTTATTGTGATGAAAAATGCAAATAGAGGAAAGAACAAATGAAGCCAAATTTTTAAAATCCTATTATTGCTTTTTAGTCCCTGTTCACCTCTGTACAATTGTCCATTACAATGTAGTTTCCAGTCATTTTAAATACAACTGACATTGTTTCTGGTCTTAAAGGATTTATTTCCCGTTACCAAAGCATGGCATTAGTTCTACCCTGGGATAGGTCATTTCTGCTGGGACTAATCAGCCAGCTATTTTACCAACTAGAGGCATAATCACTAGCCATTCTGTGAAGTGCCTGTTAATTCCAAATATGTCAGTGACTGCAGCCTAAGTATGTTGCTAACTTATAGGTACTTAATTTTTTATTATACAGATTTTATAAAGAAAGTAAGAGAAAGTAACAGCATCCTGTCTTTGACTAATGTTAGAGCTTTTCAGGTTGAGTTTATGAGTCTTTAATCTTAGAATAATGAATATGATTATCTCTTTAAAGATGACATCATTGGCACAAAAATTAACAATTCTGTGTATAATGTCTCAACTAATGCCCTTCAAAATTGTCATTAATGTCTCTGTAAACATATTCGCAGTCTGATAGGTTTTAAAATACAATCTCTCTATTATGAAACTTTTGCCTAGTAAAAAAGAGTTTTAAAAGAAAAATAAACAAGACTTAAGAACTAAAAAGTAAACACAAGTACAGTTCAGCACTATTTCAGGCCCAGCATTGTCCAATGTTCAGAGGTGCTCTAACAACAGCTGCAAAGGCCCACAGCTTTCGTTCCCCTAAAATTGTCTCCTCATCCCGTGGTGTGAAGTAGCAGTTATTTAACTCTTCACAGACTTCATTGCCCTGTTTGCCTTAATTACCTTAAAACCACTGAAGAGCGATCGACCACAAAGGCGTGGTGTCACACAATCGAGGACGTGGACTTAATCCTGCCATCCCTGACTCTGAGACTTTAAAGAAGTATCTGTTTCCTCTCTTGTGAAACAGGAGCACCAATAGGACCTCCTTCATAAGGCTGCTGTGAACTAAAGTGAGATCATGTAGATATTGACTGTCCCACAATGAACATGCAACATACATCCATATGAGAAGTTTCATGTGTATGGAACTTGTATTGTGAGGCCGATAAAGGTTAAGGTAGACCATCCACAACCTTAACTTCTACACCTCTGCATATGTACCTGTAACTATGGGAAGTAGTAATTCATCAGTAATATTTCGGATTATCTCCTGGAAGTTATAGGAGTTCTAGAATAATGAATGATTTATTTCAAATATAGAAAATGAGATTTATTTCTGGGAAATTTCTCCCTGCTTAAGTGTCCTGACTATTGATTTGATTATAAGAGACAAAATATGACTGAAATACGTCATCTGCCCCTTTAACAAAAGGAGCACATATGAAATGGTTTTCTTTGGAATTGATTTAGCATCATGGCAAGACTTACAATGCCTTTTAATGCAGGATGCGAAGTAGGGGCAGGGCCAATTTGATGTTGTTGATCTCTGGAACAAATGGAGCTTCTATGATCCTGTAGCTCACAAGGCTCCTCAGTTTGGTAAAAGCATCTACATACATATAAATAGAACCCCCTGGGGAACGTAAATTGCCATTGCTGCACGGACCTAACTGCATCTCAGAGCTACCACACAACCCTCCAGAGAGGATTCTGTTGACTGACTCCAAATAAGGGAAAAGAGCCAGGATTCTGGGGCTCATGTTGTCCTGCGTAGAGACCTCCTGGGGGACAAGTAAGTAACCACATCTTTTCCATTTCTCTATGAATGCCCTCCACCACCATCAGACTAAAAGAATGGCCTCATTGCAAAGTGCTTTGAGTTACAAGAAGACTCTTATTTAAACTGGAGAATCATCTGTATAACCAATTCTCAATCCTCTGTAGTAATAGTCAAGGGAGAGGCTTTGGAATGCTGCCTCGACTGTGTGTGTGTAACCTGAACTAAAAGTGGGTGATGGGTCTCTCTCTGTTGCCACGTTGGAAACATCTCGGTTCACTGCTGGCAATGATCTCCAGAAACAATTCCTATTGGTTATCATTAGACTGGTAGCAGTGTTTATACTTCCACCAAGGATTTTATACCTGCTTTTTTTTCTCTCCCTGGAGTATGTCCTTAGATAAACCCGTGGTTGACATTCATTCAGATTTCTGCTTAAATGTCACTTCCCTAACCACCCCATCTGAAGCAGCTCAGCACGCCCTCCACACCCCCATTGTCTGCTTTATCCTGCTGCCTTTCGTTCTTCATAGCATTTGACATCTTAACACTATTTCATAATTTCTCTGTATATAGTTTGTCTCCCCTACCACAATGTAAGATGAAGCTCCTAGAATATTTTGAGACACCTAGCAGAAATCCAATAAACATCTGTTTAAGAAAATAAATAAATTTATAAATATTGGACATCATTTGTGTTAAGGCCAAAACATTTTCCCTCCTTGGGTTAGTATCCAGGTTCCTTCAAAGGGAATTTAGAGATGAGAATATGCATCCACTAAATTATATATTATCAGTTTCCAAGCTTTATTGCTAGGATAAGAGAAATTGATGTTTCCTTCCTTTTCCTTTTATTTTTTTAAATTTTTTATTGTTCAATTGCAGATGTCCATTTCCCCCTCATTTTCCCCCCATTACTCTCCCCTGCCCTACCCACCCTTCAACTCCCACATTCAGTCCTCCCTCCTCCTCCTGTTGTCTTTGTCCATGAGTCTTTCATACATGTTCCTTGATGACCCTTCCCATTCTTTCCCGACTTATCCTCTTTCCCCCTCCCTTCAGGTCACTGTCAGTTTCTTATTTATTTCCATCTCTGGTTCTATTTTGCTCTCATTTGTTTTGTTGGTTAGGTTCCACTTATAGGTGAGATCATATGGTATTTGTCTTTCACTGCCCGGCTTATTTCACTTAGCATAATGCTCTCCAGTTCCATCCATTCTGTCTTGAAGGGTAGGAGTTCCTTCTTTCTTCCTGCTGCATAGTATTCCATTGTATAAATGTACCACAGTTTTTTGACTCACTCATTTACTGATGGGTACGTAGGCTGTTTCCAGAACTTGGCTATTGTAAGTAATGCTGCTATGAACACTGGTGTGCACAGCTTCTTTTGAATTGGTATTTCAGGATTCTTAGTGTATAATGCCAGCAGTGGTATCACTGGGTCAAAAGGAAGTTCCATTTTTAGTTTTTTGAGGAAATTACATAGTATTTTACACAGTGACTGCACCAGTCTGCGTTCCCACTGACAGTGTACTAGGGTTCCCTTTCCTCCACAACATCGCCAGCACTTGTTGTTTGTTGATTTGTTTATGATGGCCATTCTGACTGGTGTGAAGTGGTATCTCATTGTGGTTTTAATTTCCATCTCTCTGGTGGCTAGTGATGCTGAGCATCCTTTTATATGTCTAAGGGTCCTCTCTATGTCCTTCTTGGAGAAGTGTCTATTCGGGTCCTTTGCCCATATTTTAATTGGACTATTTGTCTTCCTGGTGTGAAGTCGTGTGAGTTCTTTATGTATTTTGGAGATCAAACCCTTGTCTGAGGTATCATTTGCAAATATATTTTCCCATATGGTTGGTTCCCTTTTCATTTTGCTGATATTTTCTTCAGCCATGTAGAAGCTTTTTAATTTTATATAGTCCCATTTGTTTACTTTTTCCTATATATCCTTTGCTCTAGGGAATGTATCGGTGAAAATACTGCTGTGTGGAGTATCTGAGAGTTTTCTGCCTATGTTCTCCTCTAGGACTTTTATGGTGTTGTAACTTATATTTAAGTCTCTTATCCACCTTGACTTTATCTTTGTGTATGGTGTAAGCTGGTGGTCAAATTTCATTTTTTTTGCATGTGCATGTCCAGATCTGCCAACACTATTTGTTGAAGAGACTATTTTTACTCCATTTTATACTCCTGCCTCCTTTGTTGAATATGAATTGATCATAGAGACACGGGTTTATTTCTGGGATCTCTGTTCTGTTCCATTGATCTATGAGTCTATTCTCATGCCAGTACCAGACTGTTTTGATTACACTGCCCTTGTAATATAGTTTGATATCAGGTATAGTGATCCCTCCTACTTTGTTCTTTCTCAAAATTACTGCAGCTATTCAGGATCATTTTTGGTTCCATGTAAATTTTTGAAATATTTGTTCTATATCTGTGAAATATGTCATTGGTATTTTAATAGGGATTGCACCAAATCTATAAATTGCTTAGTATAGACATTTTAATGATGTTAATTCTTCCAATCCATGAACATGGCTTCCATCCTTTTCCTTTTAAAAAGGCTGCACTAATTGCTGATATATGCTGTGACATATTTTTCATGCTCTCATATTCAGTTTTTTAAAATCAACATGTATTTAACTAGTACCCCTCTTGCACCCAGTTCTAGTGGCTAGATCTCTGAAACACAACCAAGAGTTACTTGACTATTACTTGGTAGTTGTGAATATATTTCCTAGTCCTCAACAGTCCCTTGTCAAATATCCTTCAAACTCATGACTCTCTGGAGAAATCATGAAAACAGAGTGGCTTAATAAGGGCACACCTGGTAAGGGAAGCCAGAAAATTTCATGCTGTTGCCAGGACTCTGCTGCTTACTTGCCACAGAACATTGGACAAGCAGCCTGACGATTCTGGACTTCTGTTTCAAACAAACAAAATACAGTAAGTCCTTACTTAACATCTTCAATAGATTCAGCGACCAATTTTATCATCAGCTATTTGATACAAACAAGTTTCTACGTCATCTCATCATCCATGTTTTAATGAAATATAAATAACAAAACAATGCTGCACAATATTTGAGGACCTAAGGTATACAATAGACTTTATTTCAGTGTTCTTTAGTTACCTGATGGTGAAGTTACATCCTTTTTAGCTCCACTCTTGACCTTAGAGTGAAAGCCTCTTTGGAACACGTGGGCTGGAATGAAATAGAGGATTTGCCACATCAGGAGGAGTCCCTGACCCATGGGGAGACAGAGGTTAGAGCCTGCCGGGCAGTTCCAGCGAAGGCTACCCACAGTTACGAAGAGTTGCCTAGTGCCTTGCTCTTGTGCTGTTTGAGAACCTAAATATTACAGGGAATATTTAAGCACAAGGGAGAAGAGATCTGGGGATTTTATAATTTTTAGGGAGGGCTCGGTGAAATTTTGTACCTTGTCCTACATAGACTAGATTCTGAGAAATCAGCCTAGATTCTAAATTAAGGGCCTAAGTAAAAGGCTGACTTGAGAGTAATACTCTGTTGCCTTATACCATAAGCAATGACAAATTCCTTAACTCACTTTAACACCATATGTACTCATCCCTCTTTTTATGCCACAAACATACAAAATCATGTTCTTATTAAACTTATCAATCCACAATTTATTTATTTATTTACAGTTGGCTAACTGGTGAACGCCTTTGTACGTGTTGTCTGTAATGGATGTAAGTTTCCATTCAAAGGGAACTGCAATTTATAATCTGCCTGAAATACTCTTCAGGCAGTTGAGTCCTGGGTAAATGTTATTTAAATTTTTTTTAAATTGACTGATTGATTTTAGAGAGAGAGGAAGGGAAGGAGGAAGAGAGGAGAGAGAGAGAGATTTGTTGTCCCACTTATTTATGTATTAATTGGTTGCTTCTTGTATGTTCCCTGACCAGAATCAAACCTGCAACCTTGGATTATCAGGAAAATGCTCTAACCAACTGAGCTACCCAACACTGAATGGAATTAATGTTATTATAGTTATCAAACTTCTCAAAGAAAGGTATCATGGAATGTAAAATATTCTTACCCTTGACATGTTATTTCGTTGTAAACTACTATCTTCTCTATGGAATATATGTTTTTTCTCTTTCCACTGGAAAGATCTGGAGAGTAATACAATTTGGCTGTGGACCCCTCAGAGCCAGATTCCAAGCACCTTGGCAGAGCAGAGGAATGTGAAGCTCTTGGCATGTCATCTCTGGGACACAAAAGTGACAGGCACTAGGACCTCCATGCTCTCAAGCACTGAGAGAGCCTTGTAGGTCAGTCACAGTGAATTAGGACCCAGAAGTCAGTAGACTAACAGCAAGCCAGTCAGTCTATGAAGAGAGAGTAAAGCCCAGAGCCAACAGATCGTATTGTCACTGTCCCGTGGAGGACTGACAGAATGCTAAACCTAGAGAGGCCCCCTGTCCAATCTTTCTCCTCATATAGTGGTTTTACCCTTGGAAAAGCATCAGGAAAGGTGTCCCACAGAAGCCCATGACACATTTTGGCCCCCAGAGAATCTTTTCCCACCTGCACACATGAATCTTACCTCCTTGTCCGGCCAGCCAGTCCTAAAAACTTTAAAAGGACAGTGTTCTGCCAGCGAAAATTCATAGGCGCCTGCTGTTGATTTCCTTCCTGCTTAGAATAATTTTTACACAGCTGTGATATTGCAGATTGACTCTGTTCAAAGTACCAAACAGTGAGGTTCAAGCAAGAAGGGTATCAACGATGTTTGGGTTATAATGATGTCAGCTAGTCCCTTTTTTTACAGCATCATTAGTAATCTATCATTCTAATAATAATAATTCCCTTTTGACATCATGGAGGTAAGGAGAAATCATCACTGACATCAAAAATGAGGTGATATTTCAGCAGAATTATTTCACCGAAGATAAAATGGAAAGCTTTATTACTCCCCATGCCTTTCAAGAAAGCTGAAC
The DNA here is from genome assembly GCF_021234165.1 of Pteronotus mesoamericanus. Taxonomy (NCBI): domain Eukaryota; kingdom Metazoa; phylum Chordata; class Mammalia; order Chiroptera; family Mormoopidae; genus Pteronotus; species Pteronotus mesoamericanus. The sequence continues at coordinate 10,572,964 of NW_026555170.1, forward strand.
AAGGCATACGCTGACCCTGGAGCTTATCTACTTCAGTTCCGTCTGGACTGATCTGAAATAACTAATTTTAATTGTTCCAACTAGAGATTCAGAGTGTGCTTTCCTCCCCCAAAGATTTGCATCTTCATAATGGAAACTTGTTTTTTTTTCAAAAACAGGCTTTGTCAGATCATAATAAACTGGAAAATCAAAAGGAAAAAAAGTCAAGTATAACCCACAATGATCTATAATTTTCATCCTCCAGCATCACCTCTTGTTCAGAGTATTTAAGAATTGATTTCACTCAATCATACAGTCAATACTGATTGTGTACCTGTTGTGTATTACACACTCTGCTGGGTACTGGGAAGACAAAGATGGATAAAACAAAGTCCTTGGTCCAGAGTCTAGACTTAGGCACACAAAGTAATGACTATGAGACAATGTGATGGATCTTGCCAAGGAAATGTGTTTCAAGAGCCATGGGGTGAGGTAAATAATTCTGTCTGGTGGAAGAGGAGGAGTTCTCAAACACAGCATCATTTTAGCCAGACCTTAGGGAAGGAAAGTCTATGCAGAGGGAACAGTGTCAGCAAAGAGATGAAGGCACTGAGAGCATTGAGCAGGAAGAAATCTGCTCCCTAAGGGCATCAAGGGCAAAGCCATCTCATCTGACTGAGCAAATGAAGTTGGAGCAGGGTCTTCTTTGAGTGCAGTGCCAGCCCAATGGGCTGATAGCTTACAGGGTAACAGGCTGAAGATTAAGATTGTCACATTCTAACAAAACTTCTTGCATTCAGTTTTTTAAAAAAGATTACTATTTTCTAACAAGGAGATCAAGAAGGTTGTTCTCAGCCTATAGGGTAAGGGGACAAATAAGTGGATTTAAGTAAATTATTGGATGACTCCTTTTGAAATTTCCTCCATTTATTTTTCCTTCCACCATTCTGGCCTGCTTAAGTGCAGGGATTTTTTTCTCCCTGAATCTTAGATGCTGGTATAAAATAGACATTCTGAAAGGGGGACTATGACTTTCCTAGAGCCAGTAACTCAAGAACAAAACTAAAATCATTATGCGTTGAAATCTCAGATCATGAAATGAATCAGAAATAGGCAGCATCACACAGATCTCGGTCACCCAGGTCCTAATGGGACACTCTTAGTTATCTGAATTCTTGGGAATATCTGGGTGTTTGGAGCAATGTAAGCACAGCTTACATTTCAGCCAGCCTAAGGTTTCCCTTAGATTGACCGTTTAGTAAAACTCCTGACTTTAAGGATGATGATATTTTTCTCATTAAAAAAAATTCCTTGTTCTTCAAGTCATTTTACCTCTAATTCTAATTGGCTCTTCAGCCCTTCTACTAATTGTTGCAACTTTTATAAACAGTGCTATGAGCATCCAATCCCTTTGTTCCAATAAGATCTGTGCATGGCAGATCAGTTACAATTCATCTGCAATTAAAGAACTGCTGTCAAATGAACAGTAACTGATGACATAAAATCTGAGTTATACCCATGCAAGATATTCAATATGTTAAAGTGATTTTTAAAGATAAAGTACAGTATATAACAACTAGATTTTCAATATGATCAAATTTTCATCCTTTCTCTCTTCCTCTCCCCAGAAAATATAAATTTATATATCTGGATTGAATGCTTACTCTTAAAAAAAAGAAGAAAAAAACAAGCTTTTAACAAATAAAAAGAAAATCTTTTTCTCTATTTTTGCATAGTCTGCATTTATCTTTCTATCAAAGATAACGTGAAACCTGGGTGCTTTGTATTGCACGTCATTAGCTGAGCTGCTCCTTATCAGCTTGATTTTATTTATTTTTTCTTCCCCAAACATCTTTTCTTTCCTTCGAATAATCAATGCTCTCAATTGCTCTCAAATGCATCTCCTTCTGTCACCACACAGCTAGTGTAACCCCGTGGAGTACACTTCTCAACCATGCGAGAGCCATTTAAGAGTAGGTCTTTTTGTTTAAGTCAGCTCTCAGGATGGAAGGGGAAATCACATCCCCAGCTTGCTCTCCACTTTTTCATTACCAGTTTCAGAAGCTAAAAAAAAGAACTGGACAAAAATGGACATGGATATATGTTTGGTTTCTTTGCATGCACTAAAGCAACACAAAGCTCATGCACAATAAACAAACATGCATTATGGGTTGTTTTCAGTCACTTTATGGACGTGTGCATTCATAAATTTTGATACGGTAGTAAGAAGCCGACTTTGATGGGACCCAACTCACAGACGAGCTTTCGATCGCTAGAGCAACCACAGTCTAACTTTATGTTGACAATTTATCAGCTCTTCTCCGTCAAGGAAAATTGTTTTTTAGTGCTTGCCTATTAGCAATCACATGCATAATATGAAATTGAGTTTTGGGGAGGACGGCCTGCCATCTGTCTTTCTGATATTTTTTTTTCAGTGTTTCATGCTCAAGTTCAACTCTCTGCGTATCAGAATGCTGTAAAACAGGATTCACCCATAATATGGGCACTTAGCAAGAGAAATGGGCCAGATACCAATGTAATCTTATAACTTGCAGACATTTAAAGTAGAAAATCATTGATACCCCAATCTGTGCATTATCTTTTGAGTGCACTTCAAATTCTGCCTGCCTCTCCAACCCAATGTTGGTACGGCTGGTTCTTCTTAGAGAATAGTTCATTACTGTGCTTTAAGAAGTGTTAAAACACTTTTATAAAAATAAAAAATTCAAAGAGAAAGTGGAATTCATTGTGAAGTTAAGAAAATGGAGCTCTAAAGTGTTGGTATGAAGAATGAAAAAAATGTATTTAGTTTCCCTTCCAAGTTCCAATATGCTAAGATTTTTATCAATAATATTGTTTTCCTGCAACAATACCTGCCTCAGGAAAAATCTGTTCTGTAGCTGTCAGGATTACACATCTCCAAATATGCTTAAGACGATTCTGTTAAATGGATAAAAAATAGTACACTCCACAAGGTGGAAGGATTGCTCAAAAGAGCATTCCCAAGCCTTTCGTGTGTAACTGCACTTGTGCAGTGGGCATTTATTACGCTATAAATTCCATAACTGATTCTGGCCAGCTCAGATTGATTCTGCAGTAACTGTAAGTAATGAACCTTCCAGAGTCAAAAGGAGGAGAAACAGAAGTAGCCAATACCCTTGTGGCTGTGAAAATACAAATTGGAGAGTTCATTTAGTCACAGCTTTTATCAGATTATATAGCCAATACCCTACAAAGCAGGAAAATATGTGTACAGAAAAAACGACAGGCTCCTTGATCTGCATCCAGCAACTCTGATGGTCAGAAACAAGGAGAACACTTCTTGGGAAAGGAAGTGAGTTTTTGTTTTCCCCCTGAGCCTTTTCTTTCCAAACTTGTTCCCTCTCATCTTTTTTACTTTTTCCACCTAGGGCATGGACAGATGTCCCTGTCACAGGAGCAAAAACATATGGAGCTCTCTTTTCCTGGGGCAAAGTTAGCCATTCCTGAATCTTGTCGCCCCTCAGTTCCAGCACCTTGGACTGGATGTACCCTCAGCCCAGAAGAGGCTCCCTGGGGTTGGCTGGGGTGGGACTATCACCCATTCAGACTTCTGTAGAGAGGAAAATCGATTATCTGGGAGTTGGTTACACGGCCTACGAAGAAACTAAGGTAGCCGATGAGATGAGTAACAGGAGAAACACAGAGTCAAAGGTGCCCTGTGGACCGCCCGCCAAGGGGGTGACTGGAGAAAAGAGGGGTGAATGAAGAAGCCTGGCGGTAGTAACCAGTGCTGCAAGAAAGCAGCACCACCTTATATAGAGGCTCGGTTTCTTCCCTAACATTCTTTAAAATATTAAAGGAACCAGACAGGGTGTGGGGAATGGAACAGAGTGTGATTTAGGGTCATGAATGTCAGCAGACCTAGAGCAGAGTAGAGAAACTTTGGGAAGCAGGAGGAAGGAGAGGAGTATGGACAATGATGACATTAAATACACATTTCGCTTTCTAGGGAGGCCAAGAAGGTCCTCGTTCTGTTCTTGCCCAGCTCTCTCCCCTCCCTGCCCTCATTTTCATGGAACACTTCAGAGGAGGGGAGGGGAAAGTGTTTGGAGGGTGCACTGGAATGGGGTCAGGCCCAGCATGTTGCCTCCATGGTGATAGCATGAGCGTAGGGAGGTCATGGCCTCAGTAGAACATGGGCAGGCGATAGTTTGTACCGGTCCTGGGTTTGTTTTCCTATACTCATCCCACTGAATTTTCAGAAATACAGGTGCACAAACAGATAATCCATCAAAGCATCCCCACTCTCCATTTGTCCCCATGAACAAATACCACAAATATTTTGAGATTCTTTCCCTGTCCCTCTTAAGAATCATAGAAATGTAGAGCTGAAAGGTCTGTAGATGAGGAGTTTGACTGTTGTGAGGTAGGGCTGACAGAATGGACCATTTGTGGCCTCTTCAAATATACACAGTTCTCATTGGTTTATTAACAACTGTCATGAAATGCCTCATGTAGGAAATCTGGATACAGTAGGACAAATCTTTAGATATGGGCAACCAGAGTCAGCCAAATGGAGAAGCCCAGAGCCAGTTATGGGGTGGGTACTGGACAGCACAAGCAGGGTACCAGGCTCCAAATGTCCAAGTGGACATTTCCAGCTCCAAAGGACTCCTGACAAAAGCGTCTTCCTGTACATGTCACTTGTTACTATTAGCTTTGTTGAAACTCACCATCAGTTATCCCTCCCAGCATCTTCTTGGGCTCCCTGGGCACAGGGTGAAACAGAATGCAAAAGGTAGCACAGTGTAAATAGATGCAGTGTTCTGCCTTAAATCCTTTCTTTAGAAATGAGTAGGGGGCAATAACAAGTTTTGGAAGACTGTGGGTTATTTTAGCCCTACTCAGAGAAAGACTTGCTTCTAAACTCTGGCTGACGGTCCTGCACTTGGACTATTTCAATCTGCTATTTCCAGGGGTCATACTGGAATTTGAACATATCATCTAGAAAATCATAATTATTAAGAGAACTGAAATGCTAATGAACTTGCAGAACTATTTGGAGTATCTTCTATGGGTCAGAGAGGAGATATAAAAATGATAGCTGGAGAGAAAAAAGATATAAACAAAAGAAGCTGAGGCAGTAGTACTCTATTTTGGAAGGACAGTTACCTGTCTTTCCAAAATAACTAGACATTTCAGTAGACATATTTATGGCTGATTAAGACTATCACAGGTTCAGTTTGGTGAGCTGTAAAAAAATTAACCATCAATGGAAGAATAAAATATATATACAGAAGTTGATTCACACATATTCTTGGAATCTAAACTCTCTAGAGCTATGAGCTATGTGATATTAATTATTGCAGCCCAAGAGAGCTACCAAACAGAAATTAGTAAAAATTATTAAAAGCAGAAAGTAATCTTTAATACAGACATTTATAAGTAGCTTTTGTAAATGTAATGACTAATGTCAAAAATAATCATGTTAAAGTCATCTTTGGTGGCTTGGAAGAATGTACAGAGCTCTGGCCTTAAATGCAACAGATGTAGGTTTTAGTTGAGGTTCTGCCATTTGGTAAGTATGTGACCTTGGGGAACTCATTTAGCCTCTGAGTCTGTTGAAAGGGAATAATAGTGCCTCTTCTGAAATGTCATAAAGTTATTATGAGGTTAACATAAGAAGAGTGAAAATGTTCTGTAAACTCGAAGTCTCTGTTAATATCTAATATTATCTTTATTGGATTATAACTGTAAAATCCAGGATTTTAGCATTTCAGAAGACATTGCCTTAGCTTCTGTTTATCACCAGGGATTTATCTTTTCGCTATTTTATTTCTGTGCAAAAGAAAAAGAAGGCTTTTAATAGAAGCCATCAGATTATCCACTTTATTTCTAAACAGGGCAAAGGGCAGAAAGTATGTTCATAAAATGAGAGGAGGAAGGTATGTAGAAGTTCCCACCATGGCCCCATCCCCACAGTGGGGTCGGTAGGTTTGCTCAGGGGAAAGGATTAGGGTGCGGCCCTGAATCCATGGTTGATGTGATTAGGCTGCATAAGAGACTCTTGGGCCTACAGGTCATCCGTGCTCCCTTTGGTTAATGTTAAGATTAGTTTTCTAGTATTTATCTTAGCCTATTGTGAAGCTGGCATTGTTTATTGTGAAGTTGATATTGTATTGTTTTTGACTGAAAAAAGTGTGTGGGTGGGTGTGTCCCTCTTTGCATTGAAATAATCAGTTACCAGAGTCAGTAGTTAGCAATATAGAAGTAATATAAAAATAATGAATATAGTAATATAGAAGTAATAAAGAAATAATGAAGTGAAATGGTAAATGTGTTCTCTTCAGGGCTATGATGAGCCAAACTCAGGGGACATTTTCTGTAATTCTAATAGGGTGACATCTTGAGGTATCCTATTGTGTTCAGGGAGTAAGTAACCTCTAGGAAGAATCTTACCAGTATGTACTTTGTAAAAACTATTCCATGCAGAAAGACTTTTGAAGTATAAGGGATAAGTGAGCAGTTTCAGACAGCTCAGATGGATCAAAATAGGAATTGAGAGTGGCAGAGATGCAGAGTAGTCAGGGAAGGAGCACTGAATGTGGAAGAACATCAGACCTGTATTTTAGCTGTGTACTCATAACCAGCACTTCATCTCTCTTAGCCTCCTGTTCCTCATTTAAAAAATGGACATACTAATACCTGCTCGTCCTACCCTAGAGGCTATTGTAAGCATCAAAAGAAATAAAGTAAGGTCTCTGTGAGCTCCCATGCTGTAGCCGGATGGACAGTGTCCAAGGAGTCAGTCATCAGTCGAGTACCTCCCATGGTCTGTGTCTCCCTTTCATTTATTACACAGAAATGAGAGACACATTCTGTACCTCTAAGGAGAAAGAGAGACAGAGACAAGGAGAGGACAACCTATGATGGGACATACCTAGTGCTGGTTGGGTGGCAGAAACAATAGTAAGAATTCAAAGGGGGTGAGAACAGCTTCGGGCTAAACTGGTTAAAGAAGAGAAGAAGGGATTTGACATAGATCTTGAAGAATGTATATTATTTTCACTGATGAAGCAGGACAGGGAAGGAATTCCTGGTCTGGGAGGTGGTGTGAGCAAATGTATGGAAAAGGTAAACCAAGACAGACGCAGAAGACAGTATGCAAAGCATTTGGAGTATCAGGAGGGAAGCTATACAAGATGAGGCCTTGAAGGTTGGGACTAACTTGTCACAAGACTTTTGTGAAAGCTAAATGGTTTAGTTGGTTTGAGTTCTATTCCAGAATCAATCAAGGTTCTTGACTAGTAAGAGTAACACTCATAATATTTCATATGTCAACATGGTGCTACACATTTTCAAGGTATTTTGAAATGCACTGCTTTGTTTGGCTCTTTCAGCAATTCTGTAAGATGGACATGGCAAGGATGGTTGTGCCCACTTCACACATGAAAAACAGAGGCTCAGAGAGGTCATGTGGTTGCTCCAAAGTTACATAAGTAGGTGAGGGGGGATTGTACCACTGGCCTGTTTTCCTAAGTTAAAGGACCTTTAGGAAGATGAATCTGGCAACAAAATGCAGGATGGACCAGAAAGGGGAAAAATAAGAGACCAGTTAGGAAGCTGCCCCCAAGTTGCCCCAGATGTAAGATTTCAATATTCTGTGTCAGTGTACTGGCACTCGGAATGGCTGTAATACCAGTAGTAGGAGACGTGCTCAAGGAAGAATTCACCAGCCTGGATGATTGACTGGATCCACGAAGTGAGAGGCAGAGGATCGAAGAGGAGTCCAAGAGAAGTGATGCACTCAATAATTCTGACTTTAACCTCTGATGAAGTTGATGGAAGGGTTATTAAAAATAAAGAGAGGTCCAAGATTCAAGACTGACTGACTAGCCGAGCACTAGCCTTACCAGCATTCATCCTTTACTCTCATCGGGACAGGCTTCTGGCCATTTCTTTTATTCACCTTCCTGTTACAGCCCTCATCACACCCGGAGTAGGTATCGAGAGGTGGGCGGTGCACTCCCTAGTGATTGTGATACCTCCAGTGACTGGCACGGAGCAGTGCCTGGGAAAGGTTAACCAAGCACGGACCAACTGAATTAATAAATGAATGAGAGTGAGGAATGAATGTCCTCAGAATTTTCTTCCTAAAAATCAGGTCAAGTCATATAATATTTTCTTGAAAAGTCTCCAGTGGTCCCCTCTTTGTCTATAAAATAAAGTCCGAATCCCTTGATACAGCATCATATCATCCCACAACCTAACCAGCTGTACCTGTCCCAGTATGTCCCTCCACCCCTATTCTGTCCTCTGCACTCCTCTCAGGTCCTAGACACAAAAAGCAGTTTTGTATCTCTGTGCTCTTATAATAGTTCTTTGAATGAAATGCCAATCAAATTCTACTCATCTATAAAAATTTAACTCAAACGCTGCCTCCTCCATGAGCACCTCTCCGCTGCTCATCACCAGGACAGTTCTCCCTGTCGCTCCCCTGCACTGTGCACGCACAGGTCTCATCCCGGCCTGGCTGGCTCACACAGCCGTCTCCCTGCCGAGCTGGCCTCTGTGGGGCCTGGCAGGGCAGCGGCACCTTGCAAGGTTTTGTATAGGGGGAAATAAAGGAAAATGGCAAAAGAGCCGCTTACAGAAGAAGGTGATGAAGTGAATTTTCATGTTCTCTTATAAAATTTACCTCTTTTCTATAAATTTCTCTCAATGAAAAGTAAAATTCATTTAAACATTGCATAGTATACAAAGCAACTGCTTCCCTTTCCCTGCCTGCTAAGATGTAGGGTGGTTCTATTTAATATCTAGTTTTATTATTATTAATATTCCTTACTCAGTGGAAAAAGCCCACTTAAACAAAAGGAAGAAACTGCCATCTTTTCGATTGACAGATGTCAAGGGACACTACCATCTAATTTCCTTGTTGATTAATTTGAAGGTAATTTCCTGGTAACCCAGGCTTCCAAAAATGTATTTTAAGTGGCATGTTGGTAAAAGAAAATTAATTTCTCTGCGTTAAACTTGCCAGCTTTTGAATTAATTGCATGAGCATAACAATCAATTAATAAATGTTAAGCAAACAAGGGAAAATCAGTCAATTAAAAATGACAAAATTGATTCCAAGGGTAGATAAACCTCAAGATTGTCGTAATGCTCATTTCTAAGTTTGGATATCCTGCCCCTGTACAATCTAGCTTCCACTTTTCACAGAGCACTCAAATAGCTGAAGCTTTCTTATAGTTTCTTACAAATAAATTACAACCTAAGCCTTTTTCACTGCTTTAGCAGATTGAAGGAAATCAAACATAAGCAGAAGTCCTCCCATAGCTAGTAAGAGAAGGTCAATGCTTTGTGAAAGTTGTAGAAGTGTTTTTGAAAGGGGAGACTTTGCAAATGGACCAACATTTTCTAAGTATTTGCCAGTTCTCTGCCAGGAGCTCCTGTGTATTGCCTTTCTTCCTCCAGTCATAAACGCAGATGTCCTCCAAAGGCCAGGTGAAGGGGGAGTGGCAGGGGCCGGGATAGTTCTTGCCTTCTTAGAACATTCAGATTGAACCTTCTTAAACACAGTGCTGTTCATACTATCATATCTAGGGCTGAATGTGGCTGGGGATACATGGATTCACCCTCTTGGCCTGGACGTTGAAAAGATAGATACTTTGGTAATGATGTCTAATGGAAGCATATGAAGTAATAGAATTTATCTTGTGAAAGTCTCTGAGGGCTGCATAGACTTTATAACTGTGGATCGTTATTATTGTTGTTTATCTCGCCTGCTATGTTTGTCATTAGTCCTAACTCAATAGTGTGTTTTATCAGAAAATACCCCCATTGGCATCTCAGACATGGACTAAAAAAATCAGGGATGGGAGCAGGCACATCATTAATTTCTCCCATTTAGCCAAGGGCATATATCATAACATAGATGTATAAAATTATTAAAACTATACTTTGGCAAATAGAAGATCTCTGAATAAAGTATGAAAAAAAATGAGACTAAAGAAGCACATTTAAATGCCTATGTCCTACTGAATCTTCACTTCAATGCTGACAATTTTTCAACCCTAATATAACCAAAACAGAACCCACCTCTCAAAGCATTTTGCCATCCACCAGCCCTTACCATCTCAGTTAAGTGTCACCATCTATCCTGTGGCTCTGGCCAAAAGCTTAGGAGTATCCTTTGAAACCACTCTTCACCTCGGACACCAGTCAGCAAATTCTATCAACTCTACCTCAGAGCGCATCCACAACTCAGCTGCTTCCTCCCATTTCCTCCTGGGCTACCTTTGTCTCCCCACTTGGTCCTCTGCAGGAGCCTCCTACTTGGCCTTCCGACTTCCACCCAGGCCCCCAGAGCAGCCCTTTACCGCAGCAAGAAACATTTATCAGATCTCATCTCCTCCCTCCTTTGTCCATCCTTTTCATCACTGCATCCCCAGAGCCTAGGCCAGTGCCGGGCAGTATATTAATCTCAGTGACACTTGTTGAATGAATGAAATCATTTGGTTTAGACGAAGTACACAAAATGCTGCAGGAACATTCAAACATTTGAGAAGCGTTATCTGACTGGGTTCAAGTGAGGAAAGAGTAAGACATCTGCTTCTGAATCTCAGTAATTGACGCATTTGCCAGTCTGCTGCTCACCTCATTTCTCCCTTCAAAAGTGTGATGGAGAAGGAAGTGCTGGCGGGGAGTGGGGGAAGTCTGCCCAGGCCGCCTAAAGCTTCTCGTTCGTTTGGGGGTTATGTCTGCCCAAACCAAAATAGGAATAAAAAAGTCAAGTGCTGATGTCAGTTCATTTAAACAGTTGTGCTCTTGCTTGGCAGCCATGATAGCACAAGTCACTCCAATAACCAAAAGAATCATTACTTGTTTTGCTAAAATCCCTCCAAAATAGCACAAGACGTGATATTTCAGCACTAATGAGGTTGTGCCTGAAGAAGCGTGATTTTAATTGTGATAGATTTAGAGAACCCATTGCAAAACTGCAGGAGAACAGCATGCTCTTCCCAGTTCCAGGGAAAGTGCATTAATATCCCATGTTTTTGTTTTATTTAGTCTGTGCTGGCTGTGTGGAGAATCACCTAAGGTAATGAAAGAGCTAGTAGGGACGACATCAAATAGAACTCTATAAAGAAACTTTATTTCCTCCTCCTGCATTTTGACTTGAGACTGCACAACAGAGGAATATTTGTCTTGAGTCGCCTTACGAGCTACTGAATTGGTTTGCTTTGCCACTGACAGTTCTGATTCTGACACAGCCTTCCCACCACCTCCCACCCTTCAAAGGTTGCAAGCCACCACTTCAGTGCGCTGGCTCACTAAGCCTTTACACTGACAGGTGGAGGGAAGGAGTTGCTGCAGAATCCTGCCTCATTCTAGAGGCCAACCTGGGCTGGGCATGAAAGCTCCTGGTGGAAGTCTGCATATGAGCCGCGTCGCTGATTGCTTCATTAGAACCCTGTGCACTTCAAGAGCCATATGCTTTCAAGTTTCTTTAAATGGTATTAGGGAAAAAATATCCTCAGGCATTATTTTTAAAGGGGACTTCAAACGTTCCCCAAGAAAAAAAAAAAGAAGTATAGCGCATTTGAACTCCAGGGGATTGCAGGAGAAATCTTACTTAACAAGACTGTGAAAAGGAGCAATCTTTTCAGTTTCAGGAAAAAGTAAGTGTTGGTCACAATCAGGGATCAATTTGAAACATGGATGGAGAAAGATGCAGAAAATCTACAAATCCTTGAACTCTTACATAAAACAGCAAAAAAGATGATGACTTGAGGAAGGAAATATTTTAAAAATATAGTTTTCATTCTTATATACAATGAAATAAAGAGAATTGAACATTCTCCCCATATCTTGCAGAGTGCAAAATTCTACAAGTCTTTCCTGTTTCCTGCCACATAGGAGACACTTGTAAAATGATTTCCCTCCTTGTGTTACATGGACTCAAACTTCTATTTTTAAGACCTGGAAAACAAAACTACAAGTAGGGGTGAAGCTATTTATTTGGAGTTTCCCTGCGCAGGGTCTGCTGCAGAGGTCAAATCAAAGAGACACTGCTTCAAGTTTAAACCCTCCTTTTCTAAACAGATTGCAACCCGATCTCATTTAATGCATTGATGTCTGGTTTCTTAAGCATTATAGTTGCAGTATTACATATCAAAAGGGCTCTTGAGAAATTCCCTCGAATTGATAATTCTAATTTCTTATGTATAACTATTCTATATTCACTCAGAGGACAGCTGCATTGTATGCTAAACCATGAATTGGAGAAATTGGTCCCTTTGTATGTAGGTTTGTATTAAATTGAGATGCTCTCTCTTTTTTCCCCTGTTTGTTCCCACACTTGAGTTCCTGGTGTCAGTTTGTATTTGGCTTCTTGAGCATATTAAAGTTTTTCTAGTGCTTATGATGTTCTTGCCAAGAGCACACTTGCAGCAATCTGCACCAGAACCGTCTTTGTGCCAATTACTTCAAAAAGTATTCTTTAAAAGAAAAGGAGGGAGGGGGATTTTTTTTTTTTTTTAGGGAACTTTCAGGTTACAGTGTGGTGGCTTCAATTTTAATTTTTTACTCAGTCTTTCTAAAACGATGACTTAGAGGCTCCGGATTGTGGATCTTTGTGTTGTGGTTTTTTTTTTTTTTTCTTTTCTTTTCTCAAAATGGAAGTCCTGATAAAGACATGCGAGTCGCAGGGGGAAGCGGTATGGAGGGAACTGCTGTCACTGCTGGCACCACACCCTCATCTATTTAAACAGCTTTGGAGAGGAAACTGCTAGAAGCTTGTTAAAGAGTTTCCAAATGTGTGACTGTAAATGACTCTCTCTAATCATGGCTGAATAAACCAAATGCAGCAAATGAGCTGGTGACATGCACAAAAGTCATATGAGTGTTTTGAATTGCATATGCTGAATGGATAATAACGAATGTCAGTGCCATGGGGTCTTTTGAAGGTTAAAATCTTAAGTTTGAGTCATTTATACATATAGATATAAACACATTTGGGAAAACAGAAGAGAGTGAAAAGGAATACATCCTCTGCACTGCTCTCCTGAATAGCAGAAAAGGGACGGGGCAAGGGATTAAGAGACCTCACTTTCCTGCTGGTGTCTGCGGGCCCTGGGCGCCCTTGTCCTTTTCTGCAACAGGGGAGGCTGCACGGTGCAGGCTGCAGGGCCCCTCCGGTTCTGCATGCGGTCTTTCCGAGATGCTGAACACAAAGAGGTCTTGGCACGGGCATGGATTCATTCACTCTGTAAAACGTAAGATGTTTTCAGAGACCTGTCATTGCTAGAAATTACTCTCGTTAAGGGTGAAATTTAGGATTGAATTAAGCAGCCTTATAAAATACTAGCTACAGAGTTTGGAAGACAGGTTAAGAAACATTTGAGAAAAAGTCCTGTGTTCATCAATGCTAAATGCATAGCATCTGGACCTTGCAAAGGATGGAAACCAAGATAACAGAGATGGAAGGCTACAGAGGCTCAGGGCCTTGATGGTGGGTCAAAGCTTCATGTTCAAATATCGGACTTAATAGACAGCACGCTAAGGAAAGGTGTCCGAGGCCACAGAGTCAGGCCCACTCACTTTCCCAATGAGGAAGTCAGTGTGGAGAAAGGAGGGCTTGAAGTCCAACACAGAAACACATCGCCCAGGTATGCCAGGAAAACTGAGGAATCGGGCTGCAGTCTGCGTTCCTTGTTTCATGCATGTGTCTGGGTCTAAAGGGCCCGGCTTCAGAGGACTCTTTGTTTGGCCCTTAATTTAAGCAGCCCAGGTTCATAGTGCCGGATTCTGGGAAGTGTCCCTCTTTAGTTTGCTCTTTAAAGGAGTTTTATGTCTCAATATGGGGAATAATGGGGCTTTTTTTTTTTCAAAATATTTACAACCCATCTGTTTGCTTTAAAATTATTTCTCAGATTTGCAATCTTTTTTTAAAGATTTGTTTTTTTAACATATTTTAAGGATTTTACTTACTTATTTTTAGAGAGGGTAAGGGAGGGAGAAAGAGAAAGAGAAGCATCAATGTGTGGCTGCCTCTTGAACGCCCCCTACTGGGGATCTGGCCTGCAAGCCAGGCATGTGCCCTGACTGGGAATCGAACAGGCAACCTTTTGATTCACAGGCTGGTGCTGAATCCTCTGAGCTACACCAGCGAGTGGATCAAAAATTGTGTTACATTTACACAATGGAATACTATGCAGCAAAAAGAAAGAAGGAACTCCTACTTTTTATGACAGCATGAATAGAACTAGAGAGTAATAATTATGCTAAGTGAAGTAAGCCAGGCGTTGACAGACAAATACCATATGATCTGACCTATAAGAGGAACCTAATGAACACAATAGAAACACAGGCATGGAAACATGAAACAGACGGTAGAGAGGAGGGGGTTAATAAAAAAATAAAATAATAAAATTATTTCTCAGAAATATGATTGTTAATATTTGTGTGTGGAATGGCTGCTTCAGAAACTATTTCAGTCCTTTAGACAGCAGAGTTGTCCTTCCACAAGGACCAAGGTTTTCCCATCTACACAGATAATTGTCTTTAATGTGTCCTCTGAAACTAAGGGAGAGAGGCGTAGCTGACTCCCACACCTAAGAGGTATTACTCTAAAGGGTTCTCTTTGTGACCAACATGCAATCATTTGTTCTCCTGCAGACCTTCAGGTGGGCTGGAGGGGACAGGGTAAGGCTGCCTTAACATTGTCGGAGGACAGCAGAGAGGTCCCTGGAATGACTATCTTCATGCACCTGTCTTTGGACACGTGTTGCAGTTCAGAGAGTCTTCGTATAAATTTTTCTAACAAACTTGAGAAACAGAAGTTCAGGAGGCTAGCAAGACTAGTTTCTAAACTAGAGAAACTTAAGTAAAACACACATTCAACCACTGTGTTAAGCAAGGATAAAGAACAGGAAACATTTGATTTCTACTATATCTTTCCTAATAAGAGCTCATGGGTTCTGAAGACAATATATAATATGGTGTAGCATTTCTAGGGGGTGGGATGGGAGTGGGAAGCCAGTTTCTATGTCTTACCTGTCACAGGACTGGTTCTGAATTTCTTTCTGAACATTATTGGGAAATACAGTTGCAGTCTGTTTTATAAAGAACAACTGCCTCTCTACCCTCAAGAGAGTAGCCCTCAGCCATGGGGCCTCTGGGGACCATGAGGGTGATACCCCCTCCTCCACACTGAGTAATAGAGGAATAAAAAGTTGCCCTCCACGGAGGTACAGTGGTCCTCTGTCCTTCTCTAGGAGACTTTAATAAAGTAACTGAATCAAACGAAATTTGATCAGATGTGTATAGTTCAACCTTCTTGCTTTGCCCCTTAACAATTTATTGAGGGGTTTCTACCCATGGTCCTGTTTTATTAAATGATATTTGAAGTGTTCCACTCTCTGAGAAAAAGTGGTTTATATCTTTGGCATACATTTACATAATCTCATTAAGGAAATCTCTCCAGCTTGGTTAAACTATCCCAATTTAAAAAAAAAAAAATCTTTGGTAGAAGACAGACTATTTTCTCCAAAGCGAACAGGAAACAAACATGGACTCCAGATACAAGTTGAGAAGCGAAGGCTATAATTGTAGTTACATTTTTTTATGTTATGTATTTGAAGTTTGTTAGCAGAGATGGATGAGAAGTAATTGTTATGTTTGGGGGATACAGTCATGTAAGAATAGAATACTGTAGCTAATGTATTTTAAATGTGGATTTTAAAAATAATTTTTTATTTGTTGCCTTAGAAAATGTTTCTGTATTTTAAAAAATAACAGGGTGATGAATTACCAGCAATCTCTCAGCTCCCTGCTGGAGCCATCAAATCAAGGGTTAACGTCCCAGGACTCCCTGAATTAATCTGGAGCTAAGCCACTGGGCAGGGGGAGGGGACTGGCGGAGCTCCACCTCCCCCAGGAGGCTTGCAGCACCGCAGTGCAGCCCGCTGGGGCATGGCCACTCAGAGGAAGTGGACCATGCACAAATAAAGGAGCTTTCCTGGCTGCTCCCTCAGGCACAGAAAGCACAGCCCTGATCCCAGATCAGCCCAGGGTTCCTGCTTATCACGCCGGATCTTCCATTTCCAAAGAATGGACACAATGGGTTGTGTCCTGTAAAGTAGGGATATTTTTCAGTCCAGAATGAAATGTAAATGTATATTCATCTTTCCTTGCTCATTTAAGAGGCAGTCGGGGATGAGCTCCTGGGTCATCTTTATTCATACAGCTTCATTCATTCAGCTCTCTAGTTAAAGAGGAGGCTGCAGGTGGATGGGCTGTAGGGCCGGCCCTGAAAGCCAGGCTTCAGGGATGGCCCCCTATTGGCCTCCAAAGCACTTGCAGCACTTGGTGAAATGCAGATTCCCAGGTCTCTCCCTCAGTTTAAAGAATCTGAAATTTTGGGGGTGGGACCTGTGAATCCACATTATCAATAAGCTCACCAAGTGATGCTCATGCATGTTCAAATCTAAGAATCACTAATCCTAGGGTTGTTTTTGTTTAAAATAAATCCCTAATACCAGCCTCAAGTGTTTTAAGCTTTCCTATTAAAGAACTAAATATGTTTTCCCTCATGTACCAGTCCACTTAGTTGTTTTAGTTGTTTGTGTACTGGACACAGTGAGTGGACTTCATCTGCAGGAGGAGGGATGCCTCCACTCATGCTTGTGTGCGGGTCTCTTTCCTTCCAGGACCTTAGTGTCTCAGTGACAGAAATTAGCCCCTGGTTTCCTTCCTTCCTTTGCCTTCCATGGAATCACCTTACCCACAGCTGCGGGCCTATCCACTTTGAGAAGTGCTCGCTGAGTCTTTCAGGAGTCAGACCAAGCATTCAAACCGAATTGAAGATCACAAGTCCCTGGGATTGAATATTTTCTATCTAATTGTAGTCTTTTTATCCAAAAGGATTGACTTCTGCCAGGGTTCCTCTCTATTCACTGTGGCCAGGAAGCTTCCCCAGTACCCAGTCTCCGCCACTACCAGGCCAGCCTTACACTGAGCCTTTCTTAGACCCTGAGACCCTTTCCTTTCTTCTTCCTGATTCTCTTCTGCCTGTAAGTGCTGAATTCTGCCCCCATCAATCCAGACCAACCTTGAAGATCCCTAATCCTTAGGGACCAACTCCTAGAAGGTGCCACCTGCATGCCCTGGAAGAGATCCACGCTGTCACCCACTGCTGGCCAAATCTCATTTCCCCCTGAATCTCACCTCCCCGCAATCTACCTCTGCTTTTAGAAGTCAACTTCTCCTTCTTCGGTCATTTTTGTATCCCCTATTGCTAAAGTCCCAATATGAATTATGACAAAGTCTACTAGAGTAGAGTCACTTTCTAGAAATAAAACCTGAGATTCCCGGACGGAAAGGGAAACGGTACGCTACCACCCTCTTGCCCCACAGAGGGCCCTTCAGCTCTGAGCCCTCCTCTCCAGAGCGCTCTGCTCGATGGACAAGACTTGGTCTCTGTTCTTCTCACCCCTGCCCCCCAGGCCTTGTGCAAAGGCTAAGGCAGTAGGAGTCAGACAGACAGGAACAGACAGCAGATTTTCCAGCCTATGAGCCAATATGGCCTAAATCTGGGAAAACCCATACCCTAAAAATTTTCCTGAAGTAATTCACATGAGGTTGATATTCTCACACTGGTTTAGATTAAGTCATTATTCTGTAAGCTAGATGTTTAAGTTCGGAAGACCCCAATAAGCCCTTATCTTTCAGCAGGTTGTGGGCCACCTCAAAGCCTCCATCATTTAAAAATAATTAGCTGATTCTCCCACCTAAGCTAGTGATTTGATGATTCATATGCTAAATCAGACTTCCATGATTTATCCCATGGGGGAATAAATGAAAAAAGACCAGAGCGCCAGAAGGAAGCTTAGTTTTTAAGGTAAATTTAGATTCCCTTACAGGACAAGTGAAAATCACTGAAGATGCCCTAAACCCAGGGAACACATAGTTTTTTTTCATGTCTGCTGCTTTTTTGTTCCCATATTTGCTGAGCCCAGTTCTCTACTTTACATTCTATGTGGAAAATAATGCACATGATACTTAGCACTTCCTTTTGATAAAGGAAAACACTTCATATTACTCATACTGAGAGTTATTTCTAAAAGATGGAGAATAGCTTCCAGATGTATTTTTCTGCCATGGACTTTCCTTCTTTGAGTATTGACAGAGGGGAGGTTTTATCAAGGTCTTTGTGATGGGCTTGTTTATGAGGAGATATTAGTGGAGCACATCTAAGTGTTTATCACCAACAGACGACTGAAAGGAGCATATGGCAGGAAGAGAAATAGATATTTGTCCAAGAAGCATGGCTTGTTAATGCTCCCACACTCATCCTAAACTCTGTGGACGTGGACTTAGAGCATCGTGCACATCCTCTCGTATCAGAAGAGAAAAACAAAAGTCAAACAATGATTTCTTCAATGTGGGACTGATTTGCAATGCTAATTTGGACAATTTGTATCAAAGACAGTGGTATTTCAGCTCAAAAATCCTGTGCATTCTGCTTCACTGGGGCTGGCATCTGGGCAGTGCTGTGTAAGGGGTTTAGAAAAATATGGGCTTTAGCATTTTCGTGGAGCTCTTTATGGTAAAACAAGAGCAATGAAAGGGAGCTCAGTGAGGATTGAGCTCACATACAAAATTGAGCTCAGGGGCAAAGAATCTCTTAGTTCAGAAATGATTTTTGAAGAATGTGTGTAGATTGGATGTCAGACCAGACTCAGATGAACCTTTAGAATATAGAGGCAGTTTTTACCTGGTAGTGGCCAAAACCGGAGCATTGTCCCAGCTCAGCTATGACTCATAAAAACCCTCCTGATTAGTTCTTGAAGTCTACTTGCATCTATTAACTTGCAGCTGTACTCAAACTCCCACCCCACCATGGAGAAGAGGGGCAGGGCAGGGCTGTCGCACGGAAAGGGCCACTCTATTGAGCATTAGGTAGTAGGATTCCCTAGAACTTAGTGTGGCCCTAAGATCACTGCCTGCTTCTTAGCCTCCATTTTATACCTGAGGAAATGCTGTAGCCAAAGGACTTGCCAAAGCCGCCAGCAGCGGGACTAAGATCAGATGTTCCATTTTCCAGTTCAGTGTTTTTTCTCCTCCACAGTATTCCTTTCATCTTAAGGCTACTATGTTATTTTTATAGTTTCAATGATTCTTGACATAATATTAGTATTTGGGCTTATATGTTTGTATTCAAAATCATTTTCTATTCGCCTATGTATCTCTATAAGGAAGCCATCCCATTCTTTGGGATGTTACCATCGGGACTGGCGACAATATGGCAAGCTTGGCACTTACATCAGAATGAAATTGTGGGTGGAGAAAAAGCAACCTCAGAGCTTTGAGAAATTTTCATATGCCTTAACAAAAGTAATTATAGAGCAAGAGAACCTCAATTTAGGGAAAAGCATAAGTTGCCTTAGGCTTCATATACTTAAAGTGGGGAAAATGCTTTTGGTGTTTTTCTCTCAGCTCTCTCTGTTTCTCCTGTGGTAATTCCATTGCATTTCCAGTTTTTAACTATCGCTTCCACAAAAAAATTAATAAATAAAAATTGAAAACTATTCCTTCAACTATCCTTTCTTAAGTACCCAT
The DNA here is from genome assembly GCF_021234165.1 of Pteronotus mesoamericanus. Classification (NCBI taxonomy): domain Eukaryota; kingdom Metazoa; phylum Chordata; class Mammalia; order Chiroptera; family Mormoopidae; genus Pteronotus; species Pteronotus mesoamericanus. The sequence continues at coordinate 10,592,551 of NW_026555170.1, forward strand.
CCCCTTTTCTGAGCTATCTCCTGGGCATGTCATCCAGGACCTCCCCAAGCTGCTCGAACACAAAATGCGCACAGGGAAATCTCTGTCTGCACATTGCTTGTACCCACACCCTGGCCGCTCCTGTATTCCCAGTTACCATTCAGTCTATCTGGCTCCTCCCCCCTCCACCCCCTCCCCATCCCCACTCCTCCTCCTCCTGTGAGAGAGGCTCAAAATCATGGGGCCCTCTCTTCCCACCAGTTCCCATTACTAATCTTTACTGTTTTGCTTGTACCTGCCATTTTGACCCTTCCCCGTGTCTTCTGTTGACACCAACTGTGCTTCTGGATCCTATTGCCAATAGGTTTCCTTTTATATTCTCTTGTTCTATCTCATGTGCTGATGTGCAAACCCCTCTCAGCATTCGATGACCATATCTTACATCAATAAGGTACTCACATGCCAGTTTCACATATTCTTCCTGATCCATTCAGTCAAAAGTACTGCCACCTACCCTGACCTCCCAAAGATCTTATTCTCTACCTTTCTTATGACACATACTTGTTGTTTAATAAAAGTAGTACTTGTTGGGCACATATTGTGTACATATATGTGTATCAGACATATACGTAGGCACTTTATATACATTTTCCTTTAATCCTCTCATCAGCCCTATAAGACCTAGTAGGACCTCTACACCAGAGACCCATACCTAATTGGTTTTGGGTACAGCTTGGATACGGGGACTTTTATAGACTCCCTGGGTGATTCCAATGTGTGGCAAGATTGAGAACCGCTGGTAAGACTCCAGACCCATTAACCAGCTACTCTCCAGGAGTACATGTCACATTTGGAGCTTTAAAAACCAACCGAATGCTGGACTCCAGCCCAGCCCTACCAAACTGGCATCTCGGGCAGGGGAGCAGGGGTAGAGCCTGGAAATCCATGTATTAACAAAGCTTCACAGGCGATTCTTTACACGGCCTGGATGGAGGACCACTTTCTCAATCAGACACTGTCCCATCTCCCCATATTACTATACTACAGGTAATTGTGTGTACCTGCTCTACTACATAGTCTATAAACTCTTTGCGGACAGGTTTACATTTTACTCTCCTTGATCTGTTCCATGGCACCAAGCAAGATCCCTTGTACATAATATGTTTTAGAAACTAAAAAAAAAAATTTTAATAAAATAAAATGCCCTTTGATGACCTTATTAAGAAAACAAGGAACACCTTTACCCAATTATTAGTCTCTTTGTAGTAGGTTTTTAATCTGTACTGTACTGACCTGGAACTAAGCAAGTCATTCTAATCCTCTGAGCATCACAGTGGCATGGCTATGCAGTGTCAGAGCCGGGGTTTGAACCCGGCTTCTCTGACAACACTCTTTCCCTTGTCTCTCTGGACTTAAAAGCAACTACAAAGTGAAATCACTATGCGTTTGGGTAGATGCTGTCAGACTTGCTTCTGTCATCTGAATATAACCTGTCACATGGCGGGGAATAAAACTTTTGGCATTATGAAATGGATTTAGAAAAACATATCAATTTAAAACCAAAAAATTAATTGTGTGCCCTAAGAGATACCCCCTTCTCATCAGTCTGACCCTCCATATCCCCAGATGTACATATGAACAAACACACCTTTTACTGTTATTTGACATTTCTTGTCAAGTATTCAATTACTATTGTACATTGGTCATTTTATTAGCTTTCCTTTTCTTGGTTTGTGCTATTTCTCAGACTTTTCAAATAACCTGAGCTTCTGATTGTAAGTGAAGTTTATGTAAAGGTTTATATACAGATACTGAAGGCAGTAAATTGGCATAATGTTTCATTCAGTATGAATACGCACATAAAATGCACACAGGGATAAAGTTGAAATCACAAACAAGACTTAGAAACCTGAATCCCAGGCTCTTTTTTGCCATTTCTAAGCCAGCTGACTCTGCACAAGGAGTGACTTTCCAGAACCTCTTGCCTCACCTAAAAAATATAAAAGGGAAGAGGACCTAAAATAGATCCTGCAAAATTTTCTTCCAAACATCATTATTTTAAAGGATCATAAAATTTCACAATTTATTGCTGGTATTTTGGTAAAGATTAAATTAATAATTACTCATCTTTATTATTATGTTGATATTTTTAAAGATGAATTGAATCACAATGAAATTTGTAGACTTCTTTACAGTTTAGAAAGTGTTCACCTTCATTGTCTCTTTTGGTTTTAATAGCAGAACTGCAGAATAGTTATTACTCCCATTCCACAGAAAATCAAACTGAGAAGCAGAGAGGTTAGATGAGTTGCCCAGGATAACAAAATCAGAAAATGACAAACCTAGATCCCTCCTGGACCCCGCTTTGACCCCAGCGACACCTCAATGGCTACAGGCAAAGCTGGAGATGGAGGCCAGGTAGATCTGACATGCAGACAGCTCGGCTCAACAGCCTGTCTGCCTCCCCAAAACGTCTTCTAGCCCAAACCCCTATAAATCACCTTAGAATAGAATATCAAGCAGGGATTTATTTAGCATATCATTTCTGGGTGTGTATTTTCCTGAGCATTTATAGATCTGTGTTTCCAAGAAGCTGAGCGTTCCTGATAATACAAGACAGATAATGATAAATGAGCATCTATGTACGCCTAGCTGGGAAGAGGACCAGGAACTGTTACCACCCATTCTGTGAACTTAATCCAGTGTCTTTTATCTATTTCTTTATTAGTTAATGAGGTCCTGCAAAAAAAAAAAAAAAAAAAAAAAAACCACAACAACTCTGATGGCATTTTAGCATCCTTGCCTTTAGGAACACTTTCAAATATTCATAAAGTAGCTCACCTGACCAAGCTTAAAGCAAAGGTACATTAAATATGGATCTAGTTAACTTCAAATGTGGGTGGCCAAAAAACTACTCCTGAAATAACCTAAGTAAATCCTCCTCATTGGCGTTTCCAGATGGGCAGCCCTGGGCGCAAACGTGAAGGGGACCAGGGAAGAATATGATTCCGAGCAGCCAGGACTCCGAGGGGCAGCCCCGGGGCTTTGGTCCTGCTGCCTGACTGACAGCGGTGTGGCTTGCTGTGGGAAAGCTGAATAACTTAAGGGAAACAAAAACAAAATGAAAAAGGAATTCCCAGTCAAGCCCCTAGGAAGGAAGGAAAGCAGACGCTAGATCTTATGGCTCCTGGGAGGCCAGAGACCTGTTTCCCACTTCGGTTCCTTATGGCAAAGAGGGAAAAGAAAAATCTCAAAAGACGGTTTGGTGCTCAGTGATACATTTGGAAAGGCAAACCAACCTGGAAGCTCGGTGAGCCGCTAAACCGAGCCCTGGGGTGCAGTGGCTCTCAGCAATTACCTCTATGACCTGGTTTTAGAGGGTACCCTCCAGTTTCTAGGAACACAGCTAGAACACACACACACACACACACATTCTCTTCACCGCCCCCCCACACACACCCAACGTTCATCATCCCACAGCACAGCCACCCACATCCTTCCCACTTTCCACCCTTTCATGATTCTGTTTCCCCAAAACATCACGTAATGAAGTCAGCACTATGGCTCTTCTTCTACAAGCAGTTTATAAGCAAACTTTCATTTCATTCTGGGTGATCTGGACTATCTAGTGTACACTTTGGCTAAGAAGTTGAAAATTATAGCCCAGGATTCCCCTTCCTGTTTCTGCACATGTAACCCAAATCAGCCTCCAAGATGGTGCAGGTCTTCCTACCCTTCCTTTAGGAAGAGGTTGAGGAATAAGGAATAAAGGACCAAGTCCCCTGACCTTCAACCTCATGGACAATGTGATAAATCACAGCATTACTGGGCACTCCGTGCTGCCTATGAATATCTATGCTCTAAAAGGCCCACTCATATTCTTTGGCCTTTTCAATATTAACCCCAAATGAAGGAAAGCTCTGAGCCACACTTCTGAAAGGAGATGGCCATGTAATCTCACTCTGCAAATTTGGAGAGAAACAAACACGCATGAACAAGGGCTAGTAATGCAAATGTTACCTTTCGCAGCTCAGTGCTCAACTTTCTGGTCATTTTATCATCTGGCTGTGAACTTCTTCTAAATGTAAAAAAAAAAGTTCTTGAAAAAAATAGCAGTAGCACAGCATAATAATAATGCTGCCTTGAGAAATGCTCAGAGTATAACATTCCTCTTTTGTCGCAGGCCTTGAGGACACTGAGAGCACTTTGACAGCCATTATGAGTACAAAAGATACAAGCCAATGTTGGCTGTGCCAGATGTCATTTTGCCTTTCTCAAAAGAAACACTGTTACATCCCAGACATAAATTTGACTGTGTCCTGTCCTTACTGTTCTATTGCAGGTGATTCACATAACAGGCCGGCTACGACTGAGGGTGTCGCTGTCCCATGGAAGGACCGTCCCCAGCCAAATCATGGGGCTCGTGGTTGTGGCGCATGCCTTGCCTCCCCCTACAATCAATGAAGTCAGAATCGACTGCCATATGTTCGTCACTCGAGTAAATATGGACCTCAATATCATTTACTGTGAAAATAGGTACTTGGTTTTTGTTTCCATTTGCCCTGCTATATGTTACACATTGGTGAGGGTTCTTGTTTTTAGCAGCCTGAAGAATTTTACTCTCCCAATGAGGCTCATTATAAATCCTGATCTTATTTTTAATGGCTGCTTGGACTGACACCAAACATGCTTTTCATTTAAAATTTACATTGCTGCCCTGATTTACTTTAGGGATAACAATGGAATGAATTGGGATACCCAGACATCCTTGCGCTATAATTAAGGCCCATTTGGCCAAAAATGCAAGGAGAGAGCAGGGCTGAGACGTTATTGGGAAATGATGCAGGAAAAGTTATCTCCTGATCCTCAGCCAGGCCCTCTCCCTGACTCCCGCAAAGGCCCGGCCTGATGATGGTCAGCATTCAGAAGGCATTTAGCACGTTGCCGTAGTCATCCCAGGCTGCTATAGCAAAGTACCATAGATTGGAGGCCTAACAACAGACATGTATTTCGCATAGCTCTGGAGGCTGGGAGGTCCGAGGTCAAGGTGCAAGCTGATTAGATTCCCGGTAAGAGCCCTCCTCCTGGCTTACAGATGGCTGCCTTCTGCTGTGTTCTCACACAGGGAGGCAGGGGGCTGTGGTCTCTTCTTTTTATGGGGACATAAGTTCCAGCACAGCGCCTCTATCCCCATGACCTCATCTAAACCTCATCTAAAGCAAAGGTCCTACCTCCATCACACTGGGGGGAAGGGCTTTAATATACAAATGGGGAGGTACAGAAACATTTAGTCCACAACACATAAAGAGAACCAATGAGAATCTGAGCCTCCCAAAGGAAAAAATAAAAGACAAAAAGTTGCATCAGGATTCTGATCTTGATATAGGTCATCAGACTGGTCTGAAGCTTTCTACACATATATTAAATAAAACTTTGTAATTCTCACTTTCATAAATTTTTTAAAAAGATGACTCATTGTGTAAATGACTTGGCAGTCCTTCCACAGGATTGAGCTTTTATAAAAGGACTTTTGAGCCTTTGGTTAAAAGTTCACTTTTTCCATTAAGCAAAAAGCAAGAGACAAGGAAAAAGGCCAATGCCCCTTCAGACCTTTCACCTGGAAGTCACCAGCCCATCATCAGACTAATTTAAAGAGAAAGGAATCAGGGGGTATGAGGAGAGCGGTAGAAAGGAGCTGTCCAGGTGCCGGCTGCTGAAGGAAGCGTTGGCGATGCTGCCCATCCCCAGTGGCACAGACAGAATTGCTGAGTCGATTTTGAGGTGCTGTGGTGGCACAGAGTGTTGTCAGGCATGAATACAGTATATGCCCACTGAGCCCTGGGAGTGCCTCTGGAGGAAAAATGAAAGAGCAGATGGTCAAGTGGTTTGGGCAATCGATTTCTCCAGGCGGAGCCTAGAGGCGGGCAGACAGCACCTGCATGCGGTCCATGGGAAATCCCAACGGTATTGAGACTGAGTTAGAAATGCCTACCATTTCCAGTCAGAATTTGGTTCAGAGGAAAGCATTCACCAAAGGAGGAAGTACCCACACGACTCTTAATGTCCAGTGGGGTAGAAGATATCATGAACCTGTCGCTATTTTTTAATAAGTAACTAAATCTATTTTTCAAGTTTTGGTGGCATTTATTAAAATTTTTATCCTTGTGACTCTATGCTAAGGTATTCTGGAATGGCCACACACTATCAGGAAAGACAGTTAGCCAGAACGTTGGCAAGAGTTGGCAAGTAATAATAACGATGGCTAACATTTATTGTTATTACACACTTGGCAATGTGCAAAGCTCATTATACAGGGTGGGGCAAAAGTAGGTTTACAGTTGTTCAGGTGGAAAATAACACAATAATTAATAAATAATAATACAAGAATAAACTCTGTTTCGCCTATTCACCATGCAATATTCACAGCACGATATTGTGTGCACCATCTCACTGAAGCCTCTGGACAGTCCTATGAGGTAGGTCTTGCCATTGTCTCATTTCCCCCTAGGCCACGATTTAAACCCAAACCTGCCAGATTCGGAAACCAGGCACTTAACTACACATCCCGTGGGGTCCCCCTGCAATCCAAATTGTCTCTCATTTTTCTTCAGAAGCCAGGCTAGATGGTAAGGAATTGTTCAGGATAACATATGCACCCATGAAAAACACAGTCACAGCCCACAGAGCTATTTATTCACTAATTTAAAAGGGATGAAGATTGCTGGAGACCCAGGGAGGCAGGCAGGAAGTCAAAGGATAAACTATGGTGCTGCTTCTTTGAAAATATACGTCAGCTCCCTTGGTTTAGGTTTATCACCACCAATCCATCCAAAAAGAAAAAAAAAGAAAAAATGGAGACTCATCTTATTTACCTAAGTTTACCCAGTGATTGTCCTATCTCAAAACCACCCCTTAATTTTCATTCAAAAGAAGTAATCACAGTTTCATTCTTTGCAGAGGGCTCCATGGACTCGGGTACCCATGGTGCCTCGGCGCTACTCTTGTAATTGAGACTTTCTGGGATCGCTTTAAGGTTTTTTTCCTTCCCACTTAAAAAAAAAAAAGTTTTCCACAACCCCTTATTAGCCAATACAATACAGCATTATTTTGCAAGTGAAGATATTAGTTATTAGAAAGACCTGTGTGAAAGGTGATGGCATACTTGCTCCAAGGGGGAAGCGCACTGTGTGCTGGGCGCCATGCTACGTTCATCTCATTCACTAACCCCCTCCCCAGCCTCTTCAGCTGTTCTACAGAGAAAGAACCTGAGGCTCAGAGCATAAGATGCAATCAGATTCTGATTCTAATAGAGGTCATCAGACTGGTCTGAGGCTTTCAACACATACAGCCAGAGGTCTTTGAACACACGGAGCTGGTCACATTCACCACGCTAACAGGCTCTGGTACAGAGAAGTGGTTCAATCATTTGGAAGGATTTCATTCAACTAAAGGATAAACTAAAAAAAAAGTCTTCCCTAAGGAATGAAGTGGCTTTTTCCCGGGGTTTATTGTTTAATTAGGGAATTGCTAACTAGAAACCGAAGCCGATCCTTGACTCTGCAGACCACCCTTCTCCCCCACGGTCCCAGGACAGCCTCCGGCAAAGCCACCATCTGATGCTTCCAGAGGAGCTGGCACATTTCAGAAAGACCATCAAGGGTCTTTTAATGACGTCCTTGTTCCCTCATTTGCAGAAAGGGGGTGTAAACTGTGCCGGGAAAGCAGCAAATGGTTTCAGGAGAACACCAACTCATCTGTTTTGTACCAGAAAACCATGGAATTCTGAGAAAATACTCCTTTTTACTGCCCCATTTAGTCTTACCTTACCAAGAATTCTAGCTCGGCCAAAAATATGATTTATATTGCGAGGCACTGAGAAATTCACTCACTGGGTAGTATGTTTTAATTATGCTCCATATTATTCTGCTTTTGTTTTATTTCTTATTTCCCTGCCTTGGGAGTCAAATTTAACTCCCCAGCAGTGATCTCATGAGTTTCTTAAATGTGCCATTTCTAAAGAGTCACGTCCTGTTCTAAGCCACATACCCCAAAATGCACAGGGACATTAAAGAGAATAAATTAAACAAAAGATATAGTTTATTTTGGACTGACCAGAGTGAGTCTGTACTTGGAAAGGAAGGAGGATAATAAGCATGTTGACGTGTTTGTGTAAACCAGGCAGATTCTCCCAACATGTTTTCCAATTTTGTTCTATTTTCCTGTGCTCCTGCCTGAGGACATTGACGTCTAGGCGATCAATGACAGAGGCTTACACACACGTAATGCTGAGCACAAGGCTGGAAGAGCTGCTGAAATGGTTTAAAAGTTTCTGTGTGGAATGCACCACAAAGTGCCAGTTAAAAGGGCCAGGAGTGAGCGCTGAGCTCCCAAATGACTGAGACTAAAAAAGATAATACCCCCAGGCATCTGTATGTCTCAGCATTTAAATTATATCCCTTGAAATGCCAATTTGGACTTTGTGCCAAGAAGCCGTTGAAGCCCTTTTTCATGGAAATACCCAATAGAAGACCAATCTGTTTAAATGAAAGGTGTCTCTAATCATTTGGTATAAACATAACATGTTTTTATTTTATTATGTAACCTTGAATTATCTTGGCCTGTAATGAGGAACTTGCATTGTTCCTGATTCTCAATAATTTCATGAAATTGTGTTGTCTAAACGTGTATTTGGATGCAAAAAAAAAAAAAAGAAGAAGAAAAACCTATCTAATTATTTAAACACAAATGCTTGATCTAGTACACTTTCTACTTTTTGAAAAGTCTGTTATTCATTAAAGAAATAATCTGACGTATAAAGGGTTTTCCCTCAAAGTGCCAAGTCCTCCTGGGTACCCTGGTAGAATGAAAATTGCCAGTAGATTTGTTTCTAAGTCATCTGACCATTTTTCTATTTTCTCCCTTTCTGAATTCCAGTCTGTTGTTCTCGTTGTAGGATCAGTGATTATATGGATCTGACCCCTGTAGACATTGTGGGGAAGAGATGCTACCACTTCATCCACGCTGAGGACGTCGAGGGCATCAGGCACAGCCACTTGGACTGTAAGTACCTCCCGCGGGTGGGCACAAGCACGAGGGTTTTGTCTCTCTCTGATGCCTGTTTGGTTTCAGTGCCGGTTTTCCCCTTCATGTCTCCTGTGTACCTTTGAGGTAACTGTCAGCATCTGGTGAGAAATGAGACATAAATCACTTCAACTTGTGCTGGAATTAGACTGAAAGTTCGGCCCAGAGACCTCAGGCCCAGAGAAATTGCTGGATCTTTAGGTGCTTACCCGGGATTTCGTGGTCTCTTGTGCCTTCTCTCCCATGAAGTGATGGCGGAACCTTTGTCTTAAGTGCTTTCTTGACCTTTTCATTTTCTAGGGAGCAACATCCAGTGTGAAATTTGTGGTCTCGGTTTCAAAATATACACGGGAGAAGACAGGTTCAACAGAACCTATAAAATTCCTACTTGATGAGCCACAGAACTGGGGCGAGGGGGAAGCCCGGGAGCAGGGGCAGAGCGCACCTTGTGGACACGGCTCTCAAAGGCAGTGTCTTCTGCTGTATTTCTGGAAAGAGGGTTATTCAAGGAAGCAGGTACCTATATCTCTGCATTCCTGGGAGAAGGACACTCACCTTAGCTCTTTGAGCCACGTTCCCAGCTCCAGACCTGCAGGCTGACCTCCTGGGCACCTTTCATGGCACTTAAGCAAAGCAGGCCCGGCAGTTCTCTGGCTGGGTCCAAGGAGGAACCCGCACACCAGTGTCCTCAGGAAGTTGTCCTTCATCAGACTCACCTGGGCTGTTTACACTGTACACAGATTATGGGTCTGATAATCCCAGAAGGTGAGAGGCTCTGGTCTGGTAGTCCCCTTAGGAAGGGACTGTCTTGTCTTCTTCCAACCAGAGGCCCTTTTTATGATCATGCCATAGATTCTTCCTGAAAGAGGAGGGCCCTACCCGCTTTATTCCTCCAAGGTTCTGAACCCAGCCCTGAACTCTGATTTTACATACACGAGAGGTAGCTCAGATGAGATGGTGCTCCTGGAAGCCGAAGCTTTTTGCAGAAAAGCAGCCTGGTGGCCTCTGTGTTTTCTTCCTCTCTCCTTTCTCACCATGGTTGAGGAGAGTTGTCTCAGATCTTCCCTTTGCAGTTGTTTGCTCTTTTCAAACTCAGATATTCAAAAGGATAATAGAGAGACAGTAAGCTAGCCAAAATCTCAGAGTGGGAACATCTTGTATTGGGTTTTTAACCCTGCATTAGCAACAATGGCCTGGGACCAAGTTCAGTGTCAAATTTTGCACATACCATGTCTCTGGGAAAAGCCGGCCCAAAGGCTGCTCCCCAGCAGATTCTACTTCCAGCAAAGGGAGTGTGCCGTGGTAGTGCACACCCGGGGTTTAGGGGACACACTTGTTGCCGCAAATAAATGGTGGTTGTGTTTTGCAGAAGCAGATGGCTCTTCAATTAATTGTGGGGGGAAATGATGCTGTTTCCTGAAAGGAAACATCAGGTTTTTGTAGCTGGGAATTTAGAGAAAATGGAGAAAAATGAGAATCTTTAGAGGAAGCTATGGATATCTTTTTGAACCAATATATGCCAAAGAACCAAACTTGAAAAATGAGTATGTTTGTAGGGCACTGTCATAGACCATGTGTGTGGGGAGAGACTATGTGTGCGGTGCTTTTTCATTTGGGAATCTTAATTAAGGCCTAAATTCAGAAACCTGACACTACAAAAAAGAACTTTGTCATCCTCAGTTATTATTTGGAAAACATCATGCTTTCTCTCTGAGATTTGATTTACAGCTTGAGGAAACACAATTCCTCAGGTACAGTGAGCTAGGGCAGTTCATTTTTTCCCATAAAGCAAAGGTCTCCAACAAAATATGTCTGATGCCATTCTTTCTGATCTACTTTTATCTCATTTTCAGTAACCGGAATAATTTGAGAGTGCTGAAAATAAACAACTCTGCCATTCACACTATTGTGCTAGTCTCCTAATTTTTCTGGTATCTTGCCAACTAATAAACAGAGCAGGTATGCTTTCAAATTCTGTGATTTTTTTCATTACTTGATATTGACATACTGGCTATTGCTTTATGATTTAGCCTACTAACAATGATTGAGTTCACTCTTTCAACTCATACACATGACTTCTAATTTTAAGTTCTTCTAATAACCTTAAACATATGAAAAACAAATAGAGTGAGCTGATAATTCTGCACAGTAAAATACACTTCACATATTTAGCTATCACGCTGCGGAATAACTCCACAATGTCAAGTAGCACACAATTAGTAAAACTGTAGGGGGAGGAAAAGGGAGTGTTTTGATCCTGAAGAATTTCGATCCTAATCAGATTGAAATTTCAACGTTCTTGTAGTGCTTAATATCTTCAAAAGCGCGAGTGTGCGCGCCCACGCGCGCGCGCGCGCACACACACACACACACACACAAATCTGACTGATGTCAATGTCAGGTTTTGCATTCTATGACTGAAATAAAATGCTAAAATATACAAAGGCATCTCGCTTTGTACAATAAACATTAGCATCATTATAAAGTAAGATTGAGTCTAAAATTGTGTGATGGAATATCCCATGTTTACCTAATTCTCTAACCAAAGCCAGCCCAGCAACAAAATGACAGAGCATGCAATAAGTCTCGGTTGTGTAAACACTGGGGAAAAAAAGGCAAAAAGCCAGCGCAGCATCTTGCTAGTCCAAAGCCCTAGGCTGTTACTGAAGAATGCCTCGACTGTGCCTTCTTGGCAGGAGAAGGTCATGGCGACACAGACTCAGCTCAAGAATAAGACAGAATTCTAAAACAAAGGGATGCTTCGAAAATAAACCACATTAACTATTTAGCTTTTCTTCCTAGAGCCATTGGCACAGTTCCTGGTTCTGTCCATGAAAGGCAGTTTTTAGTTATCTGACAATATTTTTGATACTTTGATATCTGCCTTGTGCTCCAGTTTATGGGTAAAACTTTTTTTAAAAGGCTCAATAGACTTTGATAACCCAAAATGCTATCTTTATCACTTATATCTCTTTTCCTAGCATACGCATCTGCAAATCCTTAGGCGAACTTGTCTCTAGAATAAGAAAAGTAAAAGGAAATCTCAGCTGCACCAGCATTTGACAACTTTGACAAATTGAACCAAGAACATTGGACCATCTACTCTCCCATTAGGTTAACACAAGATGCCTGATAGTTCACTGGGTTTCAACAGAAAGAATCAGTAGAAAGAATCACATTATCTATACCAACATAGTGAGTTAGTGACGTTATATCGGTGTTCTAAAACCAGGCGACTTTTAGGTCCTCTCTTTTTCACACTGTGAGAAAAATCCTCTGTCATTTTTTTTTTCTTTCTGTCACCTCACTGAAGTCATTGAACACAATCTCATTGATTCTTCAGGTCAAACTGACCAAATCAACATGTCAAGGTTTGAATTTTAAACCCTTCATATTAGCATTTTTTTTGAGCACCTTTGCCTATCCCCCTCCAGTTCTCCACTGCTCAGGAGGTACCGACCTTGAGATGACTAGTCACGTCACCCTAGGGTCACTTTGATATCTGCCTTGTGCCCCAGTTTATACACACCCTAGAGCATCTGTGTCACTCTTGAATATGACGGAAGCAGCACAACCTCTACTATTCCACTTCTACCTGTAGCCTGAAAAATAGAAGGGCAAACCGCAAGTCCTAAACCAGACAGAGAAACACGCTCTCCATTTCTCTTTTGTCCACAAAAAAATACTAAATTTGCCTTGAGATATCCCTAGGGATCGTCCCTGGTCAAATCAGCAACAACTCCCTAAAACCTGGAAAGAGCCCTGAGGGAAAACGTCCGTTCCCTTCATAACATTGTGCTCCACCAGCAAGTTCAAGTCTGGAGCTGTGGGGGTCTTTAGAGAAAAGAAGCCAGTTAGTGTAGAAGTGGTGGCAGTTTTCCCTTCCTAGAACCATGCAGGGTGAGGGAACTCTGGGTTAGTTCAGAAAGAGAGGACTTCCAGCTTGTCTATATGGTCACGCCGAGTTAAAAAGCATGGTCTGTCCAATAGATTTGGAGGTGGTTTAAAAAAATACAGTAGGCTAAGTGTTTATTTCTTAATTACTAAATTCTATACTTCCTAACAAAAGGAATACACAGCTACCTGGCATAATGCATCCCATGCTGTTTTGCATCAATAACCCCTACACTTTCCTCCTGAAGGCGTCTCATCGCCAATGCATGCCGACTGCTTAATGCAGGACTAATTAGTATATCCCCTTCCAGTCTGCAGGCCCTCCATTGTAATTCCTTCCCAGCTCATTTTTTTCCACAACGGAGCATCAATCAAAGTAAGTGCCCTGCCTGCCTAGGAAACACAAGATGTCCTCCATGCATTTGTCATCTGCCACACAAACAAAGGGGGAATTTAATTGTTGATTTGGGTATGCTGCCATTGCACTCGGTAAAGGAAGCTGCAAGGGAAGGGAGAAGGGAAGGAATCAAGTGTGATGGGTGGGCTAAATGCAGAGAACACAGGGGACTCTCTTCTATTTTCTGATCTTAGCCTTTTTCGGGCCTGATTCCTTAGGGACTTAGCTGCAACCTAATCATTGGCTGGACTTCTTTCCCCAAAGCAAATGATTTTTCCTCTTCTTCCATATGAATATAAAAATTCCCATGAAAGGAACTGTGCGTAATAGCTATCATGTCTGACTTTGTTTTAAGATGTTATTTATTTATTCTTAGAGAGAGGGGAAGGGAGGGAGGAGAGGGAGAGAAACATCAATGTGAGAAAGAAATATGGATCGGTTGCCTCTCGCAGGCACCCCGATCCGGGATCCAGCCCACACCCAGGCATGTGCCCTGACTGGGAATCGAACTGGTGACCTTTTGTTTTACAGGAAGAGACCCAACTGACTGAGCCACATCAGTCAGGGAATGTCTGACTCTTTTTAAAAGGCAAGTCGGCCCATACAGTGTGCCTATCCACTGACTAAAAAGACTGTCGCATGGAGACAAAATAAAGTCAGGTTTTTGCAGGAGTGAATTAGTATTATTATTTTATGTTTTTTTCTTGGGAGGGAGGAGGATGGCAAGTGTGGATTTTAGATTTTCAAGTCCAAGGACAGGCAAACACAGAGAACAGAGAGCAGCAAGGGCCTAACCACCAGCTGAGTGTCCCTGCTACAGTGCAGTACAGAAATGCAGAATTTCAGGTGCACCCCCAGGCTTACTGACCTGAATCTGCAGTTAGCAACCTCCTTAGCTGACTCTATGTTAAAGTTTAAGAAATATTGACTATACTAGTATTTAGAAGGCATTCTTCGACATGGAGAAAAAGTAAACACAAATCAGCTAAGAATTTAAGGATTTCATTTTCCAATTGGATAAGTTTATTAATAGTAGTCAAATATGAGTAGTGAATTGACCCTTAGGTTATCCTGATCAATGTTCAAATGAAATAAGTATGTGATTACTTGCTAAAGAGATTAACTTCATTACAAAGATGTAAAGTTTTGAGTATCAGTGGAGAAAGTTGAGTATAAGTAGTAATAGTGAATTTATAATCAAAAGGCCTTCCATTTTTCCCCAGGTTAGTACTTTCCTATGTATTTAGTACATGTATGAATATTCCTGTTCCATGTTCCTGTTTGAGTTTATCTAACATTTGTGAGTACTCAGTATATACCAAGCTTTGTGGGGTTGCTGTAAGATTCCAAAAATAACTAATATATGGTCTCTACCTTCAGGGAGCTTACCTACCAATAGAAAAGACAGCATGAAAGAAGCCAATTCTGAAAAAGTGGCATAACATGAGGACTATTAGGATATATAAACAAAATACAGATACCCCAGAGGTGGGGGCAACCAAGGTAGGATGGAGAATTCCCACAGGAGGCATTTTTCCCCTGGACCTTGAAAGAAGATGGCAAGAAGCCAAGACGGCAGGAGATCCTGGGGGAGGCGAGGTGGGGTACAGGCATACAAGGCTTAGAAGAGCTAATGAAAGGACACAAAATACAGCCACACACCACCTTTTCTCTCTGCTCCAAGAGTTAGCCAAACTTCAGTTTGACTGATCTATGCTACTATGATTCTAATGTGGATTCTTAGGGTTTTTATACTATTTCAGTTAGTAGCTGCTTTTATTATTTTTAAAAAACAACAACTGATATTTGAGAGAAAATAACCCATCACTCTTATAAAGCATGATCAGAGGGAAAACAAAACAAAACAAACTTCTAAGTCATCCACTTTAACCTAAAACAATTAACTTAAAATCAATTCCATAACTTCTTAAAATGACATCTTGTTCTTTATCTTAAACTATATATTTAAAAATTGCTTTGCTTAAATTATTGATTTAATGACATCCTGCATGTCTCCAAAAACTTCAGACTTTTTTTTACACAAATAAGCAGCATGCAATTTGATTTGGACATATATTTAGCATACAGTGTTTTGTTGTTTGTTTTTGTTTTTTGTTTTTTCATAAATACAGGGCTATCTAAGGATCAGGTTATTTGAACCCTTTTATGAACTTCCACATCCTCCCTGGCTCCCTAGAATTTTTGGTGGGGCATATCAGCTAGAATGCATCTAGCTACAAATAACAGAAAACCCAAATAAAAATGACTTACAGTTTCTCTGTAACTGTCTCAACTTTCTCTTCATGATCAAAAGACAGCGGAAACACCACCAGTCGTCAGTTCCTCACAGTGCGATGTCCACAGCCAAGAAATGGCCAGTTGTTATTTTGTGTTCATTTTGTAAGGAAAAGAAAATATTCCCATAGGCCCTCCAGTAGAGACACTCCCTTGTGTCTTATTGTCCGGCGTTCCATCAAATGACCAAGCCTAAACTGCCCACTAGCCCGGGTCGAATTACCATGACTGGTTTAAACCATCAAGATTTATCTGCCCGGGACTTGGGAAGAGACCAGGTTAGAGTTATAGTAACCACAGGAAGTGGCAGGTGAGCTGCTCAGTGAACAGTCAACCACCACAGAATCTGTGACATTTTCACAGCAAAGTACTTGGATTGCTGAACATTTACAGGACAGGTGAACAAATGGAATTTGTCCGGGCTTCTTTAAATATTACTGATTTTCCAGAACACCAGTTTTTGTATGCCTGGGCCTCACCACTTACATATTTCTTGTTAAACATGCTGAGTGACCTTAATGAAGTGACTGCATCCAGAAACACAGGCTCCCCGAGGACATGAAATGAAGCTGAGGTGTAAGATCCACCTCTTCCTTTTTGCCTTTTCAGAGCCCTCCTTACATTCCAACTTAACCTCCCCAAGGCTCCATTACTCTTCCGCTCTAAAGGGAGGAGAAGACTTCAGTCAGGCCAGAAGCCCCTGTGCTTTTCCTAGACCCACATACCGCTTCCCATCATGCTTGTCACTTTTGTAAATTTATTAGTGACAACATTTGAAAAAAATCTGTCTCCCATTCAAAGGCAAATAGGAGTAAATCCTTAGTTTCAAAATGAAGAAAACTTTTCCTATAATTGCCCACAGTAGAGAGACTTCCCTTTCAGCCTCACTGCCCAGTGTTTCATCATATTTCGAACTTAAAGCAGTCACTGGCAAGGGAAACAGAATTACTGTGACTAAGTGAGACTCCTATAGGAGGACAGTCCATGACAGATGCCCGGCACTCAAAAAAAAAAGAAAAGAAAAGAAAAAGAAGAAAGGAAGGAAGGAAGGAAGGAAGGAAGGAAGGAAGGAAGGAAGGAAGGAAGGGAAAAGAAAAACAGCTTAGAGAAGGAGTGAACGAAATCACCATTTCTCTCATTTCCTAGCTGTAACTCTCTTAATTCCATGCTAAAGAGTTTACTGCTTCTCCTTTACACAGTAAACTCCTAAAAAAGAAACTAAAATAAAATGAGCATGGGGCTAAAAAATCCTCTGTCCTTAACTATTTTAGGCGGAGAAGGGCAGGAACGAGTGGTACTAAAGCTCCTGGTTGGACTGAAAGCAGCTTGAAAAAATATCTGAGATCTCAGATGTCACTCGTGCCAACAATCACTTTGATCCTTCCTGTCCTGGAACATGATACCATCAGTGTTTAAAAGCTTTGGTCTTCAATTCAGTCCATTATCATGAAGGAAAGGGGAATTTATTTTTTTGAACTTCACAAATTGACATGTTCTAAATCAATGAAAAGTTTTCTGCATGATTCAATATTAACAGTTAATAAAAATCTATCAATTGGCTGGGGTATAGGAAAAAACCTCTTCTGAGGTTATAAATCACACAGATAGCAATTCAAGCAGGGCCTGTCATTAGTGTATTAGGGGGAAATCCATAGATGATGCATAGTTGTTCGCAGAACATCCACAGGTTTTCTGTCCTTAAGCTCGTAACTCAGATTAAGCATCAAATATCATTAAACTTCACCAAATATTGCTCAGCACATAGATTTTTTAGAAAACCTAAAAACCAATTCGTGGATGCCTGCTATTTAAGACATCTAACTCACTAATTGCAAAATCTATAGGAAAGTCTGCACAGCATCAAAGACGTGGTTGATCCTATGAGCAATTCTAAATGAAAAACTGTCTCCATTGCAAGTAAATAAAGCACTTAATGCACAGTTTCTGGCTCTAATGCTGTTTCTCCTGTGGGCTTTGAAAATGACCTTCCTGAAAACATCAAGGACTGTAACTTTTTAGATAAAGAAACTTGTTCTTGTTTTAAGTCTATGTCAGGTTCATTCCCCTATAAGCCCACACTTTTCAAAAGCAGAGGAAAAAGTAATCCAGAATTTAAAAAAAAAAAAAAAAGTCCTGTTTCCAGAATGAAGTTGCCTGTCAGCCTGCCTTGGGCCTTAGGTGGAAAAGCAGAGATTAAAGAGTCAGTATTCTTTTTCATGTTTCATCTGCTAGCTTTGTGAGTGTAGAAAGAGAACCAGTGGCTACAGCTAAGCACCCAACTGTGGCATTAAGCAGAAAGTGTGATTCTCTCTCTCTCTCCCCCTCTCTCGCTCTCTCTCACAGACAGACACACACACACACACACGCTCCACGTTAGTGAATTCAAAAGTGATTTTGAGTTTCTAGCACAGGCATCCGCTCTCCATTCTCCGAGCCATTGATGAAGGTGCCTCAAGGAGGGGTGAATGGCGCTGCAGATGCGTCCTCCTATCGCCCGTGACAATAATGAAGCTCTTTGTTCAGCTGTGTGAATGTGAAGTGTGAAATCTCCCTCTGATGATCTCACCATTTCCTATTTATTCTATACTTACCTGAATACACCAAGTATTGCAGCTTTTTAATGCATATGCAAACCACTAAAATGTCCTTTTGTGAGACACTCTGCTAAAAGGCCGCTTTTGATATGTGTTCTTCATCTCCTCTTCAAACTGAATGAGACTGCTCCCTTCTTTCTAAGACACAAGTAACTCACTATTTAGAGTCTTTGGCTTTGATTTGGTAGAACAGCCCAACAGGAAGAGACCATGTTCTCCTTTATTCTCCATATTTCTGAAGGCAAACTTGGACTGATTTGTTTTGATTTACTAACAGAATCATGTTCCTGCCACAGACACAGGCTTCCTTTATGCCCTTTCAGTCATCAGTCTATCTCTGTGCACGAAGTTTTCCCAAAGAAAACTGAAATGCCTCTGTTGGGAACTGTGCAGAGCCATGGACGTGTGCTTCAGCAAAGAGGTCATCAGACCGGGGGGCACGGGTGTTATTTTCTACAAGCAGTACATTCCTGGCATCCCTGCCAGTAAGCTCAAACCAAGAGACCTGGTGACACTGGAAAAAGATATTCAATAAAACTGAGCACCTGATCTTTGGCTGAGGAGGGTGGGGTGGAAGATCATGTGTTCGGCCACATGTTCTATGTCATTAGTGCTCTGCTAATTTCTTATGACTGAACTGTATTGGACGACCCCTTCACAGTTACGGGTAGGTGGTGTTGTGATGCTAATAGCCAAAAATTGTCCAATGAGCGGGGCTGGAACCGTTCAGCCAGGAGGAGTTAAGGCTCTGGGCCTCTACTGCATTCTCCTCATAATGGTGTCACATCTGTCCTCTGAAGAACACAGTTGATACCTGAAAGGCACCTTTAGCCTGAAAGGTAAGGTGGCACTGATGACCATTCTGTGGTTTTCCTCAGAGCAATGGCAGCCAAAAGCAATTGGTTACATCCTAGACTTTAGAGTAGAAAGGAACAAGTTCCTGTGCAGTAGCAGAGGCGAACACAAGCACACCTGGGACCATTGGAGGTTGCGAGTGAACCTGGAAAAGGGGCAGCCGTCCCCCCTCTGGGTTCATGTTCACCCTATAAAATCTAAGGAAAGGCCATTTCAATGTTTTGGGGTCCTCAAATAGAAACTAATTCCTACAGAGCAACTTGAAAGACACAATTCTACAGATGTTATGATGTGATTAGTGAATCCAGTAAGGGACAGACAGGCTGCGCCACCAAAAATTTTGCAAAGCAAAAAGTAAACTTTGGCATAAATCAAAAAGAAGGTGCCAGGTTAAGTGTCTGACCACAACACGATGCAAGATTTAAAATATAACCCACATATATATTTCCTCTCTCTCTTTTCTTCCTCTCTTTAGAGTTTGAGCACCTTGTCACGAAATCACTGCTGGGCTCATTGGTTTGACGAGGATCTATGTCTTTTCAAGGGACAATTAACTATTTTTTAAGGACTTTCACAAGTGACTTACATCATGCTTATTTCTGTCTTTCCCCACAGAAAAAAGGGATTTTATGAAATAGACTGACATAAACATCCTCGCATTTTTCTCTATCTCAAACTAAAACTCAAAAATAAAAGCAACGGCCACTGGTTTAAAAAGAATCAGAAAAGTTTTTGTGTTCTTCAAGTTGTCTAATTTATTACCAACTAAAAGTCTCTATCAAACTGGCACCAAGGTGGCTTTTCTTCTTGAGCTGATTAGGACCACATGAGCTCAGGAAAAGTGTCAGATCCTGCCTCTGGCACAGCTGGAAGGATCCAACTGATTTGCCAGTATGATTTTTCTTAAAAAAGAAAAAAAGGAAGCTTCATCTCAAAGTCATAAATTTATATTCTGAAGCCCCAAGAAAAAAAATTATTCCTTGTTCATTTTCAAAGAAGCAAAATCTATGATGGCATCTTTTAGGGGACCTCCTCAAAAACAAAAGCAACTGGGGCAATATTTGGGTCATCCTTTCATGACACAGTGGGAGCTAACTCAGGGGCTTATCTCTAGCCATGTAGACCCCCACTGATACGTGGGGTCTCACTCAGAAAACACTAATCCTCAGGAAACAGTCATGATCTAAGACCATGCTAGAACATTTTCCTTCTAAGAATTCTGTTTGTCCAGCTGGCCCGGGGCAAATTAAGGGATTAGGTCAAACTTTTCTTCAGCCAACCAGTGACAGGCTCGTGGGTCTGCCTTGCGGCATTCACCATGGTAAGTTAAGGCACTCAAGGAGCTCTGACCCCCCAAGGAACCCCTCGGGGTCCCCTTACTGGTCAGTCTTTCACGATCAATTCCTCATATCAAAATTTACCTGGCCTCTCTTCCATTAGGTCTCCTCCCTTTGCCAAACAGTCTCTGGCCTGGGGGATAAAGAAAGCTGTATTAGTTTATTCATGAGCCCTAATAAATTTGTATTTATCTTCTCAGGAAACACAGGTGCACTTAAACAAAGAGTCATACTGCCTTAACTCAAAAAGATGACACCATAATTTCAGTCTTTTAACAAATAAGCCTTTCGACCCCTTTCATAGCTTATATGTGGACCCCACCAGGGAGCAGATGTTTTGCTGGCTATGTGTTTCTGAATTGAGATTTTGTTTGTTCTTTGTGTGTTTGATTGTTTTTAGGTAAGAGAAAGAATCAGGACGAGAAAGTGATCTTTATGTTGATTCTGCACATAATAATTTGACTTTCATTCCTTTCTCACTTCGACCCTTTCTATGCACTGTATTCTGAGGAGTATTTTAAATTTGCCTGCTTTAGGTCAAAAATCGAGAGTCCCCAGCCATCTCAGGGGCCTACCATCTCAGTGTTTTCTTCATGTGCTTCCAGAAAAGGAGCTTCTTAGCCTCTTTGCCTTTGTTAGATAGCTAGAACTATTTGAAATAATGCCTTGTTCCAGATACACAGCTGATAGGATTATACACCAGTCCCTGACTAGGGGCTATCAGTTTTCTCCGTGAAAACAGTGGGCAGAATTTCATAACCCATCATTCCTCTATTAATAGTTAACCAGGATGAGAGTATTTGAATAAAAGCACATCTTGTTGCATGCAACAATGGTTTGACAGAATAGCCTCATGACAGAGTTCGAATTTTACTGCTTCCAGCTTCACCATGCAGTCTTGTAGCCTGGGAGGCCATGCATGCAGAATGGCAGAACTTACAATTGCCTACAAAGGGAGAGCACAATGCTACCTGTGGAGCCCTGCCACCAGGAGAGTGTGACAGCTGCTCTGGGCCTTAAAAATACCCTAACCTGTTGAATAGTTACGGAATAGAGCTTGCCCCGCTCGAAGCATGCATCGAAGCAAGGTTTTTCCAAACAACTGTTATGACATAATTATTCAATTTTACAACCATCCACTTAGTGTGTGGTGAGAAAAGAAAAGGAGGAATGGGGAAAAGGCATTGAAGTTTCTACATTTCTAGATATAATATGTGAATGTTTGATTCGTGATCACTTTCAGAGCCAGGGAGAGTGGCTCAGACACAACGGAAAGAACTTCACAACAGCCTAAAACACAGCTCTTTCCCAAAGTGACTTCCCTTTACTCATCTACCTCCCCCCCCCCCAAAAAAAATCAAAATGTACTTCATGAAACTATTGTATATGAAGCACTTATTAGCCGTAATTAAATGGACAATATGAATTTACTACGTCTTTAGGACTTTGGCTTGTTCTGGTTTAGAGCAAGATGATTAATGCAAATACATATTACTTGAGATAACCATTTAGCAGCTAATTTAGTCAAATTTATTACAGCAGTTAGAGCTTTTTCATTTTAGCAGACGGAGACAAGGACATGCCAAAAGTGGGCGACGTGGATGAGTGCACACTGCCCTCTAGTGGCCAGCCAGCTGGCGCGCTTCTAGGGGTGTGGAGTTGCCGCCACGCGTATCCAAGCAATAGCAGCAGGTTTTGCACGTTTCCGGCATCATTTTAAACCATTCTCATCCATAGCACTTTATTTCAGGGATGATTTACTGCACTTTCCCCCTTTACTAGCTCAGGAGTACCTAGATACAAATCAAATCAATTTCGACTTGGCAAGATTTTGGTTAAAGTATCATTTTTAACATCTGCATTTTAAAGCTCTCTTTCAGTGGGTATTTAATGGCACCATTTCACATTACTGATTGTTTTTACTTGTTCCTTCATTTTGGGCCATATTTCAGAGTCTGTGTGGAGCTGTCACTCTGTTTGGCTCCAGTCAAATCTATTCTGTGCCTCCCTCAGGCCAGCGTTTCTCTGTGACTTGGTTGGGAAATATGTTTTGTTCCAACATTCTATAAAGTCCCACCAGAATTTCCCCGGACTGGCCGATGTAAATTTAGTTCATACATGAACTATAAATCCTGCTCCACAAGATCAAAAGGAACAGATGCATACGGACGCGGGTTGATACTGCTCGTACCGGGGTGTATGATCAAAGACGGAGAGCGAACGCATCTTCGGAACCACTCAAATATCCAGAATCTCAAAGACAGCTACCTCGAAGCTATGAATAAATCCGTATACATTTGCCTTCGTTACCATCTAATGTCAAACCCATTGACAATACCACACCGCATTAGGTGTTCTGTGAGCCAAAAAGATTTGTAGTCCTTTTATTCTTCCTTTCACACCATGGCTTCCCAAAATGGAACAAAGTCTTGCTGCAAATGCTAGTAACCCTCACAAGGGAGATGCTGCTCCACTGAATTGTTGATTTTATTTGCCCTACTAATGGCCGTCTCCATCAAGCATAGAGAGGGGCCCTCCGGCTTGGTGCGGGACCTCCCCTTTCTGAGTTTGAGGGTTTGCAGACATAACGATCATCTGGCCCCAGTCTTAATACACAGTGCCTTCTGTTTTGTTTTGTTTTCACCCCCAGTGCTGAATAAGGGCCAGTGTGTGACGAAGTACTACCGCTGGATGCAGAAGAATGGAGGCTATATCTGGATACAGTCTAGCGCCACTATAGCTATTAATGCCAAGAATGCAAATGAGAAGAACATCATCTGGGTGAATTATCTTCTTAGGTATAGTTCCTAATTCCTTTTTGTTTCTGTTTCAGTTATAAAATAGGCAGCCCAATGGTTAATAACTGGCACGTGCTATTATCTTTTGACGGTAACTGGTGTAGAATTATGTGGAAGGACTGCTTTTCTTTCCACAAGTTTCCAAAAAAAAAGAAAAAAGAAAAATGTGAAAAAATAAAAGTCATGTTGGAAGGGACTTTTAGGGTAGATTCACAACATTTTCAATAATTCCTGGTCCGTCAAGATTTGGGCAGCTCGGTAAAAGTTGCTTTAGTTTCTCCATAAAGGCTTGGGTCATAAAAAGAACACAGACTTCTGCCTAAAGCTGAAGCCTTCAAAGCTCCCCCTTCTCCCCACCACATGTACACATCCTCACACACTCCAATCCTTGTGAAAATTAAGCAAAAGGGGATGAGAAAGAAGTGGTAGGGTATATTACAGGGTATTCCAGCCCTTTGCAACCCTCAGCATATTACATAGGATTTGATTGCCTATGCGTTGAAGTTTTGGTAAGCAAAGTGGCTTGCTTTGCTGGAATCAAGATAACATCAGTATAAAAATGAAGGCAATCTTCTTTTGCCTGCTTTGTGATCTCAGGCAAGTTTTACAGCTGTTTTAATGCGTCCTCAAATTTACACCCCCGAATGTGGCCAAGCTCAACAGCTTCCTAAATTCTAAAGTGCAGCATCATTTCTCAATCCCCTCTCACTTTCTGCCTTTGGAATCGAAGTAGCAAAATATTAACCAAGACCAAAGCCTGGGTGGTCTGTGTTTGGGCCAAGGATCCTGGGAGGCTCTCTGCCAATCCAGTCATGGAGCTTCCCCAAATGTTCGGCCTGGTCGCCTCCCACCACTGCCATTCCAGTCTTTGGCTTCTCTTGGCCTGCAGCCACCAAGCAGGGCCCACACGGGGTCTAAGTAGGAAAACTTCCAATAGGTTTTATGAATGGAAGTTGCCCTTTGGCTGATAATCTAGACAGGGAGTACTTGAATCCCATTTTTCTTTAAGACAGCCAAATGAAGCTGAGATGCTGACAACCATGGCTCATCAGCACACTGACCCTTCAGAGTGTGTTCCTGCACGTTGGTGATGACTTGAAGGCATGGATGTGCTTGCTACCAATAGCATATCAATCAGACACTAATGATTATTGCTCTAGAGAGGGCTTTAATGTGCACCACTTAAAAGAGTCTTCATTTATCTACTTTCTTTTTCCTTTTTTGATCTCTTCTACTCTACATTAATTCTCTCTAAAGGTATGTGTATTTAATGTGGATATGCCCAAGGCCTGATTTTCGTGCAATCCTGTGTTTGTGACATCAAGAGATCCTTTTACACAGAGGTTATAGAACAGTGGCAATATGTCATGCAGACGGTTACAAACACTTACATGCCGAAGAGAAACCAGAATAAGGTACTATGGTATTGATGATCTTTTGCTAGGCAGAAATGGATTTGTGTCATTATAACTAAGAATTAGACATAGGTAAGAGGGACACCAAAAATGAGAAGATGCCTGTCTCCCATGCTGACGTACCCTAGGGGGCTAAAACAATCTATGTGGTTGTTACCCCCATTCAGGGAGATTCCTTCCTCTCTGGATGTTCCTTACTGTACCAGCAGCCTCACAACTTCCTACTCTGCCTCCTAATGGAGGGCATGAGAATGGTTATGGAGAGGTCAGTCAACGCAACTTTGGATCAACACTATTAGATTAGCCTAGGACCACGCGGTACAAGTTCATGAATGTTTGGTGATTTGAGTCCATCTAGCTACATGTGGAGAGAAAGAAATCAGGTTGGTACCAAAGACAGATCTTCAGGCTCAAGAGCTTCAATCTCAGGCATGCTAGACCTGTTTCAGCTAACCTGAGGCCACACCCTGATTTCAATAATAAAAGACTGTTAAATTCTATGGCAAGTGACTTGGGAACCCCCATGCTGTCTGGATGAAAGGAGACCCATATACATGGGCTTTAGCAGAAGAAACTTCCCATAATTGTAACTCATTGGTATCACTTTTATAGGCCAGGGGTCTAGTGAGAAAAGGACGTGGCCTTGGCAAACAGCAACTACTGAAGTTTGTTTTTCTTTGCCTCATCCTTGTTCTGTGTTCTTCCCCGAGCAGTATTATCCTGTTCCCTCCTCCTGCTCAGAATCCCTCATTTCCGGGCGCCATCCAGGCTTGTCCTTCTCTGTTCTGAAATTCTTACTCCCCAGTCTTCTTCCCATTCCCTTGAAAAGCTTGATAGATTTACATGCTCAGAGTAGTCCAAAACTACACTAGTACCAAGTCTACCTTCCCACCATTAGCCTCATCTGATTATCTAGAGAAAGCCCTGCTACTGAGGCTAACTCCTACTAAGGAACAAATGCCTGATAATCCACCTTCCTGAATTAACCTTGCCAGGGACGTTTGCAGTTTTAGTTACTAAAACATTGACTCTTTAAATCTAGGAATTTCACTAGAAATTAGCAAATGAGTCAGTAATCATCTATTGTAAGACTCTGCTTAGCTAACCATTATGGAAGGTAGGAGAGGTGTCCCATTTTGAGGCAAGAGACTTTCCTTGTGGCTCCAAGTTACAGCAGCCTATACTGCTCAGACCTTGGGCCAGCCCTGGAGTGACATTTCTTAGAAGACAGCTAACTCAAACTGACCGAATACTCACTCTCTTCCAGAAGAGGCTTGTTCCTGAATTAAAAATAGAACAAAAATTAAACACATTTGTGGAAGTGGAGTTAGATAAATTCTGTTAGGGCCTCTTTCACCCTGGGACTCTACCCACTGCAATCAGATTTCCAGCTAACAAGCTACAGGTGTACACCACATGAGCAGATGAAAATGTGATTGTAATGGGTGTGTTGACAGTTCAGTAGCCATAATGCATGCATCCCAAGGTGCACCTGTGCATCTGTCAGATCTTAGGTGCCGAGGGCTCCGTCCCCACCTCCCACAGCTTCGGAGCCATCTGAACAACTGAGAAGCTCCGTCAGGGAGCCAAGACTAGGGCACTGAGGCAGTGGGCTCACTAGGAGTCCAAGAGAAGACACAGCATACAGGGAGGTATGGGAGCGCATTGTTCAGAGTCCTTTTCATCCTCCTCCCCGCCCCCGCCCCCCGCCCAGGTGTTATACTAGGAGGAATGTTAAGCAGCACAGTTCCCTGGCCTCCAATGGTACCTGATTATTTAAAAGCTTTTTAGTGACTTTCTTGTAGCGTTTGGGTATTCAATCATTGTAGCAGGGTGCACCTGCACCGTCACACATGCAATCCAAGCTTCTATAAAAGTCCTGTGATGAACTGAGAACTGATTTCATGTTTAGTTTTTTAAACTCTCTAAACTCCAAGTATGGGGCAAGAAAGTAGGAAGAAGATGGTCAAAAGCAAACCATCCAGAATGAGTGTCTGCGCTCCTGATGAATGCCTCCCTCCCCGCAGTAACCCCGAGTACAAGGACACGCCTATGGACATCGCACAGCTGCCCCATCTGCCAGAGAAAACTTCGGAATCCTCAGAGACATCTGACTCTGAATCAGACTCTAAAGACACCTCAGGTATTACAGGTATTACTACTTCTCCATGTTCTGCAGTTACGGCTTACCTTTCCAAACACGAGGGCTGGGTCATGGCCCAAGGGCCACCATCAGAGCACAGAAACTGGTCATATTTGATGTACAGACATATGACACATCAAGTTATTACTGAGTCTCTCTCTCTCTACACACACACACACATCACCACATACCTATGTACACACCTATGTATATGTGTGTGTCTGTCCAAAAGGTATCCATCCATGTAATATGAAAAATAGAGGAGTTTATTGAAGAGGATACAAAATACAAGAAAAATTGTACAGAGGACAATGATGCCTCAGTCCCTTTAAAGTAGGCACTTTGGGACCTCACACAATTTTCCCAGTTGCCATCAGCTGCCCTGTCGTATTTTCCTGAATATATTTGAAGGCCTGAAATCTCTTCCCTTTCAAAGGTGATTTTAGTTTTAGGAAAAGTCTCAGGGCACCAAATCTGGGCTGTAGGGGGAGCTGAGTCATCTGGGTGATTTGATGTTTCACCAAAAACTCTGCATGAGACGTGATGCATGAGCGAGCACATTGTCCTGATGAGACTTCCAATCACCAGCTGCCCATAGCTGCAAACTTCTGAATCACCCCAATAGCTTCCATGGAGGACTGTTCAAGCTTAATGCAAAATTTGATGCAGATTCATTGCTCTACTCCTTCAGTCATTTTGAATGCAACAGCCACACAGTACACATGCTCACTCAATGGTGTCTACTGCCCCCACTGACTAGTACAGCAAAGTCATCATTGTCCTCACATGTGCATTCCAGTCCACTCTCCTCGGTTGCCAGGTTACATCAATGTCTCCCAAACCATTCACGTTATATTGATGATGGCTGGACTTTTTCCAGACAGACCTTCACACACATGTGTGCACACATGTTTTGTGTGTCTACATAATACATGTATGTATGTGGTAAAAATATATACATGCATTTATGTATATAAATATATACATATATGTATGCTGTGATACACACACACATAGATACAGGTATATGATAGTGTATAAATATATGTACACAAATATACTTCATGTCAGCCTCCCGCTGGCCACACAGAAGGGGCCTATGGCTACCTCCGGCCTCTCTGCCAGAAGCAAATAGCAGGACAGTGTGTGCTGCTCCAAGGCAGACTCTGACTCTGCACCCCACATATTCACATGCTCACCAAGCTGGAATTGAGCCTCTAGAGCGGGATATTTAATGCCATTGGTAAATGACTCAGAGTGCTGGACTGTTACCCATTTTCTGAATCTGCGCAGAACAAATCCATGCTTGCCATGTCTAATTATCAAGTGATTACATGATTTGTCCAAGGTTCTAGTCTGGCTGCCACCCAAAAGCATCACAGCAAAACCAGAAAACCATCATCATCCCTAAATCTTCTGAGGTTGTATTACTGGGAGAATCTATTCTCTTTAAAATGTATTGTATGGCCAGGGGTCCAGCTGCCACTTGCCCTCCTGAGGGCACCTGCTCTCCAGGTTTGTAAACACACATCCCGTGACTCCAGACACAGCCTTGACGCAGTGAAGGAGGTGAGGAGCACTCACGGAGGATCTGGCTGTTTTCCTCTCTCCTCCACTGTGTTCATTTGAAAGTTCTGTACTGGGAAAGACGTTCTAGAAGAGACAACCTCTACTCATTTATGCAGTGAACAAAAAGGACAAAAATCCCCTGCCCCACGGAGCTTATATTCTGCAATAGTCAGAAGAGATAGAAGTTAATAAAAATTAAGTAAAACATACAGTGAATCAGATGGTGGTAAATGCTATTGAGAAAAATAACTTCAGGAACAGAGTGTGATTTTCAATGACCAAATAGTCGCCAGTGGAAAGTGCAAGCCCTCTTTAGAAAAACACCTTGCGCACCATCATTTTGTGTGTCACTCACACCTTATCCCAGGTTATTAACTGAGAGCCCCGAAGTAGTTTTGCAGGACCTCTCAAATGTTAATGTGCCTGAATCACCTGGGGATCTTACTCAAGTACAAATCTGATTCTGTAGGTCTGGGTGGAGGCGCACGATCCCGCATTTGTAACAAGCGTCCTGTCATGCCAGTGATGCTGGTCCATGAACTGCACTTTCAGTCAAAGGCCAGCTAATCTAGGCCCTCAAGTGGAAAAGACCAGGTTTTAAGTAACCAAGGTGGCAGAGAAGCTCAGGAGGGGGCAAGACACCTCCCCCACGACCCCGCCAGCAGGTGAGAGATGGGCTTGCCCTGCTAATGTGGTGTCTCCTTTGTCTCCTCCCCCACCCCAACCCCGCCAACCCCGCCCCCCGCCCCCGCTTCCCTCACCGGCCCACGCAGAGGACAACGAGAACTCCAAGTCGGACGAGAAGGGGAACCAGTCTGAGAACAGCGAAGACCCAGAGCCTGACCGGAAAAAGTCGGGCAACACGTGCGACCAGGACATGAACTGCAATGACCAAGGCCACAGCTCCAGCAATCCTGACAGCCGCGACAGCGACGACAGCTTCGAGCACTCGGACTTTGAGAATCCCAAGGCGGGCGAGGACGGCTTCGGGGCCCTGGGCCCCATGCAGATCAAGGTGGAGCGCTACGTGGAGAGCGAGTCGGACTTGCGGCTGCAGAACTGCGAGTCGCTCACGTCGGACAGCGCCAAGGACTCGGACAGCGCGGGCGAGGCTGGCGCGCAGGCCCCCGGCAAGCACCAGAAGCGCAAAAAGAGGCGGAAACGGCAGAAGGGGGGCAGTGCCAGCCGAAGGCGCCTGTCCAGCGCCTCGAGCCCCGGCGGCCTGGACGCGGGCCTGGTGGAACCCCCGCGGCTGCTGTCCTCCCCCAACAGTGCCTCGGTGCTCAAGATCAAGACGGAGATCTCGGAACCCATCAACTTCGACAACGACAGCAGCATCTGGAACTACCCACCCAACCGGGAGATCTCCAGGAACGAGTCCCCCTACAGCATGACCAAGCCCCCCAACTCCGAGCACTTCCCATCCCCGCAGGGCGGCGGAGGCAGCGGGGGCCTGCACGTGGCCATCCCTGACTCGGTCCTCACCCCACCAGGCACCGACGGTGCAGCCGCCCGCAAGACTCAGTTCAGCGCCTCAGCCACGTCAGCTTTGGCTCCCGTCGCCTCCGACCCTCTGTCACCCCCGCTCTCGGCGTCCCCGCGGGACAAGCACCCCGGGGGCGGCAGCGGGGGTGGCGGGAGTGGTCCCAGCACATCCAACTCCTTGCTGTACACGGGGGACCTGGAGGCACTGCAGAGGTTGCAGGCGGGCAACGTAGTGCTCCCGCTGGTGCACAGGGTGACCGGGACCCTGGCGGCCACCAGCACGGCTGCTCAAAGGGTCTACACCACGGGCACCATCCGCTATGCGCCCGCCGAGGTGACCCTGGCCATGCAGGGCAACCTGCTGCCCAACGCGCACGCTGTTAACTTCGTGGACGTTAACAGCCCCGGCTTCGGCCTTGACCCCAAGACGCCCATGGAGATGCTCTACCACCACGTGCACCGGCTCAACATGTCGGGACCTTTCGGCAGCGCAGTGAGCGCGGCCAGCCTGACGCAAATGCCCGCGGGCAACGTGTTCACCACCGCCGAGGGACTCTTCTCCACGCTGCCCTTCCCCGTCTACAGCAACGGCATCCACGCGGCACAGACTCTGGAGCGCAAGGACGACTGAGGTGCGCGCCCAGTGTGGGCGTTGCGCTGGGAGGCATCGTCGGCGTTTTTCGTTTAGACCTTTAATTCTAGCACTTTGAATTTGAGCAGGTCAGCGTCTTCTCTCAACACGACATTCCCCATCCCATTCCCTCTTTCTTTAACTTGACTTATTCTTTCCTGTAAAGATATGTTTATTTTTGGCCTTCAGAGGATCAGATGACCAGTTGCCTGCCATTTTGTCTTCTTCTAAGATGTGTGTTGGGTTGTTTTGCTTTCCTTTGCATCTTTGTTAAGATGTCTTTAATGTGTATATGCCTCTGCCATAGAATACTCAGTCTTGTGGTCAAGAGATTTCTCAAGTGACAACCATTGGGTTTTCTTCATAAAGATCTTGATATGATCAAGATTGTTAGAGACAAGCATAAACAATGTGCCCTGTTTGACTAAGTCAAATGAATTGGGTGGCTTTTGTTTTTGTTCCTAATTCCTTTAAAAATAGGGGGGATAGTGTTTTAGAATTTTATGCAGAATTTAATTCTCTTTTTATGGTTAAGATTTTAAGATTTTCTTACTTGCACATAAAAATAATTTGGGTTCTTAAACTTAATTTCTGGCCTGTGACTAGAATGTTTAAAAAAAAAAAACAACAGTTGGACTAAATGTTAATTACTGAAACATTAACTTAATTTCTAAAACCATGGTGCTATCATTTATTAATCTGTAATGTCTTCATACAAAATGCAGCTCCTGGGCTGGGTTTTGGAAAAAGGAAAATGTCTTCTGTCCTGGTCTGAAGTCCATCGCTGCAGTCTCCTTGGTTAGTTAAGACAAAGCCCTCATTAACGTTTGCTGCAGAACTTAAAATTTTTTACCTCCCAACTAACAAACATAGCCTCACATTAAATTTAATGGGTCAGTAAAGCCCTTTTTAAAGGGGCTTTTGGAGAACTCAATCAAGCTGATTTGAGGAGCAGTTTAGGTACATACTGCCTTTTGTTGAGCTGGGGGTTTTTTTTTCCTTTTCTCAGTCTAACTGAGGCTAATTTTTGCAACTTCAATAACACTTCAGAATAAAAGAAGGAAACATATTTAACATGCTTTAATTTTGTTTGTTTCTTGCTAAAAAAAAAAGGAAGGTTGTATTTTGGGGGACTGATCTGATTTGATGGAATTTTTTTCCCTTTGGTTCTCTTTATTTCTAGGTTGGAACCAATACAGTTTAAAACTAAAGAATGGGTTAATAAGCTTCAAACAGATAACTGCAACTGAAAACTGCACATTAAGTACAAAAAAAAGAAAAAGAAAAAGAAAAAAAATCCTATTTTGTCTTTGTTGCCAGAAATCAGTGTAGTGTCAAACACTCCTAATGACTGTCAAGTATAAATTCTTCTTCCACTCCATTTTTGGCAGCTGTTTGTTAAGGCATCTAATAACAGATGTGAGAACTGTAATGTGTGCAATGTGTACGTGTCCTTGGCTGTCGTCCATTGCAGTTTCAATGTGTGTTTCTATATGCAGTATATACTAAGCTAATGTAGTTGTTTTGTCCTTTGTCTTCTCTGTGCTCTCTCTCTAGTCTGGAGTGGTCCAGTCCCATTCCTGCAGTCCTAGTGAATCAGTGATTCTTGGGGGTTAGTGATTTTTGTGTGGTGGCCTTCCTCTGTAATGTCACCCCTATGCTGCTTCTACTGTCTGTGAACCTTCCGTTTCACTTTTTAAAATTCCTGCTGTTGCTTTGCTGGTGTATATTCTCCCCATCACTCCTTTCTTTCCCTCTCCCTCACCTCTCCCCTCCCCCTTTCCTTCCTCCCTCTCCAAAATCTTTTTCATTCTCAGAGATAAAAAGACTCTTAACTAGCTCAAGGTTAATGGAGCCATTTTTCCCACATGGAATTCTGGGTATGACTCTTTCTTCTGGAGTGCACCTCAAAGCACTGAAGAATAATGCTCAGATATATTAAATAAATTGATGCCATATAGCCTCAGTTGTTAACATTCCCAGAGTCCCTTGTGCTCTACCTATAAGCAGTGGGTGCTTTTCTTTGGTTTCCTTCCAGGTTGGCTGATGGAGCAATATATCAAGCAATTACCAGTGAGACAGAAAACTATTTCAAAGGTCAACCAACATTGTTTAAAAACAGAAGGGGAGGGTATATGGAATATAGAATTGTCATATATATATTTGTTTATGCGTGCAATGCTACTATAGTAACTCGGCTGTCCTTTGAATATCACTGTGTTGAGTGGATTCCTCTAGGACCTTTAATTCCATGAATTGGGCCCAAACCACAGTGGAATAATGACAAAATGAAGTTAAATGCCACAGATTTTAATGGTGAGCTTAGTTGAAGGATTTAATAGTTTTAGAAGGTGAAGAAGGCTAATCGCAAAATTTAAAGATTAATTTTGGAAGCTCTACTCTAGCTATCGAACAATCAAAGGAATGCACCTATCAGCTATAAAGAACAGCTAGACAGCTGTTTTTTTCTTTTATAAATGTTTCTGTGTTGTGTCAAAATGACTTCTGGTGATTTAAACTAACAGATAATCACAGCTGCTGTCTAAATCCATAATGTTAAAATTACAAAATGAAAAAAAAAAAAAAACTTCATTACCTGTGAAGACTGTGTCTGTGTTTTTAACTATTTCTTGTACAAATATATGAAAACTTTTATGAGGAGACTGGTGCCAAGTAGCTGAATAATGGGGAAAGGGATATTCTGTTCGTAAAATTCTTAGCAGTGTTACCAACTCTACAACACACACACATATATATATTATATATATATAAAAATTAAAACGTTACAAAGCGACAGCTATGGTACATTTGTTTTGTGTGAAGCTAACCGGACCTAACTTCCTGAGTGCCTGGCTTATTTTGAAACATTTTTTTTTCATTGACCATTGATAATGCTGCAAATCAGAAATGTACATACTTCATTTACAACAGGGTTCTTTTTATACTTTTGTAGATTCTCATACATGTCACATACATGGTTGTCTTTATGTAACTTAATTTTTTCATCCGCAGGTGCCATTTTCATAATAAACTTCTCTTGGATTTGTTACTATCTGGCATCATTTCTTTTACATGTGACCATCCTAACTAATGAGCGCTGGTAGTATTTGTTTAAGCAGGTACCTTGGTCATTATTCTTGATTAAAAATAAAAAAGAAAAGAAAAAGTAAAAAAAGATGCATCCATATTTTTCACCAGTTTTGAGGGAAAAAATACATAGCTTGGGTACTGATGAGGCTGACAAGGCACAGATTAAGATGCTAATCCAAATACTACACCAAACTTGCAACCATCCTAAATTTTCAGCTCCCCCAACTCATTGTCATACTGAGCATTACTGTGCACATTATCAAAGCTGAACAATTAGCCTGCGACATTAACCACTGTGGGAAGTGTGCATTTTTTTTTATTAATGCACAGTAAGTGATGACAGTTTTCATACATTAATCATTTGAAATGCACTTGATATCTTCATTTATTACAAGCTATAATGTATAACCAACTATTCCATTGCTTATATCTTCTCTTTATGCTAAATATGTATTTTCTTTCTCCAGACAATCCGAGTAAGTCATGGTTGTGCTGTGCGATTGGCCAAGTTAGCATGCAGTCCATCACGTGTTAAGGCAGGTCAGCTGGCTAACTCAAAAAAAGAAAGAAAACTTCAGTGCTTTCTCAAAGTTAAGGATATAGATGGGTCACCTCTTAAGTCTGTGCTGTCTAGAAAATGAAGAGATATGAATGAGCTGAAAGAAAATGCAAATACCTTCATCCAAAAGCTACCAACTACAGTAAATCTTATTTCCTAGTTTAAGTGTTCAGTGACACTTGCCAATTCGAGGGTACTTTTTTTATTAAGGGAGGGTTGCTTCAGGCTGGTGGATATGAAAGTGTATTTATGGTAGTGGAGCCCTAGATTTCTCTTTATGGATCCTTGAAATAAGCATTTAAAAATTAGAAATAGGGAGAGGGTGATTGAGAACACAGAATTGGATTCTTCCAACTATGTCTCCAAAATTTATTCCCTTTTGCTCTTAAGAAGAATATCGTATAGCAAGATTTAAAAGTAAAATATATATATATTCATATATATATATGAAGCTAGAAACTCAATCCTGAACAGATGATGGGGAGTGTTGAAGCCAGGTTACCCAAAGCACACTGCTGTAGGCACTGATGGAGCGGGCTCCTAGAGGGGCCTCCAGACCTTTGCGTAGTGGAGACTCTACAAAGGCAGAGGGCCAGTTGTGAGAGTGCAGGATTAGGCTGATGCTCTGTTGGCTGAATGACAACATCGGTCAGCATAACACTTTACTACATCCCTGCAATCTCTGTGTGATGCCAATGGAGGTTGAGAAGGAAACCCAGACATGGTGGTGGGTGAATTGAAATCCATGGTAGAAATTGGTATTTGGAGCTTCTGCAGTAGCTGTGGTAGAAATTTTGGGTTCTTGGCCAAGTTCAAGCCTCCCTTAACAACATCAACAAGTTCCCCGTCCTTTATTTGCTCCCATCAATGCTAAAATATGTTACTAGTGAGATGAAGGACATCCCTCAGCCAGAGAGATGTTCTGGGCTCAGACCCATTGATAACCATGAAGCCCTGGCCACTGCTGTGGCCCGAGGCTGGCAGTCTGGCCAAGGCCCTGAGCCCCTCTAGAAGCCCAGTACCTCCTCCTTGCCGGGCCAGCAGTAAGTCAGTTTGTTCAGGCTCCAGTCTGTGGGGGATGGACAGAACAGGGATCACTGGCCAGCTCTCTGCTCCTTTTCTCCTTCCCAGTCAATACCTACATTTGTTCATTTGGGAAAGAAGAACGACAACAACAAAAAGGATAAAGTTGGAGGCAGGACAAGAGGTAAGATATGCACTCTGGAGTAGAAAGAAAGTGGTTTCAGACCTTGTGGACTATAATTCTTACCCATCTTTGCATACTCTGAAATGAAGCTTATTTATGTTGAGCTTATTTAAAACAATTTAAAATCAACTTGGCGTATGCATTGCATTAAAGGTAAGAGATAGTGCATATTATCAAGTTCAGAAGATAAGTCATTCAAGCCAAGATTATTATCCAGTTTCCAGAAGTAGAGAGATCTAAGGACTTGGGAAAAAAGGAAGAATATCTTTGCCAACACTTCATATCATGTAGTGAAAAAAAGACTAACTTTGTTCTTGAGCATAATTCCCAAAGAAGGATGACAGTTAGGAAGCTTAAAAAACAATTCTGGGATGCTAAGGTAAGTGAACACCCTTAGCCACTCTTGCTTTCCTATGTCTCCTAGGAAACCATTATAAAGAAGGGGGCTGACCTGGTAAGCTCCCCAAAGGCACAAATCATGGCTTGTTCACAACTTCATGTCCTCCCACAGTGCCCAGCTCAATGATTTACAAACAGTCCCGGCTCAGTAAAGATCTACTGAATATTGATGGATGAGGACACATGAAAAATGAAAATAAAACATGACTTATGAAGAAGCAAGGATTTCACTAGAAATGTTCATGTGGTTTGGCAGGATAACTTGAGCTTCCATCAAGAAAGGAATGGCAGAATGGATAAAGCGGCAAGATAATTCATTCCTGCCTTTTCAGGTAGTCCAAAAGGCTGGCAAAGAGTTGGCATCAATAAATGTTGATTGGAGGATGTCTGCGTGCAGCCACATATAATCTGTTTTGCATACAGCAATACATTAAGTAAAGCAAAGAGAGAGAGGACAAAGAGGAAAGAGCCCAAACACTTGAGAGCTAAATAAACTTTGACATCTTATCCCATGAACGGCTAAGCTGATGGATCTCAGATTTACATGAAGGTACCATTTAATAGTGTATCTTCACAGATAAACACTGAGATATATAAATTCAGTTGTTATCCAGAGAATCTCAGCAAACGAGAAGGACCCTCTCATGTAGAAATCACATCTCCTTCCAGTGGTGAAGGTCTTTCTAGCCCACTATTGGACAGTGATAATTTTTAGAGGATGTTAAACAAAATTTTACCTCCAGAGTTAAATGGACTAAATCTAAATCCTCTTCCATCTGAGTGGCCTTCACATATATGAAAACAAATATCAGAGTTCCAATAAATCTCTAGGCTAATTGTCACCTGTTCTTTCAATCGTTCCTCCGATGGCATTGTGCCAGAACCCCTCACTATCCTAGGCATCCTCATCCAGGTGCACCAGAATTTGTCAAGGCCTCTGTATTCATTTCCTAGGGCCTCTTTATTACCACAGACTAGGTGGGTTGAAGCAATAGAAATTTATTTTCTCACAATTCTTGAGACTAGAAGTCTGAATTAAAGGTTCCAGCAAGGCTGGTTCTTTCTGGAAAGCTTTAAAGGGAGTCTGCTCCATGCTTCTCTCCTAGCTGCTAACGGCTACCAGCCATCCTTAGCATTCCTTGACTTGTAAATACATCTTCTGATCTCTGCCTCCATCGTCACATGACCATCTTCTCTCTGTGTCTGTGTCTTTACAAACATTTCTCCCCACTGTGTGTCTCTCTCCTCTTCTAATCAGGACACTAGTCATATTGGTTTAAGGGCCCACCCTACTATGACATCAGCAAAGTACATCTACGAGACTCTATCACAAGAAGGAAATAGAATTAGGTTCTCATCCTGAGGTATGGGAGGTTAGGAATTTCTTTTTGGAGAACACAATTAGACCTACAACAGCCCCTGTTGAAATGTGGCACCTTGGACCAATTATAGCTCCAAATGTAATCTGGTATCTGCATGGGACAAAAGCCCTATTACATCGCTTGCTCGAGACTCACAATTCTTCATTAAAACAGCCTGAGTCTACAGTCACTTCTTAGTAGTCAGATCAGATTGTTATCTCATCTTGAGCTTCTAGTCAACCAGAACACCTTGGTCCTTTTCACAAACTTTTGTTAAGGTAGGTCTCTCACCTCCCATAGCCCTCACGCAATGCTGGCATGTGCTTAAGTGAGCAGCACTTTAAAGGAAAAAAGTTCACTGGTTCACCAGGCATGGAAGGTGAGCAATAACCTGTCCTGCGCATGCACATTTCTCACTTTCATTGTATTGGGTTAGCCAAAAAGTTTGTTTAGTTTTTTCCATATGATGGCTCTAGTAATGCTTAGTTGCCTTTAACTTCAGTCTAAATGATTTTATTAGATTGTATTGTGACAGCTGTCATATCAGTGTGCATATAAAAAAACAAAATTGGTGAATTTTTGTGCAGCCATTTTAATATTGAAGATGGAAGAAATTATGAAACATTTTCAGTGTTAGGCTTTATTATTTCAAGAAAGGTAAAGATACAACTGAAACGCATAAAAAGATTTGTGCAGTATATGGAGAAGTTGCCATAACTGACTGAAGGTGTCAAAAATGGTTTATGAAGTTTCTTGGGACTATTGACATTTGGGACTATGGCCAAATATTTCTTTGCTGTGGGGCTGTCTTATGCATTAGAAGATGTTTGGCAGCACCCCTGGCCTCTACCCACTAGGAGCTGATAGCGGGAGACAGCCGACATGCTCAAAATATCCAAATCATTTGGTGAAAATGAAAAGTGTGTCTTTTATTTAATGGAAAAAAACCATACAGACTTTCTGGCCAATACAATACTTTACATGCCCTCTGAGACTACTTCACTCAGCCCCACTGGCCCCAGTATTTATGGAATCCTGGGGAACAGGTATGTTTATACGAGCCTTCTCAGCAGGTCACTCCTATGAAGTAAACTGAGGCAGGGGAAAAAACAGCTATCAGAAGGAAAGTGAAAGAACTAGAGGGAGAAACTACCATATCAATCATTTTACAGGAGAGGTGCTATGGCTCCTGTTATGTATGTATAAAATCTTTCAAAGTTCAAGGAAGAATCATGAGGTCAAACACATCAACTTTCTGCAATTGACTAGGCCTCTCTTTGTCTCCTTTTATGGATCAAACTCAAAGAGAGGTTAGTATAAGATTGTCTTGTACTTTTCTGAGGACAAAACACTGTTGTTTTTCATTTTTCTGGTCATCATTCTCTGTTTGCCAGTCATATGATACACTAATAGGAATGATCTAGATAATGTTTCTGTGTTGAAAGAATCTATCTAGAAAAATAAGATTAATTTCAGTTTTAAAAAAATAATATGCGTAAACTACTAAAGCTACTTTAATAGAAAAAAAGGGAGCAGAGGGTGAGGAGGCAGCTCTTGCTTGTACTGAAGAAGTTCTTAGATTTATAGCAGAAGTGTCAGAAACAGGATGTAATATCCACGTGACCCCCCCAACTCCCCCAAACAAAACCATTATACCCTTGGTGAATTATTGACTTTAGAGTTTTATCTGTGCCATGAATAATCACAAACTTGGGAGTCTCAGGGCACAGTTCATAAACAAATAATTATATCACAATGATAATTTTTCAGGAATTACAACATCAATCATAGCCATGTTATTATCAAGTACATTTTCTGGTTGCCTCTCTTCATCAAGCCCTCCTCCTTCTCCACCCTTCCGCACCACACAAGCCAAGCTCATCAGCAGACTGCCTCCTATTTACACATCACTCAAAGCAGGACAGGGCAGGCTCACACAAAACGGGCCAACCCAGTGTTCATGAGAAATGAGTTTTCATTAAGAAAGTTCAAATTAAATGCACAGGGGAAGATGGAGGGGGAGAGAATTAATTATTTCAGACTCCCCCAAAGAAGCATCTTTCAAAAGATTTCATTCAGAAGATAAAAATAGAGGGAAGGTTTATTCCATTGCAGACAGTACTAATAAAGAAAGAGGAGTTGGTCTCTCAAAGCCAAGGAAATAGAAGCAATAATGTGCCACTTAAAAAAAAAAAATAATAGTTACACATGTGCATAAAGCATGGCCCCTGTCCTATAACTTCCTCCTTCAGGTGGAAGAGGTAAGTGGAGGTGGGTACAGAACTTGGAAAGGAGATAAGTACCTTATCCAAATCTATCTGCAAATGTGTAAGCGCTGCCCAGGATGGCCAAATCTGATCTGAACCACTTTCCTCTGACTAGCCCAGGAGGTTAACACTTCCAAACGAAATGACAGGACTAAAAGCACCTCAGCCAAACTGCTTTGCTATTTAATATCACTTACAGTCATCGGGCTTCTCTTGGATAACTGGTTCAGCTCACAATTCAAAGGAAAAATAATTAACAAAGCAACACAGAAATCAAAGGTTGGATGATAGGGTTAAATCCCTAAAACAGTGGTGCTTACCAGTAACTCCTTGGGCAAGAGAACTTTTTCACTGGCCTCCCTTTCACTTCTAAATGGCAAGCTATTCAAGCAAAGCAATGACCACCCAGGAGAACACTTAAACTCCTGGAAAGGAGATAGCAACCCAAGCATCCGAGACAATCCAGTCTCCCAGTAACGGCTCTCTCTTGAGGACAGCCCTTCAGGGTACCCATGGCCTGAGCTTAGATCAGGTTCTCTTCTCTTTGGCATCAAAATGTGTCTAGAAAAAGGTCTAGCTGATGCCCAGCAGTGAGCAGCATAGGTGGAGGAGGCAACGCTGCGCTGGCATCGGCTGGGCCGGCGGGGAGGGGGAGCCTGATGCAGCCTGATCAGCTCCCAACCCCACCATCAGGCAACCTGCGTGGCAGCGTGAGGTTTCAAGGACCCTGCGCTACATCTAAAACATTGCCTGCTCTCATTTAAAAATCTTCCAGTTATTTACATGTACTTCGACTATTGTGAAGTCAACCTGCCTTCAGACCAATCTTTACAAATAAACTCACTAAAAAGAGGAGACATGGAATGGGGACAAAAAAAGACAGGTACAACTCCCAGTCCACAGCCCAGTGTGTCTTCTGAACGTTCCTTCAAAGCGTCTTTCTCCCCCAACATGCTGCTGTCTTCCCCAGCAGGCCAATTCTCTCCTCCGCCTCCCTTCTTCCTTCCTACAAGGGCACCCCCTCCGGGAGTGTTTCTTGCCCTCACACCAAGCCCAGGCCCCTCCGGCCCGGGCCGGGGCCTGCCTCCCTGCCTGCCTCGCTCCTGCACCGCAGGGGCTCCTCTGGGGCCTGTTTTTTCTCCTGGGGGGGCAATGTCACCTCTATTGACTCTTCTCCTCCTCCTCACCACCCATCGCCCCACCTAGTATGTGAGGCCCTCCAGCTGGCCCATAAATCAAAGATCCTTTGGGGAAAATCTACTCTTTTTTTAGAAAGCTATGGAGGAACTGATTATAAATTCTCAACACTTTAATTGTGGATCAAATTGTGTGATCCAAAAAGTGCACATGACCCTCTTACAGATTTCCTAAGAGCTCTGAGCTGAACTTGTGTAAATTCTTGCCCATCCCCTCCTGATAGATGGGAGCTGAGCAGCGGGAATAAAAAGGGGAGAAATAAGGAGGCTCACATAAACCATAAGAGCAGTCTACACCAGCCGAAGTGCTCCCGGCACAAGCTGCTCTTGTAGATTCATGTTGATTCATGCAAGAGGCCTCGGCTCCCTCACACCTGCAGTTTACAAACCGCAGCACCCACCTCTGCTCTGGAGTCATGTGGAAAAAGAAAAGACTTCTAACCAGTAAGAGGACATTTTCCCAAAATATAAATCTAATTGCTATTTCCTTAATAGTGTTTTCCAGAATGAGAACACCAGCAATTATTTTTCATTTTTAACATTTTAAATAAAAGGAAGAGCAGATTTATTTCTCTAGTATTTACGCCTGACTTCCCTACATGCTACACTGCATATTTACACAGAGTTGCCCAAGTTAGAGACATTTTTCAGACATTGATTAATCTATAATTCTTTGAAGTAAGGAAGCATTATTATCTCCACTTTACAGATGTGGAAACTAAGACACAGAGGTTAATGACTTGCCCAGAGGTCAGGCATCCAGTCGATTGCAAAGTGGGTTTTAAACAGAAGCTCCCCTTTCTGCTCTGAGGCTTAATTCAAGTCTGTTTTAACGCATCTGCCCTGTTCACATCAGAGCTGTCTCCTACGTCTGGGCACCTCTTAAATTTTGCCGGAAGGCCCTTAATAAGCTTCTTGAAAGACCAGTACTTCCCTTGCCTCCTGTCAGTATTTGCCCTCTTCCTATTCATGCCTATGCTCATAAATAAGAAATGACGATTCCTTTCTAGAGTATCTTTCAATGGCTTTGCATCACCAAATTGTACAGTTACTTTAACTTTTATAATAAATATAAGTCCCATAGTTCTGTCTAAACCTATAATCTCATGTTCTGATGAATTACTGGAGGCTGTCCTACAATTAATATAGTGAGACTCTACCCTAGTCATGCCAGGAATATACAGATGAGTAGAATATTACCCCCTGCCCTTAAGTTGTTCACAAAGTTGAGCAGGAGACAAATGTAAAAGTTAATCATTACAACAGTATGACAGTAAAGTATGACAATGTGACATGACCGACATATAGGCAGCATGTTAGGGGTGCACCAAGTGATGGCAAATAATTCACACTATGAGGGAGGCAAAGTCTCCTGGAAAGAGATGATGCTTAAAGCAAGTCTAGAAAGAAAAGCAGGAGTTAATCATTAGTGCTGGAGGAAGAGAGATTTCTGGGAGCTATGGGCAATATCATGGAGGCCGGAAAGAGCCTGCAAATAATTCAGCATGCTAGAGTATGGCCACACCTACAGCCGTGTGTGCCGCTACGAGTGGAGGTCGGCTGACAAGTTCATGAAATGAGTTTAGCTGAAGCTTTGCAAGCCAAGCCCTGTGCCCTCATGCAGGGCTGCATCCTTCCAAAGGAAGAGGTACCTTGGTCTCACATGAAGTCATGTTCCACTCCCCAAGCCCTCCTTCTGCATCCACCGGGCTTCCTATGGGCCTCTTTTTCATATTTTACACAAAGGAGCCATGCAGACAAGCAGCAGTCCTCTGCTTGTTGAGGGACCTTCCTGGAAGTCATACAGAGTCTGAGTGGCATTCTATAGGCGATGGGAAGTTTGAAGGATGTATTAAGAGAAGCAACACAACAGAGTTTTTGTATTGGGGAGGTCACTCTGATGGCAGCTTGAAGGACTGCAGTTAGGAGGTGATTGTACTTATATCCCAGGTGACAAAGGATGAGGGCCTGGACGATAACAATGATGGGGGTGAAGCCAGAAGGGTGGATTTGGAAGCCTCAAGGAAGAGGTTTTGGTGATTGGTTAGATATGGAGAGAGGTGATGGAGAAAAAGAAGTAAAAGATGACTCCAAGTTTCCAGCTTAGGAATGAGGGTGTCATTGACCGAGAGAGAGACTAACAGAAGGAAAAAGGAAATATTTAAGAGGACAAATGTGTAGGAAGAATTCCATTTTAGATGTGGTAAGTTTTAAGTGCTCATAGGGAATCCAGGCAGAAATGTCCAGTGAGCAGCTGGAAAATAAATGCAGATCTCTAGAGGGAAACCTGTTTTAAACATACAGTATCAAAGACATCAGCACTTAAGACAGTAGGAGGAGCCATATGTCGCAGGGATGTTGCACAGGAGAGAGGGTAGAGAGTGAAAAAAGGACCAAGAATGGAGTGCTAGGGGATGTCAAAGGAATGAGCAGAGGAATATGAGCCCATGACACAATCCAGAAAAGAAACCAAAAGGATAATGTGTGCCACAGCAATCGGCAAAGGAAAAGGTTCCAAGAAGGCCACAATTATCAGCATTACAATACTGCACAGGAGATAGGTGAGGACTAAAGGGTCAAATACTTGTGGTAAACAATGACAGCAAATGATGGCTACCTTTTCTAGAAATTTCGTTATAAAGAAAATGAAAGAGAAAAGTCTTCATTCTTAAAAAGCAACCTTATATTTGACACTGATTGGCATGATCTTTGAGAAATTCCAATCCCTTCACCACTCTATCAAATAGGTACTGGAAAAGCAGACTTGAGGCAAAATCTCACCCTTGTAGAATCTACCATGTCACTGCCTCCTATGTGTACCACATGGATCACCCTACATTCTAGGCTCTGGAACAAATACT
Source organism: Pteronotus mesoamericanus (assembly GCF_021234165.1). NCBI lineage: Eukaryota > Metazoa > Chordata > Mammalia > Chiroptera > Mormoopidae > Pteronotus > Pteronotus mesoamericanus. The sequence goes on from NW_026555170.1 coordinate 10,635,964, forward strand.
GAAGTCAGAGAAGATACTGTGTATGCACTAAGCTCAGGTACATAGGACACTGTGTATGTATCAAGGACTTATTGAACTCTTACTGACATTTCTCCCCAGAGAAATTGATTTTGTTTGACATGACCATCTGATAAGTCATACAGTGGCTCTTGTGTGATATTCTGTATTTTTAAAAGAAACTTCATTTACAGAAAGAGAAAGTAATGAAATGTATAATTGACATTTTATTCCACAGAGAAAGGATGAGTTTGTTTTCAAATCTGGATGAGATTGGGGTTGAGTCAGGGACTCAGTATCACTAGAGCCAATACCACTCTAACAAACACTGTTGGTTGACTACCAAAATCCATTCTTCTCTTTCTCCTTCATAACAGAGTCCAAAACTTGATCTAGGCACAATGCCACTGAGAAGAAAATTTTATATTTCCAGACTCTCTTGCAGCTACATGCTGCATATGGCAAAGTGCTAGCCAATGAGATCCAAGCACAGGATGGGAACTTCCAAAAAAGCTGAAACCCAGGGACAGTACCTTTCTGTTTCTGTTGTTGCCCTTTAATGCAGATGTAAGAACTAGAGTTCTAGCATCCAGGTTGGATGATGAAGTGATCTGAGATACTGAAGTAATAGACTACGATAGGGGAGCAGAACTTAGTTCTTTGAGGACGATACCATGCCATCCATTAACTACCTACTTCTGAACATCTCTTACATTAAATTGAATAAACAGTCTTGTTAAGCTATGTTATTCAGTAAGGGGAGCATGTATTTTACAACTGAATTCCATTCCTTTTTAAAAAAATTTTTATTATATTTTTCCATTACCATCTAGTCCCCTTATACCGTCTTCCCCCATGCAATACAACACTGTTGTCCATGTCATGAGTTGCTTTTCCTTTTTGTTCAGTCTCTCCATCCCTAATATCCCCTTTTGTTGTCATCCTGCTCTCCATCTATGACTGGCTCTATTTTCCTTGTTAGCATAGTTTGTTCATTAGATTCCACATATGAGTGAAAACATGTGGTATTTGTCTTTCTCTGACTGACTTATTTCACTTAGTGCAATGTTCTCCAGGTTGATCCACACTGCCACAAAGGGTAAAATTTCCTTCTTTTTTATGGCCAAATAGTATTCCATTGTGCAATTGTCCCATAGTTGTTCTATCCACTCATCTACTGATTGACACTTGGGCTGCCTCCATATCTTGGTGATTGTAAAGAACGTTGCAATGAACATAGGGGTGTTTATGTTCTTTTGAATTAGTGTTTTGAGTTCCTTCAGATATATTCCCAGAAGTGGGTTCACTGGGTCAAAAGGCAGATCCATTCTTAATTTTTTGAGGTTTCTCCATACTACTTTCCACGGTGGCTCACCAATCTGCATCATCACCAACAATGCAAAAGTGTCCCCCTTTCTCCACATCCTCACCAGTTCTTGTCGCTTGCTGATTTATTGATGATAGCCATTCTGACAGGTGTGAGATGATATCTCATTGTGGTTTTAATTTCCATTTCTCTGATGATTATTGGTGTTGAGCATCTTTTCATATGTCTATTGGTTGTCTGTACATCCTCTTTGTAGAAGTGTCTATTCATGTCCTTTGCCCATTTTTAAATGGGTTTTTGTTTTTAGTGTTGAGTTTTGTAAGTTCTCAATAAATTTTGGATATTAACCATTTATCAGATGTTGCAGCAAATATGTTCTTCCATTCTCTGTGTTTTTTTTAACTTTGTTTTTGCTTTCCTTTGCTGTGCAAAAACTTTTTAGTTTTAAGTAGTCTCATTTGTTTATTTTTTTCTTTTGTTTCCCTTGTCTGAAAAGATTTATCCATTAAAATGTTGCTAAGAATAGTGTCCGAGATTTTGCTGCCTATGTTTTCTTCTACAATTTTTATGGTTTTCATCTAACATTTAACTCTTTAATCCATTTTGAATTTTTTCTTGTGTGCAGCATAACAAGGTGGACTAGTTTCATTTTTCTACATATATCTGTCCAATTTTCCCAAAACCATTTATTAAATAACCTATCTTTATCCATTGCATGTGTTTGCTTCTTCTGTTGAATATTAAATTGACTATAAGGGTATGGGTTTATTTCTGGGCTGTCTATTCTGTTCCATTGATCTGTGTGTCTGTTTTTATGCCACTTACATGCTGTTTTGATTGCTATAGCATTATAGTATAGTTTCATATTAGGTAGCATGATTCCTCCAATCTTGTTCTGCTTTCTCAGGTTTACTGTTGCTATGCGGGCCTTTTGTCATTCCATAAAAATTTTTGAAATATTTGTTCTAGTTCTGTGAAATATGTCATTGGATTTTGATAGGAATTGTGTAGAATCTATAGATTTCTTTGGGTAGTATGGACATTTTAATGATGTTAATTCATTCTATCCAGGAATATGGTATGTGCTTCCACTTATTTGTATCTTCAATTTCTTTTTTCAGTGTCTTATAATTTTCTAGAAACAGGTCTTTTACATACTTGGTTAGGTTTATTCTTAGTTATTTTATTCTTTTTGAAGCAATTGTGAATGGGGTAGTTTTCTTAATTTCCCACTCTGTTAGCTCATTATTGGCATATAAAAATGCAACTGATTTCTGGGTATGAATTTTGTATCCTGCTACTTTGCTAAATTCATTTATCAGTTCTAGTAACTTCTTTGGGGTTCGAATCTTTGGGGTTCTCCATGTACAGTATCATGTCATCTGCAAATAAAGACAGTTTTACTTTTTCCTTTCCAATTTTGATGCCTTTTATTTCTTTTTCTTGTCTGATTGCGGTGGCTACGTCTTTGAATACTATGTTGAATAAGAGAGATGAAAGTGAACATCCCTGCTTTGTTTCTGACCTTAAGAGGAATATTTGTAGTTTTTGCCCATTGAGTATGATGTTGGCACTGAGTTTGTCATATACAGCCTTTATTATGTTTTGGTACGTTCCCTCTAATCCCACTTTGCTGAGAGTTTTTATCATAAATGGGTGCTGGATTTTATCAAATGATTTTTCTGCATCTATTGATATGATCATGTGGTTTTTATTCTTCATTTTGTTTATGTGGTTAACCACATTTGCCGATTTGCTATTATACAAACCTTGCATTCCCAGAATAAATCTCACTTGATCATGGTATATGATCTTTTTAAATGAATTGCTGCATTCAGCTTGCTAAAATTATGTTGAGGATTTTAGCATCTATGTTCATCAGGGACATTGGCCTACAATTTTCTTTCTTTGTAGTGTCTTTATCTGGTTTTGGAATTATGATAATGCTGGCTTCGTAAAATGAGTTTGAGAGCCTTCCCTCTTCCTGACTTCTTTGAAAGAGTTTGAGAAGGACAGGTGTTAGGAATGTTTGGTAAAATTCACCTGTGACGCTGTCTAGACCAGGGCTTTTGTTTATTGGGAGTGTTTTGATTACTGCTTCAGTTTCACTAGGTACAATCCATTTATTCGGAATCTCTGTTCTTCCTGATTTAGTTTTGAAAGGTTGTATGTTTCTAGGAATTTACCCATTTCATCCAGGTTGTCATGTCTTTGGTGTCAGTTTTTATTTCTTTCATTTTGGATTTTATTTATTTGGGTCCTCTCTCTTTTCTTCTTAATGAGTCTAGTTAAAGGTTTGTCAATCTTGTGTATCTTTTCAATGAACCAGCTGTTGGATTCATTGATCTTTTGTATTGATTTTTTTTTAGACTCTACTTCATTTATCTCTGATTTTATCTTTATTATTTTATTTCTTCTACTCACTTTGGGCTTTGTTTGTTGTTCTTTTTCAAGTTCCTTTAAGTGTAAAGTTAGATTGTTTTAGTTTTCCTTGTTTCTTGAGATAGGCCTGTAATGCTATGAATTTCTCTCTTAGGATTGTCTTCCCTATGTCCATAAATTTTGGATTGTTGTGTCTGCATTTTCACTTGTTACAAGGCATCTTTTGATTTCTTCCTTGATCTCACTGTTGACTCATTCATTCTTTAATAACATGTTATTTAGTTTCCATGTTTTTATGTGTTTTTCAGTGTTCTTGTTGTGATTGATTTCTAGTTTCATAGCATTGGGGTCAAAGAAGATGCTTGATATGATTTAAATGTTCTTAAATTTATTGAGACATTTTTGTGTCCTTATATGGGGGTCTATCCTAGAAAACGTTCCATGTGAACTTGAAATGCTTCTTTGGGGTAATAAGGCCACTGTCTCCTTGTTGATTCTCTGTCTGGAAGATCTATCTATTGAAATCAATGGGGCATTAAAATCACAAACTATGACTGTATTTCTGTCAGTCTCTCCCTTTACATTCATCAAGATTTGCTTAACATGTTTAGGTGTTCCCATATTGTGTGTATAAATGTTTACTAGGGTTATATACTTTGGCTGGATTTTTCCCTTTATGATTAGGGAAAAGTAGTGACCCTCTTTGTCTCTTACTACAGCCTTGGTTTTAAAGTCTATTTTGTCAGACATAAGTACTGCAACCCCAGCTTTTCTTTCCTTTGTATTTGCATGAAAGATCTTTTTCCATCCCTTTACTTTTAGCCTGCATGTATCTTTCAATCTGAGGTGGGTCTCTTGGAGGCAGGTACATATAGGTCTTGTTTTTTTATCCATTCAGCTACTCTATGTCTTTTGATTGAAGTCATTTACACTTACAGTGATTATCAATACATACATACTTAGTGCCATTTTATTATTCTACTGTTTTCCTATGTTTTTTTCTTTCTCTTTTTCTTTTTCTTCTTAACATAAGCCCTTTACCATTTGCTGAAGTACTCTTTGGTGTTAACAAATTCCTTTAGCTTTTTCTTATCTGGGAAGCTCCTTATTTCTCCTTCAATTTTAAATGATAGCCTTCTTGGGCTATCCCTTGGTTGTAGGTCCTTGTTTTTTATCACCTTGAATATTTCACTCCACTCCCTTCTGGCCTGAAATGTTTCTGTTGAGAATCAGATGACACTCTAATGGGAGCCCCCTTGTATGGTACTTCCTGCTTTTTTCTTGTGGCTTTTAGGATTCCCTCCTTGTCTTTATGCCTTGCAGTTTGAATTATGATGTGTCTCAGTGTAGGCCTTTTTGAGTCCAACTTGTTTGGGACTGTCTGAGCTTCCTGGACTTGTGTGTCTTTTTCCTTCACCAAATTAGGTAAGTTTTTGCTCATTATTTCTTTAAGTAGATTCCTGATCACTTTTTCACTGTTTTATCCTTCTAATAATCCTGTGATGTGGATATTGTTATCATGTTGTCCAAAATGTTTCTTAAGCTCTTATTTTTTAAATTTTTTTCTTTCTGCTGCTCTGCCTGCATGTTTTTTTTTTTCCTACTTTGTCTTCCAAGTCACTGATTCAATCTCTGCTTCCTCTAATCTACTTTGTATTCCTTCCAATATATTATTTATCTCAGATATTACATTATTTCTGACTGGTCTTTTCTTATGGTTTATATGTATTTTTTCGTACTGTTGAGTATCCTTATAAACATTACTCTAAACTCTCTACCTGAGATTTTGCTTGCCTCCACTGCACCTAGTTCTTCTGGAGAATTCTCTGGTTCTTTCATTTGAAGGTTTGTTTCTTTTTCTCATTTTGGCTGTTTCTTTCTATTTGTTTCTATGTATTAGATAGACTTGCAAAAACTCTAGTGTAGACCTTTGTCAGACGCTTCCTGTGACTGGCCCTGGTCAACATGTTTGGAGTTATCAGCAATCCACCTTATGTGGCTCTCTTTCCTGGGCCAGCCACACTGTGATGAAGTGATTCTTCCTGTCTGTAACTGGTTACGATGCTTCCCTCCACCTAGTGTTTTCTTGGTTATTCGGGATGATTTCTCTACAATGTAACTGTAATTCCAGATTGGTCCAGATAGGAGCAGATTAGTGTAGTTTCTGCTTACTCCTCTGCCATCTTGGGTCCACCAGACCTTAATCTGAATTCAATTCTTAAGTGCTATATCTATTCCACTCGATTCATTGACTACTGGCTATTCATCCCTAAAATGTTCCCTACTTCTACTTCTTTCCTAAAGACCTTTTTTTTTTTTTACCTACATTCCTCCTAAAATATTGTAGCACAAGGATGAGAAAGCATGAGGAATCAAATGTGGGAAAAGCTAGAAGCTTCAACACTGAAAAGATGCAATGGGATCCTTTAACTCTAGCAAATGTTGACAAGTGCAGATTCTAGCTAACCCAGCATATCCAAAGAGAAAGGCTCCCACAGGAAAGATAAAATACTTCACAGTCAAAAACAGAACAAATTCTGGCTGCACAGACAATATATGGAAGTTCTATAACCCATTTGTCGCAAGGTGGTACCTTCCGTAAAACCACTTATTTCAGAAGCATCATCTGAGCTGTTTTTAAACACCTGGCACAGTCACAGCACAAAGAAAAAAAAAAAAAAAGACCTCTCAGCTCTAGAGTGGACAACTCGGAGAATGAGCCAGGAAATTCCCCAAATAATCTTTACTATCAGATGACAGTGAGAAGTTTATGGGGAAAATGATGCCTGGCATGGATGTAATTGGGAAAACTTCTTAATGGAAACTGGACTAGTAATGAGAACCCAAAATGATGCTACTAAGAAGCCACCAGTTATCTGGAGACATGACACACCCCCAGCTGGGAGATTTGAATATTGCCTAATGTTTGGAACTAAAAATTCTGATAACTACGAAGAAAATATCAGGTCATCATAAAAACATAAAAACAGATACCATTTACCATATGCCAGGCACTATGGTAAACATTTCACATTCATTCTCTCACTGTGTCCTCATGACTCAAATATGGTGGGTGCTATTATTATCTTTAGCTCACAGATTTAGAAGCTGAGATTCAGAGAAGTTAAGTGACTTGTTCAAAGTCTCATGGCTAACAAGAGAAGAGGCATGTTTTCCTGTTTCCAAAACTTGATTTTTCTTTAACCATTATGCTATGGGGTATTTATTTATTTATCTATTTTTGTGTGGAGGGGCGTTTGGAGGTGGAAATTTCTCCCAAAAGTCATAAGACCTATTTTTTCTTTTAAATTCTTTGTGAAACAGACATTTAAGGCAAAAAAAAAAAGTATTACTGAATATAAAGAGGGCTTCTTGATAAAATATTCACCAGAAACTTAAAAATTACATTTATGTTCCCACATATCACAGTCTAAACATTTATAAAGCCAAAAATTTCAAAACTACAGGCTCATATCTGTAGTCATATGGAAGGATAAACATACCTCTTAGAAATGGGAAGAATAGCAGGAAGAAAAAAAACAAATGTATAAATGATTTGAACATGATTAATTTTACTTACGAACTTTATAGATCAATAATTGAAATACTGAACTTTTCAAGTTCATGTTAGACACTTATAAAACTGATCATATACTGGACTTCAGCAAATCTCAACAAATGTCTAAGGGTTAAGATATTCATATTCAGTATGTTTTCTCACCATAATACAATTAGACTAGAATAACAAAAATAATAACTAGAAAATCAGCATATGTTTGGAAATTAAGAAAAACTCATAAAGAGGAATCATAAAGAAAGCTAGAAAATAACTGAAAATAATAAAAATATTATATAGCAAAACTTACAAAAACATTACTCATACGGAACTATATAGCCCTATAAACAGGTAGTTGAAAAGAAAAATGACTGAAGAAAAGGCAACCTACAGAATAGAAAAAAAACACTCGCAAATCATATATCTGATAGTTTTAAAATCCAAAACACATTTTAAAAATCATACAACTCAGCAAAAATAATAATTTGATTAAAAATGTGTACAGGATCTGAATAGACATTTTTCCAAAGAAGACATATGGATGTCCAAAAGGTACGTGAAAAGGTGCTCAACATTGTTAATCTTCAAGAAATGCAAATCAAAACAATGAGGTATCACCTCACACCTGCTAGATTGGTGGTTTTCACAGACAAGAAGTAACAAGCATTGCTGAGGACTTAGAAAAAAGGGAAGACTTATGCACTGTTGGTAGGGATGTCAATTGGTGCAGGTACCACAGAAAACAGTATGGAAATCCCTCAAAAAATTAAAAATAGAACTATAATATGACCCAGCATTTCTCCTTTTGAGGATTTATCCAAAGAAAATAACCACATGTACTTGGAAATATATATGCATTCCCATGTTCATTGCACCATTATTTATAGTAGCCAGGATATGGAAACAACCTGGATTTCCATCAATGAATGAATGGATAAAGGAAATATTGTATATTACTCATTGAATAATATACATTAGAGTGTTACTCAGACACAAAAAGAAGGAAATCCTGCCATTTAATACAACATGGATGAATCTTGGGGGTATTATGTTAAGTGAAATAAGTAAGACAGAGAGACAAATACCATCTCACTTATATGTGGAATCTTTTGAAAACTGAACTCACAGAAAGATAGAACATAGGTTTGTAGTTGTCAGAGGCAGGCAGTGAGGGATGGCAGAAACAGGCAAATGTGGTCAAAAGGTACAAACTTCCAGGTATAAGATAAATAAGTTCTAGTGATATAATGTACAGCATGGTGACTATAGCTAATAATACTGTATTGTATATTTGAAAGTTGCTAAGAGAGTAGATCTTAAAAGTTCTCATCACAAGAGAAAAATATGTAATACATCAGGTGATGGTTATTAACTAAATTTATTATGGTTACTTTATGATACACACATGGTATTTCAAATAATTGTTGTATATCTTAAACTAATGCAATGTTGTATGTCAATTATATCTCAGAAAAATTGGTGGAGGGTGAATGTTCAAAATAAATCACCACAAAATAATACTAAGTATTGGGCTCAGAGTCAGGAAACAGAGACATTAATAATAGCTCTCTTACTGTGTGATCTGCTGTACGTCACTTCACTTCTCTGGAGTCCAGTTGTCTTAACTCTAGAGTGAGGGAAGTTGGCACCAGACAACTCCTAAGTCATAGAGGAGGAGTTCTCTCATCTGACCCACACCTAGTCAACCAGCTGGATTCACTGATATGCCCCTTTCTAGATGGCTGATCCCCAGGGCATGCTGCGTTCTTACCACTGTTGGCTTATTTTGAGGCTATGAATAATACTTACCAAGACTCAGTAGAATTTGTACAAACCTGTTGTACTTGTTATTGTAACAGTGTATGTTATTTAATTTTATGTAAATATTCAAACACAAGAATGAGAAGAAAGAAAACTGTTGTTTCTATGAGAATTAGGATGAGTGTTGTTTAAAAAGTATTTCATAAAGAGAGTGGCTTTAAAAAATATGGTGTTGATGACTATAGAACGTTAAGGAAAAAAAATAAAATTTCAGATGATTCTGCTCTCAGATTGTGTCAGAGACATCTTGAAATTTGCACCTCTCTTTAAATCTACTAAATCTGGACAATGAAGATAATACATTTTGGATGTTATTTATGCAAGAAAATGATGTGGGATTATAATTGGTAGGCTCTCACTAAAAACAAAAACTCCTAGAATTTACATCAAAATGTAGATGAATACATTTACATGGCTTCATTTAACATGAAATATTATAGGTACATACGCATTGGGTTTTCTTTGTTTTTTAAAAAATAAATTCCATGCTTCAACCAAACATTTGATTAAACTATCAGTCTTGATTTTTGTTAGATAACCAGGCTTCTTTTGTAATTCCATAACTGGGAATGTTTATGCAACATAAAAAGTGTTCGTTAAGTAGGTTTGTTAAGGCACACAGCTTCAAATAAAGTCTCTTTCTCAGCATTCTGAAATGATTCAAATGTTGACTCTTCATCCCTTGTTTCTGTGCTTTTTGTCACATTATCTGGCTTGTCAGAAGAACATGTCAATCTGAGATAAACGACACCACAACAGAGACAAGCATTTGAAGTGCCCAAGCAGACTGAGCAAGAAGGAAAAAGGTCTCGTGGACATGGACAACGATGTGATGATTGCTGGGGGGATGTGGGTATAAGGGGACTAAATGGTAATGGAAAAAATATATAATAAAGGTAAAAAATTAAAAGTGAAATGCCCAAGCAAATGAACAAAAGACCATTTCACCTTTGGGTCCTCTCCAAATATCCGAGACCCACACTAGCCTCATCGTTCTACACAGTAACCCTTTCTTCTACTATTAGCCTCAGTACCATTACGTTAGATGTGAAATTTAGTAGAAAGACCATTACACTCTAAATGAGGAGACATATGTGCCCAACATAAAAATGACATTTGTCAGTGACCTTTGCAGGATTATTGCAAGAAACTCTCTGGGTTTCCCCATGCTACCTTCTCATTTCAAAACAATGAAGACAAATGAAACTTACAAAAAGTTTTTCATAAATTATCTCCAGAGGTATTTAAAAATGTATCTGGCCTTAACACATTTCAATACAGGTGAATTGACCAAATTTGTAACCATGTTTAACGTAGACGTAAATAGAGAGAGATGAAAGATGGCAATAGAATTGGGGTTATCTAGGAGACGCCTGGCTCACTCCCGCCCAGGCCTAGGGGCGATCACTCCCCAAAATGCTGACTCATACCAACTGAAATGTACAGAAGACCTGAGGAAGGCATCAGGCTGGCAATAGATTAATTTAAAGTGAGAAATAGAATTGTCACACAGACAAGAATTATGCAGGTTGGCATAACAATCTTCTTTTCTCCCTGTAGTCAGGGAAAACCAAATGGTAATAAGAAGCCACTCATTATCATGAGAAATCACTGTGAAAGACTCAGAAATATTTAAAATCTGTATATTTTCTGCATTCTCCCTCTGCATGAGCAGACCTTCACTGGAACCAGAAAATTGCGGCGAGGACATGGAATCAGAAAAAAGGAAGTCAGATGAAGCTCATGTTTTAACATTAGGCTCACAATACACTCTTGCCTTTGGGACTGGAATTTTGGAAGTCTGATTGTAAATTCTCCTATTCCCTGGCAGGGAGCAGGTATGGGATAATAGAGAGTTGGTATGGAATCTTTGGTGATTTTCTTTTTTCCATGCTATTTCTTCCCACAGCTGACTGTGTTCTCTGCTATGGACACATTATTTCTTTAATTATGTTGATACATTTATACTTGCATACAAGGGTGTAGTTTGCAAGCCTTGACACCAGTTTGCCTCTTCTAGGTGACTATGCATCTCTCCTCAGATCCTTCTCTGCAGCATAACTCCACGTCTCTCACTTCTTGGTTCTAGGACAGGTACTATAGCCCCCACTCCCAGCCACCCTGACGTTCTCTGTGGGAGACACATACCTGCCGGAAACACAGGTTCAAAGCTGATTTCTGACTTGTTTTTCGTGTTTCTAAATCTTTACTAATTGTGTCAGTTTCCCTTTTAGATAAACAAATCTGGTTATTCTGAAACCAGCAAACCAAAAAATACCTTAAATTTATCAAACAAAAATACAGTTTTCCCATACATCAAAATGGCTATTTTCTCAACACAATTTGTTCCCAAACACTGTCTAATGGACATTGTTCAAGAGTCATGTGTTGAAATCATTTTAAATAACATTTTGGGCCTATAGATTCACGGTAACATGTGCCTTGTTATCCCCTCCTCATCTTCAGCCACCTGAAAATGAAATTCTATTCAAACCAAATTAATAACGAGCCATGTAGAATTAATTACTGAAAATTACTTGGGGTCATATTAAGATGGTAGATTAAATGTTCAGACTGAATTTTTATCCTTGGTACCTAACAGAATGAGAAAAATACTAATCAAATATAAAGAAAAAAATATTTCATGATAGCAACTAAATATGAAAAAGGTCAGAATCTATCTCAACAAGCTTCAGCACAGAACATTTTTGGAACAAAAAGAAGAGGCTCCACACAAATCCATTTCTGAACAGTCTCTCATATGTAAATCTCCCAAGAATTTAAACTGTTAAAAAAGTAGAGAATTCTCACTAGTACCCCCAGATCTGGAGAGAAAGAAAATATAGTTAACATCAACTTTTCCCTCTCCCGACAAAAACTATTACCAGGGGGAAAAATGTATAAAATGCAGAAATAACTGACAGGGCAGACCTGAGCCAAAATGAGTTATGCAGGGCAACATATGCTATTAGAAAGATGTTAAACACACCTCCAGGGACGTGTCGTGAACCTGGTAGAGAGCACATAACAAAACCTCAGGTAGAATAACAAACACAGCTCACCTCTTTTTTAAAATTAATATTGGGGTGACATTGGTTAATAGAGACATATAGGTTTCAAATGTACAATTCTATGACACAGGTTCTGTACGTTGCGTTGTGTGCCCGCCGCCCAAAGGCAGATCTTCTTCTGTCACTGCATATTTGGCCCCCTTTACCCTTTCCTACCCCCACTCCCACAGCTTAACTCTTAATGGGTCTCTCTTCAGCTCACTCCCAATGAAGCCCAAGATCCTGCCATTTTCTCACATTACAGAAAAATAGAAACTCAGTCTCATGCTTTAACTTAAAGGAAAAACACACTGGTTTGGGATGTTGTGAGAAGAAAGTTTTGAAGTCATCCGAATGATATCAGAGCAAGCAGAAAATCTAGATGAAGCTTCCCAAACATGAGCAGGACATAACCCAAGCAAATAAAAATAAGCCAGAATGGAAACTGTGCACACAAATACAGCAAAACAAACTAAAAATGTGCATTGTACCATAACGCAACTAAAAAATTTTTTAATCAAGAATTTAAAATAATAGATTGAGGTGAAAAGATGGATTGTGGCTTAAAGCTCATTGAAGACTGAAGCAACATTATTTTTAAATTAATACAAAAATTAGAAAAGAAAGAAACAGAATAAGTACTTCTGAAAATTCATTACTACAATAAGAATGGCTAGAGATAAACACAGCATGTGCAGAAGAAAAGATAAATATAAAGAAGTTAATGAAAAGCCAATAGATATGAAAGACATCAAAAGAAACTGACATAAAGACAATCAGGATTTCTGAAATATATCCCTCCTCTTCCAGTGACACACAGGTGTGTTCAAAGATATACGATAAAGCAAAAAACTGGAATGAAAAGCTGAAGTTACAGAATCATGGTCTGGGCATATGTGACATGAAAAGTTCAAGTTTAGACAAATCCTAGTTACATTATTGAAATTCAGAGATTAAAAATAAATAAAAGAATTATTCAGCATTCAAATACTCAACCAAAATCACCTAATCAAAGAAGGAAAAATCCAGTTACCTTCAAACTTCAATGCCAGAAGACACTGAGATAATATCTACAATGTTCTTTTTTTTTGTTTTAATTCATTAATTTCATTTTTCGAATACACTTGTCTCCGCCTTCCCCCCACCACTTTCCCCTGTCCCCCTCCCCCGCTCCCTCCCTCAATCCTTCCCCACTTTGGCTTTGTCCATGAGTCCTTGCTATATGTTCCTTGACTTGCCCCTTCCCTTCCTTTTCCCCCACCCACTCCTCCCTCCTTCCCTCTTGTCTCTGTTGGTTTGTTTTTTCTTTCAGTGTTGCTGGCCTTATTTTCCTTGCATCTATAGTTGGTTAGGTTCCGCTTATGGGTGAGATCATATGGTATTTGTCTTTCACCCCCTGGCTCACTTTGCTTAGCATAATGCTCTCCAGTTCCATCCATGCTGTCGCGAAGTTTAGTAGTTCTTTTTTTCTTTCAGCTGCGTAGTATTCCATTGTGTAAATGTACCATTATTTTTTGATCCAATCATCTACTGATGGGCATTTAGGTTGCTTCCAACACTTGGCTATTGTAAATTGTGCTTCTACGGACATTGGGGTGCATAGGTTCTTTTGTATTGGCGTTTTGGTGTTCTTAGGGTATAGTCCCAGCAGGGGAATCACTGGATCAAAAGGCAGTTCCATTTTCAGCTTTTTGAGGAAATTCCACACTGCTTTCCACAACGGCTGCACCAGTCTGTATTCCCACCAACAAGTGTACTAGTGTTCCCTTTTCTCCACAGCCTTACCAGCACCTGTCATTTGTTGATCTGTTTATGATGGCCATTCTGACCGGTATAATGTGGTATTTCATTGTGGTTTTGATCTGCATTTCTCTGATGGCTAGTGATGCCAAGCATCTTTTCAAATGTCTCTGGGCCCTCTGTATCTCTTCCTTGGAAAAGAGTCTGCCCAGGTCCTTTGCCCATTTTTTGATTGGATCATTTGTCTTCTTGGAGTGGAGTCGAGTGAGTTCTTTATATATTATAGAGATCAAACCTCTATCTGATGTATCATTAGCAAATATATTTTCCCATATGGTTGGCTCCCTTTTCATTTTGTTGATGTTTTCTTTAGCTGTGCAGAAGCTTCTTATATTGATGAGGTCCCACTTGTTTATTCTCTCCTTTGTGTCCCTTACTTTAGGAGATGTATCGGTGAACAAATTGCTGCGTGGCATATCTGAGTTTCCTGCCAATGTTCTCCTCTAGGACTTTTATGGTCTCGTGACTTATATTTAAGTCTTTTATCCATCTTGAGTTTATTTCTGTGTATGGTGTCAGCTGAGGATCCAATTTCAATTTTTTGCATGTAGCCGTCCAGCTCTCCCAATACCATTTGTTGAAGAGGCTATTATTGCTCCACTTTATGCTTCTACCCCCTCTGTCAAATATTAGTTGCCCATATAGACCTGGGCTTATTTCTGGGCTTTCTATTCTGTTCCACTGGTCTATGGGTCTGTTCTTGTGCCAGTACCAGACTGTTTTGAATACAGTGGCCTTATAATATAGTGATGTCCAGTATTGTGAACCCTCCTACTTTGTTCTTCTTTCTCAAAATTGCTGCAGCTATTCAGGGTCATTTTTGGTTCCATATAAATTTTTGAAATGTTTGTTCTCTATCTGTGAAACACATCACTGGTATTTTAATAGGGATTGGGTTGAATCTATAAATTGCTTTGGGTAGTATGGACATTTTGATGATGTTAATTCTTCCAATCCTTGAACACGGTATATGCTTCCATTTATTTGTGTCTTCCTTAACTTCTTTCTTCAATGTTGTATAGTTTTCTGTGTACAGGTCTTTTACCTCCTTGGTTAAATTTATTCCTAGGTACTTTATTTTTCTTGTTGCAATATCGAATGGTATTTTTTTTTCTGATTTCTTCTTCTTCTATTTCATTGTTAGTGTACAAAAATGGCTTTGATTTCTGAATATTGACTTTGTATCTTGCTGTTTTGCCAAATTCACTTTTTAGGTTGAGTAGTTTTTTGGCGGAGTCTACAGGGTTTTTTATGTACACTATCTACAGGGTTTCATTGTTTAATAGATGTACACTATCATGTCATCTGCAAACAATGATAGCTGTACTTCCTCCTTTCCTATTTGGATGCCTTTTATGTCTTTTTCTTGTCTGACTGCTGTGGCTAGGACCTCCAATATGAAGTTGAAAAGAAATGGTGAAAGCGGGCATCCTTGTCCTGTTCCCGATCTTAGTGGGAAAGCTTTTAGTTTTTGCCCGTTGAGTATGATATTGGCTGTAGGTTTTCCATATATGGCCTTTATTATGTTGAGGAATGCCCCATTTATTCCCATTTTCCTCAGTGTTTTGATCATAAATGGGTGCTGTACATTATCGAATTCTTTTTCTGCATCTATCGAGATGATCATGTGTTTTTTGTCTTTCCTTTTGTTTATGTGATGTATTACATTTATTGATTTGCATATATGGAATCATCCCTGCATCCCTGGGATGAATCCCACTTGATCGTGGTGGATAATCTTTTGAATGTATTGCTGGATGCGGTTTGCCAATATTTTGTTGAGTATTTTAGCATCTATGTTCATCAGTGAAATTGGTCTGTAGTTTTCTTTCTTTGTAGGGTCTTTATCTGGTTTTGGGATTAGGATGATGCTAGCCTCATAAAAAGAGTCTGGGAGTCTTCCCTTCTCTTGGATTTTTTGGAATAGTCTGAGAAGGACAGGGGTTAGCTCTTCCTTAAATGTTTTCTACAATTCTCCTGTGAAATCATCCGGCCCAGGGCTTTTCTGTGCCGGGAGTTTCTTGATTACTGCTTCGGTTTCCCCAACTGTTATCAGTCTGTTCAAGCTTTCTGTTTCTTCCTCCTTCAGTGTTGGAAGATTATACTTTCTGAGAAATTTGTCCATTTCATCGAGGTTTTCAAATTTCTTGGCATATAATCGTTCATAGTAGTTTCTAACCGTCCTTTGTATTTCTGTGGTATCAGTTGTTATTTCTCCTCTTTCATTTCTGATATTAATTAATTTGGGTCCTCTCCCTTTTTTTCCTGATGAGTCTGCTTAAAGGCTTGTCAATTTTATTTATTTTTTCAAAGAACCAGTTCCTGGATTGGTTGATCCTGTGAATTGTTTTTATCTCTATATCATTCAGTTCTGCTCTGATCTTGATTATTTCCTTCCTTCTACTTGTTCTGGGATTTATTTGTTGTTTCTCGAGTTCTTGAAGTTGTAGTGTTAGGTCTTTTATTTGAAATGTTTCTATCTTTTTTAGGTAGGCCTGTATTGCTATGAACTTCCCTCTCAGGACTGCCTTTGCTGGGTCGCACAGGTTTTGGACTTTTGTATGTTCATTTTCACTTGTTTCCAGAAACTTTTTGATTTCTTCTCTTAACTCATTATTGACCCATTCATTGTTTAATAGTGTACTGTTCAGTCTCTATGAGTTTGCAAGTTTTTGAGGTCTCTTTTTGAGGTTGATTTCCAGTTTCAAGCCCTTGTGGTCCGAGAAAATGCTTGGTATTATTTCAATTTTCCTCAATTTGCTGAGGCTTGCTTTGTGTCCTGTCATGTGGTCTATCTTTGAAAAAGTTCCATGTGCATTTTAAAAGAATGTGTATTTTGCTTCTTTGGGATGTAAGGTTCTATATATGTCAGTTAAGTCCATTTGATTTAATGCGTCATTCAGCTCCACAATATCCTTGTTGATGTTTTGTTTAGAAGATCTGTCGTGTTTTGACAGTGGGATGTTAAAATCTCCTGCTATCAGTGTGTTGCTGTCTATTTCTTTTTTGAAGTCGTCCAAGATTTTCCTTATATATTTGGGTGCTCCTATGTTAGGTGCATATAAGTTTACAACGTTTATGTCTTCTTGATGGATTCTTCCTTTAAGTATTATAAAATGTCTCTCTGGGTCTCTTTTTATGGCCTTTGTTTTGAAAGCTATTTTATCTGATATAAGTATTGCTACCCCTGCTTTCTTTTCTTGCCCATTTGCTTGGAATATTTTTTTCCATCCCTTTACTTTCAATCTGTGTAGGTCTTTTGCTCTGAGGTGGGTCTCTTGTAGGCAGCATATGTGTGGGTCATGTTTTCTTATCTATTCAGCTACCCTGTGTCTTTTGATTGGGGCATTTACATTGAGAGTTATTACTGATAGAAACTTATTCATTTTTTCTCTTTATCCCTGTTTTTCTCTTTCTCACTCTTTTTCTTCATCTTCTTAAACCAGTCCCTTTAGCATATCTTGTAGTGCTGGTTTGGTAGAGATGTATTCTTTTAGCCTTCTTTTGTCTGGGAAACTCCTTATTTCACCTTCCATTTTAATTGAGAGCCTTGCTGGGTAGAGCAGCCTTGGTTGTAGGCCCTTGCTTTTCATAACTTGGAATATTTCTTGCCATTCTCTTCTGACTTGTAGTGTTTCTGTTGCGAAGTCAGCTGCTAGCCATATCGGGGCTCCCTTGTATGATACTACCTGTTTCTCCCTTGCTTCCTTTAGGATTCTCTGTTTGTCTTTGATATTTGCCATTTTAATGATGATGTGTCTTGGAGTGGGCCTCATTGGGTTTCTCTTCAGTGGGGCTCTCTGTGCTTCCTGGACTTGTGAGACCTTTTCTCTCCTCAAATTGGGGAAATTTTCCATCATTACTTTTTCAAAGAGGTTCTCTATCCCTTGCTCCTCTTCTTCTTCCTCTTCCTTGATCCTTCTGGTATCCCTATTATGCAGATATTATTGTGTTTCAGGTTGTCCTGCATTGCCCTAAATGCCTCTTCATTCTTTTTGAGTCTTTTTTCCATTTCTTGTTCTTTCTGGGAGCTTTTGTCTACCCTGTCCTCCAGCTCGCTGATTCGACCCTCTGCTTCATCTAGTCTGCTTTTGATTCCTCCTAACTGTGTTTTTCAATTCAGAAATGGTATTCTTCATATCCTCGCGTCTTCTTGATAGTTTCTATGTCCTTTTCCAGGTTGATATAGTTTGCTGTAAGTTCCTGATAGTTTCCCTGTAGTTTCTCATTATTATCTTTGAGCTGGCTGAGCTCATTAAGCAATTGTTTTGAATTCCATATCTGATAGTTCGCTTGCCTCTATTTCATTTAGCTCTCTCTGTGGGGATTCCTTCTTTCCCCTCATTTGGGGTGAACTCCCTTTTCTTCCCATTTCTGTGAGTCTCTTTTTGTTTTTTGTTTTTTTTGCTTCTGCTTCAGTTGATCAGTCTAGATTTCCTGACTTTGTGAATTAAACTTCTAAGGTAATAGGATGGTCTTTTTATTTATTTATTTTTTCTTTTCTTTTCTTTCTGGGTCTGCCTCTGATGCTGTCAGTTGTTGACCCTATCTGACCTTGGGTCTTTTGTTTGAGCCTTCCAGGAATCCACTGTCTGTGTCTGTCTCCTGTAATTGTCAATCTGGTCACTCTATCCTCATCTGTCAGGCTTAGGCACCACAGGGTGAAGTGCCTCCTGATGGCGGGCCTATTGTGTCCTTATAGGCTGCTGTCACTCAGGGGAGTAATCTGCCTGAGCAAGATGGAAAACGTGGACTGGGGAAGGAGTCAGCACTGGGACTCCCCAGTTACTCCTCCAGTTCTTTCCCCAATGCCTCTGTATCCAGTCTCTCCTCGAGGGTCTCTGGGCAGCTCTGTGACCCCTTCGGCCAGGGATCCACTACTTCTGTGGACCACATTGTAATCGCGCACCAACTGGCTTGCGCACCCACTTTGGCCTCTTTGGGGGTGTGGCCTGCCTGTGCAAAATGGAGACTACGGAATGAGGAGGGAGTCAGCCCCAGGAATCCTAGCTACTCCTCCAGTTCTTTCCCCAGTGCCTCTGTCTCCAGTCTCTCCACACGGGTCTCTAGAGTGCTGTGTGTCCCCATTGGCCAGGGATCCTCTATTTCTTCCAGCCAGTCTCCACTCAGCCCCCAGCTGACACGCATACAAGCTGTGTGTGGAGTGTGCAAAAGGCAGGTTTATTGATTCACGTGTGCCTGAGCGAGATGGTAGCCGCAGAGTTGAAGGTGAATTATCACTGGGGCTCCACTGGCCATTGTCTCAGTTCTCCTCACAAATTTTCCTCACCAATCTTTCCTCAGGCACCAACCCACTCTGCTGCCTCCTCTACCCAGAGATCAAGGAGGGCAGCTGCCGCTGCAAGTTTTTGCTTTGGCCCTTTAAATGTCTCTTTGCATCTCTAGCTGCCTTTCTCTGGCAGAGAGCGCCCCTAAGCTTTTCAGGGTTGCATTTTGTCTGTGTGTTTTCCTGGTTTCAGCTGCTGTAGTCTCGGGGTCCCTGTTTATGGTTCAGACCCTGTTCTTCTCAGGGGGATCCAACCGGCTGTTTCAATGTCCCTCTGTTGCTGGTGCCCATGGGTGCCTGGTCCACCCTCTCGATCCTCCATGGCACTTCTCACCCTTTTGGATGTGTGAAAGTTAATTCCACTGTCTGTCTGCAGCTCCAAGGCTCTCTCCCTCTATTGTTCCGTTGTTTTCCAGGTGATTTCTCCACTATTTAGCCACAATTTCAGTTTGGTCTTGGGAGGAGCTCAGCATGACTCCCATTCACTCCTCCATTATCTTTTTTCTCTACAATGTTCTAATGGAAAGATCTTATAACTTAGAAACACCCAACCAGTGCTTCATCTGGGCATAAAGGGAAGGCATTTTGACATATGAAAGAACTCAAGGAACACACAAGCAGCAGCTCCTTAAAAAACTTTTAGCCCTGACCAGTGTAGCTCAGTTGGTTGGGTGTTGTCCCACAAAGCAAAATGTTGCCAGTTCAATTCTCAGTCAGGCCACATGCTTGGGTTTCGGGTTAAGTCCCCAGTTGAGGCACTTATGGGAAGCAGTCAATAAATGTTTCTCTCCCTCTCTTTCTTCCTCCCTTCCCTGCTCTCTACAAAATAAATAAATAAGTAAAGTCATACATACATATATACATACAATCTTTAAAAATTTTATGATCATGAAATCCAAACAATTAAGAGATGCAGCAAAATAATTCAAGAATGAGGAAGTTATGTTAAAAAGGTCAAATGATGAAAGGATCCAAGATGGCAGTGGAATAGGTAGATGTTACACTCAACCCCTCCCAGGACCAAACTGGAATAACAGCTAATATACGGAGCGATCAGCCTGAATAACCAACTGAAGACTAGCTGAAGAGAAATCTTATGACAGGATTTACAGAAGAAGACACTGGTAGGAAAGGTGGAGATGAAAAAAGGGTAGCATCTGAGGTTCCAGAGGGATATCTCAGCTACAAAGCTTCCTCATGAGAAGTGTGGAGTCTCATCCTCAAACAAGCCTCCCCATCCGAGAGCAGCAGAGCTGGAAAAAGGCACCCATATAACATCTGGCTGTGAAAAACTATAGGATTCTTTATACCAGGGACAGACAGGAGTCTGCTAGACACACAAGTGCCCTCTTAAAGGGCCCACACAAAGATCTCATTTTCAGCCACTCACCCTGGGCTCTGGTGAAGGGAGGGAGGAGTGGACTAGAGTCAGGTGAGGAGAAACAGTTTGTGGCTTTGGGGAGCGAGTGCAGGGAGGGCCACCAGGACCCCAGTGCTGAGTCCCTCTCCCACACTGCAGACACCATCTCTCTTTTTTATTTTTAAAATTTTATTTATTTAATTTTAGAGAGGAGAAGGGAAGGGAAAAAAAGGGAGAGAAACATCAATGTGCGGTTGCCTCTCATGCACCCCCTACTGGGCACCTGGCCTGTAACCCAGGCATGTGCCTGAGTGGAAATAAAACTAGAGATCCTTTGATTTGCAGGCCAGCACTCAATCCACTGAGCCACACCAGCCAGGGCTGGACATCACTTCTCTTGAGTAGAGCACTCCTCTCTATACAGCATCAGCCTGGGGGAGCACAATAGGCACACCCTCTGGTCTCCCTGTCATCCCACCCTGCTGAGCTTGTGCTCTGCTAAGTAGTCAGCTGCCTGGGCGAGGGTGTAGAGTTCTGAGAAGTCTCAGGGTGTGTCAGTGATTGAGAGGTACAGCTTTGGGGTGGGGGTCATTTTTCCCCCTACCCCAATAACATGAGTGATGTCTTCCCCTAATGAGAGATCTCCTAGCCCCACCCTCTGGGCTCCAGGTGGCTCCCGCATCCCAACTCCTGATGAGGTCCAAGCAGAAATCCAGAAAGACTGATTTGTGTGGGTTTGGGGTAGGAGCAACTTCCCTCACCTTCTCCTAAGCCTGACTGGAACTTCCTCCTCATGGGAAATCCACAGGCCTCATCCTCCCAACTCCTGGTAGCCTCATCCTGCTGAGACCAGGCTCTAGGAAGCATCTTGGACAGACTGAATTGTGTGGCTCTAGGATGGGGACCATTTTTGCCTTACATGTGCAACCAGGGCAGAGCCCTCACTTCTGTGCAGCCAAACCTTAGTCTGTTTGGGCGTGATAAACTCTACTGGCCTTACCATGATAACCCCAAGACCACACCCCACTACAAAGGTGTACAAGCACCCAGCAGGTGGCGGCTAGACTTGGTATATCCTAAGAGTTTGCTGAGTGGCCTCAGACCCAACACTAGCACCAAGTTTGAACCTTTACAGATCTGGGGAACATCAATGCCTCTACCTAGTGACTCACTGAGAACCTACCTCATGCAATTCTAGTACCACCAGAGCCTCTTTCAGTGACTGAACTTAAAAGGCAGGCAGCAGGTGAAAGCTGGAAGAGGTGGATTTTGGGGTGCCTGGGACTTTTGCTGACCTGCCTCTGGGGTAGGTGCTCGTAAAAGCCAGATTTGGTGTTCAGTTTGGTCCCTCCTGCACACACCAATGCTCAGCAGAGGCAGCCACAAACTGTGGATTGCTTTGTAGCTCCAAATAGGTTGCCCAGGGCCAGTCACAGGCAGTGTCTGAAATTGGACTGCACAGAGTCCCCCCAAGAGACCCCAGAATCAACACACCTAATGGCCAGCTTCAGACATCAGAGCAGGATCAAATTAGTTTCACAAGCAGCATATCCAAAGGGAGATCTCAGTATGAATCAGACTCTGCTGAGGAAAATTCTACTTTATTGTGGTCAATATCTGCACAGCAGCTCATACACTGTAGTCAGGGTTGATCCTTATAATCGGCCAGCCTGAGTGTTGACCCCATGCGTTAACAGGCCAATAGCAATCAATACTCAATTACATCAGGAGGGCCCACATAATCCACACAAGGGACATACCTGGAGCATTGAACTCAGGTGATTAAGAAAACTTCATCACTGGATCTCACAGGACACTTACTACATAAAGACCCCCTACTAAGACAGGGAATCATAGCAGATCAACCTAATACATAGAAACAAACACAAGGAGGCAGTTATAATGGGGAGACAAAGAAACATACCCCAAATGAAAGAACAGGAGAAATCTCCAGAAGAAGAGCTAAATGAAATGGAAGCAAGCAATGTATTAGATATAGAGTTCAAAAAAAATGGTTATAAGGATGCTCAAGGAACTTAGTGATAAGTATAACAGCATGAAAAAGACATAGAAACCATAAAAAAATAACCAGTCAGAAATACAGAACACAATATCCACAATGAAGAATACACTAAGATGAACATTATTTTAGATTATGAAGCAGACGATCAGATCAGCAATTTGGAAGGTAAGGTAGCAGAAAATACCCAATCACAGCAGGAAAAAAAAATATTAAAAATGAAGATACTTTAGCAAAGGCCTATGGGACAACATGAAGTATAACAGCATTCACATCATAGGGGTACTAGAAGGAGAAGATGGAAAACCAGGGATCAAGAACATATTTGAAGTAATAATGACTGAAAGTTTCCCTAACCTGGTGAAGGAAAAAAGACACACAAGCCCAGGAAGGGCAGAGAGTCACAAACAAGATGAACCCAGAGGCCCACACCAAGACACATCATAATTAAAATGGCAAAGTTTAACTTCTGGTCAAGATGGTGCCGTAGGAAAATGTAGTACTTGAATCCTTCCATGACACACCAAAAATACAACTAAACTACAGAAAAACCATCATTCAGAACTGCCTGAAATCTAGATGAATTGAAGACCTACAGCTAGGGATTTAAAGAAGAAGCTACATCAAGGCTAATAGGAAGGGCAGAGTTGTGGAGCAGACTGGTTTCCCACCCACATGGGGAAGATAAAAATCAGGAGGGGTATCTTGGCTGTGGAGGTCCCCCCCTGAGAAGCGAGGGTCCAAGTCCTATACAAGATCCTCCAGCCCAGGGTTCCACAGCTTGAAAGAGAAGTCTCCATAACTTCTGGCTGTAAAAACCAGCAGAGATTGTGTATGACTGAGACAGAGGGCTTCTGGAGTCCCAGGCAGTTCCTCCTAAAGAGCCTGTGTACGAATTTACTTGGACTCACTCCCTCTGGGCTCTACAGCTGAGGCAGCAACTTGAAAGAACCAGAGACATATAGGAAGGAAATGAATTGTCTGTCATCAATGCAAGAGCTGTGGGGCATGGATAGGGCATCTTTCTGCCAGACAAAAATGCTGGCAGAGGCTGTTGTTCCTCTTCTGATAGCCCACCCCCACATACACAGAACCAGCAGGCAGGCACCATATTTGAGTCTCTATCAACCTGGCTCACACAGTTTTCCCTGTCTTGGTGCTTCCCTGAGACCTTGCCCCAGCCAACTTGCAAACTGACCCAAGGCACTTCCATTGGCTTTTTTCATGCTTCAGACTTTGCTAAAATCTCTCAAACCAGCAGCATCTGGCCTCAACATGCCCTATACCTCATGATAACTGGGCCCAGGCCCAGCACAAGCGGAAAATGGCCTTGGTTCTCCGATTAGCCTCTCTTGGGTACCTTCAAGCCCAGCACAAATAGCAGCCATCTGCAGATCACTTTGTAGCTCATGCCTGTGGCCCTGGGAAGAA
This sequence comes from Pteronotus mesoamericanus, assembly GCF_021234165.1. Classification (NCBI taxonomy): domain Eukaryota; kingdom Metazoa; phylum Chordata; class Mammalia; order Chiroptera; family Mormoopidae; genus Pteronotus; species Pteronotus mesoamericanus. The sequence goes on from NW_026555170.1 coordinate 10,659,995, forward strand.
CACAGGCAGTGGCTGGCTTTGGCCTGCACATCCTGGGAGGCCCCACAGCCAGCACATCCAGGGGACACCTTCAGGCCACATCAAAACACAATCATATCACCTCCACAAGCAACACACTCAAGGGCTGAACTCAACAGGCACCAGAGTCCTGCTGAAGTCAGTCCCATTCTGTAGGGTGGGCCCCTGCACAGCTGATTCTTTACAGTGGTCACAGCCAGTCCTTTCAGCCAATGCACCTGGGGGTAAATCCCTTCCCTTGACATGCCAACAGCAATCAAGGTTCAACTACAACTGGAGGATGTACACAAACCACAAGGTGGGGGCATACCTGGTGTGCCTAGTTCAGGTGAGTGAGGAGGCTGTGCCACTGGACCCTACAGAACACCTACTACATAAGCACTCTACCATGCTAAGGAGACATAGCAGCTCTACCTAATACATAGAAACAAACATAGGGAGGCTGCCATAATGAGGAAACAAAAAAATATGTCCCAAATGAAATAATGAAAAAAAAAACAAAACTCCAGTAAAAGAACTAAATGAAATGAAGACATGCAATATATTAGATGTAGAGTTCAAAACACTGGTTACAAAGATGCTAAATTAACTTAGTGAAGGAGTAGATGAACTTAAAACTTCAAAGGCATAAAAAAAGACATAGAAATCATAAAAAAAAAAAGAACCAGTAAAAATGAAGGCTATAGTAACTGAAATGAAGAATAATTTTCATAATCAACAGTAGAGTAGAAAAAGCTGAGAATGAAAATAGTGATTTGGAATAAAAGGAAGCAAAAAATACTCAATCAGAACAGGAAAAAGAAAAAAGAATCTCCCCAGACATGAAGATAGTGTAGTGAGCCGCTGGAAGGAGGAGAGAACAAGAAATTAGAAGCCTATTTTTTTTTAAATGATGTAAAAATTCCCCAACCCGATGAAGAAAAATGACACACAATCCAGGAAGCACAGAGTCCCAAACAAGATAAACCCAAAGAGGCCCATATCAATATACATAATAATTAATATGCTAAAGGTGAAAGACAAAGAGAGAATCTTGAGAGCAGTAAGAGAAAACAGTTAGTTAGCTACAAGGGAGCTCTTGTAAGACTGTAAGCTAATTTCTCAACAGAAACTTTGCAGGCCAGAAGGGAGTGGAAAGGAAGGTTCAAAGTGATGAAGAGTAAACACCTACAACCAAGATCATTCTACCCAGCAAAGATATCAGAACAGAAGGACATATAAAGAGCTTTCCAGACCAGAAAAAGCTAAAGGAGTTCATCACCATCAAACCAGTATTATATGAAATGTTAAAAGGGTGAAGGAAGAAAGAAGAAGAGGAAGAGGAAGAAAAGAAGAAAGAAGAGGGGAAGGAGAAGGAGAAGAGGGAGAAGGAGAAAGAAGAAAGAAAAAAGAAGAAGAAAAGAAGAAGAAGGAAGAGGAGAAAGAAGGAGGAGGAGGAGGAAGAAAGAAAAATAAGGAGGAGGAGGAGGAGAAAGAGAGGAAGGGGAGGGGGGAAGAAAGATAAAAAATTAAACAATAAAATGGCAATAAACCTATATCTATAAGCAACTGAATATAAAAAACAAAATAAACAAGCAGAACAGAAACAGGAAAAAAATAAAAGTCAAATATCAAAAGACATACGGTAGCTGAATGAATAAGAAACCAAGGCCCATATACATGCTATCTTCTACAGATGTACTTCAGGACAAAGATACATAAGACTAAAAGTAAAGGGATGGAAAAAAATATTCCATGTAAATGGAAAGGAAAAAGAAAGATAGAGTAGCAATACTTATATTTGACAAAAATAGACTTTAAAACAAAGGCTGTACTAAGACAAAGAAGGACACTACATAATGCTAAAGAGAACAATACAAGAAGAAGATATAATCCTAGTAAACATTTATGCACCCAAAAAAGAAGCACTTAAATATGAAAATCAAATCTTGATGGACATAAAGGGAGAAATTGAGGGTAATACAGTCATAGTAGGGGATTTTAACACCCCATTGACATCATTGGTTAAATCTGCCAGACAGAAAATAGCAAGAAAACAGCTGCCTTAAATGACAAAATACATCAGATGAATTTAATTGATATCTTTAGATCATTTCTCCACAAAGCAGTGGAATATACATTTTTTTTCAAGTACACATAAAATATTTTCTAGGATGTTCAACATGTTAGGACACAAAACAAGTCTCAATAAATTTAAGAAGACTAAAATTGTATCAAGCATCTTCTCTGACCATAATGGTATGGAACTAGAAATTAATCACAAGAAAAAAACTGAAAAACACAAAAACATTAAGGCTAAATAACATGTTACTTAACAAGAAATGGGTTAACAATGAGATAAAGGAAGAAATCGAAAGATACCTTGAAATAAATGAAAATGATAACACAAAAACCCAAAATCTGTGGGACACGACGAAAGCAGTCCTAAGAGGGAAATTCATGGCATTCCAGGCTTACCTCAAGAAACAAGAAAAATCTCAAGTAAACAATCTAACTTTACAATTAAAGGGACTAGAAAAAGAACAACAAGCAAAGTCCAAAGTGGGTAGAAAAAAGGAAATAATAAATGTCTGAGAAATCTGTCGCATTTCTAATACACCAATAATGAATTATCAGAAAAGAAAACTAAAAAAAACAATTCCATTTACATCAGACAAAAAGAAGATGCCTAGGCATAAACTTAATCAAGGATGTAAAAGACTTGTACTCAGAAAATTATAAAACACTAAAGAAAGAATTTGAAGACACAAATAAATGGAAGCACATACAGTGTTCATGGATAGGGAGAGTAAACATCATTAAAATGTCCATACCACCCAAAGCAATCTAAATTCAACACAATTCCTATCAAGATGCCAATGGTGTACCTCACAGAACTAAAATAAATATTTCAAAAATTTATATGGAACCACAAAGGACTCCAAATAGCCACAGCAATCTTGAGAGAAAAGAACAAAGTTGAGAGAATTATGCTACCTGTTATCAAACTATACTACAAGGCCATAGTCATGAAAACAGTATGATACTGGCATAAAAAAAAAAGAAGACACACAGATCAGTGGAACAGAATAGAGAACCAGAAGTAAACCCACACCTTTATGGTCAATTAATATTTGACAAAGGAGGCAAAAACATACCACGGGATAAAGACAGTCTATTCAATAAATGGTGTTGGGAAAACTGGACAGGTACATATGAAAAAATTAAACTAGACTACCTTCTTACATAATACACAAGAATAAACTCAAAATGGATTAAAGACTTAAATCTTAGACTCAAAATCATAAAAATCATAGAAAAAGACATAGGCAGTAACATATCTGACATTTCTCATAGCAATTTTTTCTGCTATATCGCCTCAGGCAAGAAAAACAAAAGAAAAAAAATCAACAAATAGTACTGTATCAAACCAGAAAGTTTTTAAACAGCAAAGCAAACCATCAATAAAATGAAATGACAACCCTCTGAACGGGAGAACACATTAGCCAATAATACATCTGATAAGGGATTAATATCCAAAATTTATAAAGAACTTATAAAACTCAACCCCAAACAAAAACTTGTTTAAACAACACAAATCCAATTTTAAAATGGTCAAAGGACCCAAATAACCACTTCTTCAATGGGCACATATAGATGACCCATAGACATATGAAAAGATGCTAAATATCACTAATCATCAGAGAAATGCAAATTAAAACTGCAATGGGATATCACCTCACATATGTTAGAATAGCTACCATTAACAAATCAACAAACAACAAGTGCTAGTGAGGATGAAGAGGAAAGGGAACCCAAGTGCACTGTTGGTGTGAATGCAGACTGGTGCAGCCACTGTGGAAAGCAGTGTGGAGATACCTCAAAAACTTAAAAATGGAACTGCCTTATGACCCAGTGATTCCACTTCTGGAATATATGTGAAGAAACCCAAAACACTAATTTGAAAGAATACATGCACCCTTATGTTCATTGCAGCATTATTTATAATAGCTTAAATTTGGAAGCAGCGCAAGTGCCCTTCAGCAGATGAGTGGAGGAAAAATCTGTGGTACATTTACACAATGGAATACTATTCGGCCATAAAAGGAAATGTTACTTTTTGCAACAGCATGGATGGACCTGGAGAGTATTATGCTAAATGAAATAAGCTAGTCAGAAAACAAATACCATATGATTTCACATATATATGGAATCTAATGGACAAAATAAACTAACAAACAAAATAGAAACAGACTCATAGATACAGAAAACAGATTGACAGCAGTCAGAGGGGAACGGGGCTGGGAGGCTAGGCAAAAAAGGTGAAGGAATTAAGCAAAAAAAATAATACCCCCCCCAAAACTCATAGACATAGTTAATAGTATGATGATTACTAGAAGGAAGGGTTGTGGGGGAGGTAGAAGAGGATAAAGGGGTAATGGGAGGAGTCTCAGTCTGGGGTGGTGAATATACAATACAATATACAAATGATATATTATAGAATTTTACACCTGAAATCTATTCAATTTTATTAACCAATGTCACCTTAATAAATTTAACTTTTAAAAAATGTCAAATGGTGAACATTGACTTCACTTCAATGTTGACTTAGTAGCATTATAGAAATTATTGGTGATGAAAATAATGTGCTGTAAACCTATGTGATAAAAAAAATAATATAGCATAACTAGCAAAACTTGAGAGGTGTAGGAGAAGAGATGAACGGGAGGGTGAGAGAGCTTAAGTCCTCTCTTTTTAAAGCTAGATATTGTCTATAATGGAATCCTAGTTTAAAAAAAAAAATGTATGACTCCACACAACCAAATGTTTGCCTTAGTCATTTTTAAATCTTAGTGGGATCTATGAGAAAATAGTACCTCTTGTCATTGAAAAATATTTATTCAAACTTCAAAGTTTCTTTAGTTTTACCAGTTTCCTTTCCCTTTGCTGGAGAAAAGGAGGCCTAAGTCTTGCTTTCCCTCAAAGTGGGCTCATCAGTGCTCTTTTCCACAAGGCCAGACCCCACAGAGGAGTCCTCTCTTCAGCTGAGATATTTTCTCCCAAGATAACATTCCCCTTGGGGTCATCTCAGTGGTCCTGGGAGTCTCTAGTCATATATTATGTTCTTTAATGACTAGAGATGTTTATTGGACTAAAAAAAAAATCAATAAATACAATGCCTCTTGGCTATAAATAATAGCTAAGAAAATACTAACTCTATTATTTTTTGGACTCACAATTCAATATTAAAAACATTAAAATAGCTGTTCTAGTATCATCGTGTATCTCACGGGATGAAAGACTCTCGCCTTCTTGCCTTCAGACAAACACAGCATCACTGTCCCTATTTTACAAAGCATTAAGGTATGAAGGTGAAGTAATTTGCCCAAGGCAGAGGAAGGCAGGAAAGGTAAGGAACAGATACAAGTAGAATACTAGTCTTCAGGTTACTATCATAAAAAGAAATTCATGTCAACGCACTGGGGATAAAACTCCCCCCCTGAAGCAGGTCCTACATCTCTCATTGGGTGTTCCGGAAGCTGCACGGTAGAGGCATTCTAACCACGTGCTTTGGAGTCTGACTTGCATTTTATACTTAGCTGTCTCACTTTCTAGTTTACTGACTTTAAGTTCAGAAAGCCTCACTTTCCTCCTCTATAAAGTATGGAAAGCAAAGGTATTATTAGTTCACCAGGTTGTTGTAAGCATCAAGTGAAACAAAGCATGTAAAGCATTTCACAAGGTTCTGGCACATTACAAGTTCTCAACAAATGTTAATTACAGTGCATGTGAAAGTAATAACATATTTAATACCCCTCTCAACACTGATTTTCTGCTACAGTCGTGACTTGTTCATACAGTTCTGCAATATTTGACTTGTTCGGCTGCCTCTACATGAGCATCAAGCTACTTAGATGATGAGATCCATGAATTTAAGTGGATAGAAGGGGTGCCACCTTTACCCCTGTTTTTGATTTGGATCTTACCAACAGAGTACCCTCTCAAGGCCTGCAGAACAGACCTGCACATATCACATCAGCTGTATACAGTTTCTCTGGGAGGCAGAGCATGCCATTCAAAAGGCCTTTCCTCTGCAGGCAAAGCTGAGACATGGGAGACCACAGAAACAAGCTGGGGGTCCCCACAGTCCTTCCTCCTCAGAGTGTAGTTTCCCAACCTGTGCACTATGGATGGCCACCAGCCCAGAATGTCAGTATCCCCCATCCTAGGATACCATAAATATTGTCATATTGTCATATCTATTAGTACTTTTATGTGTAAAGAGTTGGTAAGAAATGCAGAATTAACTACCACTATCCAAGGATTAAGAACTATCAACTATGATTTAGAATCCTATTGCTAACCCTTCAATTCAAATTCCTTGATTGTAAACCAGCCCAGTCACAGACTGTTTGCCTCTCCAACGTGAGAATCTAAAAAAAAAAAAAAAAAAATCATATATATATTTGCTACTCTTAAAAACTGTGATAGTGACCAGGAAATGGGTTTCGTAATTAGATATGCAGTATCACTTAGCTTCTCCCTCAAAGTATGCTTTGTGACTCTGACTTATCTGACAACCCAAAGTTTCACTCCGGTCAAATGCCTCCCAACAAAACTGGCAGAGATGCCCAAAACCACAGCATTTTGAAAACACACACTTTAATGAAAAGCAACTTTTCTGTCAGCTCTTTCACATTTGAATAGAACAACAAAATACTTTCTTCTAATAAGTATAGAGAGTCTGACAAGATAATGATTTCTTCTTCCCTGGCACTAATCGCAAATATAATAATGTCTAAATATGATTTTTATCTTTAGACATTCTGTTATTGAGCAAAAACTAAACTCTTAGATTTACACTTTGTGTTTGTCTCTCTCAGTCACTAACTCAGAAATAAAGATGAGTGGGATGTGCTGAATGAACCAGACTCCTGCACGAAATGCTTTATGACAGATGACGATATATGATGAGAATACGAAAGCCTGATGATGATAGGTTTATTTATTGATTGTGAATAAAATTCATGAAGTGTGAAACTGAAAATAGCACTGGAGGGAATTGGGCAGGGAGGCCATCAGGAAGTGTGTGCACAACACAGAAGCGGACTAAGAGCTGCCTGATGGAGGCCAGTGTGGACGGGAAGGAGGTGAAAGGGAAGATGGTTTGACCTACTTGTCTTCTTTCTGCTTCTGCCTCCTTGGCACATTAGGCCTATGCAGTGACTGGGCGGTAAAGCAAAAAGGCATAGGAATTCAGAAAGCTGGTGTTCCAGAGCCAGCTCTGCCAGACCAGCTTTGCCACCTTGTGACCTTGGGCAAGAATCTGAATCCCCTGCCAAAGGGTGGGGGGAATCCCTCAATTTTCTTTCTCTGTAAAAGAAGAGGTTTTATTCATTGATCAACCCCACGGTGCACAGTGCTGAACCTAATAATGCCAACATGAGTAAAGTAAGGTTACTGGGACACTGTAGATATCTGCACGTAACTACAGTACAGGCCCCTCTCATGCAATGAAATATGCAGCCAACTTGGTACTGGGTCTTGCATTCCCAACATCCTTTAGAGGTCCAAATTCTACAGTGTCCAAAAACTACAAAATCACATTTTCCAAGCACTTGAAGATGCTAGCAAAAGTGGGCTAAAGAAGCAGCGAAATTTGAGAGCCTTTTTAACTCCCAGGCATAGGAAGGCCAGGAGGAAAGAATGCAGACCTGAGAAACCATTTGCATATCGCCAGATGATTTACATACTGGATGGAGCTAGCAGTCCCAGAAGTACCTTCCCCTGTGTTCTCCCTCACCAAACTCCTGCTGAGACAACTCAAAAACCCACCAAAGGGTTTTGCCCAAGGTACACACAATAATCTCACAAAATGGGAGCAGAAGAAAGGCTTCTCTTTGTTTTACTCATCCTCCTGCGGCCCCCCAGAAGTGAGCTCACAGGAACACCTGAATGACAGAGCCTCCTAAGAGGTGGTTCCCAGAGTCATGGCCGGTAGTCACTGAAGTAAAAAAATAATTGTGGCTCCACTCTAAGTTAGTGACAATACAGTCTTGAAGGAGATGTCCTTCATCTTCAAGGCTTGTTGAGATTTCATTTGAAAAACACAGGAGCTATATCATTTTCTAATGCTGCCTAACAAATTACCACAAACTTAACAGATTTATCATCTCACAATTTCCATGTATCAGGAGACCTAGTATGGGTTAGCTGGGTCCTCTGTCAAGGGTCACTGGCTGTTGGCAGAATTCAGTTCCTTGCAGTTGTAGGACAGAGGACCTCAGCCCTACAGACCACTACAGATTTCTGCCATGCAGCCGCTCTATAACATGGCAGTTTGCTTTCTCAGGGCCAGCGGAAGAATCTCTCTGACTACTTCTGTCTCTAACCTCTAGACCCTCCATTAAGAATTTACCTGATTGGGCCAGGCCCAATTAGAATAGCTCCTTTTTAATTGAAGTCAACTGACCAGGACTTTAATTACACCTGTCAAATTTATTCATCTTTGCCATATAAAGTAACATTGTCATGGGAATAACAGCCCATCACTTTTGCCAAACTCCGCTGGTTAGAAGCAAGTTACCAGTTCCACCCACATGCAAGGTGAGAGGATTATACACAGGCATGGTCTTTAAGGGTCATTTTAGAATTCTGCCTACCACAGAATTTCTCTTTGTATCCTTTTCTATGGTTTGTATATTTATGTTGTCTTCATTGTATAGGATTTTCTACTTTTGCTGGACAGTGATCTTCCAGAAGCAAGTCTCTCTCCCCCATCAGCCTTGTGCCCAGATTTTATCATTACTCCTCTGGAGTTTGGGAAAAAGAAGTTTTTACCCCCCTACTCTAGCAACTTCTTATTCCTTCTACTGTACTTTCACAGGAAAAAGAGCAAGAAAGTACAATAAAGACCTCTCGCAATCAACCCAAAATCCCCACAGATTACATGAAATTACCCTAAAGAAGGTCACCCCACACAGGGAGATTTTCTGCTGAAAGCACACCAAGCAGAAGAGGTTTTGTCCCCAGGGGAGACCACAAGAGGAGGCTCAGCCAACAAGGCATTGCAAATGCAGTGCCAACCATCAAATTGACACCTGCTCTTGTTTTAAAGTAAAACCAACTGCTTACCGCCTCCCCTCTGTGGCTTTATCAAGCCACCTGCAGTTCAGATCAGCAAGCTTCTTGACCTTACCCCACACTCTAGCACTGAAGGACTTAATTTCTCAACATTATATTTTCAATAGGAAAGAAGTTTGGGGTTAACAGAAGCCACAGTGTTTAAAAAAAAAATACCCACCATTTTTTTTCTGCACTCATTCCTGGCACTTTTCCATGCTCCTGCCTCTCCACCATCCCTTCTCCCTAGTATTTCTGGGTCATTGTTTGCATCCCTCCCGCTTTGCTAGATGGGGTTCAGCCATCACTTCGACCTATTGCCAAGGCTTTCTGCTATCCCTTCCCTGGGCCTGCCTCCAACACTCTCCTTAGTCCATACTATATTGATTTCCTAAAAGGAGAAGCCCTTTTTACTAATGAATAAATGATGCCAAATCACTCAGCAAGACTGAAAGAAAACACTCTTTAGAGAAAGAAAAAGGAAGTGAAAAAAGGAGAGGGGAGAGAAACGCATCAGAACCACCTAAAGACCACAGACAAATCAAGTGAATTTCTGAAATATAAAAGTAAATTTTCAGACTGAGATGGAATCTACTTTGGGCAGGGAAAAATGTAGGCCTAACAATAGCAAATAGAAGGAGGTAGTGATTGCATGACAAAGACCACATGTGGAAGCAGCAGTTTCTACGGGTACCATAGTGCCGTCGCTGTCCCGCTGTCCCAGCATTAACATGTCCTAGCCAATAACTTAAAACAAGTTATTGTCTTTGGACATCACTCAGTTTTTAAGAATGTGGGTCAGGTGGGCCTGGGATTGCATTCTAGTTCTTTACTTACTGTGTGATCTTTATCAAGTCACTCACCTGCTATAAGCCTCAGTTTCTCCTTTGTAAAATGGAAGCAGTGTATTCACCTCACAGCTGCTGCTGTGAGGATCACACTAGATATACGGTCTGTGATAGGATTAGCATGATGCCTGGTGTGTAATAAATGCTCAGTAGATGTTGTTGCTGCTGTTATCAAAACTTCCGGACCAAGGAGCAAGCGTCCCAGCATAATGCTGCTTGAATTTACTCTCCTGCCTCACATAAATGTTGTGGCCAGACTAGCTTTTTAAAATTTCATTTTCGAGGATTTTTTTCCAAATTAAAAATTTCTGGAACTTGTACGTTAAAACTCACTTGAGGCAGGAGCCATGGAAATATTGCTATGACTGAGGCATCTGCCCCCAGATCAGGCTCTTGTAGGTGGTTTTATTTGGGAACAAAGTTCTGTAGAAGCACGCTCGCAACTCAAGCACAGAGTAAAACTTGGGATTGTTTTTTATTTTTTCTGTATTTGTACAACTGACCAAGAAGGCCAAAAGAAACAGGGAAATCATAGGAGAAGCCCTTCTTGGGACTCGGGTGAGCCAAATCCACTCCATGAGCTCATTTGAAAACCTGAAATACACTAGCTCAAAGAAAGCATTAGGAGACAAGAGGGGCCATTCCTAATAATATAAATAAATAACCTTTAAAATCTTTTGAATATGAAAAACATTATTGATTTGGAAAGATTTCAAGCATACAGACAGCAAGTGAGATGCTAAGTGTCTTTTCTATAATAATCCTTGAACCGTAAACCAAGTCCAAGCCCTTTGGAAAGTGAGACCCCTTTCCGTAAACACACATACTGGCCTTTCTCACAAAGCATTGATATCTGGCTGCAGGTCATGAGCTGTTTTCCAGCTAAGGTCAAAAGTTTCCAGATATGAAGCAAATTGCAGAGAGCAAAGATAAGGCTTACTCAAGTTCTATGCATAGCTTGATTCCTGATAAGTGAAAGTTGTAGAACAGGAGTTCTCAGACTTAGTGTCCCTAAGAAATAAGCAGAGATGCTTGGCATCAGGACCCACACATTCAATTTTTACTCATTCAACAAAGATTTATTGAATGGCTTGTATGTCTGGCAGTGGGAATACAAACAAAAACTTATTGTCCAGTGGGGAAATGGACAAAAAAATAAATAAAATACCATTGCAATAGTGCAATGCTACTAAACTGTCATCATAGAGACAGCTCTCACTTTTTCTTGCAAGATCTTCCAAGAAATCAGGAAGTTAGGCCAAGGAAAGATGAGAACCAGCATTTATTGGACAACCACAGTGTGCCGGGCCATTTACATGCATTTTCCCATTTAATCCTGAGGCAGGTAATGTTCTCCCATGTCACAGGGGAAGAAAATAAGAGTTTAGCAGGTGCATTCCTCCTGTGAGTCTGAAGCCTAACTCTCTCTGCCTTCTAAGCCCATGTTCAGACCCAGCGGTTCAGACCCTCAGTCTGAATAATGACTTCATTCAAAACTCTACAGGTAGGAAACAGCACTAGAGTTTGGATAAGCTGGATTTTTTAGTTGGTCAGCACATTGTTATAGGGCATGGAGAGAGAAACTACTAAATGAAAAGAATACAGAAATTTATGCAAGGAAATGCTTTGGACAGAGAGATGGTGAAGTGCAAAGCAGATCCCCTCTCACTGGCCTGCAGGGTTTGTGTGGATACCCCTCTGGTAGTGGGAGAACTTGGCCACAAGAGGGCAGAGTGTACATTGAACAACCACAACAAAAATCCCAGTAGCCCTTTGTGAGAAAGAAGCCTAGTACTGCATGCTTCATTAACTGTTCCAGTGCTGACAAATATTCGCTGTCCTCTGTTCAGACAGGAAGCAGATAAGAGATTTTTATGCTAGATTATGGCACCTGATTTCTACATCTCAGAATATAATTTGTGGGAAGACGCTGATCAGTTCCACTCATTTCCAAAATCTTAGAATTATAAAGCTGCATGCAGTTTAATTAACGCTGGAACTTGAAGAGTAAGGCCTTTTATAAACTTTCTCACCAGCATGAGGTATTCAAGGGTGGGCAAAAGTAGGTTTAGAGTTGTAACACAAATAAATAATAGAGTAATTAATAATAATACAAGAATAAACTTTTGTGTACTCACAACTGTAAACCTACTTTTGCCAACTGAATATAGTGCAGTTAAAAAAAGAATAAGTCTATAATTTCAATGTCATATAATAGTCATACAATAGCAATAGTAATAGCAGTAGTGGGAGGTGGGGAATCAGCTTAGGGTTTGAGTCCTGGCTCTATTATTTACCAACTGTAACCTCAGTCAAGTCACTTAACCTCTATGAACCCCAGTTTCCTCATCTATAAAATAGAACCTACCCAATAGGTTTGTTATAAGGACTGAATCAGCCACTGACAATAAATACCTGGCACAGTTAACAGTCATTACTGCTAACTACTAAGTTGTGATAATTATGTTAATAATTTTAGGGGCACACCAATGCCACAGAGAAAGTAAAGCCATTCTGGATTTCTGGCTAAGATGGAGGCATAGGTAGATATGCTTTGTTTTCTCATGCCACCAAAAAAAGGACAACAACCAATTTAAAAACAAAAAACAACCAGAACTACCGGAAAATCGAACTGTATAGAAGTCTGACAACCAAAGAGTTACAGAAAAAAATTCATCCAGACTTGTAGGAGGGGCAGAGAGGAGCAGCCGGCGCAGAGAGGAGCAGCCAGGGCAGAGTGGGCATGCAGCAAGGCAGTGGTTGGCTGGCTGGCTGGGCAGTCCCACATTTGCAGGCAGATAAACTGGGAGGAACAACTAGGGAGGGAGATACAAAACCCAGGGTCCCAGCGTGGGGAAATAAAGCCTCAAAACCTGTGGCTGTAAAAACTTGTGGGGGTTGTGGTGGTGGGAAAAACTCCCAGTCTCACAGGAGAGTCCACTGGAGGGACCCACAGAGTGCTAGGATGTACACACACACACACACACACACACACACACACACACACACCTGGTAATCAGTACTAGAAGGGCCCAAGTCACTTGTGGGGAGTGGAGGAAGTGACTGGAAGCAGAGTGAGAGCCAAGCAAGTGGTATTGTTCCCCTTCTGACCCCTTCCCCCCATACAGTGCCTCAATGAAGTGGGTTGACCCACGTGGGGAATAGTTCAGGCTCTGCCCCTTACAACATAACAGGTGTGCTAAGATGAAGCAATATGGCCCAAATGAAAAAAACAAACAAACAGATCAAAACTACAGAAAAAGAACTAAGTGATGAGGAGATAGCCAACCTATCAGATGCAGAGTTCAAAACACTGGGAATGAAGATGCTCAAAGAAATGATTAAGTATGGTCGCAAAAATAAAAGAAAGAAGTGAAGGTCATACAAAGTGAAATGAAACAAAATATACAGGGAGCCAACAGTGAAGGGAAGGAAACTGGGACTCAAATCAATAGTTTGGAACAAAAGGAAGAAATAACATTCAACTAGAACAGAATGAAGAAACAAGAACTTTTAAAATATGAGGAGAGGAGAGGCTTAGGGACCTCTGGGACAGCTTTAAACATTCCAACATCTGAATCATAGGGGTGCCAGAAGGAGAAGAGGAAGAGCAAGAAATTCAGTACTTATTTGAAAAAATAATGGAGAACTTCCCTATTCTGGCATACAAGGAAATAGACATACAAGCCCAGGAAGCTCAGAGAATCCCAAAGAAGTTGGACTCAAGGAGGAACACACCAAGACACATCATAATTACATTACCCAAGATTAAAGATAAGGAGAGAATCTTAAAAGGAGCAAGGAAAAAGGAGAGAGTTACAAAGGAGTTCTCATAAGACTATCAGCTGATTTCTCAAAAGAAATCTTACAGTCAAGAAGGGGTTGGAAAGAAGTATTCAAAGTTATGAAAGGCAAAAACCTACATCTAAGGGTACTCTATCCAGCAAAACTCTCATTTAGAATGGAAGGGCAGATAAAGTGCTTCCCAGACACGGTCAAGTTAAAGGAATTCATCATCACCAAGCCCTTATTATATGAAACGTTAAAGGGACCTATCTAAGAAAAAGAAGAAGATCAAAACCATGAATAGTGAAATGACAACAAACTCACAGCTATCAACAACTGAAACTAAGAAACAAAAACAAACTAAGCAAACAACTAGAACAGGAACAGAAGGACAGAACTGGAGATCACACGGAGGGTTACTGGCAGGAAGGGGAAGGAGAGAATGGGGAAAAGGTACAGGGAATAAGAAGCATAACTGGTAGGTACAAAATAGACAGGGGGAGGTTAAGAATAGTATAGGAAATGGACAAGCCAAAAGAACTTATATGTACAACGCATTGCACAGGACCTAATAGACTGAGACATAAAAAACTGAGACATGAACTAAGGTAGGGCCAGGGGGAGAAAAAGGGGAGAAAAAAATGGGACAACTATGGTAGCATAATCAATAAAATATACTTAAAAAAAAAAAGTAAAGCCTTTCTACCAGATGTCTTGACTTACTGATGTCACAGATCCCTGCACAGTACTCATCATGCCCTCTTTTGCATCACAAAGGAGAGGCTTCTCTCCTTCAATGGAAGGCCAGCCGTTAGTCTGATTTGTGAATATTGGTCTTCCCCCTCTTTTCAGGCCCCTTTTGTTCCCACATTGAAACATGTTCCAGTCCCTTCTATATTAAAAATGAGTATTAGTAAACAAAACCAAAATATCCCCCCACACCCCATATGTCCCTGGAATTCCTCAACCTCTCCCTCTTTGTTGCAAAACTCATGGAGCTTTCTAGAACCCAAGTCCTCCTTTCCTCCTTGTCCACTTACTTCTCACCCATTCCAGTTGGACTGCTCCCAGAGCGTTCCCGTCAGTACCGTGGGCATGGCCTCTGACCTCCGTGAACACTCCAAGTTCCTTACCACTGGGCTGCTCATCAGCTTGTGCTCCAGGCAATCTTTAGAAACACTGCTGTCCCTCAGGCTCAGTAACACCAAACTCTTCCTCAGTGTTCCTGACTGACTGTGATTTCCCTACACAAACTATAGATACCAGAATTTTCCAGGCTCTGTCTAAGGCCCCCTTCTTTTCTGATGCTACATCCTCTTCAGTGCTCTATCCAGTCCCAAGGATCCAGGGGTCATCTCCACATCCCCAGTGTTCCAGAGCTTTAGGCCCACAAACATTTCCACCTAGATGTCTCATAGGTACCTTAAACTCAACGTACACCAGACTGAATTACTCCTCCTCCCACCACCTGCCACCCACACAAATGACCCTACTTCTTCAACAGTCTCTGCTATGAAATTTGTGCCCCCATGCACCAGGTATTTAAGTCAGAAATTAGCAAGCACTCTCACACTTTTCTCACCTTTTTCCCTCACATCCAATCAATTGTGATTCCTGTCCATTCTACCTACTAGACTTTTTTTAAATCTCTTCCCCTTATTTCTCCACTGGCCTCATCAATCTAAGACACATTACCTTTTGTCCGCCCTTCTCCATTCTCGTCTTTACACTATAGTTGTGGAAGGGAGAGGTTTTAAATGCCAACTTTACCATTTGAAATCCTCTATTGATTACAGTTCTTTGGGTAAAAGTCAGAATCCTCAGAGACTTATAAATTTCCCTTTTTCCTCTGGCCATTTCCCATCTCTTCAACCTTGTCTCACACCACTCTTACCTTTTCTTCAGCTTCCAAAAGTTCCCTTTCCTCTCATCTCAAAAAAAAACAAACAAACAACAAAAACCAAAAACAAACAAAAAAACCCCACAGTTGGCTAACTTGCTGTGAATCTATTGTGTGCCAGGCACCATGGGAATTTCATAGCTGCATCAGTCACAGTCCCTGCCCTCCTGCCCTCCAAGATTTTCCAGTCATGGGGAAAGAGGAGACCAACTAGTATCTATATACATTAGTGTAAAGTAAAATGCATTGCACAGCATTAAAAATATACATGTGGGGACACTCAGAAGAGGAAGTGAGTGGAGATTTTTTAAAAAAAAGTACAGGGAAGGCTTCAAATATGTGGTCTGTGTGGGCCACCATGTAGGATGGGGAAGACTGGCTGTTCGCAGGAATACATGGGAAGACCAATAGTCTAGAGGATGAGTAAAAGAAGAGACATAACAGTTATGTCAAGTTGATCAGGGGGCAATGTATCAAGGAAGAAGTGTATTCAAATGCTGCAGATACAGAGGACACGGAGGCACTTGAGCCTGACAGCCAAAGGCCACTGTGAACCTTTGGGGAAGTAGTTTCTGCAGTGGGGTATCTGTAGAAGCCAGAACACAAAGGGAAAAACTGCTGGTATGAAAGTGAAGGCGGGCTGTAATGTTCTATGCAAGAAGGTTGGTAATAATAGAAGAAAGAAGCTTGAGCATTTGGTATAACTTATCACAGCTAGGATGAGGCAGAGTCCCAACTGGGATTATATCAAACTAGCATTTGTTTGTGGTCTCTTCAGACCACAGAGAGTTGGTGGGAACCTCAGAAAAGGGGACATAAAAAAAGAAGAGTGTTGACATCTTCGGCTCACCTGGGGAGGCCCTGCCCAGCCCCTGGGAGCAGCCTGGGGGCCAACAAGAGGCAGAGACAGCGAGCCCCCCTCTCAGCACCAGCTGTAAAAAGTGCAGAACAACAGAATCTGGTTGTAAAATTTAAGGAGATCAGACACTATAAAATACTTTGTAATGTGCCATTGAGGCGACCAAATAAGAGGCCTGAATAAATTTATATTCCAATTGCTAAACATTACAGTCAATTTAAAAACCCACAAAAGTTTTGCTGAACAACTATATAAATTAGAATGGATCTGTCGCATTGCACAGGACCTAATAGACTGAGACATAAAAAAATCAGAGCAACTCCCTCTCACCTGTTAAATCATCTTGAAATAGATCTGCCAGTGCAACTCTTCATTTTCTTTCCTTTCAAAAAACAGAGGTAATTCTCAGGTTAATGTGAATTTTATTTATTATTTATTCACATTTTTTCTCTCTCAAGACAGTAAAGACTAAAAGCTGTCAGGGTCAGGAATGTATCACACCGGAACCAGTCTTCCTCCCTCCGAAGTTCCCTACCTGACTTTTCGGGATGTTTCTCCTCCTTGAGCAAAGGTGGAATTAGCAGCTGGTGGCTATCTTATAGAAGCTGAAATCAACACATACGTATGCATACTTACATAGTAATGAATACACACACAAAATACAAACTGAGGAGTGAGAAACTAGGCCAAGAGCCAAAGAAAGAAAACACTGCGTCTGTTCCTGTTACAGATATGATGAGATAATTTGGGCATGCTCCCTTTTGCGCTGTTCCTGTTTCCATTCCAAGTCATTTGATGGCTACAATTACAAAACATGCACTGAAGCAGTAGAGAGGTGAGGAAGAGTGATCTTTTTTCCCCTCAGGTGTTTATTCATATTTATGAACCAGGAATTAAGGAATAAAGCAAAGCCTAGTGCTTATATTATCTCACAATAATACTATGAGATACATATGATTATTTTATCCCTATCTTTCAGACATAAAATCTGAGATCTAGAGAGGTTAAGTAATTTGTTCGATATCACACAGCTAGTGAGGGGCAGTTCTGGGATTTGAACTCTGAACACACCATACAGAAGACAGCTGCAGTGTGGGCAACTCAGGAGAAGATATGAGACTAATTCCCTCCTCCTCTAAAGATGGCCCTAAAGTGGGGAGAGGTTAAAGGTGGATTCCTTGTCTGTTTCTCCCACTAAATATTAGAAATTCTGAAGAGAAACTTCATCTTCCCATTCCAGTAGCCTACTTAAAATTCTATGTCCAGGTAGAGCAAGATTATTGGATGGATGGAGCATTAAGTCTTAAAGAATATCCAAGGGCAGAGAAGTTCAGTCAAGCCTTATTGGAGGCTAGAATCTCTTCCATCCTTATTGTTAACTGAAAAATTCCTCTTGGCTTCCTTTGTTCAAATCCCCTGCAGAGAGAGAGAGAAAGAGAGAGAGAGAGAGATGAATCCAGTTCAATGTCTCTAAGCCTGACCACAGCACCAGCTTATGCAGCATTTGCTCTAGGGTCACAAGCCTACCCCTGGACCATAAGGTATAAGGAGGCGGAGCGGGAGGGTGGATCTTCTTACACAGCAGGAGAGTATGAGCTGTGGTCAAGCCCTGGATTTCCCTCAGAAATGTGGAAAGGAAAGCAGGATGGACTGAAATGGACAGGGTGACCTATCTTATTAAGAGGTAAAATACCTTGCCCAGGTGTTTCAATTACTTGCCTTATGTATGGATGGGAAAAATAGGAATCAGTAAGGTCACAGGACTTGCCCAAGGTCACCTAAAACTTTGTTGTGGCTGAACTAGGAGTAGAATGTGAACCCTTCTGTCTCCCAGTCTACTGCTTAGTCTTCCAGAAGTTAACCACCCGAGAAAGCAAGGAAAAGAAAGGGCTCGGGACACTACTCAGAAGAGCACAGTCACATGAGAAGGAAAGGTAAAGGTAGTTCTACTGTGTCCGTGACGCTAAGATTGAAGTTGGCCATCCCATCCAGATTCCACTCTAGGCTTAAAAACCTAAGGGAGCACCAGGGGGCAGGGCATGAGTATATGCGCTTTGGTGGGGGCAACAGTATTTTCTCTCTGCCAAATCCAAAATAATTATAGATATGAGTTCTTCCGATTATAGATCCAATACCTTGCTCATGTCTTTTTTTTTTTTTTTAATACCACCTCCATAGGAAGTCATAGTAAGAACCTAATCTCCTTTGTGCCACGTGGGGGCAACACCAACATGTTTGATTTATTGAGACGTCCCACCTGTCTGCCTTCCGAAAGCGAAGAAGTTGCAGCTCTCAAGGCCACCTTCTCGTCTTTAAAGGGTGGCAGCAAACCTTCAACCTGCCTTACTACTGAGAGCTCTGGACATGTTTACATATTTGCTTATTTAAAGTCGAATCGTTTTCAGATATTTCAAGACAAGGGAAGGCAAGTGCCAGCTATGAAGACTGGCTTGTAAGGTACTGGGTGAAATGTCCCATAGGGGAGGCCAGGGGATTCTTTGTGCAGACAGACCACAGCTTCCGAGAGGATCTCCATAGACAAAGGCAATACAGTTCAGAATGACCAGCAGCAACAGGAAATCGCAGCATCTGTCACCTGGCCTCTCTAAAGGGTGGAGAGGCAACATTCCAAAATCCACAACAGCAGCAAGCACTGAGAAGGTGAATAGGGAAGCAAGGCACCATCTACCACGGAGACATGCAGGGTAAAACTCCAGGCCTGGGCAGATAACCAACAAGAACAAGCCAAAGCCAAGCATAAAGAGACTTGGAGGCTCAGGTCCAAGGGACAAGTTGAGGGTCCAACTGAAGCGGTCCTTTTCTACCTGTTGGGCTAGTTTGATACCTGGGCCCTTCCCAAGCAGCCTCAAACTTTTCTCCTGACTGCAGATCCCTATAAGCCTATGGACTTCTCACCTGAGTGCTCTGTAGGCACTTCATCTCCACATGTCAAAATTCATCAACCTCCCTCCAAGTCTAGCTCTTCTTTCTTTGAGTCCTTTATCAGAAAAATGTGATCGTCATATCCCCCAGCAGACAAGTGAGATCCCTCAAAACAGTCCAGACTCTAGCCTTACCCCACCATCGTTGCCCAATTGGTCCCAGGCATACTACTTCAGATCTATCCCCTTCCCACCAACTCAGATCAGGCCCCTCAAAATCTCTCACAACTATGGTAACAGCTCCCTAACTGGTCTCCCTGCCTCTGACAATCTCCTTCCAAAGCACCTCCATACCACCTCCAGAATTAGCTCTCTGAAACTCCAATCTGACCCTGCCACCTCTCTTTGTAAACTTCAAAATAACAAAACATAAACTACATAGGACAGATTTGAAAGTCCTTGTGCTCACGCTCATACAAGTTTCCATCTTTCAGCCTGACAAACTCCTTTACATTCTCAAACATCAAAGTCAAATGTCACTTCTACCATGAGAGCCTCTCTCTGCAATTGCTTCCACCCCCCTCACTGCTCTCCTTAACTAGTTAATTCCATTATCTTTTGAGTGCCCTTTGGGCATTAGAGGAAGTCATCAGGAGAGGGACCCACGGATCCCTTTCTGAGCCCTGGAGGGACACAGGCAGCAGGAAAGTTTGGGGAATTCAGCCAGCCAGGCAGGACACCAGAAAGAGACCAGGGATGGTCAGTCTTGAATTTTTCTAAAAACAATCCTTACAGACTGAGACATACCTTCTCTGCCTTTCTCCACCCAGGCTGAGCCTGAGCTCACACCTGGTACTATTACAGTACTTACCCCTCCATGGCAAGGAAATGGAAAATGTGCTTGCTGTGCCCGGGGGATGATGCTCAATAATTCCCATATATAGTTAACTCTTGAACGACGGGGGATGAGGGGCTGGGGTGCTGAAACTGTTACAGAAAACCACCCCCACAGTCCCAGGGGTCTTGTTACTTAGGTTCTTTATGCCCACCGCCATATTAGGAGTTCAGTGCCAGAGTTTGGTAAAAAGGAAAGGAATTATTTATTTAAAAGTTGTACAGGTTTAGAATAATGGTGAAATTCTGCCGTTAAATTTTTCCTCCTTCAGAAGCAAAGATACACCTACAAACACACAGTCCTTCCTGCCCCCTTTTGCCCAGTCAGGCCAGCCTCAGAGCATGCCAGTCAGACATACCGCCTTCCAGAAGAAAACAAACAGAAGTCTGCAGCTCTCTTCTCCCAGTTCCTCCCAGTGATCCGTGCTCAGCTGGGCAGGTCTCCCGCGGTTCCCAGCACCATCAGCTGTGTCGCCACGATTTCCAGTTCTTAATCCAAAACCACGTGGCACCTTCTCGTGGCTGACTGGTGAGAGCCCTTGCAACCCCCTTTTCACCCACTTGGTCCTACAAGGTTTCCACACTGTCTCCACCCCACATCGTGGCCCCGCCTTTTGTTTAAATCCCAGACTGGATCCTCATTTCCATTTCCAACTCCTCCCACACTGGGTTACATCTGCCAGCAGTCTGGTTTCTTTGGCTTTTCTTGGTTGCCACGGTTAGCCTGGGCAAGCATGGCCCTGTGATGCGGAAGCTGCCTCCAAGCCTCCTAGCCACTCTCACAGGTATAGGAAGCCCCTCCAGCTACAATGCATCATGGGCTAGAGTCATGCCCATCCCCCTGGCTCCACAGAGACACAGGTTTTAATATTATTAAAATACTGGCCAAGTCCTTCAGATATGCAAAGTAGCTCTCAATGGCCCTGCTCCCTTCCTTCATTCCCCAAGCGATAGCTATGGGGCTTTTCTCCATTTTAGGGGGGACCTTTAGTTTAGCACCCTGTTATAAAACCCCACTGGTTGAAAACCCACATATAACAAATCAATCCTCCACATCCAAGGATTCCCAAACACAGATCTAAAATAGTGGTTGAACCCAGAGATGTGAAAATTGAATCAACTATATAGTTATTGAAAAAAAAAAAACTGCATATACAAGGACCCACACAGTTCAAACCCCTGGTGTTCAAGGGTCAACTGTATTATTTCATGAAGACTCATAACAATCCTATGAGGTAGGTATTATTATTAACCACATTCAATATGAGGGATCTGCGACTAAAAACAAATAAGTAACTTGCCCAAAGTGATTATAATTCATAAACAGTAAAGCCAGGAAACAAATTCAGGCCTTCTGATTCTGGAGCCAAAAATTCTAAGACATTAAACAATATTGGCTGCATCTATTAAATGATCTAGACCCACCATGTTGTTACATTGCACACGGAGCTATACCAGGCATAACTGTGTTTAGGCTTAGGGTAAGGAGTGGTAGAGAAATAAAATAGGCCATTATTATGTAAGGACTAACACACAAAAGCACAGGAAAGTTAGGGTACATATCCTTTCTTGAGGTCAGGGATATTCCTGTGAACAGGCCACTGGCAGATGGGAATTGTGCACGGGCGTGAATGAAGAAGAGGAATAGCGCAAAGAGAGTCACTCTCGCATTCTGTTCAGGACCCACGTGCAGTTGCACAGGGTTATAGTGAAAAGGGAGGGGAGACCATGAGTCAGGAGGCTGGAGAGGGTCCCAAAGCCAGAGCTCGAGTTGGGCCTCCACCCTGGAGGCAAAGAGGGCTACTGAAGAATGTTGAGTAAGCAAGTGTTTTGATCAGACTTTGAAATTTTGACCTTGACTTCTGTGAAAAGAATGAACTGTAGGAAAACGAAAGGGGTATGCAGAAAAACCAGTCGGGAGGCCATTGCGGCAGTGAGAGAAAGATAGCAGGAGTGGTGACAGGGGAGATGGGGGCACACAGAGTCCAGTGATGACGAGAGAAAATGGACAAGATCTGGTGACTGATTGGCTAAGAGGAAAAAGGAGAAATCGAGAAGGGCTCCTTGGTCACCTGCGTGGATGGTGGCGCTCTTCGCTCAGATGGGACGCCTGGCAGGAGGAGCAGCGGGGAACGGGGCGGGATAGTGATGAGCGCAAAGTGCAGCCCTGGGTTGGAAATGTGTCAGCAACTCACTGGATATGCCTAGAGGGCAACAGGGCAGACACTGCACTTTAACTGCACAGCTGTTGCTGTGCCCCATTTTTTTTCCCACTTGGATTACTAATCATCCAGGGCCAGGATCAATATCTTAACAGTCTTTTAATTCTCAATACCTAGGTCTCTAGGCCACTTACATGCTTGATGAGCAGACACAAGTAGATATAGATTGAAGGGGGAATCCACAAGGAGGAGGAAGGAAGAAGGAGAAGGGATAAACACAAAAACCACCACCGAAAAGCAGGAAAAAGAGGAAGACAGTAGTAAGTCTAAAAACAACTCTGATCAGTAATAATAAACTTGACGAGATTTGGGAAAGAAGATCTTTTTCACAAGTAATTTAAAAACTAGGAGCACCAAGAAAGAATGGAATAGAGAGACATGATGATTGATAAAGTGTTGAAAAGGCACAGTTGTATAACAAGAATGTATTTCTCTCAAACTTTACTGAAAATGAGTCAGTAAGAACAAAGCTATGGCACTGATAGTGACAGAAATAGATAATTTACATAAAGTAATTATCATAGCTAAGACTAGCTGCATGCCTGAGGCATAACCCACCACCTTAAACTTCATTTACCTATCAAACACTGCCTGCCTTAAGGACTCATCAGGAATGTCTCAACTCTGCAGATTTTTGTTTTGTTATCTCTAAAGCTACTCCCTTTAGAGATAGCTTTAAAGGCTAATAATGTATTCATTCCACTTCAGAAACTTTGAAAGTGGTAGAGTAAATGAGAAGAAATAATACTTTGGGGTTTGGGAAGAGATGGGACAGTGGCACGGGACATGAAAGGGAATGTCACAAGGGCCTGTAAGCCAGGACAGGGAAAGAATACAAGGTCAGGGTGATGGGCTCCATGCGTGCCGCGCGGCGCACGGGGGAGCGCCGTGGGTCGCCGCTGGTCCCTGTTCCAGGCAACAACTGCCACGGGGGGTGGGGTACGGAGCGCGTCGAGGGGAGCGCGGGGCTCTGGGATCTGAGGGTTACTGTCCGGGGCCAGCTGAGACGGGACCAGGGACTCTGATTCACACAGAGCCCGTCCTGGGGGTGTCACGGATGGAGGGAATAAACACCAGTCCTCGCAAACATGTCTCTGTTTGCCAGGAGAGGGGACGTGGCACATCCCGCTGGGGGGGAAGGCCCTGAACCCCTTTGTTCAAAGGCTTTTATTGAAAGGGTTTTCAGTGGGGCCAGGTAACAGGAATGCACAGGTTATCTCATTACATCAGTATGTTAACCGTTTACAGAGAATGGATGATGTTTTGAAGAAAACAAATGGCAGGAACACACCGATTTAGAGGGGTCTGAGAGGAGACTAGTAAACAAGAGAGACAATTAAACATGAGCGCACAGTAAACATAAGAGCGCCAAAGGATATAGGGTTAGGGTCTGTGAATAATGTAAATTTCCTTCCCAGCATGAGCTGGCTATAATAACTTCTGAGGGAAAAACAAAGCATACTTTTAAGACTTTACTTTTAGGCCAGTTTTCCCTGGGAACCGCCAGATCTGGTTTAGGGCTGTCTCCGGTACTGTTTTGAGCCTGAGCCAGCCAAGAGACAGGGAGACTTCTTTCGGATGGATGGAATGAGGATTCCGGCCACGCCCAGGCCGAGCTGAGAGGTGCGGGCCTTTTTGCCCTTTCTCCGTGTCCCCCATGCCCATGTCAGCTGCCCATACCGGCCGATATCTGTCTTAGGCTGTTTTTCTCCTCATGAGAAAAATTTACCCACCATCAACAAGCAGCCATCACAGGGTCATGCAGGTTCATGCGAAGCAGGGTATGGGCTGCATCCCTGCCAGGAGGACAGATTCCATCTCCTCAGTGGCCTGTTTTTCCACGGCCTCCCTGATTATTTCCAGCCTTGCGGCCCTCTTGCCTGTTGGCAGGGTCACATTTGCTGAAACCAGACAGGATGTTTCCCAACACATGTGCAAAGAGTTTAAGGGTCAGTCTTTCTACCCCATTTTTACTCAGAGGGAAATTAGACCCCATAAATCTAAACTTGTTATTTCTTCATTTAAAACCCTTCAACATCTTTGGGTTGCAAAAACCAGAGGGGATTGACTCAATGGAAGAAACTGCTGGAGCCCCAAGTGGTTCCTCTTAAAGAACCCACACATGGACTCACCTACTCAGACATACTCCCTCTGGGCTCCAGCACCAGGGTGGGAGTTTGAAGGGCACCAGTGCATACGGGGAGAGGCTGAAGTGTCTGGCACCAAGGTAAGCAGAGACCACTTTTCCTTTTCTGAGTCCTCCTCCTGCAGAGCCACTGAGCCAGCAGATTGGTGCCATATTTGAGATTCTATCAACCTGGCTAACATTGTTTGACCTGCCTTAAAGATTTCCAGAGACTCCGCCCCACCCAACTTACAGGCCCACCCAAGCTACTTTTCCATATGAATGATTGGTCTTGCCTCATTCCTCACAACTTCCTAAATCCTATCAAACAGGCAACAGCTGGCCTTAATGAGCTCAAGGCCAGGCACTAGCAGCAGCCAAATTAATTTCACAGCTTGGCTTCACCTAAGCTCAGAAAAAGTAGCAGCCTTCAAAGACTGCTTTATAGCTCAGGAAGTGTGGTCTTGGGCAACACGCAGGTGGGGGCTGACCTTGACCTGCACCACCTGGGAAATCCTAGGGCCAGCATACCCAGTAGGCAGCTACAGACCACTGTGGAGCACTACCTTGCCCCTGAAAAGCTGATTCACCATGGAGGGTGGAGATTGATGATAAGTGGTCACAGTCAATCATTGCAACTGACTGGCCTGGGTAAATGCCTTCCATTGATCTGCCAACAGCAACCAAGTCTCAGCCACAAAAGGAGAGTGTACTCAGCCCACACAATGGGTGCACCTCAAATACACAGCTTGGCCAATAGGGGAGGCTGTGCCACTGGACCCTACAGGACACCTACCACATTAGGCCATGCTACCAAGACACGGAGTCAAAGAAGCTGTACCTAATATATAGAAACAAACACAGGGAGGCTGCCAAAATGAGGAGACAAAGAAACATGGCCCAAGTGAAAGAACAGATCAAAGCTCCAGAAAAAGAGCTAAACAAAATGGAGATAAGCAATCTATCAGATGCAAAGTTCAAAACACTGGTTACAAGGATGCTCAAGGAACTTAGTGAGGACCTCAACAGCATAAAAAAGATCCAGTCAGAAACAAAGGATTCACTAATTGAAATGAAGAATAATTTGCAGGGAAACAACAGCATAGATGAAGCTGAGAATATCAAATAAATGATTTAGAACATAAGGAAGCAAAAAACAGCTAATTGGAACAACAAGAAGAAAAAAAGAACCCAAAAAATGAGGGCAGTATAAGCAGCCTATAGGACAACTTCAAGAGGTCTAACATTCGCATTATAGAGATGACAGAAGGAGAAGAGAAAGAGTAGGAAATTGGAAATCTATTTGTAAAATAATAAAAGAAAACTTCCCTAATTTGGTGAAATAAATAGACATGCAAGTCCAGGAAACACAGAGAGTCCCAATCAAGGTAGACCAAAGAGGACCACATGAAGACACATCATATTAAAATGTCAAGGGTTAAAGATAAAGAGAGAATCTTACAAGCCACAAGAGGAAAGCAGAGAGTTACGTACAAAGGAGTTCCCATAAGACTCGCAGCTGATTTCTCAAAAAAAAAAAAAAAGGGTTTCAGGCAAGAAGGGGCTAGCAAGAAGTATTCACAAAGTGATAAAAACCAAGGACCTACCCAGCAAAGCTATCATTTAGAATGGGAGGGCAGATAAAGTGCTTCCCAGACAAGGTGAAGCTAAAGAAATTCATCATCACCAAGCCATTATTTTATGAAATGTTACAGGGACTCATTTAAGAAGAAGATAAAACTATGAACATGAAAATGACAATAAACTCACAACTATTAACAACTGAATCTAAAAAATGAAAACAAAAACAAACTAAGTAAACAACCAGAACAGGAACAGAATCATAGGTATGGGACTGGAGGGTTATCAGCTGGGAGGGGGAGGAGAAGAAAGAAGGAAATGGTACAGGGATTGAGAAGCATAATTGGTAGGAACAAAATAGACAGGGTGAGGGGGTGTTATTAATAGTATAGGAAAGTGAGAAGCCAAAGACTTTATGCACATGATCTATGGACATGAACTAAATGTGGAGATTGCTGGATGGAAGGAGTATACTGGGCAGAGGGTGATAAAGGGAAGAAAAAAATGGGACAACTGTAATAGCATAATCAATAAAGTATGCTTAAAAAAATAAAAATAAAGTCCTTCAAAAGGTACCAGTAACTTTGGATCAGTTACAAACTCTTCAACCTGAATGAAACCCTACATGCCTCCCTTTCCCTGTCTTTCCACCCATGATCTGGTTCTTATCACTGCTGCCTTAGTCAATGTTGAAACTAAGACTAAGCCACACTTGGAAGGGAGGTAGTTGGAAACTAGACTGGTTTTCTATTGCTCTGTAACAAATTGCCACAACTCAGCAACATAAAAAACACATTTATTATCTCACAATTTCTGGGAACCAGGAGGAGCCTGGGGACAGCTTAAATGGGCCCTCAGTTGAGCATGCCACAGGCCATAATCAAGGTGTTGCCCAGGATTGGGTTCTCCTGGAGGTTCAGCTGGGGAAGTATTCACTTCCTCATGCTCCTGGTTTTGGGGAATATTCAGTCCCTTCAGGCCATAGGATTCTTGGCAGCTTGTTTGTTCAAATCCAGAGACACAGAGAGAGACTCTAGCAAGATGCATGTGACAATGTTCTGTAATCGCATAAACATGATCATACACAACCCTTTGTTTTTGCCACATTCCGTGGGTTAAAATCAAGTCACAGGTGCTGCTCACACTCAGGAGGGTGGGATTATACAAGGGTGTGAACACCAGGAGGTGGGGGATCACAGGGTCACTTTATGTCCATTCACCCACAGGGTCTGTGGTTTATAGCCTACTGTCTGCACTAAAGCTTGGGAAAGTCTTCCCAACAAGCAGGACTAAGGTAGGAAGAGAGGGTGTACAGTTGTCTGCCATCTTCCAACATAAATGTTAAACACAATGCTTTAAGGATTTTTTTTTTTTTTCTCTTACTAGACTGGAAAGTCTTTGGAGGGAGGTACCATAATTTTTATAGAAACTCTAGCATCATGCCTGACACACAGCATATCCTCACTACAAACTTGCGACAATGAACAGACACACTGGTTTGGGGGTACACTGGTAACTATTTAAAAATCTAGCCCTGGCTAGTGTGGTTCAGTGGACTGAGCGCCACTTGTGAACCAAAGGGTCGTCGATTCGATTCCCAGTGAGAGCACAGGGCTGGGTCACGGGCCAGGTCCCCAGTAGGGGGTGCGTGAGAAGCAACCACACATTGATGTTTCTCTGCCTCTCTTTCTCCGTACCTTCCCCTCTGTCTAAAAATAAAATAAGTAAAATCTTTTCTAAAAGTCTATATAAATTATCTTCAATGTGGTGTTTTTCTCTCATAAATTTTGTAGAAGTACTGGTGATTGTTTTGCCTATCTCAACCCCTGGATACAGGCAGAGTTTCAGATTATAAGCTGTCTCAGAAATCCTGTCTTTCATATGTTAAACACTCCTACTTATGAAGTGGTATTCTAGTTAATATTTGGTTGATCACAAATAAACTGTGTCAAGGGCCAAGATTTGTAAATATTATCTAATTTAAAGGCCTCTATGCTATAGGAAGGGAGACAGCTCGTGGAGATACTCTTGCACAGATTTGGTCAAACTGTAAATCACTTGAGGAGGGGAGGGGAAAGGTTGGATTTTGGCTCTAGCTTTCCAGTTCACTCTTATTTTCCTTGAGGATCTATAACCTTCTAGGCCATCCCCAACTTCACAATCAGAAGACACATGTGAAAGCCTTTGCAATACGACCCTTTGCAGAGAGAAATGAGAACCATCTTCAGTTGAAAAATAACAAGTAGAAAGAAAATCCATTGACTTAACCTTCCATATGTGTAATACATTAAATATTCTACACAAATGTTTAATTTGTTGTTTCCTTCTGTGCATGTGCCGATTAAACTCCTATTACATGGTACCCCTGTAATGCCAATTGGTTCAATCTCATTGGTCTTTTACAAACCAACAGACGAATGTGGTCTGCAGGAGTATAAGACAAGTGGTGCAGCATGACAAGCCCTGCAAATTAAAAAAGGCTTATAAACCATTACATTTTGGTATCTCCTGGAAAATCAAGCAAATTGAAAACTCACATTCACAAATGCAAAAATAATCTTTGTGCGCAACAAACTCCACCTGAAACCAAAAAGATTTTCAGTTTTATTCCTCATCCCAGAGTTCTAGCAGAATAAAGTCAAAGACAATTCGTTATGTTTTGTTAAAGTATACAAAACAAAACAAAAGGCTCATGCCTACAAGAAGTTAACAACCTAGAAGGAGAGCCATAGGATACATTAGTAACTAAATCAATATTGAGTCATCTTGAATGTTAGGTGTTTTGGTAGGCAGGCTGGAAAATATCCCCCCAAAACTATCCACATCCTAATCTCTGGAACCCGTGACTACTACTTTATGGGGCAAAAAGGACTGCAGGTGTGATTCAATAAGGATCTCATGATAGATTATTCTGCATTACTGGCATAAGCTTTAAATGCAAATGAAGTGTCCTTATGACAGGGAGACAGAGGGAGATTACATCCATGCACACTCACACGAGAGAAGGCAATGTGATCACAGAAGCAGAGATTAGGGTACACGGCCACAAATCAAGGATTATGGACAGCCACCAGAAGTTGTTGGGGGCGCAGAATAAATTCTTCCCTAGAGCCTTACTCAAAAGGGAGCACTGCCCTGCCTACACCTTAATTTCAGTTTAGAGAAACTGACTTGGGATCTCTGGCCTCCAGAAATGTTGGGAGAAGAGATGTCTGTTGTTTGAAACCAGCAAGTGTGTGGTAATTTGTTACAGCAGTCTGAGGAAACTAATAAAAGTACCACGAAGCAAATAATGCAGGAGGGTTTTGAGTATAACAGGGAGCGGGAAGGGGCAGCTAGCATGGATGGGGACAGTCAGGGAGAGTCTGAGATGACGCGAGAGCTCCGAGCTAATGGTGAGAAACGGCTGACCCAGGAGACTGAAGAGTGGCCGTTTGTGGGGTGGGAGGGAGGCCGTGGCTCTCCCGATAAGGATGAGTTTAGTGGAGAAGTGACACCTTTTGGAGTGAGTTCAAGAGAGAATGAGAGATGATGAACTGGAGACGGAATAGAAGATACTTTTGAGTAAAGAGAAAAGGGATAGTAACTGGAGGGAAGCAAGGGGTCAAAGGCCCATGTATATGCTATGTTTAATTTAATACAATGATCCTGAAAGTCACTGAGGTCTGCAGAGGTTCTGTGATTTGCCCACAGTCATATGGCAGAAAAGGGACTGAGCAAAAATTCAAAACAGTTTCAACTCTCAGTACAGAATTCTTTATGATATGGTAACAAAAAAGATAAAAGTGGCTTATACCTGGAGGAAGGTGAACTGAGCCAGGGAGATAACTGTGTCCCCTGAGGCACTACTCGCCAGCAGAGACCCAGGCTTCGCAGAACCAGCTCTGCTGCAGGAAGCCCCAGCGGAGGCGAATGACAAACATTCCTGACCAGTAACTTGGTCAATAAGCACAGGTTCAAGGAGTAAATGAAAAATAAGACTTGTCCCCTTGTAACAGGGTCCAGGACTTGAGGTACCTGGGAATGTAAAATATCCCCATAGGCCTGGCTGGGAGATGGGACCCAGGTAACAGGACTGCTGAGTTATTTTGCATATCAATAACAGCAGCTAGTCTTCCAGCCTGAATGGAGCCAGAAGGTATGCATAAAAAGGGCTGCATAACTCTAATCCAGGATGTAACTGGGAGGCAGCTCTCCTGTCCTTGTTATCTGGCCTGCTGGAGAGCTTGGAGGGGGTTTGCTCCGTGCCCCGGGCCACGCTTGCCTGGAATAACTGTGGCAGCCAAGAAAGTCAGAGGACACTGGAGTGCGGGCCCATGTAGATGATTGTGGGAGGAGTCGGAAATGGTGTCATGGAGGAGGTTCCAGGCTGGCATTTAAACTAAGGCGGGCCACCACGAGGGACGGTGAGGAAAATGGGAGACCATGCAGAAGAAAAGGGATGAAAGGCGTATTGCTGGTGGACCTTGAGAACGTGCTGCAGGGTTTTGGATTAAGAGCTGGAGATCACAGCAACACAGCTGATGGTGCTGGGTACTGTGGGAGACCTGCCCAGCGAGCAGGAATTTCTAAGAGGAACCGGGAGAAGTGAGCTGTGGACTTCTGTTCTTTTTCTTCTGGAGGATGGTACTTCTGACTGGCATGTTCTAAGACTGGCCTGACTGGGCAAAGCGGGGGAAGGAAGGATTGTGTGTGTGTTTCTGGGTGTTTTAAGGGACTTTGGGATATCAACAACGACATTCTGTTATTACTCAGAACCTATATAACTTTTGAATAAATAGTTCCTTTCCTTTTCACCAAACTCTGGCATTGAGAGCCAAGATTCCTAAGGGCAGTGGGCAAAGAACCACAGTACAGATGGACCCCGGGGAGGGGGGAGTTGTTTCTGTAACAGAATGAACATGCTGATGGGTTCATTCTGTAACAATCCTCATGTATGGCATGAGTGACTCCAAGGAATCTTAGTGAAGAAAATGTTGTTAGTTATAAAAAGAAAATATTTTGATTATAAATGCTAACTGACTAGACAGAGTAGACAAGTGAAAGAGAGATAGCATATGTTCTGGTGTTAAAACAAGCGAACATTTTCAGAAGATCCCCAATAAAGCTAAACTGAAAAGGAATATAAGAATTTTAATTTAACAATGAAGTCAATCACAAGCATCCAGTAGGTGTTTTGATTGTACTGAGTGTGATTCAGCTGACTTGCAGAATTCTGCAGTAATCTTTGAAATACTGAGGGAGTGAGAGCTACTTAGGGCTCTTATTACACAGTCGATCTTTATGAAATATAGATGACAGTCCCTACTTCTCAGGGTTGTTGGGCAGATTTAAAGAGATGAAGGTGTATGAACTCCTAGCCATCAGCTGCCCATAGGAGGCTGGAATACACAAAGTATCCTCCCCCATCTTCTTCCTCTGCTTCCTACTCCTCCTCCCCACCTCCCCCATCACCACCACCACCAGTCACTCACGGGTCCAGGGAGATCTGGCTCTGCCTACCCCTGTGAGCGCATTTGCACCAGCCCTTCCTCCTGCTGATTATGCTCTAGCTACACTCACCTTCATTCTGTTCCTTGAGCACACCCTGCTCATTCTCCCCTGAGGACTTCTGCTCCAGCTGGAATGCTCGCCCCCAAGATCTTGTCACGGGGGATTCTCTCTCTTCATCCAGATCTGAGCTCAAACACCATCTTCTTAAAGAGGCATTCCACAACCACCACATTAAATGCCCTCCCAGTAATTCATCCTAAATCACAGCATCTTACTTTATTTTCTTCATAGCTCTCACTTCCTGGAGTGCACTTGTCCTGTCTCTATACACTAATGGCAAAGACCTGGTCTGTCAGGTCTCGCCTTGCTTCTCACCCAGCACCTGGGACAGTGCCTGGCACAGAGAAGTGGTAGTCAATAAATATTTGATGGAGCGAATCATTATCTACGGAGTATGTACACACACTACTTTATGTATAAGTAGCAGTGTGATCACAAGTAAGATGCCTGGGATCTTTATTCCAATCCCCTGTCAGTGAAGGGTGATTAAGACCTCCCTGCATCATGAGCATTCAATGAAGTGCTTCAAGTCAAGCACTTAGCAATGCTAGATACAACAGCGTAAGCTCTTAATAACTGTTAACACGTGTTTCCTCTCAAGGACAATTGTCATCATATGGTACATACTGTAACACAGCGCCCACACTTAGGAAGCTCTCAAGACTACAGTAGCAAAATCTTAAAAAAAAAAAAAAGAAAAGAAAAAAGAAACCCAACATACTCTAGGATGCCCCATTGTAACAGCAGCCATCAGGGCCCCAGGGTTTACCACAGCTAAAGGTTATAGCTAGTCTAATGCTAAAAATTCTTCAGTAAACATTTCTAATTTGGATTATAAAAATTAAGAGTAAAAGATATCCAATATGTTGTGAAAACCCACCACCTGAGCATCAGTTAAATGGAAAAATATCAGTAAATCCCAAGCTCCAGTGGCCTAGCTGCTCCCCTCCCCCACTGCTGCTGCTCAGCAAGTTGCACAAAGTCAAGATTTTTTTATGCAACAGGGTTATAGGTCAGCTTCAGGGAACTAATTTTTGCAAGTCAGAGAAAATACTCTAGAAGTTAGAATGAAAGGAGGTCCAACAGCCATTTTCAGGAGAACTGAAACTTATTTCCAGCCCTTAGGCCCTGGGCACCCAGTTGTGACCAGACATGCTGAGCTGAGGACAAAGCCCTGTTGGAAATGAATCAAAAGCCAAGGTATGTGGAGCTGCTTCTCCCAGACGCAGAAGCCCAAGACTACCAGCTGATGCACTTGCACAGAGCCTCACACGATCTCTAATGACAGGTGAGTCTAAACCTGTTGTTTTTTTCACCTATTAAGTGCCTTTTCAGATCTTACTTCAAAAGTATTAGGAAAATCTGCAGGAAAATGGAAAATTTCAGCAGCTCATGACCTTCTAGACATGATTTTTCTCTGTGCTGGAGCTCCTGCCCAGTGCTCCTTACAGCCAAGGTGCCCCAGAACCTCTCATAGAATCCTGGAGCCACGGAAGAAACCAAGGCCCATGAAAGTGATGTGACTTGCTCAAGGCAGAACCATGGCTACAAATAGCCTTCCTGTTTCTAGATTCAGTGTAGAGTTCATTTCAGAAATTGGCAACTGGGTTTTATTCATTTGAGATCCCCTGGACGAGAGGAACACCACACAGAACACCCTCCATTTATTAGGAATACGCATAAATCTCTTGGTTTGTCTGCAGAACCCTTTGTAACAGGATGACTCAGTCTAAACTCATGTGTAAAAAGAAGTACAATGTTCTATGTTTCTTTTAATCCTTTTGAATGCTCTATTTTCTGAACTGTTGTTCCATCTCAGTAATTATTGAGGCTTCCTTCCCCAAAGTACCACCCCATGGTTGGGCCAAGTGCTTGGGAGTATTATACACCACCAAAGCTTTCCCATTGCCCCTGTAGTTATCAATCCACATCAGTTAGCTCAACAACTTGAGTACCTTGGTGAGGCTGGAAACTCTCATGCCTGAGACCCGCTTTCCTAGGTTGTCAGTGGAGGTCCTGCAGGCAGGCCGCCTGGGGCAATGCCGCAAAGCACAGTTCCTGTCCTCTCTACCCACTGAACTCGCCCACCTGCCAACTGCCTGCTGCCTCTCAGCCTCTGGGACTCCTCGCCTCCCCAGTGCTCTCTTCTCTCGCCTCACTGCTGGGGTCCCCAGCATTCTCTTTTCAAAAGGCTTGGCATGTCAAGAAAAAGGGAAAAGAGGCACTGACTTCAAGCAGCTTCTTCTTTTAGGTCCTGCAAAAACCCCTCAGGCAGACAATACTAGGGCTCTAGCTACCTAATTAAAATTCAGAAGAAGAAAAAAAAGTCAGCAAACAAAATTCAAGTAAGTATCTCAAAACACTGCTCTGCCTCACCATCACAGGTCAGCTGCCTCTGGCTTCCTGGTGCTATCATATTAAATTTTTCTAAAAATTAGTGGGAAAGGGCTTTAGCTGGACACCCAGGACAATTTGATGTGAAGTATGCATACTTTGTGCACACACAGGCACACACATACAATTTTGGAACAGTACACTACCTGTGTGTGTATAAAATATTTGAAGACCTATTTCAGAGTTTGTTAGAAGTGCTTCCCAAAGTAAAGGTAATATAAAACTCTGTCAAAAGCACTGCTCAGCAGAATACTCTAAGCTATTACTTTACCTCACTCCAGAGGGTTAGTTGAGCTGGTCAGGAATATACAGCCCAGTTGCTGTTAGATAAACATTTCAACAAAAAGAAATCTCTATTACAGAAATAACTGCTACAAGCTCTTCAGTTATCCCTTTCTCATCAACATCAGATGCTTTGTTAACACAATGTATGTTTAAATTGGGTCCTTGTTAGTGAAAGCAATAATTCTCAACATATGTGCAATGGCTAAACTATCCTGGAAACATGCCCAGCCCCTAAATGAAAAGGGTTGAAGAATCTGGGATGTGCAATCCAATATGGTAGCCACTAGCCACGTGGGGCTATTGAGCAATTGTGATGTTGCTAGTTCCACATGCTAAGATGATAATATTTTGGAGATTCCAGGTTATATAAAATTATATGTTTGTTTTACTGTTTAAATATGGCTCACATCATACAGCCATGGAACTGCACTAGTCTTAAAGATCCTTTAACTGTAGGGACAGTGCCCTGGATTTGATCCCTAAATGGTCTTGGGTCCTGCCACTTGTTCAGTGGATTATTCTGTGTTCCCAGCAGAACCGTCTGACATGCCCGAATCCTGCCCCTGGAATAGTGACTCATGCAACTCAGGCCTCGTGCATTGTTGTAGGTAATAGGGCAGATAAAACAAAGGTCAATGCATCCACCTACACAGAGATTACAGAAGAGGGCTTTTGCATCAGTTTTTAAAAATTGACCATAAGACAAAATTTGATCAGAAAATGTCCTTTCTTTATAACCTAGTAGCAAAGTTGCAAAGAAATAGCTAAATCTCACCATTTCCGGAATACTGTCTCTACCTCAGAGGCTTTGGCCTTAGACAAGCACTTTAAAGAGCCCTTTTCTGGACTCTTCCTGACACATCCCTCTCCCAAGGCAGCGGTATGTGCCAGAGCCCTGCCGCCTGGTGGGGCTCAGTACAGTCTGCTTCAAGCTGATGAAAGTAGTGATGTAATGTAGAGGGCCACAAGATGCATGTCAGTGACCAAATCGTCCAATGGCCCAAGCTGGATTACTGCCTGGTACAGACCGTCACCCTGGTGACTGATAGGCACAGCTGCAGACCTGTAAATGGGCTGTCTGTTTACACTAAAATGGGCTGGGATGTACATCCGTCTCCTCCATCGTACTAAAATAAAGGTGCAGCAATTCCTGAGAATTGTATTTATATTGCATATATGAACTGGGAGATTTATAGTGATCTTTACTGACATATAAATTATATTTATAATACACACTATATATTCAGTATCCTGTAGGAGATTCTTAATGTAATGACCTCCAATGCATCATGCCTCCTACTATCTTTGCCTTCACTAGTCCCTTCCCACCGACGTCTGGCCTTGGGATGTAACTTGCTTTGGCCAATGGAACATCAGCCAATGTGAGGGTGCAAGCAGAGGCTTGCACGCTGTGGCTTGCTCTCTTGCTGCCCCAAGGCCACCATGCTATGAGAAAGCTCAGGGTTTTGGAGAGCAAGGCCTAGATCATCTTAGCTGCACCCAGCACCTACTTCCCACCTCACCCACCAGTTGAGTGCAGTTAGTTGTTCAAGTGAGCCCAACGAGAGCAGCAGCAGAACTTTCCAGCATTATAGGAAACAATAAATATTGCTGTTTAAATGTTTAAACATTTAAAACATTTAAAAATTTTGTTTTTTACATTTTTAAAACCACTGGGTTTAGGGGTGGTTTTTTATACAGCGATAGAAATCTCATGCAATCCACGAGTTAAAGACAGACATGTTCCCTGCCCTCAAAGGCTTTTCTTTATCCCACTAGCATCAGCACAGCAGCGCATGAGGTCCGTGTTAAGCATTTATGAATTGATTAAGAAACTGTTATATATGAAAGTCTGGATTCTAATATAAAATAAGGTTGATAACCTCCTTCATATAAAGATTTCCTGTTAATATTGAAAATACGATTCTAAGTGTAATGCGTTTGATTTTTAGAGTTTCCATGACTGCCGAATGAGGTAGCCATGAGCTCAATTTACAGCCTTTATAAACTGCTACATTAATATATAAAGTCTGTCAAATCCTAATCTTATTTTTAAAATTGTGTTACTTCTAAGAGAAAAAAAGCCCTGCTTCCTAAAAATCTAAAAAATCATTCAAGGCAATTTAATATTTTGTCATAAAAAGACCTACACTTTAGTTAGGGAAGCTAGGCCTTCCATGCACAAAACTTAGAAAACAAAGAGTATATAGTAAATGCAAAATTAATGAGCACAGTAAATAATGTGCATAAAGTGCTCTGAGACTTTAGTAAAAAGTAAAGTCTAATCTGTCCTGGAATCTGTAGGAAATCTTAGAGGAAAGAAGCTTCCAGTTAAATATGATAATTGAACACATCCATTCCCTTCTGCTAGTGCTTAAAATTATGGTACAGAGGATTTTTTAAAGGCATAAAATAAGGACAAACACAATAGGAGAATAGGTAATACCAACAAAATTTTTGTACAAATAGTGTCTGACTTAGCAGACTAAAGAACGTTGAAAGGTGAGCTGGGAATGGGAGAAACCCAGAAGCAAGCTAGTCCTCTTGGCAGGACCTCTGCCCTGAAAAAAACAGACTCAGGGAACAGGAGGCACCAAGAACCCCTGAATGCAGGGTGTAGCAGGTAGAGTTGAAGGCAGGAATGCTTTCAACAGTTTGAATGTTGCTCCAACAGCAGCCTGACCCATTCTCAGTGCTGGCTTGTGACAGTCCTTTCCTAACCCTGTCTGCGTCTGATGCTCTGGATTTGGGTGATACCAACTATAGCTGAGGTCAGAGGTAGCATTCTGACGACAGGGGTATTACAATACGTGGAAAACTTCATATCAAATCAGAGACCTCAAGTTCCCTTTATCCATGTCTCCAAACTCATTGGCAGCTAAATGTATATTTTAAAAGCAAGAGATGAATGGTACCCTCTGGGAAAAAAGAAAAATGACTACTCAATAGAAAAGACCCCTAAGGATACTCAGCCAAAGAGCCCAGACTACAAATAAAACCATGGCCAGATTTGACAGACCTCACTCTTTAAATAGGAAGGGATGGCCCAAGAATCACCAGATAGCTCAGGACAGCTTCTAACATGAAAGAAAATTAGTGAGTCAAATAAAAAAAAGAGAGTGCAGGGAGCCAGAAAGAAAGAGTCTAATGCAGTACAGTAAATATCATCAGACAACCTCAGAAAATATTT
This sequence comes from Pteronotus mesoamericanus, assembly GCF_021234165.1. NCBI lineage: Eukaryota > Metazoa > Chordata > Mammalia > Chiroptera > Mormoopidae > Pteronotus > Pteronotus mesoamericanus. Next base: position 10,697,634 of record NW_026555170.1, read on the forward strand.
CATAGCCATTATGCTATAAACAAGATGCTGAAAAAGAATAATGAATATTCAGAGAAAAAGAAGGGAAAATGAAGTGAGGGGAGTAATTTTATAAATCCATATAGAAGGTTTGAAAGCCAAAGTGAATGTCCCAGAAAACAGAACAAAATGAAATGAGATGCAAAGTGTGAAAAACAAAACTTGAAATTGGTCTCAAAAGCCAATTACTCAAATTAAGAAGGATTTTAGAAAAGAAAGAGGGAGGAAGTGATGAAAGGAATGAAAAAGTGTTCAATAAATAAAGAATAGGAGTTTCCAGACTGTAAGTACATATCGAGTTATAACAGAATGAATGGGGGGGGGGGGGGGTTGAATGTAAAATTTTATGTTTTTAAATATTTTATTTATTTATTTTTTAGAGAGAGGAGAAAGAGAGGGAGAGAAACAATGATGTGAGAGATCAGTTTCCTCTCACATACCCCCAACCAGGAACCTACCCACAACCCTGGCATGTGCCCTGACTGAGACTCAAACCAGCAACCATTCACTTCACAGGTTGGCACTCAATCTGCTGAGCCACACCAGCCAGGGCCATAATGTGAAATTTTAGGAAAATATTAGACAGAAAGTTCTTTTAAAATCTTCCAGAGATGGAAGAGAAAGATCAAAATAAAAATTGGAAATTAAAATAGCATCTGATATATTAACACTGGATGTTAAAATAAAAGGAAACAGTAAAATTCTGAGGAAAACTGACTTCCAGCCTAACATTCCATACCCAGATAGTCAAGTCTAAGAGCAAAATAAAAGTATTTTCAGATAGATAAAATCTCAAAAAGTTGCCTTCCTTGTAATCTTTTTCAGGAAGGTACTAGGGTCTGTGTATCAGCAGAACAACAGAGTAAACCAGGAAACAGGCGGATGGAAAGTTCAGGAAGCATGAGATCCAGCGCAGGGGAGAAACACAGGGAATCCCCAGATTAGCAGCAAAAGGAGATCCTTCCATCCAAGGACAGCCACTGTGATGCTGTCCTGAAGAATGGCCATTCCTGATAGGAGCCAAAGGATATGACTTTCAGGAGGTCTGTCACCAGTAATGAGACTAATCTAGAGCACATGTCTCTTGCTATGATGCTGAGAAGGATACAATGCCACTTCTGTGGTAGTTCTGCCAAAAATTCATAACTTGAATCTGATCATGAGGCAGGCCAACCCAAATTGAGAGACATTCTGCAAAATAATGGATCTGTACTCTTCAAAAATGTCAGTTTCATGAACTACAAAGACAGACTCAGAAACTGCTGTAGACTAAAGGAGACCAAAGAGATATCACAACTAAATGCAATTCATGACCTTGGATATTTTTTACTATGAAGAATGTTATTGGGACAATTGGGAAAATCTAAATAATATCTGTAGTTTATAATATCGTATCATCAATGTTACCATATATCAATAGTAATATTAATTTTCTGATTTTGATCATGTACCATGGCTATTTAAGAAATTCTTTGTTTTCAGAAAATATACACAGAAGTGTTTATAAATAAAGGGGAATGATGCTGCAACTTAGTCTTAAATAGTTCAGGAAAAAAGTGTGTATTATCTATATCTATTTGTAGAGAAAAAGATAAGCTAATGTAGTACAATGTTAATATATGGGAGATCTGGGTAAAAGATATCCAAGAAATTTTTGTATTATTCTTGCAAATTTTTATAAGATTTAAATAATATAAAAATGAGACATATAGGAAAGAAGCTTCATTATCACAGTAAATGTATATAGCAGTGATTCCCAGAGTCTTTCCTGAAAGAGGTCTATGATCATTTACTCAGATAACCATATGTTGGGAGGAAGTCAAGGACCCAGGTCTTTAAAGGTGACATTTATGTCCAGAGAACCAAAGCACCAGTCTGACCTCCGGTTACAGCAAAGATATTTGGGATCAGGTAATAAATGGATTTCTGACCCAATCCTACCCATCTCACAGTGGGCCTACTAGATCCATGGAGCTACCTAGTGATCATTTCTTTAGTTCCTAAATGTGTAAATAAAATGACACACTAACATATAAAACTCTCACATTGCACCTTGGTTTCTTAAACAGGAGAATAAAAGAATTGTAGTAGGAAAGGTAAAATGGAAGCCCCTGAAATTACCTCCACATTTAGTCAAAATAATACATTAAAAACCATATTGTTTCCTGGGGGATGAGAGAGAATAAGATCACTCAGACTTAACTGGCACAATGCTGATGGTCCATGTCCCCATTTATATTCTCATTTAATTCACCCGAATGACCCTACAAAAACCTGATGAATCATGTTGGGCAGCAGTGGACTACCATAAACTTAATCAAGTAGGAGCCTCAATAGCAGTTATTGTGCCAGCTGTGGTGACCTTTACTAAAAAAGATTAACACAGGCTATCAAGGGTGGTATGCAGCTATTAATCTGGCTAATGCCTTCTTTTTTAAAATGCTTTTTTCCCCTTTTTATTGTTATTGGTGACACTACTGCAGATGTCCCCACTCCCCCACCCCTCTTTGCCCACCTCCACCCAACTCCAAGCCCCCTTCCCTCTGACCATCACCACACTGTTGTCTGGGTCTATGGGTTACACATGTATGTTCTTTGGCCAAACCCTTCGCCTTTCATGTAGTCCTCCTCTTCCTCTCTCTCCCTAATGCACTCTTCCCCATACATATCAGGAGGGAAGATCAGAAGCAGGTTGCATTCCTATGGGATGGAAAACAATGTACATTCATGATCTTGTCCCAGACTAGTAATTCTCCTGCTCGCTGTCACATCATAGTGCCAAAGAGAACATCCAGACATTCTGTAGACCGTGACAATTATCTACTATATTGATGACATCATGTTAATAGACCTGATAACATGATGTATTTTTGATGTGTCTGTAAGATATATGGGCTCCACAGGGTATGAAATAAACCCTACAAAGATCCAGAGTCCTATTACCTCCAAAGTTTTGAAGCCAGTGCTCTGGGGCATTCTAGGAAATTACCTTCAAAGTAAAGGACAATTCATTACACCTTGTACCTCCTCCTACTAAGGAATAAACAATGCCTCTGGACATTGTGGGTAGTATTGTTCATACTTAGGAACACCGCTCTCACATTTTTATCAAGTGATTTTGAAGGCTTCCAGTTTTTGAATGGGACCCAAATTAAGGAAGGGATTAGTAGCTGGTTCAGACTGTAGTACAAGCAACCCTGACATGTAGGCCATGCTACTTGGCAGAGGCAACGGTATTTGGAGTAGAAAAAGGTGGCTTGTGGAGTCTCAGGCAAACTACAAGAAGAGGGTCACCATACAGATCATTAGGATTCTGTGTGTATAGGGAATTATTCACCATTTGAGAAGAAGCCCCTGGCATGCTACAGATGGAGCATCTTATCACTGGATATCGAGTAACCATATATGACCATGTACCATAAATACCCATCATGACCCACATAGGCTCAGAAGCAATCAACCATGAGATTAAAGTGGCACATCTGGGATTAGGCTCAAGCAGGTCCACAGGTCACAAATCAGCAGCAAGAGCAGGAGACCCAGGTTTCTGTGACACTTACCAACATTGCACTGATGCCTTTTCCTTGGTGCACACCCATGACCTGATGAGGGAGTCCCCAGTGATCAGCTGACAAAAGAGAAGAAGAACATAAGCTTGATTGTTGGGCTCAGATCCCTTAGAAATGAGAGTTTAGGTCATCCTACCAAACAAGCCATCTAGAGCATCAGAAGTTGAGAGCTGAGGTGAGGAGAATGGTAAAGGAGGCAGGCGGTGAGTATTAGTTGTGACATCAGGACTAGTAACACCAGTATGGCTACACTTTTCTCTCTGACCTTCTCTATGTTTTTCTAGAAACTGTGGCCAACCAGAATCCTGTAGAATTTATGTTTTAGTGAGATAAACTTAAGGTTACCATGAGCAGTGAATCTGAATAGGGTGGACTGTAGTAGATGCTGTTAGTGTTCCACTCAAATCTGACTACTGGGCTGTGTATCCATTCCCTCAGCTGCTATAAGTATTGGCTGATAATAGCTCATAGGCATCCCTTGTATGGAAATTTGCCCTCAGCCAAGAGGAACTATCTAGCCCAGAAGACTACAGCTCCCTCTTCTCCACCACTATCAACATTGCTAAAGATTAACAGTGTATGGGGGTACAAGAGTGTGATTTTTTGCCCCAGACTGTTCCTCACTCACCCCATGGAAGAGCTACACTTTCCCAGAAAATACATTCCTTGATTTGCCTCTTTCTTTTCCATATTCCATACTCCCTTGCTCTTCCACAGATTTTTTCCCCCTAAAGAACACTTCTTTAAGATCTATGGACAGCAAATTTTTGCTACTGATTTTTATGAAGGTTTACCTTAAGAAGTTAGCTGTTAAACAGCATTAGCTTATGAGTTTTCTCAGTGCTCTTTGCTTATTCTTAAATAAGTTTAAAAACAAACAAGCTAGAGATGAGGTTGAACTCAACTAACATGTCAGGATTGTCAAGAAAGTCACGTTTTCTTTGTATGTCTGTGAGGTGAGAGTGAGGAGAGAGCTGGAGAACAGGGAAGGAGAGATGCTCCCTCCATCCTCATCTTCTCTATCATCCCATCGCTTCGATCCTGATACTATAATGAGTGTGCCCATTTATTTTCAAGAGTTTCTAAAAACATGACAAAAGCAGCATTTTAGAAAGATTAATTTGGAACAAAAAATTAAAACAAAACAAAATGAATTGGGGCTAAGACAAGGAAAAGGAGACCAGTGATGAGCCTGATACAAATAAGAGCCTAGACATTGAAATAGTAAAAGCTTTAATTTTTATCATAGCAACAGGAATGGAAAGGAAGAAAGAGAAGTGAGAGTTATTTTATGAAAACCTAATGAAATATTCTCAGCCTCAACCATCCTGTAGGCTCAATTAACATTAAGGTAATATTAATGCCCCAATTTTCCTGGATCATAACCACACCCGCTAGTGCAAACCTCACCTTCCCCATTTATTCCTGGGCTACCCAAAGAGAGCCTCATCCATGTTTAGGAACAAGTGAGCTCACGTCCTGTGCCTCAGCCTTCTCAGTGTTGACTTCCTACATACTACAGGAGGAGGGTACCTCACACTGTCAGCCTCAGGCTTCCTGTGCAGTGCCTGCTCTTCCCAAGGCTTCGAAACCTTTGCGATGACAAGGAGTACTCCTTGGTTCCCAGCTGAAATCACACCAGAGCTACACAGTGAGTGTCACTGAGGAGACAACCCTCACCCAATCCCAATTCGTTCTTCTTGGAGACTTGTGGCATCAGGATCACCAATGAAGAGTTTCTTTAGAGTAGTTGATAATGTTGATTATATAATTTGTATATGTGTTGATTATATACCAACATCTCATTCACTGAGTACAGGATTCCCTTCTTATTTGAGGTTTTACTTTCCACAGTTTTCAGTTACCCATGGTCAACTGTACCAAAAATATTAAATGGAAATTTCTAGAAATAAACAATTCATAAATTTTAAATTGCATGCCTTTCTGAGTTGTGATGAAATCTCATGCCATCTGCTCTGTTCCACATGGAACATGAATCATCCTTTGCCTATTGTATCCATACTGTATGTGCTCCCCACACTTTAGTCACTTGGAGGACTTATTACCAGCTCACCACCGAGTTATCACAGCACCTGTGTTCAAGTAATCCTTATTGTAGCCTAATACTTCTTCACAATGCCTGCATCATTCACCTCATGTAATCTCATCACACATCACTCACATCCTCACAAAAAGAAGGGTGTGTACAATACAAAAGATATCTTGAGAGAAAATATTTATATAATTTTTATTACAGTATATTGTTATAATTGTTCTATTATTAGTTACAATGGTTAATCTCTTACCATGACAAATTTATTAATTATGCTTTATCAGAGATATGTATATGAAAACACAGAGAATAGATGTATATTGTACTATCCATTATTTCAAACATCCATTGGGGGGTCTTGGAACACATCCCCTGTGGATAAGGGGAGGAACCATTGTATTTTATATGGGTATATGTTGCCTAACCAAATAGATTTGGACATTTCTTCAAGGAACTTACTTTTTCTGTATTTTCCATAGTGTGGGTAGTGGCAGAAGGTATATTTATCAAGTTAAAAAAAAATCCTAATTGAATGATTAACCAATAGAAACCTCAAGAAGTTTCCCAAGTCATTACTTAAATAGAAGAAACTTTCATTGCATATATGGTAGAAATGACTCTAAGTAAAGTGGACTCTGTGAATTCAATCATATGATCGTTTATTATTATTTGGAGGCTATTGTGTGCTGGCACTAAGACCTTTGACAGAGTTAACCTAAAAATATAAAATGGTCAAAGCAATAGAATGACCCGTGGGTGTATAAGAAGTACCTATACACTGCCGGGTTGCAACCTAACAAGAAAATAGGCTACCAGGGGAGGTGAAGCCATGGGGAACAGAAAAGGGAGAGCGGCAGATATGGTGTTGGCAGTTCTACTCCCAGCTCTCAGACAGCTGGGAAAGGTACCCCATATCATGTTCCAAAACAAAACAAAATATTTATTACATGCTCACATTAGCCCTAAGATGGAAGTTAGTGGAAATACACTATTTTGTCCAGTGGCTGGTTGGCTCAGATGGTAACAATGCATTGTTAAACAGCAACAAAAGTTAGGGTTCAATCACTCAGTTGCTGTTATGTGATTACTTTATAAAAGGTATTCAGCTAAGTACTCTGCTTCCACAAAGAGATTTTTAAAACCAAGCAAAATAAAATATGCTCACTGACAGCTACAAAGACAGTTTGTGATAAGTTCCTTGAAATTTTTAGTATAGTATAATGGGAAATTAAGACAAAGAATAAAATAGAAGTAGTATTTAATTTTGTGTTGAACTGGTTAAAGAACAGGAGAATCAAGTATTTTGCTCCTAAAGCAGCTCATAGGTTTCAACTATACTCTAGTTGCTAGATCAAGAAGAGGTAAGAATAAACCCATCACCACAACTGTTCAAAAAGACAAATCCAGCTGATAGCAGACTAATAGTGTCATTGTTATACAAAAAGCAGTGCCTGGGTGGGAATAGAAGTTCAGTGCTTCACAAGAGAAAGTCTGGCAGTAAATCAGCTCCCTTCAAAGCATCAGCACCAAGGCCTGCACTCGGCAACCTCCAAAGCCCTTCAACTGGATAGGGAGGCATTCCAGGCAGGAGGTTCAGCACCAGCAGGTAAATGCAGAGGTGTGTTCCCTTGGTTTGGTAGCCTTAGAAAACTGGGCCATTCCATTATTACTAATAATGCAGGCAGAGAAGCAAAGACAAGAATACTTTGCTTTTGAAGAAAAATCCCCACAGGAAAGCTTTGCTCGGTGTAGGTAGAAACACAAAGGGTTGCAAGAAAAGTCACACCCCCTAACACTTTTATCTCCTTGCTGCCTAGCAACTTTCACAGATGGAGTGTGAGGAAGGAAAATGTTCATAGAAGCCTGAGAATAAGCAGGCACCATGTCCGCAATATCATCCCTTATAAGCTTTAGTAACACAAACATTTAAAGGCTGCCCTGTAAGAGAGCAGGCTGCCCAGGCCAATAAGGTTTGGGAGAATGTTCTTACCTTTACATATGTCTTCATGTAGAATCTTATTTCTGGTTGGTTTATCGGGCTTTCTCCTCAGGCTGCCAAGATGAAGAGGAAAGTTGCTGTGTTATTTGAACCAAAGAAATATTATGGTTTAAAAATATACAAGAGCATTCATTTTCACTACCCTCTCACCCCAATATTTCAGTATGACAGTCCCTATTTCTGCAGGTGCCAGTCCAGTGACAGGGAGCAAGGTTGCTCCCTTCATAGGGGACACCTCCTGCCCCTAGAAAAAGCTTCCTAACCTTCACCCAAAATTTGGTTCTCAGGGATTCTCAGGAAACAGTAAAAGAGGGGGAAAAGATCACAGATTAGGAAATTATTTGCCTGATGGACTGGGAAAGATGGCAGAGGAGTGAATGGAAGTCACACTGACCTCCCAGGACCAATCTGGAATACAACTAAATTGTGAAGAAATCACCTGGAAGAAACTGAACGACAGAGAAAGATGAGCCTTATAACCTCGGACAGACAAGAATCAGCTTTAGCACAACCTGACTCATAAAGAGTGCAATGGAGACTCAAGAAAGCTGGCTGAGCACCCATGGGCAGCAGCGCCAGAGGGATATTTAAACAGCCACTTGGGTCCCCTGAGAAGAGTGGGGTCTAATCCATAAGTGGGGATCTCCAGCCTACAGCACCAGAGCGCAAAAAGTACACAGATAACAGCCAGCTGCAAAAAGTGGCAAGGTTGCTCTCTGCCAGAGACAGGTGGCTGGAGACGCAAGGAGCCATTTAAAGGGCCAGTGTATAAATTTTTATTTGCAGCCATTTATCCTGGGCTCCAGCAAAGGTGGGGGCAGAGTGAGCAAGGGGCACCTGAGGAAAGACTAGGGAAGGAAGCTTTGAGGAGAGAACTGCGGGAATAGCCAGCAGGGTCCAGGTGCTGAGTCATCCCCCATATGGCAGCAGCTATTTTGCTCAAGAAGACCACTCCCCTAAGCAGCAGCAGGAGCAGCATGAGAGGAAACAACAGTCCTGCCCCCAGGAGGGACTCTGCCACACCCCATGATGCCTAAGCATGACTGCTGGGTGCAGAGTGACTAGATTAACAACTGAAGGAGACAGCCACAAACAGTAGATTCCTGGAAGTCTCAAACAGACTACCTACAGTAAGACGGGGTCAACATCTGACATAATCAGAGGCAGATCCAGAAAGAAAAAATAGCAGTAAATACTAGAGGCTACCAAGACAAAAATCCACTGTGGTCTTCTCCATGAGTTGCGATATTTTCTTTATTATATAGCTCTTTAATGTTCATTTCAGATCCATCAAGTCTGTGCTTATTACATCACTAGATTTTATACTAGATTATATACTATACTATTTACACTAGAAATAAATAGATTATTTCTCCCCTTTCTTAAAATAGTATTAATCTCTTTGCAGCCTTATTAATCTGGTTCATTTGCTGTTGATAATGGGATTGTAGGGGGAGTTATTTCTGTGGATGTGGGTTTGTTTCCTGGGCTTTTTGGTTTTGTTCTGGCAGCACCTGCACAAAAACATGCAAGATTAAGTGGGCAGAGTGACCCTCAGTCAACTGGCTAGAGGGTAGGACCCACCAAAAAAATGAACAAACAACAATCAAAACCCAATACTTCCAGAGAGTCAACCAAATAATGAGAAGAAAAAGAAACAACCTCCAATCGAAAGGAGAGGAAGAATCCCCAGAGAAAGGACTAAATGCACTAGAGACAAGTAAACTATCAGATACTGAATTCCAAACAATGGTTATAAGAAAGCTCAATGACCTCAGTGAGCTCAGAGTGAATTTAAAAAACCACAAAGAAACTGTGAGGAACTTAATGCAAACTATATCACCATTAAAAAGGACAGAGAAACTATCAATGAGAAAGAAGAGGAAACAAAAATAGAATTTCTGAATTAAAGAACACAGTAGAAGGAATCCAAAGCAGGCTAGATGAAGCAGAGGATCAAATCAGCAATCTGGAGGACAAGGTAGAATGAAAATCCCAGAAAGAGAGCTTTTGAAAGACAACGAAATAAAGACGCAAAAAAGAATGAAGAGGCATTTAGGGAAATGCGGGACAACTGGAAACATAACAATATCCATATAATAAGGATACCAGAAGGAGAAGAAGAGGAGCAAAGGATAGAGAAACTATTTGAAAAAGTAATGATGGAAAACTTTCCTCATTGGAGGAGAGAAAAAGTCACACAGGTCCAGGAAGCACAGAGGGTCCCAATAAGGCCCACTCCAAGTTACATCATAATTACAATGGCAAATACCAAAGACAAACAGAGAATCCTAATGGCAGCAAGGGAGAAAGAGGGAGTAACATACACAGGAGCCCCGATATGGCTAGCAGCTGACTTCTCAACAGAAACACTACAAGCCAGAAGGGAATGGCAAGAAATATTACAAAAATGAAAAGCAAAGGCCTGCAAATAAGACTGCTTTACCCCACAAGGCTCTCAATTAAAATGGAAGGCAAAATAATGAGTTTCCCGGACAAAATAAAGCTAAAAGAATACACCTTCACCAAACCAGCACTGCAAGATATGCCAAAAGAACTGTTTTAAGAAGAAAAAGAGTGAGAAAGAGAAGACCACAGGTACAAAGGGAAAAAAATGAGTAAGTACCTATCAATGATAATTTTAAATGTATTGGATGAATGTTCCAATCAAAAGATATAAGGTAGCTGAAAGAATAAGTAAACATGACCCACACATATGCTTCCTCGAAGAGACCCAACTCAGAACAAAAGACCTACACACATTCAAAGTAAAAGGATGCAAAAAATATTCAAAGCAAATGGACAAGAAAAAAAGCTGGGGTAACAATACTTATATCAGAAAAAATAGATTTCAAAACAGAGGACATAAAAAGAGACCCGGAAGCATACTTCAAGTTCCTCAAAAGAAGAATCCATCAAGAAGACGTAAACATTGTAAACCTATATGCACCCAACATAGAAGCACTGAAATATATAAGGAAAATCTTGGAGGACTTCAAGAAAGATATAGACAACAATACACTGATAGTAGGGGATTTTAACACCCCACTGTCAACAATGGATAGATCTTCCAAACAAAATATCAGCAAGAATATTGTGGAACTCAACAGTGCATTAAATCAAATGGACTTAACTGACATTTATAATGTCCATCTGAAATCAGCAAAATACACATTCTTTTCAAATACATATGGAACATTTTCAAAGATACATCACATGACAGGACACAAAACAAGTCTCAACAAATTCAAGAAAATTGAAATCATAACAAGCATTTTCGCAGACCTCAAGGGCCTGAAAGTAGAAACCAACCTCAAGGAAAAAAACTCAAAAACATTCCAACTTATGGAGACTGAATAGGATGCTATTAAACAATGAATAAGTCAATAATGAGTTCAAAGAAGAAATCAAAAATTTTCTGGAAACAAATGAAAATGAACACACAACAGTGCAAAACCTATGGGACACAGTGAAGGCAGTCCTGAGAGGGAAGTTCACAGCAATACAGGCCTATGTAAAAAAGATAGAAACATTTCAAATAAATGACCTAACCCTACATCTTCAAGAACTGGAGAAGCAACAACAAACATAGCTCAGAGTGAGTAGAAAAAAGGAAATAATCAAGATAAGAGCAGAATTGAATGACATAGAGACTAAAGAACAATTCAAAGGATCCATAAATCCAAGAGCGTGTTCTTTGAAAAGATAAACAAAATCAACAAGCCTTTAAGCAGACTCATCGAGAAAAAAAGGGGGAAGACCCAAATAAATGATATCAGAAATGAAAGAGGAGAAATAACAACTGACACCATAGAAATATAAAGGATTCTAAGAAATTACTATGAACAATTATATGCCAAGAAATTTGAAAACCTCAACAAAATGGACACTTCTAGAAAAACATAACCTTCCAATACTGAATGAAGAAGAAGCAGAAAGCCTGAACCAACCAATAACAGCTGGTGAAATTGAAGTGGTAATCATAACACTCCTGGCACACAAAAGCCCTACACCAGACAGTTTCACAGGAGAATTTTACAAAACCATGAAGGAAAAGCTAACCCCTGTCCTTCTCAGACTATTCCAAAAAATCCAGGAAGAGGGAAGACTCCCAAACTCTTTTTATGAGGCCAGCATCATCCTAATCCCAAAACCAAATAAAGCCAAGAAAGAAAGAAAACTATAGGCCAATGTCGCTGAAGAACACAGACATTAAAATCCTAAAATATTGGCAATCCGCATCCAATGATAAATTAAAAAGATCAAGTGGGATTCATCCCAGTGATGCAAAGATGGTTCAATATTTGCAAATCAATAAAACTAATATATCATATAAACAAAAGGAAAGACAACTATATGATTGTATCAATAGATGTGAAACAAAGCATTTGACAAGGTACAGCACCCATTTATGATAAAAACACTCAGAAAAATGGGAGTAAAGCAGTATACTTCAACATAATAAAGGTAACATATATAAAACCTACAGCCAACACCATACTTAATGGGCAAAAACTAAAACCTTTCCCAGTAAGATCAGGAAGAAGACAAGACTGTCTTCTTTCACCACTTTTATTCAACACAGTGTTGAAAGTCGTAGCCATAGGAATCAGACAAGAAAAGGAAATGAAAGGCATTCAAATTGGAGAGGATGAAGTAAAACTGTCATTGTTTGCAGATGGTGTACATAGAATATACACTCCACCAACAAACTACTTGACCTAAGTGAATTTGGAAAGACAGTAGGATACAAAGTCAATATTCAGAAATTGAAGGCACTTTTGTACACCAACAATGAAATATCAGAATCAGAAATCAGGGGTAAAGAACCCATTTACTGTAGCAACAATAAAAATAAAGTACCTAGGAATAAACTTAACCAAGGAGATAAAAGACCTATACTCAGAAAACTACACAACACTGAAGAAAGAAATTAAGGAAGACAAAAACAAAAGGAAGAATATACCATGTTCATGAGTTGAAGAATTAACATCATCAAATGTCCATACTACTTAAAGCAATTTATAGATTCAAGCCAATCCCCCATTAAAATACCAATGCCGTATTTCATAGGTAGGGAACAAACATTTCAAAAATTTATATGGAACTATAAATGACCCCGAATAGCTGCAGCAATTTTGTGAAAGAAAAAGTAGGAGGGATCACAATTCCTGACATCAAACTATATTATGAGGCTACTGTAATCAAAACAGTCTGGTACTGGCATAAGAACAGACACATAGATCAATGGAACAGAATAGAGAGCCCAGAAATAAACTCATGTCTCTATGGTCAATTAATATTCGATAAAGGGGACACAAGCATAAAATGGAGTAAAATAGCCTCTTTGACAAATGTTGTTGGGAGAGCTGGACAGCTACGTGCAAAAAGTTGGAATTCCACCACCAACTTACACCATACACAAAAATCAACTCAAGATGGATAAAAGACTTAAATATAAATTGCATCACCATAAAAGTCCTAGAGGAGAACATAGGCAGGAAACTCTCAGATGTTCCACGTAGCAATATTTTCACTGATATATTCTCTAGAATGAGGGACATAAAGGAAAGAATAAACAAATGGGATTTCATCAAAATAAGAAGTTTCTGTACAGCTAAAGGAAACATCATCAAAATGAAAAGGGAACTGACCATATGGAAAAATATATTTGCCATATGGGAAAAGGGTTTGATCTCAAATATATAAAGAACTCTCACAACTCCAGTCCAGGAAGATAAACAGTCCCATTCAAAAAGGGCAAAGGACCTGAACAGACACTTCTCCCAGGAGGATATACACAGGGCCCAGAGACATATGAAAAGATGCTCAGCAACTATCCATCAGAGAGATGCAGATGAAAACCACAGTGAGATACCACTTCACAGCAGTCAGCATGGTCATCATAAACAAGTCAACAAACAAGTGCTGGCGAGGTTGTGGAGAAAAGGGAACCCTAGTACAGTGTTGGTGGGAATGCAGACTGGTGCAGCCACTGTGGAAAACTGCTTAGAATTTCTTCAAAAAGCTAAAAAAGAAATTGCCTTTTGACCCAGTGATTCCACTGCTGGGATATAGCCTAAGAATCCTAAAACACCAATTCAGAAGAACCTGTGCACCCCAATGTTCATAGCAGCACAATTTACAGTAGCCAAGTGTTGGAAGCAACTTAAGTGCCCAATCAATAAATGCGTGGATCAAAAACTATGGTTCATTTACACAATTGAATACTACACAGCAGAAAGCAAGAGCTACTACCCTTCAGTACAGCATGGATAGAACTGGTGTGCATTATGCTAAGCGAAATAAACCAAGGGGCGAAAGGCAAATACCATATGATCTCACCTATAAGTGGAACCTAATGAACAAAACAAGCAAGAAAAATGTAACCAACAACATTGAAAGGAAAAACAAACCAATAGTAATGAGAGGGAAGGAAGGAGTGCGGTAATGGGGAAAAGAAGGGGAAGGGTCAAATCAAGGAACATGTATAAAGACCTGTGGACAAAGCCTAAGTGGGGAAGGATATAGGGTGGGAGGTGGGTGTGGGTGGTGCAGGGGAAAGTAGTGGTGGGAAAATGAAGACAAATGTATTTGAACAATAAAAAAATTTTTTTAAAGGAAAATTATTTCTCTGAGCAGAAATGAGAAGACTTCACTAACTACAGAATTGTATTTCAAAATAAAAAAAAAAAAGAATAGCTAAACCCAAACTAGATGTACCTAGAGATATTGTGGAGAATTTCTGATTTTCAGATATAGTAGACTAAAAAATATTTTTAAAAAATATTAAAAAAGATGATTTAATACAGAGCTATAACTTAGAATTCTTTAGAAAACATGTTCTCAAATTCTTCTAGAACAAAATATGCTTATATATGAGATTACCGAAATCCTTTTAATACTTACAATATGCAATAAAACTGGAAATAAGTAAGAAACAAAAATATGTATACACTAACCACTTAAAGATTTTAACTAAAATAATGCTACTTTTTGAATCAGAAGAGAAGTAAATCCTAAAGTTAGAAACTATTCATAAATAATGAAAATATTAGTTACTAACAGCAAGCATTTAATTGTTATTTGCATGTCAAGTAGTTTTTTAATACAGGGGTACTTTATATTTAATTCTCCTGTTAACACTCTCAGGTAGATGCTATCATCTACAGGTGAGAAAACTGAGGTCTATAAAAGTCAATAGCTGGCCCAAGATCATATATACAGTAAATGGCAGAGTCAGAACTTGCAACAAGGCAGCCTAGTTCTAAATCCACACCCTTAACCACTATACTCTGTAAGTTCATATAAAAACCCACAGGAATTGTTAAAGACAGAAATAGGAAAATACATACCCTCGACAGCTTTGTATATTTAAAAAATAGATTAACACCAGATTGCAGCATGATGGCAGACTTAGTAAATGATCCTATTGTCTCCTCCTGCACTAAATGTCTGGGAGCAAGGGGTGGAGAGAATGAAAAGGGCAATGCCCTGCCCGGGATTGCCAATGTCTGTTGATGGTGTCAAGCTGAGGTGTGTAGATCCATATACATACATAGACCAAAGGTAAGGACTGGTAGGAATCCTGGCTTTGACCAGCAATGCAATGAGTATTATAGCATTTGTGTATATTGAGTCAAAATTAAATTCTCTACATGATTAAATCTCTAGTGATTTTGATTCCACTAGATTGCTTAACTGTTTTAAATTGGGACTTCTACAATGAAGTGTTAAGAGCTCAGGCTGTGGTGTCAGACCTTGGTTCGAGGCTATGGCCACCCCCTAGTTTTACGACCTTAGTGAAGCAACTTAACCTCATTTTCTTCTTACATAAAATGGGAAAAACAATAGCTACCACCCACTCTACCATCTCCTGGTGTTGTTGGAAGGATTGACTATAAAGCACTGAATATGGTTTCTGGCACAGAATAGCTTCATTCTCTCGCTGCTTATGTATGTGTTCTATATACATACATCACTGGGGCTAAGAAATGGCTATTAGCAGACAAAAAATTGAAAAATATTCATGTTCCAAAAGTCAGAAATAAGTAGGAAATACATTGTCAGAGGAAACCATAAGATTTCTGTGTAATAATGGGCTAGGATATTTAAACAAGTCCTTTGGAAAACAAAAACAAACCTAAAATCCCTGGGCAAAGTATTTAAAATAAAAGAAAAACAGATCTTTTTTAAAAAGTTAGAGGAGCTAACAACATAGTTAGAAATAGCCAGAACAAAAGGAATTCCAGAGATAAATGAAAACAGAAGTCACTTTTGTGAGACAATCTCTTGCTCTTACTAGACTTGAACTTGCATGTGAAAACATCTGTAGGAAAGAGAAAATTCATCAAGTGATCTTGCATTTAAGAGAAACAACCAAATAGCCCTGGCTGGTATAGCTCAGTGGACTGAGTACTGACCTGCGAACCAAAGGGTAACTGGTTTGATTCCCAGTCAGAACATATGCCTGGGTTGCGGGCCAGGTCTCTAGTAGGGGTGCATGAAAAGCAACCACATATCAATGTTTCTCTCCTCTCTTTCTCTCTCCCTTGCCCTCTGTCTAAAAATAAAAATAAAAAAACTTAAAAAAAAACTAGAATTGAAGAATGTGATAGCCAAAGTTAAGAACTCAGTGGATAAGTTAGCAGTAGATCAGGCATATTCATGAATAGGGATAAAAATCTA
Source organism: Pteronotus mesoamericanus (assembly GCF_021234165.1). NCBI lineage: Eukaryota > Metazoa > Chordata > Mammalia > Chiroptera > Mormoopidae > Pteronotus > Pteronotus mesoamericanus. The sequence goes on from NW_026555170.1 coordinate 10,713,961, forward strand.
AATAAGATATCAAAGATGTATCACAGAGAGACCAACAAAAAATTTAGAACAAGTAATAAGAAGCAGGAGTTATAGAAATAAAGTCAAGAGTGTTCAACTGGGTCCCCAAAGAAGACAGTGGGACAGAGACCACATTTGAAGAGATAATTGCTGAGAATTTTCCATAACCGGTCCAGATTCAAGAAGCTCAATGAATTCCAAAGTTTAGAATACATAAAAGTAAGTCCACACCCAGACATATCATAGTAAAACTGCAGAAAAACAAAGATAAGGAAGATGCTCCTCAATGAAGTCTGAGAAAAATCAACAGATTTTCTTAAAGAGAGTGTCAGACTGATAGCAACAAGACAGAAAATAATCAAATGATCTTTTTTTGTGTTATGTTAACGATCATTGTCCACCTAGAATTCCATTCCCAGTGAAAATATTTTTAGAACCAAAGTAAAATAAGACATTTTCAGAAAACAAAATGAGAATTTGCTACCCAAATACAGGAGAATCTAACAGATACCATTCAGGTAAATACGATCTGGCGATCAGAGAAGTGAGAAGGACTTGTGAATTCATCTAAATAAACACTGAATGCATACACTAGATCCTGCCACCGAAAATATAGAAAGGTCATTGCATTACCCAGAAGGAGGGTAAAGTTAACTTTAGACTTTGATACATGGTGTAATTTTTAGGATAACATCTAAAAAGGAATAGAAAAAAAGAATGTATAATGTCTAACCTAGGAGGGAAAATGGAATTATAAAAAAAATTTAAGATGCAAGAAAGGAAAGAGTGCAACAAAACAGGGTAAGTATAAAGCACAAAATAAGGTGTTAGATTTAAGTCCAAATAAAAGAGTTAATTTAATTGAAATCACATTGAAATGTACAAAAGAATGAGGAAAATCTACAGGTACAAATAGGGTGATTTTTAGGTTATATATTTTAAGTGATAAAGGCAAGAAAAAAAACTGTCATCTTTTCTTCAAGAAAATAAAAATACAAATATACACGTATTTTTGTAAAATTAAAAAGAAAGGATAATTAGGAAAGTCAGAGGCCTAGGGGAAGCAGGGGGTTGGTATCTGTGGAGTGGAAGGAATAGAGAAGGGAATGAGACTTCTAGGTATAACTTTTTATACAGTTCTGACTTTTAAACCATGTTAATGTTTTATGCATGCAAAAAAGTAAATTGAAACAAGAATGAAAAAAACTCAAACTGAATGCAAATAGAAACAAAAGAACCCAACCATAGCTTCATTCACATTGATACATAATTACATAGAAGGAAAAATTAATCTAAATTTCTGAACACAGCACTCTGACAATAAAACCTCAGTAGAATACAGTTTCATCTAAGGACAAAAAGAAAAGTGCAAGGAAACCTTAAACTTGACTTAGTAAATTTGCTTTTGATGAAGCAATTATGAAATATTCTGAATTTATTGCAGGATTGAGCAAAAATATTTTTGGGACCCCAGGTTCTCATTGTGGGAGAAGTGAAGTACAAATATCGAATGTGGACAGGAGAGAGAAAAATCCTGTGGTGTTAGAATGGAATTAGACACACTGTCAGTAGAAATTCAACATTTCTTAGCTCTTTCCACAGAAATGGCCTGGAAGCACTTACATTTCTTGCCAAGGAATACACCTAGCGTCAGATCTTAGTTTTGAATACTATTCCCCATCATTATAAAACATTATGATGTCTTGGAGAAATTACTGATTTCAGGGCTGAGACAGGGAAAATAAAAGGGAAGGCTGGAAATTCTTGTTGTATCAGAGTAAAGAAGTGCTAGACAACTAATGGGTATAATCAAAAGGACACAGGAATGTGATGGCTCACAGTGGCCATCAGGAATAATTTAAACCTCAAAATGAATAATAGCAAGAATAGATTATATCACTGAGTAAACAAGATAATCCATGAATCCACCCTGATCTTAAAATTTTATTTAAAAGGGATGGGGCAAGAGAAGGGAGAAGGAGAAGCTTTTCTTTAGAGCAGAACGCCTACTAAGTGCAGAAGGAATGACAGAAATAGAAAATCATGACTTCACAACAGGAAAAATCACCAATGGATAAAATATTGGGTAAGAGATTGTTGGGGAGCAGATTGTGAAGAAATGTGACAGACACTCACCTTAACAAGTGATCAAATGTATGAGTAATAATGGGACCAACCATATCACGCACCCCTAAGTACAACACACAACATTGTCCACCTATGTAGTACTGACAGAAATGTTTACCTGAAACTAATTGTGAACCAGGACAGAAAGACAAATACAAATAGAGAGATGTCCTGCAAAACAACTGAGCTGGATTCCTTAAAAAAATAAAAAATATAAAGTAAAAGAGGCTGGGGACCTGTTCTACTTTACTGTGAAAACTGAATGCAGTTCATAACCCTTGGTTGGATCCTGGGAGGGGGAAATATTTTTAAAGACGTTGTTAGAACGATTTGGACAATCCGAATGTGGACTATATGTTAGATGATAACATTGTATCAATGTTAAAATTTCAGAGTGGATAATTACACTGTGGTAGGAGAATGTTCATGTTCTTGACATAAATGCTCAATCAGCTCCCATCCAGTTAAAAAAGACCTACCTGTGTGTGTGTGTGTATAGGTGAGTAAAGGTAGGTTTACAGTTGTGAACACATGAAACATAGTTTATTCTTGTATTATATATTTTTCCATGTGAATAACTGTAAACCTACTTTTGCCCACCCCTATATATACATATACTTATGAATTTTATATATATATACACATATGCATTTGTATATAAATATATTCACAGAGCGAGAATGTAGCAGTGTTAATGATTGGTGAGTCTAATTGCTGTTTATTATTATTATTCTTGCAAATTTTCTGTAGATTTGAAATTTTTCAAAACAGAAAGTTGGGGGAAATTTAGCTGAAACTTTTACTCATTTAAAAGACACAAATTGCCCTGAGTGGAGTGGCTCAGTGGGTTGGGTGTCATCCTGTGAACTGAAATGTCAACAGTTTGATTCCCTGTGAGAGCATATGCCTGGGTTGCCAGCCAGGTCCTTGGTTTGGAAAATACAAGAGGCAACCGATCAATGTTTCTCTCGCATATCTATGTTTCTTTTCCTCTCTCTCTCCCTCCCTTCCTCTCTGTCTAAAAAATAAATAAAATCTTTTTAAAAAACACAAAAGTTATTATACTAGATTTAAAAAAATAAAGTCCAACTGTATGCAGTATATAAAAGAGCCAGATACTAAGAGATTGGAAATAAAGATTTGAAAAAGAGCTCAGGTGGCTCTGTAAACATTAGACAAGACTAATTTTAAACAAAATCATTACCAGAAAAAGAGTTCTCTTAATGGTTTTTCAAAAAGTTCAACTCACAAAGAAATTTAAAATTCTAAAATTGTGTATGCCTAGTACAATGGCTTCAATATATAAATCAAAAAAAAATTTTTTTTTTTGCTCTCCTCTGCCCATCCTACCCTGCCTCCCGTTCCCCAGCCTCTTCCCACTCTGTTGTCCACGTCCATGGCTCATTCATACATGTTCTTTGTCTAGTCCCTTCCGCTTCTTTCCACCATTGTCCTCCTTCCCCATCCCCTCTGGTCACTTTCAGTCTGCTCCATGTTTCTGTGCCTGTGGTTTGTTCTGTTCATTAGTTTATTTTGTTGAATAGATTCCACTTATAGGTGAGATCATATGGTATTTGTCTCGCACCTACTGGCGTATTTTGCTTATTATAATATTTCCAGTTCCATCCATGTTGTCGCAAAATGTAGGACTTCCTTCTTTTTTTCTTTTTTTAAATGTATATTTTATTTATTTATTTTAAATGTCAAAATCCATTATAAAATATTTAAAAATTTAAATCCATTATCAAGTCTCAGCAGTTATAACAACATGACACCAGCACAGAAATAATCAAGTAGATCAATGAAATAAAATGAGCATTCTAGAAACAAATGTATATATCTAACAATGTAATATATAATTAAATTGATATCTCAAATCAATGGGGAAAATAAGGCTTATTCAACAAATAAGGTGCATGGACCACTATTACTTGAAATAAAACAAACATAGAGCTCTATTTCACACATTATACAAGATATATTCAGGTGAGTTAAAAATCAAGACATAGAATCTAAGGAGTGTAAGGAGAAAATACAAAATAATATTTTTCTTACACTGAAGTAACATTTTCAAACCCAGAAGCTATAAAGGAAAATATTGACAATATGACTATATTAAACATTTAAGAGTATACAGTAATTTACATATAAAAAAGTTAAAGGACAAGTAATAGAATAGGAAAGTATTTGCAATACATCTAAAAAAGGGTTTATAGGGGTTTTTTTAGGGAAAAAAATTCTACAAACATTCAGTCAAAATATGGATAAAGAACACCAAAAACTCATTTAAAGCTTTTTAAATACAATAGAAATGGGCAAGAAATATACAAAATCAGGGTTAGTTTTAACAAATAAGGGAACAATTAAAATAACACATCATTGTCACAATCAGATTAGTAAGTATTAAAAATTTGGTAATATCAATTATTGGTGACTGTGAAAGGAACTGGGTATTTATAGACTCCTTTTATTTATCTGCTCCAAGCAATCCCTTTGGCATATTTTGCAATTCTGGTTTGGGGAGGTGTATTCTTTTACCCTTCTGTCTGGGAAACTCATTTCACATTCCATTTGAATTGAGAGCCTTGCTGGGTAGAGTAGTCTTGGTTTCAGGCCTTTGCTTTTCATGACTTGGAATATTTCTTGCCATTGCCTTCTGGCTTGTAATGTTTCTGTTAAGAAGTCAGCTGCTAGCCGTATCGGGGCTCCCTTATATGTTACTCCCTCATTCTCTCTTTCTGCCATTAGGATTCTCTGTTTGTCTTTGATATTTGCCATTTAAATGATGATGTGTCTTGGAGTGGGCCTCATTGAGTTCCTTTTGAATGGGACCCTCTGCTTCCTGGACCTGTGTGACTTTTTCTCTCCTCCAATGAGGGAAGTTTTCCATCATTACTTTTTCAAACAGGTTCCCTATCCCTTGTTCCTCTTCTTCTCCTTCTGGTATCCCTATTATATGGATATTATTACATTTCAGGTTGTCTGCATTTCCCTCAACACCTCTTCATTCTTTTTGAGTCCTTTTTCATTTCCTTGCTCTTTCTGGGAGCTTTTTTTCCCCCTTGTCCTCCAGCTCACTGATTCAATCCTCTGCTTCATCTAGCCTCCTTTTGATTCCTTCTATTGTGTTCTTCAATTCAGAAATCGTATTCTTCATTTTCTCTTGCTTCTTATTGATAATTTCTTTGTCCTTTTTCATGGTGATATAGTTTGCAGTTAGTTCCTCATAGTTTCCCTGTAGTTTTTTATAATTCTCTTTGAGCTCACTGAGCTCATTGAGCTTCCTTAGAACCATTGTTTGGAACTCAATATCTGAGAGTTTACTTGCTTCTATTTCATTTAGTTCTCTTTCTGGGGATTCCTCCTTTCTGTTCGCTTGGAGGGTGTTTCTTTGTCTTCTCATTATTTGTGAGACTCATTTTTTACTTGTGCTTCTTAAATTGATCTGTCTTGATTTCCCAACTTTGTAGTGTGAACTTCTATAGTAGGAGACTGCTTTTCTCCCTTACTTGATCTGTCTCTGATGATGTCAGACATTGACCATGTCTGACCTTAGGCAGACTGTTTGAGACTTCCAGGAATCTACTGTCTGTGGCTGTCTCCTTCAGTTGTTAATCTGTATATATAAGCCAAAATTGACATAACTACCAAGAGAAATAGGAATATCCACATTCATAGTGAGAGATTATAACCCAAATCTCAGTTATTGATAGACCAAGCCACCAAAAGAGCATTCAAATGAAAGGAAAAAGACAGACATACAGAAATCTGAAGTTTAGCAAACATGAATACCTTCTGAAACACTGTTGGATGTACTCTTGCTAAAGAAAAAAGAAGGAGAAATGAATCCAAAAGAAAGATGAAATACAAAATACAATGACAACCAAGGATACAGGTAAAACAAACAGAAAAAACCTCTAAGTTGTATTATAGAAAAAATAACCCTAGAACTAATATCTGAGATTATCTTAATGTGAGAGGTAGATGCAATAGAGGAAGAAGGAACTGCAAAAATAATTATTTTGTGCAGGAGGAAGCTATAGATTCTAATTAACTCTAGAGGATGAATATACACCTAAAACTTAAGGTTAACCACTAAAAAAGAAAATACAGTCTATTGTTTCTGATCCACTAGAGTAAATAAAAAGGAGTAAGAACTAAAGCAAGAAAAAACTTGATCAAAGACCAGAAAGGAGCAAAACAGAAAAAAAAGAAAAGAAAAGAAAAACCCAAGCATGGTAAAATATTGCATGCCAACCTAAACACTTCAGTGATGATAACAGGTGGTTGGTATGAGGGAAAGCAAAGCAATGGGCTATTTACAAGAGATAACCCTAAAATAAATGACCAAAAAGTTGAAAATAAAGGGAAGAAAAAAACATACCTGAAAAATAGTAACTAGAGAACTTCTGGCCACATTAGAGGCATAGGTAGATACACTGCTTTTTCACACAACCAAAAGAAGAGTAACAACAAATTTAAAATCAAAAACAACCAGAACTGCCCAAAAATTTAACAGTATAGAAGTACAACAAATAAGGATTTTAAGAAGAAACATTCTTCCAGACTGGTAGGAGGAGTGGATATGGGCAGCCAGAGCAAAGAGGACCCATGCAAAGTGGTGGCTGGTAGACCAGATGGACAAGGTGGCAGCTGATGGACCAGTTGGTCCCACATTCACATGCAGATAAACCAGGAGGAACAACTGGGCATTGAGACAGTCCACGCAACCCAGGGTTCCAGCACAGGGAAAACAAAGCCTCAAAACCTCTGGCTGTAATAACTATGGGTTGTGACAGCAGGAGAAACTGCCAGTCTCCCAGAAGAGTCTGTTGGAGGGGCCCACAGGGTCCTAAAACATACACAAGCCCTTACACCCAGAAATCAGCACCAGGGGAGCACCTGGAAGGATGCAATTAGTTTGTGGGAAGCGGGAGAAGTGACTGAAAGCAGGGAGAGAGCTGAGCAAGGAGCATTGTTCCCTCTCTGACCCCTCCCCCACATACAGCACTACAATGCAGCGAAGTGGGTGGCCCCACCCTGGGCAATAACTAAGGCTCTGCCGTTAACAACATAACAGGTGTGTCAAGACAAAGAAACATGGCCCAAATGAAAGAACAGATCAAAACTCCTAAAAAAGAACTAAGCAACAAAGAGATAGCCAACATACCAGATTCAGAGTTCAAAACACTCAGGATATTCACATAAATGACTGAGTAAAGATGTAAAATAAAGAAAGAAATGAAGGCTATAAAAAAATGAAATAAAGAAAAACATACAGGGAACCAACAATGAAGGGAAGAAAACTGGTACTCAAATCAATGATTTGGAACAGAAGGAAGAGATAAACACTCAACTGGAACAGAATGAAGAAACAAGAATTCAAAAAAATGAGGAGAGTCTTAGGAACCTCTGGAGCAACTTTAAATGTTCCTACACCTAAATCATAGGGGTGCCAGAAGGAGAAGAGGAAGAGTAAGAAATTGAAAACTTATTTGAACAAATAATGAAGGAAGACTTTCCCAAGCTAGTAAAGGAAATAGACATACAAGTCCAGGAACCTCAGAGAGTCCCAAAGAAATTGGGCCCAAGGAGGAACACACCAAGACACATCATAATTAAATTGCCTGAGATTAAAGATAAGGAGAAGATCTTTAAGCAGCAAGAGAAAAGGAGAGAGTTTCCTACAAAAGAGTTCCCATAAGACAATCAGGTTATTTCTCAAAACAAACCTTGCAGGCAAGAAGAGGCTGGAAAGAAGTATTCAAAGTCATAAAAGCAAGGACTTACATCCAAGATTACTCTATCCAGCAAAGCTATCATTTAGAATAGAAGGGCAGATAAAGTGCTTCACAGACAAGGTCAAGTTAAAGGAATTCATCATCACCAAGCCCTTATTATATGAAATGTTAATGGGACTTACCTAAGAAAAAGAAGAAGATCAAAGCTATGAGTAGTGAAATGACAACAAACACAACTATCAACAACTGAACCTAAAACAAAACCAAAAACAAACTAAGCAAACAACTAGAACAGGAAAGGAATCACAGAAATGGAGACCACATGGAGGGTTATTAGCAGGGAAGCGGAAGGGGAAAATGGGGAAAAGATACAGGGAATAAGAAGCACAATGAGCAGGTACAAGGTAGACAGGGGGAGGTTAAGAATAGTATAGGAAATAGAGAAGCCAAAGAACTTATATGTACAACACATGGACGTGAACTAAGGGGGGGGAGCAGGGAATGCTGTAGAGAATGGTGGTACTGGGTGGAAGGGGATAAAGGGGAAAAAAAAATGGGACAATTGAATATAAATGATAGCTTTGCTGGATAGAGTAATCTTGGATGTAAGTCCTTGCTTTTATGACTTTGAATACTTCTTTCCAGCCTCTTCTTGCCTGCAAGGTTTGTTTTGAGAAATAACCTGATTGTCTTATGGGAACTCTTTTGTAGGAAACTCTCTCCTTTTCTCTTGCTGCTTAAATCAATAAAATATAATTTAAAAATGCTAACTAAAAGAAGATGAATAGAATAATATCAATCTCAGACAAAACAGTTCAATGTAACGATCACTAAGAGAAATCAAAGAAGGATATTTTTACTTTTGAAAAGTTGCAATCCACAAAAATCATTAGTCACAAAGAGTTATGCATTATCCCCAGAATTTCAAAGCACACAAATCTTTATATTTGTAGAAATATAAGCAGAAAACCCACAACCACAGGAGGTCTAACACTCTTGGAATACATTCCCACACATATTTCCCAGGTTTCCGCTGATATATTGGCAAAATATTACAATTTGTTCAGTGTGTAAGTTATTTCTTCTTAGGTCACAGTAGATTTTTGTCCCTGGAGAATGCTGAGAATTGACTGTACTTATAGGGCTAATTACTGGTAACAAGAGTCTTGAGAAGATTTAGCACCCCATTTTAAGACCTCTACTCCAAATAAGGTTATCAGGGGGTTTTCAAGCAAAGGAAGGCTTGCCTCTTCAAATATCAGAGGGCAAGCTGTTTCCACTGGGCAGGGAAGCTTGAGGTGAGTGGTGTGGAAGGAAGCCTCAAGCCTGTTGTTCTATCAAAATCTAACCAGATATTCTCATTTCAAGGATGAGATTCTATTGTACAGCGCAGAGGCTAGACGGGGCATGTCGCTGCGGGGAAGCACCCTGGGGTCGCAGCTCGCCCGGCCCGGGCAGCAACCTCTGCCCCGGGGCGGGGGTCTAGGGGTGGCGGGTGGCGCCTCAGAGAGCTCGGCACTCCCTGAACCTGAGGGAAACCAGCGGGGGCCAGCTGAGATGGGAGCAGGGCTCTAAATCCTGCAGAGCCCGTCGGGGGCTGTCACAGATGACGGGAATAAACACAAATCGTCGCAAACACTTCTCTGTTTGCCAGGAGAGCAGATGGGGGCACTTCCCTATTACTGGCGAAGGCCGTGGCACATCTCACTAGTGTAGAAGTCCCCGTTGCCCTCTGTTCCAAGGCTTTTATTGAAAATCTTATCAGTGGGGGTAGGTTACAGGAACGCATACGTTATCTCATTACATTAATATGTTAAGTTTCACGGAGAATATATGATACTTTTAAGAGACAAGTGACAGGAATACACTGATTTACATGGGTCCGAGAGGAGACTTGTATAGACAAAAGAGACTAACGATAAGGGGAAAGTAGACATAAAGGTGCCTTAAAGATATAGGGTAAGGGGTGTAAAGAATGTAAATGTCCTTCGCAGCATGAGCTGACCAGAGCTTTGAGGGGAGAACAGAGCACACTTTAAAGAATTTACTTTTAGGCCTGATTTCCCCCAGAACCACCAGATCTAATTCAGGGCTGATTCCTGCACTGCTTCAAGTCTGAGCCAGGCGTCGGGAGGGAACCACCAAGAGATAAGGAGACTGCTTTTCGGCTATAGTGAGGACTCCAGCCTTGTCCAAGCCAAGTCGAGAGGTGTGGGGGCCTTTTTGCCCCTTCTCTGTGTCCCCCAATTTCTTGTCTGCTGCCTATATCGGTCGATGTCTGGCTTAGGTTGCCCCCCACCAAGGGATCTTACCCATCATTGACAGGGACCATCACAAGGCAAAGCAGAGAGGCAGGAGCTACGCCCCTGCCAGGAGAGACAGGTTATGTCTCCTCAGGAGCCTGTTTCTCCAAGGCCTCCTGATTATTTCCAGCCTTTTGGCCCTCCAGCCTGTCGGCAGGGTTACAGCTCCTGAAACCAGGCAGGGCATTCCCAAAAGGATTCCCATTCTTTCCCTGTCAATATCCTCAACTTTAACATAAAACACTTGGCCACACTGTGAATTTCCCGGTCATAATCCAACAACCCACATAAGTAAATTTTCTATCTGATTTCAGCAACATCATGCCTGTGTCTACTGTCATTCTATTGTCAGACCATAGCTTCAGCTGAATTAAAGGGTCTGAGCTTGTCATTTTTTTTCTCTGTAAATACTTAACTATATGCAGGAACACCCACCACGTGTCTCAGTCCTTGTTAGTCATCATTACTGCCATTAAGAGTCAAATCCAGCAGTTGCTTGGGGTTCTGAGCATTTGTTTCCATTGAGGTTGCATCGCAATTAACCACAGGTGATAGCTTGATTAGTTTTGATGGTGCTGCATGCCATAGATTACCCACGCTCCATTTCCCATTGGCAAGAGCTGAGCCCTGCACTTAAACCCAGACTCATCCCAAAACACCACCTGTGAATGTGGGGATGGGGGTGGGTGGATATCTATCTTCTGGGACCACTCCTGGTACCAATTCTATATTGGTCAGGGTCCCGGTGGGAGGTAGAGACTGCATAGGAATTTCAACATAGAAGACTAACAAGAACAATTTACAGGGAGTCTCTCCAGATAGATAAAGAATACCCTAGAACTGAGGAAGAGTAACCAAGGAAGGGACAAACTTGGAAGGTTGGCTCCTTCCCCAGGCTGAGATTCACATCCTTCCAGAGGATAAGGCTTTACAGATGATGGAGAAGTGCTCTAGTGCCCAGGTATGTGCTAGTTCGAAGTAGAAGAGGAAGGGGAGGTTGCTGGTCAGCAAGTCTCTTGCTGGGTCCCACAGGCAAAGCACATGGGCTGGGGACTGGCAATAATACTTGCAAGAGGATAAGGCCACTCAGTGTTGTATACATATTCCACAGGCGACCATGGGGCAAGCAGAACAGGAGCACGCTGCCAACAGGAAGACTCCGCTTCCCTCCTGCAATGCCTCTCCAGCAACCTCTACAAACAAAGTTTAGCATGTACCAGGTGGCAAAGGAAAAATGTTGACACTGTCTAAGCTCCATTATCAAGACCATGAAGGGAAGATTTGGGGCTAAGAGCCAGTAAATTGGTAACTGTCTAATTTATTCATTCTCCATTGCACCCCCTTTACCTTCAGCCAGCTCCACAGCTGTCCAGGGCTCTCTCTACCTGAAACAGTACCCTAAAACCTCATTCCCAATGGAGCTGAGCCCAGGGCCATGCCCCTGAGAAGTGCCACTAGAGCTCCCTGTTAACCTTTATTCCAGGCACAGTGGTCCAAGGGCAGACAGACCCCAGGGAAGCCCGAGATATGGGCCATCCATATTTCTCAGATTCCTTGACCAGCACTGACCCTAACTCTCCCTTGAAAATTCAACAATTACTCCAGTCTACATTAAGCTGTGCAGTTGTCATTCATTCTTGCCCATTTACCTGGTAGTGACTCCTGAAAGCACAAGTGGCCAGGCAGCTGTCAACATCCAAATTCAATACGTGTGCATTTGTCCTTAGGGCACTAAAACCTCTAAGTTAGCAGAGCCCAGACTCACGCAGACAGGAAACACTGTGTGAGTTAGTTACCCTATAATCATTAGAGGGAGAGGAGGCAAGGCCACGAAGAGAACTGAGGTACAGATAGCTTATAGAGTTTGCACAGTTGGAAACAGCTAAACTGAAATTCAAAACCAGACCTGACTCCAAAATCCACCTTGTTTCCAATAAACCACGTTGCCTCCCTCCCATCTGCCAAGCTGCTATGAAGTACAGGTGGTGAAGTGTCACACTCCAAACGAGTGCTCGCTGAACATCTAAGAGAATCACCTACATCTCACAGACACACAACACTCAGAGTTGTGCTTAGCTGCTTGCAGTCTTCCCTGCCTTTTTGTGCTATGTCGTAGCCCAAAGCTGCACCACTTACCCAAGAATGCTCAAAGTTTCTCACCTGCATAGCTCGAGTCTTCTTCCCTTATCTTAGAGCCGTCCTTTTCCAAGCTTGAAAATACTGCAAGAACTAGCTCGTGGGTCCAGCAGTGTGTTGCTATACTGCCGTCAGGGGAACATAGTCAGGCTCAAGTATGGTCTTGCAGAGAAAAAGGCGTAACTACAGGGCAGGGATTAAAGCTTCTGGGGGAGAAACAGCTGACCTTCAAGGACGTCTCCAAACCTAAACTTGGCTGTTGAGTCAAAAAAGCAACAGCTGTGAAAGAGCTCAGCCCTCACAGGTGTTACCTGTCACTAATGCCTGTCTTTTGAGAGATGGCAGGGCACGGCTAACACAGCCTTGCAATATGTCTATTTTATGGAGCTTTCTAACTCCATGGCACACTGAGGGGAGCAGAAGAAGAACATGATTGGGATTTGGGGAAAATACCATTAACTACAGTAAATGCAGAGTAGTTTTGGGGTTTTTTTGTTTGTTTGTTTGTTTGTTTTTTCATAAGAAGCCCCTGGCTGTAATCTAATAGGGAAAGAAATGACCATGACTTAATTATTTTCCTTAGAGATGAAACTTCATAGTAATATTACTTGCATTTGTGTAGGTCACCCCCAAGACCGGGCTCTGATGTGGAATTTAGAGATATGATCTAATTTGTACAGCCCGAAGTGCAGGTCAGGTCAGGCTTTACTCATCCCCTCATTCCACCTGACCAGTGAGGCAGACCCCCCGGCCCCCACCCCCCGCCCCCTGCCTTGGGAAATGTGCACTGAGAATAAGTGCCTTCAGCAGCTGCCACTCAGCAGGGTGCCACCCCCGCCACCCCTCCCTGCAAGCTCCGGAAGCCAGGGCCTCCTGCTCGGCTCTACCAGGTCCGAAACCTACTTCCTGGGGCTTATGTTCTTTCTCAGAGCCAGGATGTCCAACCGTAAATCTGAAGCACAAATCAGCACACATGTGAGGAGGCACATGACTACCACTATTTCAGTACGTTTTTCACTTAAGACAGAGCTTTCACCTTTTGTTAAGTGAGACTATTGTAATTCACTTCTGTTTTTAACAAGGACCAAAAGAGTAAATGTGACCCTGTGTGATCTGGAGGGGCTTGCCCCACTGACATGCCCTTCTGAGAGAAACGGCCCTAAACAACTGTATAAGGAACTACATGGTGCTTCGCTTTCTCCCTCCCCCGCATCCACAACACTGGCGAACACCTGGTCACAGGGCAGTCAGTCCAGACTTTTGGTCTGGCACTAAAAGATAAACTTCACAAATCAAGATATTCTTTGCATGAGTATTAGAAAGATGAAAGCTGCTGGAATGTCACATAACTGGAAAGTGACATAGGAAAGTCACATAGCTAGGATATCATGGCCCAGAGAAGCTCCTCAACCAAAGGCAAGAAAAGGGCAGGAGAGCGGGTAGGCGCTGCCCTGAGAGCTTCCTCAGTCCCTGGCTGCTCTCAGCCTCCACTGCAAGTCCAGGGAGGCGTCTGCTGTTCTTGGGCCCGTTCTTGGATGTCCGTGACATTTCCTCTTGAACCCAGACGTTTTGAGAGCACTACCTAAAGAGGACGAGCATGGCGGCCAAGCAGGTAGCAGCAGAGCTTGGAGGAAAATCCTGTCCTCAAAAGGAGAGGTGGTTATGAAAATACTTAACAATTGGGTGGCAGAGGCTCTGCTCATCAGAATGGGGGTCTGTGCAATCAGATGCCAGCAAATGGCTGGCAGCTTGTCAGGAAAGCCATGGCAGTTGCAGGAAAGCCGTCAAGAATGGCTTCGTGCCATTTCCTAGATAAGACGAGGCCACAAAAAGCTCACTCTAAATTGTCAAGTGTGATACATCTTCAGATTGCCCTGACCAAGAGCTGGCTCTTCAAGCCTCACTGCCTAGTCAAGGGTGCCTGCAAGGAGTGGAGTGGGTGCTCTGCATCCACATGAGCTAGAATAAGTCAGGGTGTAGCCATCAGAGCAGGGAGAAAATCTCTCTGGAGCTCTTGGGGGAGATTTTGCAAGTCCCTGTAGATAAACACAGGGCTGGTGGCCAGGGGAAACCGCACAGGCACGCCCGCTCCCATCAGAGAAGGCGCACCACTGGCTCCTTCAGACAGCCCCTGCTGAGTCCTTAGGCTTCATCAGTGGTAGCCAAACATTTTTGCACGACCCAAATAAAATTCATAAAAACAGGTACCCCTTGCATATTTTTAAATGGATATCTAAATTTTTCACCTTGAGCTTAAACATTTGCAAAGCAACTTCCAGTTAAATATCAACATTTTAAAATAAAACAATTCCATTACTCTCTTCAATATAAAAATAAAACTGGCTAGTGAGATAGAATATGACTGGAGGGTGAGATAGAGAAAATCTTCTTTAAGAAGCTGAGATCTCAGTGACCCATAATCACCCATGCAAAGCAAAACAGGAAAAGCACTGGAGGCAGAGGTAACAAGTGCAAAGGCCCTGAGGCAGAAACAAGCCTGACTTGTTTGAAGAACTAGAAAAATGCTAGGTTAGTGGGAGCATAGCGAACAAGGGAAGGAGTAGTAAGAGATAAGCTGTGAGGGGTAGAAGCCGGGAGGCCGTTCTTGTTGACTGTCTTCTTTATGACCTCCACACTGTCGTCTCTAGGTCCCTGCAGTGAGCCCTGGGAGGCTGACCTAGGTCTCTGTCAACAGGCTCTGTCGACTGGTGACTTTTAGATATGCGCAGCCAAGGGCATTCTCCAGCAGCTCGGAAGAGGGAGAAGCAGGAGGGCAGGGTGTTTATTTCCTGGCTCCCTTCTTGCAGGATCGATCCCCTAGGCCAGCTGGGTTCGTCCAGCAAAGGCCCCAGCTCCTGTCAGGTAGCCCTCTACCCAGGCTGCTTCCAGTTATGCGGCTTTCCCCTCCTTTCCGGCTCCCTTCCTGCCTGGGATGGTGCTGCTCAATCTCTTGTAGTTTCCCTATACTCTCCCAACCTTGGTAAAAAGTCCCTTCATTTAACTCTTCTCTGATTCTGTAATTTGTATGTCATCGATTTCTTCCTGTCACAGCAAGGCAGGCCTGGCCCTGAGCAGGTCTGCCTTGGCCAGCCCATAGTATGTGGTATCTTGACTTTGTGCGAGAAAGAGTTCACAATACGAGTCCAGGTGACTTTTAGAGAACAGCTATTAAAGCCGAAGACTGAAACAAAGACGGGCCTAAGAGGCTAGGTGGGCAAATGAGTTGAGGCGGGGCTGCTTTGACTTACTATGCCAGAGAAAAGGGGGCTGCAGGGACAGGTCCAAGGGGTTAACCCCGAGATGCACTTCTGCTGCCCATTGCTCCCTGGTAGCAAACCTCTTGGGGCCCCTTAGAGTTTAGGAGGTGCATGCCTGTGGGGGGCAAAGGGGCATGGTTCAGCTGAGCTCCTGGGAGGGAGGGAGCATGCTGGGACCTTCATTTTGAGGAGTTTTAAAGGCTGGGGGTTTGGAGGAGGTCTTAAGGGAGGATCGCAATAGAACATTCATCAATTTTATGCTGACAAACCAAAATTTATTATTCCCTTAACTTCCTCTGTCCTTGGGTATGGTTGGCAAATGGCACTAATTGGATTTCTGCTATCTGCCTGAGTAGGATGATTTAAGCTATTTACCCTCTGGTTGGGGAGGAAAAGTGCAAACCATTTACTCTGAAGTGCCTTTGGTTTAGGGAAGATAGGATTTACCAGGTGGCTGTAAACTGCTTGGCCGTTTAACTATCTATCTCAGTTTTCCTATTCCGCTTGTCCTGGCTTACGCCCCTGTCACATTCCTGGGGCCCTGGTTGGTACATGATAAAGTGCTTACATATTAGTGGTACTAGTCTTAGATCCTTTGATATTTGTCTGCCACACTGTGAAGCTATTCCGTGGATCTCTTGGTTTTTTAGCATTTGTTTCCAAGCGCCTATTACAGTGTTATAGGAAATGCATAGTGACCATATACATGATGCGTGACAGAGCTAAGTGGTACTTGCGAGAAAATGCCATTGGAGGCCATGAAGTTCAAGTCTCGAGCACATTCCCATGCACAGCCCTCTCTGGGGAATGCAGCCAGTCACTGCAAACTCCATTCCCCTCCCTCTCAGGTTAAAAGCTTTCTATTCACCCTAGTGTTAGTTGGAAAACTTTCAGCCATAACCATATTTAGTCATATTTGGGGAGGAGGGAGTGGCAGGGCAAAGGTGAAAAAGAAAATAAAAGAACATATATGTACCCATATTTTGCCGTGTATAACGCTCTCCCGTGTATAATGTGCGCCCCCGTCTTTGTGCACATTATACACAGGGTTATTATGCCCATTATTATACACGTGGTATGTGATCATTATACCCATGCATAATGAATATCCTTAATTTTCCCTCCAAAATTTGGGCAAAAAACTGTGCATTATACATGGCAAAATATGGTACTGCGAAGTAGCTGAGATCAGTTTACGCCTAGCAATTGTCTGGGAAAGCCTCAGTCAGAGGTCATGTGACAAACAAAACAAAACAAAACCCTTTCCCTTCACTTGGATGGACTCTGGCTGCTTTCATTCATCTCAGTCCAAGAATCGTCATGTTAAGTCATGACTCAGTCACACTGGGAGCCCTAAGTGGCTGCAAGGCCACTGCTGATGGGAGACTCAGTCCCGCGAATCACGGCAAGCCGCAGCTGTCCTGTTTTTTAAAGCATGTTTCCTTCATCAAGATAAGATAAATATACTGACAAAAGGAAATTTACAGAGAGCTTAGAAGGGAAGGAGCAGATAAGAGTGGATTGCCCAATTTAAAGCAGGAAGGAACGTGGGCAGAAGAGAAAGTTTCCCTGACCTCAGCCTCTGAGCCAGTTTCCCGGCACCCTGAGCAGCTGCTCCTGCACTGAAAGCCCTGGCGCTCTGCACCATAACCGGACGTTCTGCTCACACCTTCTGAGGCCAGAAAAGGCCGAGCAAAAAGGCAGAACGGGCTCAGGAAAATAAGCAAAGAGGAA
Source organism: Pteronotus mesoamericanus (assembly GCF_021234165.1). Taxonomy (NCBI): domain Eukaryota; kingdom Metazoa; phylum Chordata; class Mammalia; order Chiroptera; family Mormoopidae; genus Pteronotus; species Pteronotus mesoamericanus. Next base: position 10,731,259 of record NW_026555170.1, read on the forward strand.
AGGATGTAGAGGTTGGTTAAAAATAAAACGTATCAGATGAGAATTAAGTTCTGAGAATGTTATCTCTCCCCACAGGAGGGTGGAAAAAAAATAGGCTTGTCACGGAGAACACAGGCCACAGGATGAATAAGCATAAAAATAGGAGGAAATGATGGCGCAAACGTGCCACCCGTGCAGGGGAAGGGCCTTTCTGGAGGTGCTCACTTTCCAGGATTGGGCAGACAACCAAGAAGCTGTTTCTGGTGGAAAGGGACATTTTTCCCTTTATGCATTTTTCAAGCTGTTTGCTTTTATATTTCTATCTCCATGTATTACCTTTTCAAAAAAATAAAATAAAATAAATGAAGTTCTTTGGAAAAGAATCTTGGGAATTCCTACTTCCCAGCATTTTTATAGCAGGTAACCTGGTCCCCAATGAAGGCTTCAAACTCCAGATAGTGGGCAACTGCATCCCTGCCGCGTGCTAGTGTTTCCTTCCTCCTCACCCAGGTAGCTGCACAGAACAAAGATTACTTATTAAATTAATTTTTAATGACCCGGTGTTTATCTGCTCCTAAAATAATGAATTTCCCTCCACAACTGCTCTTAAATCCACATGCAAAACTGTAACAGTACAACAACAGCTCTGAGATGTTTCTCTGACTTTAAAAAACGAATCACAAAATGGTCTTTATAAATTTTCTGGAAAAGTCTCAGCACTCAGGAGCGTGAGCAGCCACTATTTCCAAAAAAGAAGCTGACTTTTCTAAGCGCTAAGTTTATGAAAGGTCAAACAAACAGGATTCAAGAAAGAAATCTGGGGCTCTTTCAACATTCAGGCTTTCATAGTATTAAACAAAAAGTGCTGTGTTTTAAAGAGATTAAAATGACATCCTTCTACAAGCCACCTTAAGGAATGGGGGTTGGGAGCTGGGTGAAAGGAGGGGAGGGGATTAAGTAAAAAACACACATATATACACATATCACATATATATTACATGGTGTGTGTGTGTGTGTGTGTATGTATGTCTCACAGAGACACAGACAACAGTGTGGTGATAGCCAGAGGAAAAAGGGGGCAGAGGTAGGCGGAGGTGGGCAAAGAAAAAGACTTTGCTTTGGGCAACGGGGGCACAATGCAGTGCGCAGATGATTTTTGTTGAGTTGTACACTTGAAACCAGTATAGTTTAGTGAACCAATGTCGACCCAATACATTCAATTTAAAAAACAGATTAGGTAGAGATCACCCAAGTGCCTTTGAGAATTAAAAGCGTCTGTGAATCTCCACTCAGTATCACTCAGAGGTGCTACGACTATTCCTTGAGATGACAGGGCCTCGCTTGGCCTCTTCCCTTAGTTTCCACTGATCAGATATTTTTATTTATCAGTAACAGAACTGCACTGACATCTCAGCTCTACCTCAAGCCCAAACTGGAATGTTATGTGTATCAAGAGGAAAAAGACCTCTTTCCTCTTTTCCCCTCAGAGTGCATCGACATAGGAACATAAGAGTGGCAGCTTATGCTCTAAATACCCCAGTGCTCTGTGGCCCGCTGGGAAGGTTCCAAACAGCACCAAGAAAATCCAAATCTGCTTTCACTCCCAGGGGGCCCACACTGCTTAACTCTGTCACATCGGTGACAGCAGACCCCATACACCTCATGCCCAGCGTTAGCCCGAGAGGCCAGTGTTGGGCATACCCCCAAAGTTCCTCCACAATCCTGCTTTGCAGTTAGGGAAGAGCCCGTTGCAAAGTCAGGAGAGAATTCAAGTATGAAATTGGTGTTTTCTGCTCATGTGGTTTATATTGAAAAATTGACATTCCTTTAGGATATTGGGCATGAGACCCTCATTGATAATCAAAACGTTATGCAAAAATATCAAATAGCAAGTATTTATGCAAAGCTCCCTCTCTCCCAACTCCACTCATCCCACTCTTGTCTGGTGTCTCCTCTGCAGGTAGGTGACCCCAAAGATAACAACACTCAGTCGGAAGTCTTGAGCTAAATCCTGATGTGTTGCCCCATCAGCCTGTAACCTCTGATAAGCCACTTAGCCAGTCAGAATACAGTTCCTTATTTGTAAAAAGTAAGAGCTGTCTCAGAGGCCGCACAAAATAAACACGCGAGAGCATATAGCACAGGCCTGGCATACAGGTATTCTCTGAGTACTTAAGAGTCACTTTACCAATTGTTTTATATCATGCCTCTAACTAATGAGCTTGGCCTTGCAAACGTAAAGGAGATAGGCCATGGTAAATCCAGCCTCTCAGGGGACTACCCTATTACCAAGGTGAGATAGCAGCATATTAAAAAATCACATTTGGATTGTCGATTGGGTCTAAAAGTAGATTGGCTCTTTAATACAGACCAGCATATGTTATCCAATAGAGTTCAACTATAGCCAGCTTCATTTTGAAAAGAACTATTTATTTCCACTCTTTGACAATAGTCTCTGACCACCTACCTAATCAGTATTCTCGTCATGCCGTTCAAAAGATTCAAGACTGAAGCTAAGTCAATTTTGTATTATTTTCATTTGAAATAACTTTACCAAGAACATCCCTTGTACTTGTCCTCATAGTTATCAAATATAAAAGTACCTGACATGTCCAAAACCCTATTTTATACAAACTGCTGACCCAGCATGGCATTTCTCATCATTGCTTTCTGAAACACAGGAAATTTGAAGACTGAATGGCCAAAATAAATTAGGATGACCCAGCCTTTAAAGAAATCTGAGTTATTTAAAGAAGGAAAAACAGAATTATGTCTGAACGGATAATTAGTGATTCAGACAGCCTAGTATTTAATTGGTATTAACTACCTACTGAAGTTCTATTTAATGCACTTAGGTAAGACTTTTTATTTCCATGAAATTGGATCTTTGGCTCAAAATTTAATCTCCTGCCAAGGACTCTGCACTATATAGGTGACGTAACACTGAGGTAGGCTCTTAATATTTCATTGCCAGGAATATCACAGAAATTGATCAGATTATTTGCCAAATAATATTGCTTTAGCAAGGCTAAGTCATTTTCTAAGTGGGCTGTCAAAGAGAGAAGCAAAATAGCAGACACTATTACCGTTGTGTTTTCCAGCTTCATTTTCCAGAACGCAAATTCAGCCACGAAAAAAATCAGTGCATTAAAAGTTGATTTGATATACAGTTTATTAATGTATAAAACCTTTGTCTGAAAGGAGTATGGAAGGCCTAAGAGGTCCAATATTTTGGCAAGGTAAAATATTGACCAAAGTAAAAGATACAAGATATATTATTGGAACATGATATTCCTTCAGAATATTCTGTCATTCATGACCTTTGTAATTATGGAAAAACATCTTAGTTACAATTTTATAGAATATAAAATTCCGAAGAAACACTTTTCATTTCTCTGCTAATGAGGTTTTCCAAAATTGCTCCGAAGGAAGGATGTACTCTGCCCTATCTGAAGCTATTGGTTTAAATTACTCCTGCAGCCCCAGGATACCAATGGGCAGAATCCTCTGTTCAATTTTCAGGTTCATAGTGGTCAATGACCTGTTCAAGCAGGTGCGCAAATATGAAATGACATAATGACCAATGCTTTCTAAAACGCTTAGCCTAAATGTATGTCAACAATGAGAGATGTATGTACAAAAATTCCAGTGAGTCCTTCCCACCAAAGATGAAGAAAATTAATCAAACAATTGAAATGCTAGGGTGGGAGAGCAAGTTTATTCAAAAGTATTTACTGAGCCCTTACTGTGTGCCAGATACTATTTTAGGAGCTGGGAATACATTCCTGTTACCTTTGTGCTTAGGAAAGATGCAAGAAAATAAACACAATAAATAAGAAAGTTACATATTAAGTTAGAAGGTGATGAGCAGTATGAAGAGAGAGAGAGAGCGCGAGCGAGCAGTTATGAGAATGAAGACAGGTCTTAGCTAGATATTTTCTAAAACCAGAAAAGGAAAAAATAAGTGTCTTTCTTGCAAAGTCTATCTATCTGTAAATGACTAAAGAAAATAGTCCTGCCTCTTTAAAGTTCATGGGATTTTCAAACAAGTAATTAAGGGATTTTAAACATATGAAAATGGAATTGGGAACTAGGAAGAGTAGCTTTCATAAAGCAGGCGCTCGATACAGAGTTCTCGAGGAACCCGTGCTTGCCGCAGCAGGAGGGCCCACCTCGGCTCTGGCAGACCCCGTGATCCCGGGCGCACTACCAGCCACAGTGGAGCTGGAGAGTCAAAGCTGTTGAGAAAGGCAACTCGGGTAGAAGATGTGAAAGAACTCAAACAGTTTTTCAGGATTTTTTTATTTCCATTTCTTTTTTTAATAGCACCCTATTTTTTAAATAGTTTCTCATTTTGTTAAAGAAGGGTGAGCTCATTCAACAGAAACACTGAAAAATGAGAATGTCCACACCTCCAAGTCCATCTCATTCTCAAGACGCGCACACATTTGTCGTATATCAGTAGACTCAGGTCTTTCAACACCAGCATCAGAGGTTGCCAACTCTAAACTACCAGGTACATTTTTTTCCCTTTGCTTTAAATTCAAATTTCATTTCAACGAAGCAATCAAACTAATAATTAATATCTAGGTTTTGCCTCTGAAGAATTAGGTTCTCCAAGTAAAAGTGAAAATAGAAAATAAATGATGTCATTTTTGATCAGAAAGTCATGTGCTCAGTGAAATACAGCAGAGGCAGAAAGTCCAGGTTGTAGGATCAGGAAAAAGGAGTGTCTACCCACAGGACACTGATAAATTGATGACTATGACAGCAGCCCTGTCTAGAGGTAATAATGTCATTAGGTTGTGATAATTTTCCAGAAACCCCAACAGCCCTGGATTAAAAACATCTGGAAATTGTTCAGATGACACAAATTCCTGTTTCTTGCTATTAAGGCTTCAATGATGCCTCCCTGTGGCATCTGTCACCATTTTTTTTTCTTTGTGAGCCTCCTCCTTTCAAATCAGGAAGTGTACATAAAGTGCAAATAAGATTTATTCCCTCGCCCATGCTTCTGAGCTCTCATTTTGATACACACAGTATTACCAGACCGCTGGCCACAGAGGTCTTCTGCAGGTATTTTCAGAATTAGATAATGGGTTCATCTGGCAGAGAGAGTGTCCTAAGGTGGATGCAGTCTTGGCAAGGAAACACCAAGTACCATTTGCAAGACAGGCATGTGAATGACGCAAGCAGTAGGGGGTTTGCCGGTCACCAATTCACTGAAGAGGCCTTCTTTGGGTCTCAACTCTCTAAGAGAATCCAGGAACTGCTGTTAAAATGAATGAGGCCAGCGGATTTTGGAGCACGGTCAGTCTTCAGTGAGGGCAGATTCTGTTTTCCCTGGTTTGGAGACAGAAAGGAAAATGAAGAGGGTAAGGAGCCAGATCTGATGAGTTTAATATCATATATGTCATCCAAAAAGCCTCTAGTAAATACTCCCCAACTTACAAAACAAAACTGAGCAGAGTGCCTCCCGACAGCGCTTAGCAAAGTGTGTTTTCTTAAGTGTTTGATAGGTATATAGACCAAATGGGTTATGAATTAGACAATGTTACATATGACTATTGGATTTCTTAGATTAATTTTTCTTGCTCAATATGCCAATGAGCACTGTGGCTCTTCAAAAGAGGGATATGATACGTAACATTTCCCATATTCGGGGGGCCAGGAATTTATCTCCTCATAAACCTCCTGGCCAAGACTTGCAGAATTAGTGTTTGGTGCAACACATTTTGGGAAGTGCTCCTTTACAATACTGGCTGGAGGGGAGAGGAGTGTTATTAAGTCACATTCAGTTTGTATTATATGAACCAAGTTTTTCTATTGGGAGTCACAGTCCCACACCAATATAATAAATTAACCATCCTAGTTGGGTTTCATTGCATTTCCTTTGCAATATGCCAAAATCCTGGGCAACATTTAATAAGATGTTGGATGGGTGAACATTAATAATAAAAAGGTAACAATTTCCCATCCCTTATAAACTGTCATGCAATCAGTGGGCATTCACAAAGGATGTCCTTTACATTTTTCTGATTTTCCCAGCAGAGCTAAGGCTAAGGTTTCAGGATTAAGCCCATCAAGATGTCATTATATATGAAGCTAAGCCACAGCTGAGAATGAACAGAGCAGATTAGAATATACATTAAAAAATCTTGAATAAAAGTCAAGGATTGATTTGATCAAAAGTCACAGAAAATTATCAAGCACCTACTAGTTAAATTCCTGAATTTCTTTTTGGCTTCTGCCCTTTCATCAGCATCAAAGTACCAGACAGTCATAGCATATCTGTGAAAGATAAGCAGATGTTAGAAAAGAGGTTTAAAAATACTACCAATATTAAAAAAAAAAGCATCCTACAAACCTTCCCCTCAGAGTCATTTATAAAGCCAACATTTAAAGTGTTCCCTATTATTAGAAGTCCATCCCAATTTTAATTTCAAATAAACTTCTTTGGTTTCAATTCTATTTAAGTGTAATAAAACATGTAAGGAATTCCAAGTATGCACCAGGCACCAATGTGAGCAATGGGAATTCAAATGATCATGCAGATATATCTGCCTCTTCCTCAAGAAGCTCAACTTCTAGTTGGGAAGACAGGCAATTTAACAAACAATGTAACAGGCTTTGTAACGATCTATATAGAAAGGACTAGAAGGGAATCATTCTGCTAAAGAATGGGAGACCCAACTTGGTGGGGAGAGCACAGAGAAGAGGAGGTGACATCTGAGGGAAGCTTTAAAGAAAAACTCATTTAAAGGACAGGACACATAAACTCTTGGCTTTCTTTCTTTAGTTTTGAACACGGAGGCCAAGATGCAATGGAATAATAATGCCCTCAAGCTTTCTACTGTGTTCTCATTAATGAGCTTTATCCTATCTATGGACTAGACTGCAATAGGAGTCCTTTTATGTATGAGTTTTCAAAAAGCTTCATTTTACAACTATTATTAGCTACTGGAATTTCAATAGCACTTGATTTTTTCAATGGCTTCCCATCAACATTTGCTAATGTTTCCTGTGACTCCAGCCATTGATGGCCTGTGGAATAAGGAAGGAATTCTGGCACAAACAACAAGGTCTAATTATTGTACCCCATTAAACAAGCCACAAGCAGGCTTTGGTGATAGAATTAGTTACCTGCTCACCTAGGGCACATTCCAATTTGACATTTAATATGCACGTCTGTGTGGGGCTCAGGTCTGTGATTTCTGGAGGAGGACACATAAATCTTACGAACTTCACACATGTGAATTTAATTTAATTAGGTTTGTTCAGGTTTAGTTAATATCCTTCTACTCTTGTTCTCACCCCTTGTCCCCAGCTGCTGTTCCCTATTCAAGCTGCATCCCATAGCACTCCAGTACTGCCTGGTTTATAGGCTTGGCCATAAAACAAAGGCAAATAAAAGGCAGAATCCAAAATTAAGATTATATAGTTTCTCAATTAATACTAAACAACATTAAGTTGTTAGTTACTCTGAAAATCTTCCTGTGCATAAACTGAGGACAGAATTATGTTATAACCAATTGCTGGGGTATGATTGGTACAGTGAGCCCAAACCAATTTTTTGCTGAGGAAAGGGTTAAAAAAAATAAAACTCAAAACAAATTCCTCTTTCTTTTCTCAAGCTTCTTTCTCTGCTCTCAACGGGCAACTCATAAACTCATCCAGGGTTGACCAGACAGAATTCCTGGTATGTGGTAGCCAACATTCTCAAGGAGTAGTAGTTCAACATTAGGTTTTTGAAAGGAGGGGTAGGAAAGAAAGAGAGAAGAGAAAAACACTCTGGGGAATTTAGAATCCAATATGCTTATCTAATGAAAAACAACTTGTTAATAGTACTAACTGATGTTAGGTTTTGTATACTAAAGAATCCAAAGCTTCCACGTTAAGGAAAACCAAAATTGAGTCCAAACAGGTTTGCTATCAGCTTTGGGATGTGATTACTCCCTCATATGCATAGAACACAAATTTAGAGAATTCTCTGGGAACTGGGGTTTGTACAAGAAACATCTCCAGAGGAATCCTGGCCCTGGCTATTACCTGGTCGCATAGGAAGGCTGGACTTCATGTGGGTTCCGTCGGTCTGACCAGAAAAACAAGAGTCTGTCAAAAATGGGCTCCACATCCGCTACAAATGATTTCCCCTCTGGAAATATCCGCAGGATGCCACCGTGTAGCTAAGGGCCACAAAGGAGGTAGATTATTTCCTGGCCTCACACGCAGCTAATTAACAATGACATTTAACATCTAAAAACAAAGCCATCTTCCAACCTCCACTCTGAGCATATACATTCCCAAATTTTTACTTCAGCCTCAAACTTTGTATTAAATTCTACTTCAAACTTGGCTAGAGTAGTTTCCTTCTTCACTTCATGCCAAAAAAAGCCTTCCTACCCCAGCAATCGTGATGCCCATGGGCACAAAATGGAATTCCACTACGTCGAATTATACAGAATCACCAACGTTCAACAAATTTGACCTACAAGAAACCCCAGAAATTTCATATGGTTCAGTCTAATATTAACAGCTTCGTAGGATAATTCCACATAACCCCCCTTCAAGGAGCATTTACAGCTTCCCTCTGAGCTCCACTAGCTCCTGTGTGACCTTGTTAGTTGGAAGCAACATGCTGTTTTTCCTGAACTCTCAGACCACCTTATCAGTAGTCTTTATTACGTGTCTTTCTCTTTTCATTGAGTTTTTCCCATTTCATGTGTACACCCAATCTGTCCTACTAGAATAACCATAGCAGGGCAGAGTTCAGGCCTCATATACCGATGTTCCCCCACAGCACAATGCCTGGCACTAGCAGGCACTCAAATAGTTGTTGAATGATTTCGTATTTTGCAATTTATTATCACTGACCTGACACATTCACTTGCTTGTCTATAACACCACCTTTCGAGGTTTTAAAGGACAACTAAGGGATAAATTCTAGTCACGTTACCAAACAGGGAGAAGGGACAAGCCTTGCCACTGATTCACTGGATTCCAAGGTTTAGTTTTTCTGACCCCAGATAAAATATCCTAGCCCATGACAAGCTAGCATCTGCCCTAATAAACAGGAAATGGAGATGCAAAAGGTTCAAAAGCCAAATAAGCTTGCAAAGTTCTGACTTCTCAGACTCCTAAATCATCCTTAACTTTCAGAAAGGATGCACATTCCAGACAAATGTTTGCAAGTGTGGAACCAGGCTTCATATCTCTCTCTATCTATATGTTCAGCAATACAAAAATAAACCGTAAAGCCTTTGGCACTCACAAACCAGAGTAGGCCATGGCAGGCAGCCACCAGTGACATGTGTCACCCCAAGAGAGAGGGCTGTGTGGGAAACCTTGCTTGGGGATGGTTTTATATCCTACAGTTCTATTTTTGTGGAATTCTCTCAATGTTACTGCTGGAAGGGAAAAGGGTATATCTTATTCTGCACTGAGTCTTGTCAGCTCTAGATTATGCTAAAAACGTCAATCCCTAAAATAGCAAATTGCCTTCTCTTCATCAGCCACTCCTTCCATATCCTATTAATGACCCTGCACATCCCCCCCCCCAATCAAATTCACTTCATAGCCATCATTTTCATATCATCAACTTTAGTACTAATACCCTGGTGGGGAGGGGAGGATATAAAATAGAAAAGATTCATCAGTGGGAATTACGAACTCCACACTCTCCTCTAAGTCATCTGAATTCTTTTCCTGGTTTCCTAGTTTCTAACCCCACACTCTATTCCCATTATTCCAAAGTACCTTGGAATCCCAATTCTTGTTTAGATAGTAGATGCAGGTGATACAGCGGCCGTCACCGTTGGGGTTGTCTACATGTCGAACATAACCTGTTCCATTTCCTGGGTAGCAAGCCACCATTGCCTATGGAGAAATCCCAAGAAAGATGGTTAACAAAGCCGAGACAATCTTCTCCCATTGGTGAACAGCTGAGTAACACAGTCTCCTTGGGTACTATGAGACATTTCTAGGTGCTGCTGGCATCTTAATTGCATGTACAGTACATAAATTTGGTCTCTTCCGCATACAAGATTTAATGGCCAAGTCATACCTATGGTGCAGCCCAGCAGAATGCAGTTCCACAATAGTCCCAGAGTTGCAGAACATTTTAGACAGTAAACCATACATATCTCATTAGGATGCCTGCCTTTCTTCAATCCTCCTTTTTGGAATAGCAGGTTCTGGGTTCCCTCTCTAGACCTACAAAATCAGTATCACTAGGTATGGAATTTAGGGATTATGCCCATTTAACAAGAGCCTCCGAATCACCAAATTACCTGCTGTCTTAGAACCAGGGCTCAAGACATTTGCAGTTATAAAGAGGTGAAAACCAATCTCCAAGGAGGAAAAGATCAGGCTTGCTCAAATGCTTAGGGAAGAGGAAGAGGGAAGGGTCAATGGGAAGCTGTGTCCTAACTTGTTAGCATAGAATCAGTCAGGTCTGGCTCCTAGGAAAAGGCCACAGACACATCTTATGTTTCTCAATGCTCGCCTTCTTCCTACTGATAATTATCAAATCAGATGATAAACTGAATTTCTCTTCCTTTTCCCAAGTGCTACCTTTATCAACCAAGTGGAGGAATAAAGTAGAAAGCCATACTAAATATTTTACTGAAAGTTATTATTAAGTTACTATAAATTCTACTGAGAATTACTGTTAAGAGGGTAACAAACCCCTAATCCAGGGGTGTCCAACCCATAGCCCATGGGCCACATGAGGCCCAGGATAGCTATGAATGCAGTCCAACACAAAATCATAAATTTACTTATAACATTACTTAGTTTTATTACTTAGATATATGCACTACCTATATTAGTGATCACAAACTTGGGACCTGCTCAATGATTTTAAAGGATTATTAAAAGTGCCACCGCATATTTAGGGTTATTATGTGAGGTCTTACCCCCCTGCCCTAATCGTTCCATGGAGAAATTATAGCAAGAAACAGAAAAACATGGGCAAAAGCTAGTTCTTTTCATGGACACTGCTATATTTCAAAAATATTTTTATAAAGATAAGATAGATGCAGAGAAAATACTGGAACTGGCAACATAAGATGAGGGAAGGGATATTTTTTCTGTTTTGATCACTGCTGTATTCTCAGTGCCTAGAATAGTACCTGACACATAGAAGGTATCTGTTTAAAACGTGATCTAAACAAATGAATGAGTTTGTGGTGACTCTTTCCTCCAAAGAGTATGTGCAGTACGTGTACATTCTACCTAAATCAATATAGATTCCTCTCATTTTAAAAACCTATCTTCCAATAGACATGCAGCAATCCAGATCATATTTTCTCCTATAAATGCCAGGACTGTTCTACTGGTGAAGTGATCAGTCAGGTAGAGGCCCAAACTAATGCACGGGTAGAGCTCAACGAATCCGCTTCAATGCCATGGGCACCAAGTCCCTCCCAGTGGTGACATGAAGACAGGAACAAGGCATGTAGCTTTAAAGGCTTCACACACCTTGCATATTGACTCCATAAAAATCCATGTCTCTAAAACAATAAGAAGGCTGAACGGTAACTTCGTTTTGCAGTAATCTTAAAGCTTAAATCACCACATCTATCAAATTTTATATTCCTATGCAGCTAGCAACCCCCATATCCTACTTTTCGACATCTAAAATGTCAATGCAATGTCATCTTAGAGGTAAAGTTAGGCCGTTAGCTTGAACATCTTTCAAAAGGTGGAATTTTGAGGCTACTGCAATCAAAATGTAACAAATGATGGTACCACCAAGAAAATAACGGCCTGGGGAAAGGTGACTGGTAGCAGACAGAAATGATGGGCCCAGCTGCAGAAGAAGAGATAAATGAAGTCACCTATAATGACAAGGGAATTACCTGTTCCTGGAAGCAGCTATTAGGATTATGAGAGTCACCACTGAGCCAATAATGAAAGTCATTTAAGCCACAAATAATTACCATCTCAGCTTCTTCCCTCTGTGAAGCCCTGAATAGAAAAAGTGCTCCATCGATGTTACATAAACTTACATTCTTAAACAGCTCAACTTTAAGGAAAAGGTCAATGGTCTGAATGCCTGCCACCTAGTTCACTGTGCAACTAATTCTGGTGTGTTTTTCTCCTATAAAAATGGGCTTGGGTTACATGGCCTCCAACAGTCCAGGGAGATCTAAGACTCAATCTAAGCATCTACCTCAGGAAAAACAAGAGAGGCAGTTCTTCGGGGCATTGTGAATGCATATCTGCCTCAGGACTCAACTTAGATTCAAATATTGAAAAAGCAGATACAACTCACAAAAATACATCCTTTATGAACTGCTGAATCTATGAAACACACAGGGAAAGAGCTAGCACATTCCAGGGGACTTACCAGTTGAACAGAACCTCTAAGTGTCAGCAAAGTATCTGATTGCTCAAGGGAGAGGAACAGAGAGAATTTCTCTGGCCAGAGTAAATCTTCACCCTTTCTCCTGGTTCACGAAGCCACTGCACCAAGTTGCAAACAATGGAAGGAAATCACTGTGGGCCTCAGTGGGCCTGTTCAAACCTCATGCAGTCAATTTTATCAGTGTTTTCTGGACAACAGCCATAGGAGATGGGTCTTGGCTTGGGCACATACCCCGCTATTTGCTGGTCTTTGGCACAGTCTAAAAACAGGAGGCTTACGACGCACTCAGGAGCAAGGATCACGTCAATAACGAGTCACTCATTTCTGTGCCAATTTTTGCACGGGACAGGAACAAACCCCGGAAACTGACTGGGTCAACTGAGCGGCTGTTTAAACCTCATCAAGCCTGGAAAGGGATTTAGAGTACATAAAGGAGGAAAATGCTTCAGAACAACAACAGCACCAAAGTACTTTAATTATCATGTGACAAACATGCTGCACAATGACACAGACACATATCAGAAAGATGTCTCATCTATTATAGACTTCATATTTGCCAAAACTCCCTGACTGGATTAATACTTGAAATGACAGTGTGATCTACAGAAGCATATACAATAGAGTCTTACAGTTCCGTTGTTGGATATGCAGATAAATCCACACGTCCCCTTATGCATTTACCATTCCTCCCTCTGACCCCAGCATGCACCGCCCCCCCCCCCCCCCACCATCCTCAGAGGCCTCTCAGCAGCTCCGTAGCCAAAGGAAAATTAGCTGAGGGATGAACCCCTCCCAGGCTCCCAGGCTGGCTCCAGACCAAAGATATGTACTCTAGACACAGAGGCGGCCACGTTCAGGCAGGAAGTATGTATGTATTCTTTAAAGATGTACACAGATATATAAACTTTAATAGCCAAATACAAGTAACCAAATGTGCTCCCCAAATGTTACAAGTGGAAAAGAAAACAGTTGTTCTATTAGGTTACCGGTAAGCTGACTTTATAAAAAACCAGATCTCATCAATCACAAAGGTAAAGTTGAAAAAATGAAAGTCCAGGATTTCCATTCCAATGCCTAAATAGAGTGTTTGTGATTGAAACCAACCACAGATTAATTGCACAGATAAACCATTTCAAAAAATTGGTGCCGGTGACCTCCACTGTCCATCCAGCAGTGATGATCATTTTAGACCCATGGGTGACAAAGGGGTGTAAATCCCCCATCCCAGCCTCCAGCCAGGCTCACTGCTCCTCTAATAACAATTAACAAACAGGTTTTTATAGACATGTATTTTTATGTCACTCATGACTTTGGAGTCAGATTCACTAGTATGACTTGATCGTGAACAAGTTATAATAAAGTGGTATTTTACATAAATTTTAAATCGGCAAAATGAAATACTAACCAAGTTGCTTTATTCGCAAAATTTGTAATAAATGGGAATCTGTTTTTTTAAATGTATCAAAAAATAGCATAACTTCAAAGCATCTGGCTGAGTGACTTGTAAACTGGTACTCTGGTCCACTGCCAAATGCTAAGACCCATCTAATTGCTCTGCGGAAATACCAGCCAATCTCTGTATGGATTTGCTTTGAATTATGAATTGTCTTAAGCAGAGAGTACTTTGAATAAAATGCAACCTAAGTACAAAAAACCTGTACTTAACCTCTTTACACCTCAGTTTGCTCATCTTTAAAATGGGTTTATGAGAATTAAAGGAGGTATTCCTTATGCTGGTTAATGTTCGCTATTTCTAAATCTTATTTCTGTTCCCCTCAACTGGGGCTTCAGCAGGTCTCCCCTTCAGGGATCTGATTCTACTTAAGTGCTTTATAGTTTCAAATCTTTTGGCAGTTTTGAGTAACAAATAATTGAAACCAATCATGCATACACATACGTGACAGAACTCTGGAGTGTGTGCTATGCTATCCACACCAGGGAATTTACCTTCCTTTGCAATGAGGGCCCAGTATTACAACATTCTCAGATTTTAGGATAGAAGCAGACAACCAAACTGGATTTGTAGCTAAATGCTCCCGAATATTTTTTATCCCAATCTTTAAATTAGGGCCACAGAAAAATACATCAGGCTGTATTTTGAGATCACTGTCTGAATCTCCTTAGAAATCAGCTACCCTGCATTAGCTCCTGAGCTGTAAGTGGGCACCTTCCCCAGCGCTCTTCACCAGGTTCAGGTGTTTGCTCTTGAAAGGCACAGCCTCACCCTGCAGTGCAATCCACATTCCACGTGCCTCCTCCATACCTCCCTCTCCTCAGTCTTTCCCCGGTGTCCACTTGGGACAAAGCAAGGAAGACCCAGGATCCTCCCCTCTCCCCCGTAAGACACCAACTGCACGGAGAACTGCATTAGATATAGACAGTGTTGAGAAAAAATACACAAGGCTATGCACTTTCTTTAACTTGGAAAACCAGCCAAGCAGCCATAATAATGGAGAATGTAATAGCTGAAGTTTTCTGGCCAAAAATGAGTCTAGTTTATATTCAGGGGACAACAGCCTGGGTGACAAACTTGCCAATGTTTCTAGTCAGCTACAGGTGGAGGTGCCAAAGGCTATACCCGAGTCATTTTTTTTCCGGGTGGTTTGTGCTCAGCACATATTTTAACACATACTTTTAATGTGGACGGTGAGCAGGGCAGACGCATGGTTGTACACTTTACATCCTATATTCATAAAGGCGCCTGCCGGGGAAGGGGTCCCATTTGGTAATTCATTGTTGGGGGGGGGGAGTTTAAAAACTGGAACAAAGGCACTACCTGTGACAGCAGCAGCTCTAAAATCAAAGTTTTCCTACTTTAAAAGAAAACCGAAAATAAAAATGTCTGTAAGTATTCAAAGTGCTATTTAGAAGCACACCACAGGAAAGGCTGGAGTGAAAGAAAACCTGGAAGAGACATGACATTTGCAAGTTTTGCTCTCTACAAAAACAAACAAACAAAACCCCTGAAGATAAATGAGGCCAAAATGGCATTTTCCATTATTTTCTCTTTGCCTGTGACAAGAAATGAGAGAACTCCAAAAATCCTCTGCAAGGGCAAGGAACTTAAGTCCAGAGGCCGTGGAAAGCAAATTAGAATTACGCTTTAGCCCGTCTTCATCTCTCTTGTTCAGGGACACATACTCTTCAAGGACACCTCATGGGACCCGCGGGTGTCACACTAAATTAAATTGCTACAGCGCAATATTCACAAGGCATCTTCACAAGATGATGACAACTGTGCAATGCTTTCTCCAAGTTTCAAGAAAATGTCCTCAAAGTTCACATTGCTGCCGGGCCCCTCCTTTGTATGAAACTGAACAAAAAAGTAGGCTCTCAATGTGATGATGGACAACACGTAAGCTTTCAAAGTGCTTTAGAATTTGTATACATTCATCCTAACTTCATCTAGATTAGCCTAAAGAAATTAGCTGTAGATAATGTGGGTATGTTAGAGAAAAAATAGGGAACTTGGTGCAAACTCCCATTAGTTATCTGGCCATCTTGTTTGTCGTCTGTCCTGTTGGTAAAGAGCAAGCCTAGCTCTTTCCTTTCTCCTAGTGCCCTTCATTAAAGACCAAGGTAACAAAACGAGGAGGAACTAGGAAACAGGCTTTTGGTAGTAGCAACATGGGCTGTGTCCAGTCGCCACACTCCCCTTCCCAATGTTTCAGCATCTGATGCGGCAATTTTGAAGATTCAGGGCACCAGCCAAATACGTGTCAGGTAAACACAGCAGGCCCTTGAACAATGTTGTTTCGTTCTAACATTGATGAGATGCTATAGGAATTTAACTCTTGCTTATATTAGATAGTCTATGGTAAAATTGGTTTCATTACACATAGTTTCATTTTAACAGTCACAGAACCTACTGACAACACTGAGGATTTACTATAATCTTTTCAACAAACCCTAAGATACTCATTAAAATATTTTCTACAATTTTGTTTCTACACTGAGAACTACTTCTGTCTTCCTCAGTTGCCCTATATACATACTAAAAACTTCTCTCTCTGAACCTACACTCCCAAAACACTGCTTTGACGCACATAACCTCACCTCCAATTTAAAACAATAATCATCACACCCTCACACCTGAATTTTCTTGTAATATAGGCACTTCAGTATTCTGAAAATGAAAAGTAAGAAGTTACAAGCAACCCTCATTGGCTCCAGTGAAGTGGATCTGCCGACCCCTCTTGGTCAGGGAGAGCATCCTGAGCAGGGAGTGTAGCATCTTCAAGTGAGAACTTGTCCCCAGGTGTCTACCCTTTCTCATCACTGCCCTTGCTTTACTATGAACTTGTCCTATATTCAGGATCACCCAAACAACCATCAACAATTACCTAGACTCCAAAACTTTCTATTTAGTTCTCCTAGTTCAGTGAAAATAATGCCAGGAGATTCTTACATTAAGGAGCTAGGTTCCCATTCCAGCCCAAAAAATGTGCACAGACACACACACACACACACACACACAGTTACAGAGGAATCATGGGCTGGTGAAGTCAAAATGTTCTCTATCAAGATTTCATTCCAGGGGATCCTGCACTTTGTGCATGAACTTAAGTGAATCTGAATCGCCTTTCCCCAAAAAGCAGCTGAAGCTCTGAGACGCCAGGAATTGAAGAGACTATTGTCATTCCTCCCGGAACTGTGGTTAATTCCTCCTCTCTGAGGGGATTCAGCCAGAGCCCTGCAATTAAGCACAGTAAACAGGCCAGAGAACATCGACATATCAATACAGGCTGCTTGGGTTTGGGAAGGCAGCCCTTCCCGCAGCAGCCTGGCTCTGGGCCAGCTGGGTGACGGCTGAGTGACAGGGCTACGTGCGCTGCGTGAGGGTGGCAGCCAGCCCACGCCCCAAGCACACAGCCCGGGACGCAGAGGGAACAAGCGAGGGAGAACACCTCCCTCCCCCTGTCACTACCCCAGTCACCAGAGAGATGTTTTGAATAAGGGTTTCCTTGGAATTATGAAATCCGTACAAGTCAGCCAGGCTCAGGGTTAAGGACAGTAAGAGGGGCATGTAAACACACCCATTCTGACACTTTTTTGCAAGTGAAATAGCTGCCATTTCCTGAGGACCCATGTAGCCAGGCGACAAGTTGGGGTGCCGCTTTACACATATCATCTCATTTAATCTCCTGGTTGGCAGCGGGCAGCAGGGCGGGGGTGGTGAGCAGCAGCCATCTGCATGAGTGACACTGCTCACTTTTCAGCAGAAGTCATTAACCCTGGAAATTATAAGGACCTAGAAGTTATCCTACTTCTAGAGAAAAACAAATTCATGAGTAATTCTTAAGGCTACCTGGGCGTAGGGAGTAGCAATATTGAACTTTGATGGGAGAAGCAGTTTCATTTGAAAAATAAAACTTTACCTGGAGCTCTCTAAAGGTTCCAAGTGTAATAGAAAACAAAGAATGTTTTTGACTGTAGGATTGTCAGAATACGGTTGTCTTTAAACTCTCATCTGCAACAAATCTCAATATACTTTAGGGAATCTATGATAACTTAAATACAAATGGTAAGACAAGATTTTATTAATGGGTAATCCACAAAAAATAAAGTTACCAATCAAAACATGTCCTGAAAAATGCCTGGAAACATTATTTCTAATAGAAACCAGGAAAACACTTAACCTGCAGTGCTCAATGAATTTTAAGAGTATTAACTTGCGACACTGCAACTCTGCTGGAAAAAATAAAGGTAAAGAACTTATTAGAAAAACAGATCTTATGTTTACATTTGCATTTCAGCACTTGAAAAAATATATCTGCTAAATGAAAGAAATGACACACAGCAAATCAGTTAGAACTGAACAAACATTTGTAGGGTGCTTCTTACGTGCCTGACACTGGTCTATATGCGTCACAAATATTACCTCATTCAATGGTCATTATAACCCTATGAGGCAGGAACCATAACTGCTTGCATCTTACAGATGAGGAAACTGAGGCAGAAGGAGGTTTGGTAACCTGTCTTTTCGAAACCAGTCAGTCTGGCTGCAGAGTAGGAGGCCTTAATAACGAAGTCATGCCCTACCAGGCCAGCTTATCTATTGTCTAACATTAGCCAAGTCATCCCATTTTTAAAGGAACTAAGATCTTCAGTTCTACTTGAAGTATTCGACTCCCCCCTACCCCCGCCACCATCCTTTCCATAACAATAGAAAATACGAAAATGCAAAAAAAAAAAAAAAAACCCCAACAACCCAAAAGTATGAAAAATGATTGTGCTAGGAATTGAGTCTGTGACCTATAAGCTTGGCTCGAGGGGTGAGGGTTGGTGGGTAACAAAAGCAAGCAGCAAAGGAAACGGACTCTGAATCTTGTGGCAGAGCACTAGCTGTCCAAGCTGTCTTTGCTTCGGCCACTCATGCTGAAGGACAAGCTCGAGTCCACTGTACACCCCCTGCCGTCTCCGCAGGGCGCATACCTGCTTCACATGCAATTGGTCAAAAGTCAGCTCAAGTCCTGTCCCTAACTTGTTTAATTGAAGGAAATCAGCCTCTCCACCAGCCAAGGTTTTCAGACTTGTTTCAAAGTCAGAAGATAAATGAGCAATTAAGTAAAAATTTCTAAGAAAATACAAAAGTTTATTTTCCTTGGGAAGACAAGGGATGAGATAAATTTCCCTCACACAGGTGCAAAACTTGTGTAGGAGACATCTTCTCTTAGCCACATTAATTAGCAGTCACTGAATACAGAATTTTCTAAAATTACATTAATTAGAATACAATGGATACAGACCCATGTGGCTTACAGGAGGCATGAGATCCAGAAGACCTCTTAGAGCGGTGGGAAGTAAAAAGCTCTCCTGAGAGAAATTTATAAAGTATTTTGGGTAGCTGCAAAGGGACTAGAAATAAAGGCATGCCTGCCTCTGAATTGGGGGCAGGGCGGGGAGGGCCAGTCAGGAATGGTTAATTTAATTGCCCCTGTGTTCCTCCAAGTTAGATACAAGCCGCATTTTATAAACGTACAAACTGAGAAGCAGACACAAGAAGTAACTTACGGGACATTATAGACTTAGGAATGGTCTCCCCACCACTAAACACTGCTGCTAAAATATCAGGAAAATTCTACTAACTCAGAATAAGTGTTATTTCCAGAGAGACCACGACTGAAATTGTCTGCCTTCAAGATAATGCAATAAAGAGTTCTCAGATAATTCTGCGGCTTTCCAGTGTCAGGCTCAAATCCTTAACTAGGAAATCAAAGCCCTCCCTGCAGAAGTAGGAAAGGTAAGTGATAGATACTTTCCAACCTCTGTCTCGTCATCACCTTGATTCATCTGTCAGCTCCACCACACACACACACACACACACACACACACACACACACACACACACGTCAGCTTCCTTAGGAGGCCATCTTTCCCAGGAGGGCCAGGAATCATCTTAGGCTTCCGTGTGGTGATCACAGTTGGCACATACTAGACGCTCAATACAGAATCTACTCACAGACACTATTTTCTAGTTTGTGCTCATCCAAAATCGCTACGAGTCTTTCTCATTCGACCCTGCGCCTTCCGCTCGCGCTCCTTGCAGGACTGCTGAATCCAGGTGGAGGAGCAATGCTCTGCAGCCGTTAGCCAAGACTTTCCCCCTCCACTCACCACAACAGGAAAGAATCAGTTCCAAATTTTACTCTAATTCTGGTTCTGGAAAATTAACTTTGTTGGTACAAAAATAGAAAAAAAAACGAGTGTGTGTAAACTTAACATGTTAATGCGTGACGGTTTTTTCTCAAAAAATCCAAATTGAACTAAAAACACATGCATTTTTTTTTAGTTTCAGCAATGAATAAGCTCATCTCTGATCAAATGGCTGAACTCTGATTTTCTCTATAATAGAGAAACTGTAGGAAGACACAGCACAATCCCCATTTAGCCTCCTATTCATTTTACTCAGTGGTTCTCAAGCATTAGCATGGGTGAGAATCAGCTGGAGGACGTGTGCATCTCTGTTTCACTGGGTTTGGGGAGAAGCTCAAGAATTTATATTGACAGCAAGTTTCCAGGTGACGCTGAGAACCACATCTATTTTGTGGCAAAACCAAGAGTTCTGGGGTAATGCCTTACCCTAGATGAGAAAAGGTAAAGGGGAACTAGTCAACGGCACTGTTAATCTGGTGAACAGGAGGTGGGGTGGGTAGAGAGGAAGCAAGAGGAATTCCTGGGGCAGTTTCTGGCACAAGCTCGGCAGTGTGGTTCCTAACGCGGGCAGGAAACATTCCAGTTGTAACTCTAGCATTGCTGAGGATTACTGTCCTGTCAGTAATCCTCCCCGGGGTGTGACTGCTGGTAGAGCCAGCTCTCTTCGGGAATCCAATGAGAGGCACTGAAAGTACCTCTTTGCCCTCTCAGATGAAAATTTATCTCACTTTTCATTTAATTCCTTATAATCCTGGAAGCAGATATTTATTATTGTATCCATATTGTAAAAGGCTCAGAGAATGGATTTGCCCAAGATCACAGTGAGATCCATCCTAGGGCGTACTAGGAAGAAGTATTGACTAAATTAAAATATTTTTTTAAAAAATCAAACTCATTCCTAAAGAAGTGGAAACGAAGATCCTGAGATGCCACTTTCCGGGGGGTGGGCTAGGACCGGAAGCCAGGACTCTGGCCTCATGGTCCACGGGCGTCTCTTGCTTCTCGGAACCAGACGTGTACGAATGAGCGGCAGGATCCAGGCGTGACTTCCCTGGGACAAGCACAGAATTCCCAAGCTGAGGGGAAAAAAATCTTAGAAAGCCAAAGTCCCTCCTGTAAGATGGTCCCTTATAACATGTCAATGTAATAAAATATTTAAACACTTTGACATCAAATTAGGGACCATGCAGCCAAACCTTTTTCTCTTTTTTTAATTTTTAAAAATTTTTTTGACATTCTGACATCCTTTGAAATCGAAGTTCCTTTTGAAGGTGAAATTAAGTCAACAAGCACCTACCAATTGTCAAGGACTGTTCAAAGCACTAAAAATATATATTAAGCTTAATAAGCTCTGCCTTAAAGGGACTTTTATGTAAATGTGCGGTTAGGGTAAGCAAAGAAAAAAATGCGTGGGGCAGCCTGACCGAGCCACCTGCAGAGTTCTAGGGAGCAGAGGGAAGACTTCAGGAAGAAGGCACTAAGATCAATTTTTGAAGAGCAGAAGACAATGGGGAAGCTCAGTAGGCCTGCAAATCAATTCCTAGCATTTCAGAGATTGGGAGAGAACGCAGGCAGTGAGCAGGAGATTAAGTGTAGAAAGGTCAATGGGGTCAGAGGGGGTCAGAGGGGGTCAGAAGGGGTCAGATGTGGAGGGCCTTCAATGGCACACTAAGAAACGCTCAGCATGTACAGTAGACAATGGGGGCAGAGCCCAGTTGGGTTTCTGAAAGCATGGAGACTGCTTGATTAGAGGTGGGCTTCGGACCATTTACATTTTGACAAAAGCACATTAAAATGGATTGCAGGGAGAATGAAAACAAAAGGCAGGTGATTTATGGTTAAACTAAGTCTCTTTAAAATACTTTCCTCAAGGAATTCTACTATGAAAGAAAAACAAAACTTAGTTTAAAAAAAAAAGACAAAATTTGAAGTTCCACAGTGAACCTGAAAATCAAAAAAGCCACAACTTTGACCAATAATATCATATGTTCCTGCCTTAATTTTCTGTATTCTGTGTTTTAAAAAGGTTTTATTTATTTACTCCAATCACTCAAATTAACCTACAAAACAGTATGAATAGGAAAAAAAGCTACCAAAAACAAATAAATAAATGAACACACAAATAAAAGACTCACTGTCCGTTTTGTGTAGGGTATTGATATTTCTGAGCAATAGTCCCTCAGGCTTGACTGGGGAGATGAGTAGAAATGGGAGGGGAAATGGAGGGAGGAACACAGGCAGATCCTTGTTCTACGTGTCTGGAGGAAACAGCATGCTCCAAAAGATGTTCAGACCATTTAAAACAATGTATCTTTACTTCTTCCAAGCAATACTCAAATAGAAGAGTATTATCCCGGAAAAAAAGAAGAGTATTCTCCTGAAACAAAACATCCTCAAGTTCCCCTAGAGAACCAAAAATAGATGTCACTGACACCTGGAATTGAGTTTTTCTTCTGTCTTCTTCCCACTGGCAAATAATCAAGACTACTATCATATTCTTTGTATTTTGAAATTATTCTATATAATAGTATTTTGGCATAATGTTGGAAAGAAAACAATATTTCATATAAGTACACTTACTTCAGAAATTGAGAAACGTCGATCATCGTATCTCCTAAAGAATAAAAAATCGGCTTGACTTAATAAGGAGGTACTGCCATCGTCCTGAACACTGAGGGCACTCAGTGAGTAGGTACAGAAGGCATCCAACACAAGATTCGAAAGCCTGCCTTATACAACTGCGAACCCATGTGTCTGCAAGGCTGGGACTGGGTTGGGGCAGGGGTGAAAAACAGAACACTCAGTCGCTACGGGCTTACCAAAAAACAGTAAGTAGGAACTCGCCCACAAATCTCAATATCAAAAGAAGACACAAAATTAAGGTAAGTGAATGGTTTCAGATCGAGGGAAACGGGGTAACAATTCTATGTATAATAAACTGAGCTAACTAATCTCGCTTGGCAAATGGATACATGGATCTGAATCTGAGCCAAGTCAATGGACCCTGGCAATCTGCCAAAGCCAAATTCTTTAGTCTGGCACCATAAAATGATTTGTCTGTCGCATTTACAATTCCAGTGACTCTGGAATCGGCACAGGCTGGGCACCCTGGGCAGTTGCCCAGCAGAATGCATCTGAACTATGGCTGCTGTCAGAGCATGTGCAGCTGACAAACACTACGGCAAAAATGACAGCCCATTTCTGGGAGCAATATTAGTTAACAGCTATGAAGTGCTGCTGCAAAGGAATGATCAAGTCTGTTGCTGTAATAATTAGCAAAGGATTAATAACCTTATCCACAGTGCGAATATACAAGCTGCTCCTTAGTAGTCACTAGGCAGAGGTGAAAATGCCACTTAATTTACCTGAGGCTGCAATGGGAGTCAAAAGCAGAGAGGTCTTGCCAAACTGAGCAAATGCAGCCCACAGGTGAGATGTCCTCTGAGCTTTTTAATGAAATGCACACTGCTGGGGTGCGTAGATACCCTTCTCGGAGGTGCTCTGCTCCTTATGGGATAAGCCCCACCCTCACCTTTAAGCTTCATTAGAGAAGTCTTCCATACATGGTGTGTTTTCAGAATGAAGCTGGAATATGCAAGGCTGCTTGTTATTTATAAAATCTGAAATTTTTCTTGCCAGAGTTAGGAATCAGAAAAGAATTTTACAAAGCTGCTTTTGGGTGGTTTTATAAGAAAAGGAAATAATTCATGACACCTGGAAGTCAAATGCACAGGTAGATTTACGTAATGCCATGAAAGGCTGTTTGTCGATTTTAAGTTAGAATTGTATTTCAAGTTCCGAAATAAAATGCTGATGCAGCTGAATTAACCTACGGACCCTGTCTCCCAGGTTACCTGATATGTGGAGAGACCCCAGCCAGGCTAGCTTCTGTCTAAGCACCTTTGCTGAGGCCCAAGACCCACCCCAATCCCATCTCAAGAACTTGCACAAGACCTCGTCTCTCCAAATGCAAAAACTGCTTAACAACTGAGGGACTAGATAGATCTGATTCCTGATAAGTCTCTAACTTTGAAACCCAATATCATTAAAATCCTGTATAGTTTTGGAAACTTATTTTGATCACTTAATTTTAAAATAGAGAAATTGGAGAAAGCTCAAAGAAGAGAAACAAAACTGACTAATTAGTGTAAAAGTTGACTGTTTAACCAGAAAAACGTAAAGTTGGCGGCAACTGTTTCACATAACTTTTCGTGTCTTTGGGTGGTTTTATAATCACTTTTCACCTCTCTTCCCTCAGCTACTTACAGATCTACCACAGTACAAGACATACAAGACACTTAACAATTTGTCAATGAGTAAATTAAACTGATACC
The DNA here is from genome assembly GCF_021234165.1 of Pteronotus mesoamericanus. NCBI lineage: Eukaryota > Metazoa > Chordata > Mammalia > Chiroptera > Mormoopidae > Pteronotus > Pteronotus mesoamericanus. The sequence goes on from NW_026555170.1 coordinate 10,755,598, forward strand.
CCCTGATTTTCCACTTCCCTGAAATCAGCTAAAGTTGTGGTTGTGTGGCCAGTAGCCCAAAATTGTACAAAAGAAATTATAAAGTACACATACACATAGACACACCACACCTATATTGTTTGTTCCCAAGTGTTATTCAACAAAAGAGACAAAAAATACTATGAAAACCACCCAATGGAGAAACTTGTTTCAAAGTCACTGAGGCTGTATTCTATAAATTATTTCCTTGGATAAATTTCCTTCCTCCAAGAGCTAAGTTATTTTTAAATACAAAACCTTTTATAGGAATCACACACATCCTACAGAAAAATATTCCAATGTTTCAAAAATCAGTGCCTCCTCCCCCTAAAATACCTCATTCACAGATAGATTTTTAAGATTTGAACTGCAGAGACACCTGTTACGGTGTCTAGTCTTCAAGCTCGGTGCTCTAAGAACTGCACTTGTCATGGGTCCTTGCAACCGTATTTGGGACATGTGATTCCACGCACCCTACTACCAGCCTCAACCAAAGCTGATGAGTCCCCTGAGCCAAGGCAAGACCATCCTACTCTCTCCCAGAGAAGAAAACACAGAGTTTAGAATGTTGGTCAAATATCTGTTGATCTCAAATTGAGGCTGAGGACTTTCTGGTTCGTAGTTCTGGTTCGTAGTCCAGTCTTCTGTGAACCATGACTGCATTTCCTGCACTTGGGTCCTCTGAGAGATCCTGATCTTCGAAACACATTATCCAATTTTTGCTTAAAGTCGTTTGCAACCATGAAAAGCTCCACTAAGTAATGGATATTCCCGACATCACATGAGAAGGGTGGGCCAAAACTGTTATTACTAAACAGCAAAGGAACAAACCCACCATCCTGCAACACATTTTCTTTTATTCAGACTTATTGCTGTTTCATCACTTCTCTGCATTGTTTCCAGGGGCAGGACTGATCCCCCAGAACCCCATCGTCCAAAACTACTCTATTCCGGGATCCTCACAACCAACCTTATTAGCAAATACTTTTCCCTGGCAATAACCGTAGGAAAACATTAGCACAGCCCTCCATTTTCTTCCTCAAATGTACTTAGCTACCCACTTCAGTGTTAGGGTTTTGTCTTTTTTCTTTTTTAGGCTCTAGAATTAATCAACTAGGAACTACAGGATCTTACAATTCAAAAGTATAAGTGAATGTTAAGCTCCAGGAGGCAGGGATTATGCCCGTTCGCCTCTGTACCCCCAAGCCCGGCACAGTACCCCCTACACTGAGTGAGCACTTGCCAAATAAATGAGAGGATGAAAAGTAGGAGCATCACAGGCAAAAACACAGACTCTGAAGTCAGACAGAATTGACTTAGAATCCTAAATCTTCCCCTTACAGCCTTATAACACTTATAAAGGCTTAGATCTGCTAAGAATTTTATGTACATTTTATTATTTAATGCTCCCTCCCTGAAAAGCTCTAAGGTATTATTATCCCTCTTTACACTTGGTAAAAATTGAGCAACTTACTTAAAGCTGCAAGGTCAGTAACCCCCACCTTAAGCCCCAAACTCAAATGTATTTTTTTTAAATTGAACTTATTGGGGTGACATTATATAGCTTTCAGGTGTACAATTCTATAACACATCATCTGTATATTGTATTGCGCATTCACCACCCCAAGTCAAGTCTTCTTCCATCACCGTTTATTCCCCCGGTACCCTCCTCCACATGCCCTCCACGCCCCGCTTCCCCTCTGATAATCACCGTACTCTTATCTGGGTCAATGGGTTTTTTCCTAACTTTTACAATACACTGCTTCTTACCACTGACTTTGTGACCTTGGGCAAATGATTTAATCACTCAATTTGCTGAAGATTGTAGTTCTGAAGACTAAGTCAGACAGACAGCGTTTGTAAAGTGCTTATTAGCACAGTGCCAGACAGAGCAAACTGCCCATTAAAAGGTAGTTATTATTATTAGTTACTCACTAGTGAGCCTACAGTGAGATGCTTCAAGCAGGACATTCAGTTCCATAAATTATACGTTCTGTGGAAAGCAGCCATTTTCTAGGCAGCCAAAGCAAAAGCAGCAAATTATAACCAATATTTATTTTGGATATGGTCTCAATTCTCCAAAAGGAAGTAACAGATAAATCTTGATAGCCTGAAAGCAATGATCATGCTTGAAGTTAGGGGGCGCCATATTGCTGTACTACATTATGGAAACCACTTTCCCAGAGAGTATTCAGCACCCTAGGACTTTTCTCCAACCAAGTAGATAAATTTTGGCCAGTAATAACTTTTTTCGCACTTATTACTGCCTAAGGGAAGAGGAATCCTTTAATGTTTCTTTCCATACTCTTCCACAATTTGTTTCAATTCCAGTATCTATTCCTATTTTATTTCCAATGCCTTTGCTATTGCTTCATTGAGGTAGAAGGCATTATTACATCATTCAATGACTTTTAAAAATCCAGGGGGAAAAAGCATTTAATAAGGATCAATACACTAATAAGCACAACCCCAAGAAATGTAAAGTGCCTGAAAACCAAATGGTCTAAAATAGATGTGTATGCATCGGCTGATGTTGAAGATGGGTGATGGGCGCTCATTCTACTAGCCTCTCTAAATCCATGTATGCTTAAATTCTCCATAATAAAAGCTTCCAAATCAATATTTAAAATAAACTCATATGTTCTGCTTTTTTAAAAATTCATTTTTCCTGAAAACCCGCTTGATGGATGCAGCAGAAAACTGGGTCTATATCACTACTCTGAGAAGCAGCACAGAGTAAAGTACTCAGTTGAAGGAAGAGGAGTAAATAAGGTTAAATTAAGGTGAAACGAATATAGATCATGTAGAAATGGAATGTGTTTCTGCAATGCTTTAACAATGAACTTCAAACGAGGGACCCCAGGCCGTAGACTCTCCTAAGGAGACCTCTTTATACAAGCAAATCAAACTTTTAAAAATATTTTACTATAGTAATTGTTTGTTCAAGCCTTGTTTGCATTTGGTTCTAATGGGTTGGGAATATCCCAATCTCGAGGTGATTATTTTAAAGGGAAGGAATGAAAAGTTTTGTGCCAAAATAACCAAAGGAGAGCTGGAAAACTGGGTATGGACAGATGATGTGTCTTCAGTGGACAAAAGACGAGTTTCCTCTTTAATTCACAGTCATGTTCTGCTAAGTGAAAAGTTATCTGTTCTACTCAGAAGATAATCCATAATGGAAAATCATATCTATAGATCTTTTTTTCCTTCAGTCAGACATGCACAGTGCTTTTCATTCAATCTGTGGAGTTAAATTCTAGTTAGCCTAAACCACTACCACTGTTCTTAAGTCAAAGCTAAATAAAAATGCTTCACATTCAAATAGGTTAGTGACCTCTTTCTACCAATTAAGTTTTACTCTCTCAGAGCAAATTCTGTTCCTAGAATGCTGGGGAAGGGGTGGGAGACAGGGGGGAGATTCCTAATACCTAAGTTTAAAGAGAGATTTTAAAAACTGGTAAGAAGTCATCTGCTCTTTCCATTTGAAGCCACAAGCTCCTCTATAATCCTGAGGCTAGCCATTCCCTTCCCCTCCCCCATCCGCCCCCAGCCAGGCAAGGTGCAAAAATAAGACTAGTCAAGACAAACAGCTTTCTAATCCACCACCCAAATGATGGAAGAAAAATAAAGAAATACTAATGTCAATCTTCTACTGAGTCCAGCTAACTCTGAGTTTTCCCCAAATCAAAGTAGAAGTTAGAAAGCAGCATTTTCTTCTAAGATTTACTTTTTGTGTCCGATTATTAACGACGCTTTCAGGTATTCCATTCATGTCCTCCCACTTGAAAGGGGTACAGCAATCTGTCTCTCCTCTGCTCCATGCACCCACTCCAGAGCCTTCATTTCTACACATTTCCAGTCTTCACCACTTGCCCTATATTGAGCGATCCTCTCAGCTTATGGGACAAATGAGACTACAATGGTATTTTATCACAGGGTCAATCTTAAATTGAGAAATACAACCTATATGTTTAAAGAATGGTACATAGGTGAATGTTCACCTTCCTTCTCACGCTAGCATGCTTTGCCTCTCTGTGTTACATAAAGTAAAAGTTTTCTACAGTTCTGAGTGCCCCTTGACCAATCCACAATAAAAGAAATGAAAATCACAGAACTGCCACAGGACAACTGGCTGGCTTATCATTGCTAGTAAAGACTGAGTAGCTAGACTACCCCAAAATAATGTACATGGTTACTACACATTCCCACATTTCTGTCAATCTACCTGTAAATGTTTACAAGATAAATTTCTACCTAGGGAGCTACTTCCGGCTGTGAATAAAAACATGATTTCTTTCTAGGGGTACTTGACTATCCTCTCCTGATAACACAACTGGTGGTTTTGGGTAGATTTCCCCATCAGCTAAGTTAGGAAAGGGAAGGTGGTGGTGTAGGCTCAGCACCAGGAAAGAATTTTCACAATCAGGTAGACGATCTGAGTGTCCAGGATGCAACAAGCCAAGGGCACACTCAAAAGTGAAGAGCTTCACTCTTTCACAGGGCAAATTCTTCCCATACCTGCCAAACTCCACAAACCGAATGACACACTGCAAAATCACAACTGTTTCCAGAATTTTTTAAGAGTGGGTTTGTAGGAATCACTTTGAAATCAATGAAGGGCAATATTAGGTAACTTTGAAGTAGACATTTAAGGTCATGAGTTTACATGTATCTCGAATCGCACACAATGTTTCTAACAACCTGACCCTCATTTGGACCTTTGAGAACGTCCATGTCTTAAAATCAAACCAAAAAGCCAGTTTGTCCGGCTTGTACCAACCACTAGATCCATTATTTCAAAATTATCAGAAGGTCATTATAATTATAAACCTAAGTCCCTTAAATGTATTTTCCCCGTGGCTGGGGGAGTGGCGGGGAGAAGGGGGTGGGAACCAGACTGACTTTGTTCTTCTTGGTTAAAAACTAAAGTTCGCTTGTAGCCCTGAGAAGGCGACAGACAACGGACTCCAAATGTCTCTGGGTCCCTGCGGGCTGCAGAAGCGGCGGGGCGACCGCGCGCGTCCTACCTTGGACCTCTCCTTGACGTAGTAGTTGCCCAGCCGGCTCCCACAGTACAGGACCAGCCTGTCGATGAGGGACAAGAGAAAGCTGATGGCCTCGCAGCCCTCCTCGTTGCCCCCAATCCACGTGATCTGGTCACCCCGCAGGTGCCGCTTGGAGACGCCCGCGCGTGGCCCAGCCAGCTGGCCGTCCCGCAGTACTCCGTTGCTGTGCAGCTGCTTGACGCGCTCCAGGACGCAGTCGCCCACTACTTCGCCCAGGAAGTTGTCCAGGTAACAGAAGCCGACCTCGTGCAGACAGGGCACAATGTACTCCAGGGCAATTTTCTCCAGATCCAGCCTCATAATGTGTCCCAGGGGCATCTCGCCCGCAGAGACGAGCTCGGGGACCCCCAGCGTGCACTAAGAGGGAGAGACCTAGGAGCGCGCGCAGCTCCGACGCGGGTAGTTGTGGCCCTGAGTTCAGCTACCTGCGGCTGACCGGGTCCCCGAGCCAACACAGCGCCAGGGAGAGGGGAAACTTGCTCGCAACTCTGGGAAGGGGGACTCAGCTCAGGGACCAGCGAGAGTTGTGGGGAGCTCCACGACCAAGCACCAGACTGACCCTGTGAGAAGTGAGAGGGCCCCTTTTGGAGACGCAGAGCAACCAATGGTGCGGCGGCGGCCCCAGGCGGGGAAAGGCTGAGGTCCAGCGGGGCAGCCGGCCCACTTGGCGCGTCACGGGCCCCGCCCAGGCCCCGCCCCTGTACCGTCTCTGGGACCGCCCTTCCCCGCTCCCCCGCCCGTCACCCTTGCCGAAATCTACAGCAAACAGCCCTAGTTGTTTGTGACTAGCGGAGAGGCTAGTCAACAGACGGGTTTTTCAAAATGCGATGGATTTGCACACGTTTTGCATAAAATTGAAGAACAAACTTGAAAACATAACTCTCAGCTCTGAAAATATAAATGGAATTAACAGCACGTTTACTGCCTCATTCTGGCTTGTCACCTCACAGTCTTTTGAACAAAATAATAAACTCAGGAACAAATTATATGTATATTAAACAGTGATCACTTTTCTAGCTTTACTTAGTGCCTTTTCTTGTTTCCTTTTCCTCTGCTGTTTGACCCAGATCAGGAGGTTCAAGCCACTGAGAGACTGAGAGGAATCCAGTTTTTAACTAAAATTAACATTTTACTAACCCCTACTCTATTCAAGACCCTCTGTACCCAATGAAGGGGGATGTGCACAATGAAGAAATGCTGGGTCATATCTGACTGAACCCTGAAAATACAGTATATTACTTTGCTGGATGTTTTCATTGACTAATCTTTCAAATTTACTAAACTATGGTGTTCTGAAAGCCTGCTTTCAATATTAATCACAAGTTCATGTTAACAGCCAGTTTAGGTATGTCTCCCAAAAGACAGACTATATTCTCATCTCACTTTCCCACAAGAAGCTGCACTTACATGGTAAGGATAGACATCACTTAGAAGATTTTTTAGTTACCCAAAGGTAAGCTGAGTGCTTCATGGTTTTTTAATTTCCTAATGAATACCAGATATCAAAGTCAGGAAAAAAGATTCACAAATTGCATGCAAATCTATTTTCATATTTTTAATTTTACATTAATTTCATTCAGGCTCTGCATTTAAGTTGAACAGAAGAATGTACAGACAGGTATCATTTATTTTGTACACAATCCTCTACAGCTTTTTTTACTTTTATTCTCCTTCCAATAGTCCTCTTCTCTCTTCATCTGAAAGGAGGAATGGAATGAAGTCCAGGCCAAGAACGAAGAGTAGGATAGAAAAGGGATGCTGCTACTACTTAGTGGAAAGAAGCAGACAGAAAAAATGTTCAAGAGGAGCGGTCCATGGGAAACGCTGCTGAAATTTCTAGTTATATTGAGAAGAGCTTCTCTGCCAAGGCAAGTGATTAGTTGGCACTGTTGGTGTGACCTTTCAACAAGAGGTGCACCAGCTAGGGTCAAGCCTTGACTTGGCCAGCCCCGAGGAGCTGAGTTCCCTTTGCAGCTCTGTGATGCCCACATCCTTGGACCTCCACACTTAGCGGCTAGTAGGTGCCTAATAATGTGGGCCTGGGTAGGCTGTGGCTTTCGGTTTGTGCAGCTTTGGAGACTGTTGTAGACCTCAAAACTAGATATCCCTGCAGAAACCAGAATTTAAAAGGGGGGGAAATGGCCAATAAATCTTGGTAGATGGCTGAAAGTTTTCTAGCTGAAGTTTCTTTGTAGATGCACCTGACACACCTAGGGATTACTAGGAGAGACTTTACAGAGGATCAGAAATCTGTAGTAGCAGGTAGTGGAGGTATGTGTGTTACATGCCATTGAGACAGCTCTGACTCTGGCAACTCTATGGATTAGTGATGGTCACGATGTCCTATCCTCAACAGCCTGTGGGCTCAAGTGCTGATGAGTAAAATACAGAAAATTACATGTCCACCTCTCAGATTGAGCATGTTGACCCAAGACTCTAAATCCCAGAACCCCACATCCCACGGGTATATTTGGCTTACTATTCAAATAAGATTTCAATAAATTTAAAGTTCTAACTTGTCTAATTGTAATTAGAGCAGTAGTGTATAAGCACATTCTAGTGACTGATAGCCTTACACTGTTCAAGATTACTTTGGTTGCAAAGCATGGGCAGCTCAGAAGGGTATTTAATGCCTTATCACCATCCCTGCTTGGCAAACGCACCTATTAATCAATCAAGGGCCTCCAAATCACGTTGTGGCTGCAGTACTACACTTGGCTGAGGAGCTGGAGATGCCATGACTGGCAAAAAACATAGTTGTGATTACATGGAGGAATGCAGACAGGCTAGAGCCATGCACCAGCTCTGAGCCTAAGCATCAGAGTGGCAAACACCAAGCTAATTGCTAAAGTGCATTTATTTTAGTTATGTGCCCATTAATTTGTGTCATTGTAATAATGAATATTAAAATACTTTTCATATTAATTACTAAAACAAATTAATTTCCCTGTAATGTAATTATAAGAACATTCATTGTCTCCCGGTACACATCTGCAGGACAGATGCAGTCATTTTCAAGCATGTGGATGAGACAGGGTGTTGAATTTCTTTGACTTAGAATTTGAAATGAAAGCGATGCTCATAATCACCTAGACAATTTCATTTCCTTACAGATAAGGAAACCAGGGCCCAGAGGGGCTGGACATTGGGTAACTTTCTCAAAAAAGGTCTCTGATGAGTGAAAGAGGAAGCCTGGAATATTCTCTATTCTCAACTAGAACAAAGGCAGCACTCACTCTGGCATGTATGTATGATTTTTTATGATGTAAAATTTACAAAACATAAAATTTACCCTTATAAATTGAACAGTTCAATGGCACTTAGTATAGTCACCATGTTGTACAACCACTACCACTCTATATTTCCAAAACATGTTTACCACCTGAAAAGAAAACCCTCTTCCCATTAAGCAGTTATGCCCCGATTTCCCAGCCCTGATAACTGCCAATCTGCTTTCAGTATCATGGATTACCTATTCTAGATAGTCCCTATAAGTAGAATCATAGGATATGAAACTTTTTGTGTCTGGCTTCTTTCACTTATTAAAATGTTTCCCAGGTTCATCCATATTGTACCATGTATCAGTACTTTGTTCCCTTGTATGGCTGAATAATATTCCATTATATGGATAGACCACATTTGTTTATTCATTCATAAGCTAATGGACATTTGGTTGTTTCCACCTTTTGGTCATTGAGTACATGCTTTTCAGTTCTTTTGGGTATATACTTAGGCATGGAATTGCTGGGTCAAATGGTAATTCCGTGTCTAACTCCTTGAGGGCCTACCAAACTGTTTTCCAACGGGCTGTGTCATTTTACATTTCCACCAATGTTACAGAAGGGTTCCATCACATTCTTTTTATTTCTCATGAAAACTCTATATTTCTTCTGCCCCTTCAATGTCCTGCCATGCCAGAGGCCACCTCCCTTCTTTTTTGTGTTTTTGTCATGTCTTATCATCGAGAGGCTTATTGTTACACTGAAAGTCTTCGTTGTGGGCAAGGGCTCTTTTATTTATTAATTAATCAAACAAACACTTTGGTAACACTATATTCCAGGCACTGTGCTAAAAGTGTTACAAACATTAATTTGATTAATTCTTATAAAATCACCAAGAAATCGGCACTAGTGATATCCCCCCTTCGTGAAAATGATAAAAATGAAACATAGAAAGAGAGGCTAAGGCCAAGATCACACAGTGAGAGAGAAAAACAATGATGGATGAAATCTGAGAGATTCCAATGTAGTAACATCAGAGGAATAAATTATTTTGAACCATTTGCTTGGCATGACATGATTTTTGCCCTTACGTACTCTCTTTTTAATCCAAAATGTGTTTTTTGGGATGGTGGCCCATTCATCGTATCCAGGGAGCTTTTAGTGCTGCTTCCTTCTGAAGGGGCATCCTTCTGCAAGCCTGGCTTGTCCTCTTGTAAGCTAACAGAGGACAGTGGAGAAGCTAACACACAAAACTACCACTTGTGGAGGAGAGGGGCAAGATGGCCGAGGAGTCAATGGAAGTGACACTGACCTCATCCCAGGACCAATCTGGAATTACAACTAAACTGTGGAGAAAACACCCAGAACAAACAACTGAACAATAGCAAGAGAGAAGCCTTATAATCTCGGAGACAGAAGAATCATATTTAGCACAACCTGACTTGTAAGAAGTGCAGTGGAGATTCAAGAAGGTTGGCTGGGTGCCCACAGGAAGCAGCACCAGATATTTAAATGGACAGTAGGAACCCCCTGAGAAGAGTGGGGTCTAAACCATAAGTGGGGATCCCCAGCCTACAGCACCAGAGCCCAAAAAGTACACAGATAACAGCCAGCTGCGAAAAGTAGCAGGGATGCTTTCAGTGAGAGATGGGCAGCTGGAGATGCAAAGAGCCGTTTAAAGGGCCAACGCATAAAATTTTATTTGCAGCCACTTACCCTGGTCTCCAGCAAAGGCAGGGGTAGAATGGCCTAGAGATGCTTGAGGGGAAATTGGAGAAGGAGGCGCTGGGGAGAGAACTGAGGGAACAGCCAGTGGGATCCCGGTGCTGACTCATCCCTCATATAGCAGCAGCCATCTTACTCAGGCAGACCACTCCCCCCAGGAGGGACTCTGCCACACCCTGTGATGCCTCAGCCTGACTGCTGAGTGCAGAGTGACTAGATTAACAACTGAAGGATATAGCCACAGACAGTAGATTCCTGGAAGTCTCGAACAGACTGCCTAAAGTCAGACAGGGTCAACATCTGACATCATCAGATGCATACCCAGAAAGAAAAAACAGCAGTAAATACTAGAGGCTACCTAGATGAAATCCACTGTGGTCTTCTCCATGATTTCTGATATTTTCTTTACTACATAGCTTTTTAACGTTCATTTCAGGTCCATCAAGTTTGTGCCTAGTAAGTCACTTGATTTTATACTAATAGTTTATTTCTCTCCTTTCTTGTAATATATTAATCTCTTTGCAGCCTTATTAATACTAGTTCATTTGCTGTTGATAGTAGGATTGCAGGGGGGTTATTTTTGCAGATATAGTTTGTTTTCTGGGCTTTGTGGTTTTGTTTTGGCAGCACCTGCATAAAAACACACAATACATGGTGGGTAGAGTAACGCTCAGTCAACCAGCTGGAGGGGAGGACCCACCAAAGAACAACCAAACAACAATCAAAACCAAATTACTTCCAGAGAGCCAAGATAAATGGCATAAAAGGAACCCAAAGAGCAGCAAGTTCAGGAGATCAAGGAGACTGCACCGCTGGATCTCACAAGTCTCCTACCAGAGAAGTTCATACCACAAAGTCTGGAGGTCAAAGTAGATCAATTTAAGAACCAGAAGCAAAAAAGAAGATTCTCACAAATAATGGGAAGACAAAGAAACACCTCCCAAGTGAACAGAAAAAAGGAATCCCCAGAAAGGGAAGTAAATGAAATAGAAGCAAGTAAACTATCAGATACTGAGTTCAAAACAGTGGTTCTAAGGAAGCTCAGTGAGCTCAGAATTACCAAAAACTACAAGGAAACTATGAGGAACTTACTGCAAAGTATATCAGCATGAAAAAGGACATAGAAACGATCAACAAGAGGCAAGAGGAAATAAAGAATACAACCTCTGAATTGAAAAACACAGTAGAAGGAATCAAAAGCAGGCTAGATGAACCAGATGATTGAATCAGAGTGCTGGAGGACAAGGTAAGAACAAGAAAATGAAAAAAGACTCAAAAATAATGAAGAGGCATTTAGGGACATGCAGGACAACCTGAAACATAATAATATCTGTAATATAACAATACCAGGAGAAGAAGAGCAAGGGATAGAGAGCCTTTTTGAAAAAGTAATGATGGAAAACTTCCATAATTTGAGGAGAGAAAAGGTCACACCAAGTCCAGGAAATGCAGAGGGTCCCATTCAAGAGGAACCCAATGAGGCCCACTCCATGATACATCATAAGTAAAGTGGAAAATATCAAAAGACAAACAGAGAATCCTAAAGGGAGAAGGAGGAAGTAACATATAAGGGAGCCCCTGTATAGCTAGCAGCTGACTTCTCAACAGAAACACAAGCCAGAAAGGAATGTCAAGAAATATTCCAAAAATGAAAATCAAAGGCCTGCAAAGAAAGCTGCCCCACCCAGCAAAGCTCTTAATTAAAATGGAAGGTGAAGTAAGGAGTTTCCCAGACAAAAAAAGGCTAAAAGAATACACCTCCACCAAACCAGCACTACAAGATATACTAAAGGAACTGGTTTAAGAAGATGAGGAAAAAGAATGAGAAAGAGAGGAACACAGGTACAAAAGCAAAAAATGAATAAATATCTATCAATGATACCTTTCAATTTAAATGGAGTAAATGCTCCAATTAAGAGACAAAGGGAGAGTGGTGAATGGATTAGACAACATGACTGGCACATATGCTGCCTACAAGAGACCCACCTCAGAACAAAGGACATGCACAGACTGAATGTAAAGTGACTGAAAAAAAAAAAAAAACAAGCAAATAGAAATGAAAAAAAGCTGGGATAGCAATACTTATATCAGAAAAAATAGATTTCAAAACTAAGGCCAGAAGAGAGACACAGAAGGACGCTTCTTAATATTCAAAGGAAGTATTCATCAAGAAGGTGTAAACATCGTAAACCTATATGCACCCAACAGAAGAGCACTCTCAAATATAGAAGGAAAATCTTGGAGGACTTCAAGAAAGATATAGACAGCAACACATTGATAGTAGGTGATTTTAACACCCCATTATCAACAATGGATAGATCTTCCAAACAAAATACCAGCAAGGATATTGTAGAAATGAACAACGCATTAGATCAAATGGACTTAACTGATTATATATATATATATATATATATATATAGAACATTTCATCCCAAAAAGCAGAATACACATTCTTTTCAAATGCATATGGACTATTTTCAAAAATAAACCATATTATAGGACACAAAACAAGCCTCAAAAAAATCAAGAAAATTTAAATCATAACAAGCATTTCCTCAGACCACAAGGGCTTGAAACTATAACCCAACCTCAAGAAAAAAACTCAAAAAACATTCCAAGTCATGGAGACTGAATAACATGCTATTAAACAATGAATAGGTCAATAATGAGTTCAAAGAAGAAATCAAAAACTTTCTGGAAACAAATGAAAATGAACCCACAATACTCCAAACCTATGGGACACAGTGAAGGCAGTCCTGAGAGGGAAGTTCACAGCAATACAGGCCTACGTAAAAAAGATAGAAACATTTCAAATAAACTACTTAACCCTACATCTTTAGGAACTGGAGAAACAACAACAAACAAAGCCCAGAACAAGTAGTAGGAAGGAAATAATCAAGATCAGAGCAGAACTGAATGATACAGAGACTAAAAGAACAATTCAAAGGATCTGTAAATCCAGGAGCTGGTTCTTTGAAAAGATAAACAAAATCGACAAACCTTTAAGCAGACTCATCAGGAAAAATGGGAGAGGACCCAAATAAATAGTATCAAAAATGAAAGAGGAGACATTACAACTGATATAACAGAAATACAAAGGATTGTAAGAAATTACTACGAACAACTATATTCCAAGGAGTATGAAAACCTGGGTGAAATGGACAAATTTCTAGAAAAACGTAATCTTCCAACACTGAATGAAGAAGAAGCAGAAAGTCTTGAACAGACCATTAATAGCTGGTTAAGTTGAAGCTGTAATTCAAAAACCTAGTAAATGAATTTGGAAAAACAGTGGGACACAAAGTCAATATTCAGAAATCAAAGGCATTCTTGTATACCAGTAATGCAATATCAGAATCATCAATCAGGAAGAAAAAAAACCCCACTTTCTAGAGTAAAAAGAAAAATAGAGTACCTAAGAATAAACTTAACCAGGGAGGTAAAATTCCTGTACTCCGAAAACTACATAACACTGAAGAAAGAAATTAAAGAAGACACAAATAAATGGAAGCATATACCGTGTTCAAGGATTGGAAGAATCAACATCATCAAAATGTCCATACTACCCAAAGCAATTTATAGACTCAACCCAATCCCTATTAAAATACCAGTGACATGTTTCACAGATAGAGAACAAACATTTCAAAAATTTATATGGAACCTTAAATGACCCAGAATAGCTGCAGCAATTTTGAGAAAGAAGAACAAAGTAGGAGGGATCACAATTCCTGACATCGAAGTATATAACAAGGCCACTGTAATCAAAACAGTTTGGTACCGGCATAAGAACAGACACATATCAATGGAACAGATTAGAGAGCCCAGAAATAAACCCATGTCTCTATGGGCAATTACTATTTAACAAAGGGTGCAGAAGCATAAAACAGAGTAAAAATAGCCTCTTCAACAAATGGTGTTGGGAGAGCTGGACAGCTACATGCAAAAAAATAAAATTTGACCACCAACTGACACCATACACAAAAATTAACTCAAGATGGATAAAACACTTAAATGTAAATCACAACACCATACAAGTCCTAGAAGAGAACTTAGGCAGGAAACTCTCAGATATTCCACACAGCAACATTTTCACTGACATGTCCCCTAGAGCAAGGGACATAAAGGAAAGAATAAACAAATGGGATTTCATCAAAATAAGAAGCTTCCGCACGGCTAAAGAAAATATCAGCAAAATAAAAAGGAAACCAACCGTACGGGAAAATATATATGACAGTGCTACCCCGGACAAGGGTTTGATCTCCAAAATATATAAAGAACTCACACAACTTCACTCCCAAGAGACAAACAATCCAATTAAGAAATGGGCAAAGGGCCTGAACAGACACTTCTAGGGGGTGACATAAACAGGGCCCAGAGACACATGAAAGGATGCTCAGCATCACTAGCCATCAGAAAGACAGAAATTAAAACCACAGCGAGATACCACTTCATGCCAGTCAGAACGGCCACCATAAACAAATCAGCAAATGGCAAGTGCAGACGAGGTTATGGAGAAAAGGGAACCCTAGTACGCTGCTGGTGGGAATGCAGACTGGTGCAGCCACTGTGGAAAACAGTTTGGAATTTCCTCAAAGAGCAAAAAATGGAACTGCTTTTTGACCCAGTGATTCCACTGCTGGGATTATACCCTAAGAATCCCAAAACACCAATTCAAAAGAACCTGTGCACCCCAATGTTCATAGCAGCACAATTTACAAAAGCCAAGTATTGGAAACAACCTAAGTGCCCATCAGTAAATGAGTGGATCAAAAACAATGGTACATTTACACAATGGAATACTGCGCAGCAGACAGAAAGAAAGAGCTACTACCTTCACGACAGCATGGATGGAACTGTAGAGCATTGTGCTAAGCGAAATGAGCCAGGCAGTGAAAGACAAATACCATATGATCTCACCTATAAGTAGAACCTAATCAACAAAACAAACAGGCAAGCAAAATATAACCAGCAACACTGAAAGAAAAAACAAATTGACAGTAACAAGAGGGGAGTTGGGAGGGGGGCAAAGGGGAAAAGAAGGGGAAAGGTCAAGTCAAGGAACATGTATAAAGGACCCATGGACAAAGCCAAAGTGGGGAAGGATTGAGGGTGGGAGGTGGGTGTGGGTGGGGGAGGGGAACATGGTGGCGGGGAGATGGAGACAAATGTATTTGAACAATAAAAAAATAAAAATAATTAAAAAATAGAAGTACATAAATAATGAATAAATAAAATCTTTTTTTAAAAAGCCTACCACTTGTACATGGCTAGGGACAGTGATGATTTTACAGCATCCTGGGCATTTCACACCCATAGAGTAGGAATCAGAGCTGTGCACCGGGCACTCCTTTTTGTGTTTCCTCTTCTCTTCTTCTGAAGTGGAATGAGGGAGATTCTTAGCAGAGCATGTTGTTGTAAGGGTGGTCACCACCCGAACTGCCCTCTAGTACTCTTTTTTGCTATGACTCTTAAAGGTAACACTCTCACCTGCAATGACAATTTTAGTTATCAGTTGCCCTCCTGGTACTTGGTGAATAAGGGAGATAAACAAAACTTACAACTTACTTCGTGGACTATTTTAAGAGGAATCTTCCAAACTACAAGTTGGAATTTGCTCCTTGCTTCTTTCCAGTGATCCCAGTGTTGCCAGGAATCACACGCTCCAGGGACATACAGTTTATTGAGAGCAGTTGTTGGTAATGAGCCACCCTTCAGCCCACTGGCTGGCCTGGCTCATCCCTCAGGACACCAGAAGCCCATTTAATTTAAATGGGGGCAGTGAAACAAGAGGGCAGTGCCTGAAGGGAACTTATGCTTGAATTCACGGCTATGAACTGGGGTCTGAATAAGATGCATTTGATTATATCCCATTCCCTGTGGAGTCCAGCCCTCCTCCTTCTTTCCAAGTCTAAGAGAAAGAAAGTGACTTTCTATAAAAGTTCTTAATTATTCCTGAGCACATGGACAGCTGCTCTTTGATAACTCTGTCCATGTACTGATTCTGGGAAGTATGACATTAGTAATTTCATTAATATTTCCAATTCAACTCTTATTTAAACTGAAAATGCCCCAAAAGCACTCACTCTGGCAAAAATATAGCCCCCCAAAAATGGCATCCATCACAAAAATGCAGTAGTGTCAAGTTTATATTAATATGGAATATTTTAAATAAACTTTTATGCTTAATTTTATAAAACCCTTTACAAAGATATCTCCATTTATTAGAATTTCATATCTTAATACATCTTATTTAAAATAATTTTTTTTAATTTTAGAATATTTTTAGATTTACTGGAAAGTTGACTTACACAGTTCCCACATTCCCCATACCCAGTTTCCCCTATTGACATGTGACATGTCACAACTTATGAATGAATATTGATATATTATTAACTAAAGTCCTTATTGTATTCACCTTTCCTTTGTTTCTTCCTAATGGCCTTTTTCTTTTCCAGGATGCTAGTGAAATTGTACTGTGGTTGAAATGAGCCCACAATGTTTTTGGGAAATGGTACGCCAAGTCAGTCATTTCAGCCCTTTAGCTCCTGTAGAAACTTCCAGAGATTCCCCAGGATAAGGAGGATTGCATACTGACAGAACATGGCTACTTCCCTTCCTAAGGGCCCACTGAAGTGGCTGAGGCTTGCTAGCAGCCTTGGGAGGTCCTCTCTGTACAACCAGTAGTCTCCTGGATTCAGGCTCCCTCTTTTCCCTCTCTGGCCTGAGCTGGGGGGAGGGAGTGCCAAAGGCTCCAGTGCCCTGGGTCCACTGTGCCACCAGACATTAGCTTTTGTTCACATATCTATCTTCTCCCTAGCTCCACAGAAGGAGCTTGTTGGGTCTGAGGCAGTGGGTCCCTCAGAATCACCTGGCAAGCTTGTTGAAATGCAAATTGCTGACCCTCCCTGCCCCCCCCCCCGACCCCCACCGAAGATTCTGAATCTGTAGGTCTAGGTGGTGGCTGATAATTTGCATCTCTGACAGGTTCCCAGGAGCTGTTTCTGCTGGTGGAGGGAGGCGTAAGCATGTTCTGAGATCCATTTTTCTAAGCCAATCAGTATTCTCCTGGTGACTGTCAGTCTAGTGATAGGCAGGTGACCTAAACCAGCCTAACAGTGGTTCTCCGCACTGGCTATACATTACAATCACTTGGGAGCTTCTAAAACCTTCCTCTAACTGGGCCCCACCCCAGACTAATAAATTCATATTGCTAAAGATAAGGCCTCAGTATCAACAGTTAAAAAAATAACAAACAGAATAAAAATGAAATAAATAAATAATTCAAGAAGCACTCCCAGTGGTTTTAATGTAGAGCAGTATTGTGAACCACTGGTCAGTTTGAACTGAAAAGAATTGATATTAAAGAGAGAGTTCTATTTTTCTTTCATGCAGAACATGGAAAAAGGAAACGGGCAGCTCTGTGGCCTTTGGCAGCCATCTAGTTACCATGAAGGGAGCCAGTCTCAGGATGAAGCCAACACCGGGAAAGGCGGGACAGAGTGTTGAAAGGACTTGGGACTTTGGTGACATCACTCAGTGGCTTATCTCCCTCTTCCGGGAGCCTGCCCTACCTCTGGACTTCCAGTTAAGTGAGAGTATACTTCTCTTCATTTTTAAAGCCAATTTAAGTCACAGTTTTCAGCCACTCATAGTCAAAAATATTCTAATAGATAACACCGGAGATGGTTACCAAGTGGCCATAATAATGGGTCTACTCTGAAAGACACCTTGTCTCAGTGTCACCCCTTCTGCACACTCCGGGAGTCTGACTCCACGAAGACAGAAGAGAGGGCAGCAGGATGGTTCAAGTGCAGTCTGCAGCTAAAGCTCCTCCCCAGCTCCAGACTGCACGCACACTTCCAGCTCTGAAATTCTACGGTGCTTTCGGCTCCCTGCAGAGGGAAGGAACTGCGTAGAAGACCCGGCGTTTTACCTTATGTTTAAAATAGTTAGTTTTCTCTTTCTACCTAAGCAAAAAGTCTCATAGTAGTCAAACTCCAGGTTGTAGTTGTATTCTTTATAAACTGTTTTCTGAAATTTGTTTTCAAGCAATAATTCCTATTTATATTTATAATAGGAAAATGTTGGTAGAACATAAATATTCAACACTGGGAACTAGTTGGAACAAAGTAAATGTATGGCAAATATCTTATTGCAACAAATTTAACACAGTGGGTTACAAAACCAAAAGTAGAGTAAGAGTCCCTTGTTGAGAGACTGACCCTAAGACGTTATTTTATTGATGATTGTTGCTAGTCCTGGCTGGTGTGGCTCACTGGATTGAGTGCCGGCCTGCAAACCAAAGGGACACCGGTTTGGTTCCCAGGCACGTGCCTGGGTTGTGGGCCAGGTCTCCATTAGGCGGCATGCAAGAGGCAGCCGCACATTGATGTTTCTCTCCCCCTCTTTCTCTCTCCCTTCCCCTCTCTAAAGATAAATAAATACAATAAAATAAAAAGTTATTGTTTCTGGGTAAGTGGGAATATGGCAGTTTTTAATGTTCTGTTTGTATGTTTTTCCTAATTATTTCCTAATGGATACGTATTGCCTTTGTAGAAAAAAAGAAATGTATATTTTTTAAAGAATGTGGGGTTCATTGGCTTGTTGGCGCAGAGCACCATTCCTGCCATTGTGTGCCCTGTTGGAGGAGGCTGGAATCCTGTGACTTGCATTTCCCAGGTGCCTTTGCCAACTGGCCCAGTTAGATGCTGCCAATGGGAAGCACTGGTGGGAAAACTGGATGAAATGAAGAAGAGACCCTTTTTTTTTTAAAAGCTTTTGGCAGTAGCTGTGGCTGCGATGTGGGCTCCAAGAGCCTTCAGCAGTTCCAGCAACAGCATCAGTGGCTGGGGCAGAGGCTGGTTCCCGCAGCATTAGCAGCTTCACACGTGTAAGATGCCGGACATTTCTGGGCTTATAGCGTCGCCACCCCTAATTTTTTTCCTCCAGCTTTAGGAGTGGTCCTGCCTTCCTGCAGACGCTCGTCTCTAGGTTACCACACCTTCCCCTTTCTGTTTCTCCAAAATTTCCAACAGCCTTGAGAATACACCCTAAAGAATACACCAAAAGTTAATGAAAATCTAAAAAGTAGAAAGGAAACATTTTTTTAGAAAAACTGACCAAATTGATAAAACATAAAGAGTTAAAAAGTCTTCCCATGACATAGTGTAGCAAAATAGTCTCCCAAATATGATTTGGTCCAAATTCGCCTGTTGACAAATTAGCTTTTGCCTAAATTGACTCAACTCCATTAGCTAAAATTGATTTAGGCAGGTATCCAGGCTGGGTTCTGGGCCACTTTTAAGGCTACATGTGCGACAAGCCGAGAGTCTCACTTAGGGTTGGATCTCATTCTTTTAGCTCTTGAGTTCTATATCTCTCAGTGAAGCATTCATTCATTGAGTTCGTAAGGCAGTCAGCAAATGTTTTCTTGCATGCTTTCCTCATGTAAAATATGCACATAAATAAGTGCCGTGATTTGGGGTAGCGATTAAGTGCTGTGAGAAAATACAGCCATGGTATGTGTGAAGCGGTGGAGGAGCACCATCAAGTCACTGGTCAGAGAAACCTTGTCTGAGAAGGTAACCCTGGATCTGAGGTCACAGTTACTACGAAAGACCCAGGAGGGCCACACTGAGACTTTAAGGGCCTTAAACAGAACAAGACTGTGATGTACTCCCTCTTTCCCACCCACTCCCACTTAATTCAAAAAAGAAAAAGCCTTAAAAAGGCTTAAAATAAGTGCAAAGAATGCCAACAAAGTTCTGATACCTGCACCCTTACCTCTTGCCCATGACAACTACTTAAAGATTTTGGAGGAAATATCTAAAATCAAATGTGTTCCAAAATATATTTCTCATTTACAGGACTCTTTCTTTGCTGGTTCTCCAAATATACATTTCCTCTGCTTACTGAGTTATCTGGTCCGTGGAGACACGTATGCACACTCCTCCCTAGCTTGGGGGGTCTTACATACCTTGATCCCCCTTTCTATCCCCGAACATCTCGTGCAAGTGGGGTCTCTGACTCTCTCAGGTATGTGGGTCCCCATGCATATATGTGTATTAGATTTGGTTATTTTCTCTTGCTGCTTTGTCTCCTGTCTATTTGATTTTTAGACCCTGCAAAATAAGACTGTGGCTCCCTCCACAGCTGAAAAGTCCACAACAGCTTTCGATCTTATTTCATAAATAAAAATAAACGAACAAAACCCAGGGATCAGCAAACTTTTTCTGTAACGAGCTGCATGGTAGGTATTTTAGGCGTTGCCTGACCTGTGTTGTACTGTAATGATGGGCTGTGCCTCAAAGGGCCATTGCAGGATGATAAGAAGAGCAGATGTTTAGTAAGTAGAAGTTTTCCCGGCCATATAGGATCAAAAAGGTCATCACTGATAATCTCTTATTATGGGCAAAGCCCCTAATTCAAGTTCTTTTAGGTAGTTAAAGGGAGTGGCAGAAGTTTCTTTTGTGCCTGTGGCTCAAATTGCCTTTAGCTCAAACCAATCTGCATACCACTGAGGCAGGTCTTGGGGTGTCTCACTCTGGATCCCCACAGTGACTTTGCAGCTGTGCAGAGAATGGTTGGGAGGAGCATGGGCCTGGCAGAGACCAGGTAGCAGCTCTGATGGCAGTCGAGGTAGGACGCTGGGGCTTGGGCTTGTGTGGGAGCAGGAAGCATCAAATCTCCGGGAAGGCCAACCCTGCCATAGTTCCAACAACATGAGCTTACTTTTCTCCTACAGGGCCTTTAGATGTCCTTTTGCACAAAGTGCAGCTCTTTTCAGGAGAAAAGGATGCCTCTTGAGCATTCCCAACCAATTAATCATCTTACCTGAGAGGCCTTTGAGTGCTTCTGCCCTTAAAGTTCAGCGGGCCTTAGCAGGAACTTCCGGAAGTTTGGGGAAGGAACAAGGGGGCTGTGTAATAAATCTGACACCCTCAGTAAAGCAGCCTCACAGGGTGATCGGATCATAAATTCCTAACTGGGCAGATCATGGTGGATAGTGATGGCCCAGGCCTATAACTTTCCTGGGAGAAGGTTTATCTTTGCTTTAAGCAAGCCTTGTCCATCTTGTGCATCTGCATTAATACACCTTTGAAATGTCGAACCCCTTGGAGGTGTAACCACCCTCAAGGGAGCTCATTATCTTATTGCCCGTACACCATCCCTACTTACTGTAAATATTAAATGTTAACCATCCTGTAATCCAATCATAGAAATTCACACCCCCTTGCTTTCTCCCACCTCCTTAATCTACCTCCAATGGATTTCATGCAGTCTTCTTAATGCTCCCTCATTGAATTCCAAATGTATAAAAAGAACTGTAGAACTGATATTATCAGGGGCGTTTTCGCAGACGATTGAGATGTTGCTTCCAGGCATGTCGACAACTAGGCCCATATAAATCCTAATAAAATTTTCTATAGGTTTGGACATTCTTATATTAACAGTTTGGTATCCCATTTAGTTCCCAAATGTGTAGAAAGTGCCCCAGGGCACTGCCAGCCATCAGAGCCATTGTTACACACAGCGGATGTCAATGTCATTCTCTAGCTTCCCCTGGTGACAAGCTGGTGGGAACCTGAGGAGGTTGGCGACAGAGTCCTGGTACTGCGGCCCCTCTGCCCGTATCACAGGGCAGAGTCTTCTGCGGCTTTGGTCATGAGCCTACTTGGGTGAGCTTTCCTGCTCAAGAGCTGAGACTTTATCTGAAGTGGGCCTGTGTCACTTTAGTGTGGCCCACACGAACGCAGCCTCTTTTCGCTAACTGGAAAACTGAGTCTGCCGGCTAGCTGGTTCCAATATGTCTGCTTTCTTCCACTGTGAAGGGAAGTGGGGCAGGGCTGTGGACACTGACAGAGGTTGGAGTTTCTAACAAAATTGTCTTGACAGGCAGAAAATGGCTGGTTTTTACCCTTTTGATCACTTTCGCTATATAACTGTATATAAGGTTCTGTTTAATTAAAAAAAAAATTAATCCTTGCCAGGGAGCAGGGTTTTTTTTTCATTGTTTTTAGAGAGAGAGGAAGGGAGAGAGAGAGAAACACTGATGTGAGAGAGAAGCATCTATTGGTTGTCTCTCATAGGTGCCCGGACAGGAGATCAAGGATTCAGGATCCATAGCACAACCTAAGTATGTGCCCTGACTGGGAACTGAACCTGCAACCTTTTGTTTATGAGATGATGCTCCAACCAACTAAGCCACACCAGCCAAGGCTCAGTTCAATTTTTAAAAAATAAATTGCTTTCCTCTAGTCATTGTGGAATTGAGTTGGAATCTTCAGTATGGGACTGCCTGAAGTAGCCTTCATTTTATAAGTCTGAAGGCAAATCAGATGAAGACAGAACCTGAGTCACCACAAAATAATGCTGATAATAAAAAGATTCATAAAATGTTTTTAGTTTTTTTGTTTTGTTTTGTCTTGTTTTGTTTTGTTTTTAAGGAAGGAAGGAAAGGAGGCAGGAAGGGAGGAAGGGAGAAAGATTTAGGAGACTAAACAGAATACAATGGAGCTACTCCTCAGTCTGCCCCCTATTATTCAAAGTTCCCTGCTCTTTTATTTTTTTTTAAATTGTGGTTTAAAAAAAAAAAAGCCATAAAACTTCACGTCTTGATTTTTGTGCCAGTAATCTTTCCTGCCAGCCTGGTTTACTCCCCACCCTCCTCAAATTTTCTCTGTTTACCACCATCCCTAGAAACAGCATGTATTTGAAACTGGCAAAAGGGAGACAAACAGAAAGTTAAAGTCCAGGTGATTTTTAAAAGATAAGAACTGTTTGGAGGCTGCTTGCCTCCAAGAAGACAAATCGTCTTAGAACATGATCTGGGAACTTCAGTGTATTGCCACCTTCCTATTAAACATAACACAGCTGTGTTTCAAATTGGAAGTCAGAAAAGCCAGGGAGAAGCAGCAGCTCAAGTTAGGAAGCCCGGCTGCAAGAACTAGGCTGACCAAGGCAGAGGGCCCCGTGAAAAGGCTGAGGGCCACATGATCTTGGCTGCAGAGGTTAGTTAGTCTTTATCTGAGAGTAGAGTAGTTTGGGAGCCCTAAGAAGAAGGTGTGAGGGATGGGGGCTCTCCAGGACAGAGGGTTCATGGGTCGAGCACAAAGTGGTGTGAATCTCAAAGGGGTGGAGCAGATGAGAATCGCCTGCGGAACTTTTCCAAACTCTCAAATTTAATCCATCCCTGGCCTCCGTCCCACTCACCCCTCACAGCCCTCCACATGCTTCTCTACCTCCTCTCACTGCCATGTGAACCTCTGTTACTAACAGGAGTGTGTCCCTCTCCCAGTTGTACTGGGGCCCAGAGTGTATGCAGATTTTGTGAAGCCTGAAGCTGATACAATTGTAGGGGCCCTTTTTAAGGAAAAATTACAAAACAGCAAATGTAAAATGCCTGCAACCCAATACAAAATGCAACCAAAGCACTCCAGTGCCACAAACAAATCTGTCTCATTCGAACGAATACTACCTTATTGTGTGAATGCACTATAATTTTTTTTATCCATTCCCTTACTGATATACCCCTATATTGTTTCCAGACTCTTGCTATTATATAAAATACTGCCAAGAGTACCTTTGTACATGTATTAATTCCCATGCTTGAAAGCATATCTGTACGGAAAATTTCTGGAAGTAAAAATCGCTGGGTGAAAGGGTTTGTGTGTTTGTAATTTTGATAAATATTATCAAATTACTATCTGTAGAAACTATTCCAGTTTACACTCTTATCAGCAGGATATGAGGGCACCTGGTTCCCATACCCTTGTTGATACGATATTATTATTGTTATATCTTTGTTAATCTGATAGATGAAACATTCTCTCTCTCTCTCTCTCTCTCTCTCTCTCTCTCGCACGCCCCCCAGCCACCATAGGTGAGTTTAAGTGCTTTTTCATATGTTTGAGCAACATATGTGGATTGCTTTTTTGGTCAACTGTTCATATCCTTTGCCCTTTTTTTTTTCACATATCAATAACCCTATTGGTATTTTTCTTATTGAATTGTGAAAAGTCTTTATATTTTAGGGAAATTAGCCCTGTAATATTAATATGCAAATGTTTTCCCCAGGTTTTTGGTTTTTGGTGGGTTTTTTTTGTTTTTTTTGTTTTTGTTTTTGTTTGTTTCTCTTTGACTTGGATTATATGGCCTTTGTCATCAAATTTTTCTTAATGTCATCAGATTCGCCCTCCAAGAAAGGGCTATTTTAGCTATGGTGGGCAGGAAAGGCTCCTCCAGAAAGACTACCCGAGCTGAAACCTGAAAGATCTCACGTGCATCTGTTTGTGCCCATGCCCCATGCAAGAAGCAGGAGACAAAGCTCTACTTGGCAGGCTCTCAGGCAGGGATGTGCTGGCTATGTTAGAGGAACTGAGAGGATCCCCAGGAAACACAATGCACAAGAAGCACGAGAGCTAGACACAGCCTAAATCAGGAAGCTTCTGAAGGCCAGGGAAAGAAGTATGAGTTAGCTTCAGGCCCAAGAGGGGACCTAAAATCAATGGAGGAAAATGATAGGAAGGCCATTCTATTAATTATCACTGTCCAGCATGGAATGGGCTCCAGGGTTAGTCATCAGTGTTTCTGTCCCCAGAACGTTTCAGGCAGAAGTAACACAGCTGGGCAGAAACCCCAGGGAAACTCAAGCACTAGATGGGAGTTCGACCAGGTGACATTTGTTGTATATGCCCCTGCTTTTCTCTTTCCTCATGGTTTCCTCCTTTTCTGTTCTTGAATTTTCATTTCTCCCCTCCCTCACTTCATTTTTCCTTCCCTCCCTGCTTTCCACCCCCTTCCCTCCTATCCCTTCCTTTCTCCCTACCTCTCTCTCTTTTTTGCTTTTATCCTTTTCTGTGTGGTAGCACTGCTAATGGTTTATTTTTGTCTCCACTGATAGCATTAAAGGCCAAGGTGATATAGCATTTACATGGAAATAATGTTCTATTTTCAGTGATACCTGTTGATAGTTATGTCATGCATGTGCCTGGCACTAGACCTCACTTTCACTCAGGATCCCCTGAGGGCAGAAACCACATCTTTTCCCTCCTGTGTTGTCTCCTGGTGCAGAGACATGGATCCAATAAGTGTTCAATAAACAGGTGATGTTAATATGCATTCACAGGCTGGTTCTGCAAAATGGCTAATCGCAGATAGTATGGTTTCCTCTTATCAGTTGAGATCTAGGAACGGAGAGAACAATGACTGGTCCAAGGAGTCAGGACAGGAAATGAATTTGAGGCCAGCCACAATCATGGGTGGAGCCACAAAGTCAGGATGCAGTGGAGAAAGTGCTGAGGGGCAAGAAAAGACGGAAAACATCTATGAGATTTCTAGCATAGGAACACCTTCAAACTTTAGGCTGACTGTGTCCCATCATTTGGAGAGATGCCAGGGTAGGAGCTGAAACTGAGATGGGAAGAAAAATAGATGCAGGCTACTCTCAGAACCTGGCCAGAATGGAAGCAGCCCAGCAGGGCAGCTGGGAGGAGGGAAAGATGAGTTTATAGCAGGGAGAGCCTTTGCTAGGTCAGGAACTCCTAAGTGCTTTATATATTTTACCTTATTTAATTTCACAGCAGCTCTGAAAGTTACAAATTATTATCCTAGTTTTATATTCATGGAAACTGAGGCTAATAAAATCAAGGGACTTCCCTAAAATCACACAACTGGTAGGTGACAGCACTGGAATTAAACCCAGTCCGATTTGAAGGCCTCCTTCTTTCACTCCATCCAGAAAAGAAGTGAAGTTCCCCTGTTCTCGCACAGGGCAGGCCAGGGAGAGCCTGGGAGGTCTCAGGGGAGCGTATAATATGCCTTCAGCCAGATGACCTGGGCCGGCCGATATGCTCTGCTGTTGGCAGAAACAAGGAGAAGAGAACCACAGTGACAACTTTGCTTGGCTTCTCTCCCTAACCAAGTCAACATCATGGTTGTTCTAGGGTCATCTCTAACCAAATATTATGTTAGTGTTTTTGTTTCCTCAAATAAAGATATCTATGCATTTAGTTTGGATGCCCTGATTTATTTCCAAGTTCTTATTTTCCTGGGCCACATTCTCTTATCTCATCTTTCTTCTATACATAGCAACGACCCTAATTTGGAATTGGAATCCTACACAAAGAGGGAAAATACCAAATAGGAAAATAAATCCTAAAATGCTTTTTTTAAACCTGAAACTAATATAATGTTGTACATTAACTATAATTAAATATAAAAATTACTTTAAAAAATAATAATTAAAAAATGCATTTTTTTTAACCGCCACGTATGTAGTTAGAGATGGTAGTGGTCCTGTTTCAAACACATTGCTGTACAATAAGATTCAAAGAATCCTAAATTCTATGATTTACTCATTGTTTACATTACAAAATTTATTGAATGCAAAAAAAAAAAAAAAAAGCAAATATTTGCAAATGGGGAAGAGGGGTAAGCAGCCCAAAACACACCAGAAAGCAGGAGTTAATTGTCTGCTTTTTAAGAAATTGATGAATCCATTCCACATGATTCTTGCCTGCAATATATTTCTCTTATCAATGAGTACATCAAGTACATCTATAAAGCTGTTATTATGGAACAAGTTCAAACAAAAACAATTTACAGTACACAGAGACTATTCCTTCTGCAAATCCTGAATTAGAGAATGCCCAAAGCCCAAGGAAGATGAAAGCGCTTGCTTACGACTAGGCCCTCAAAGAAGTTTCCATTGTTAAGGCTTTGCATTTGGTCTCGCTCTCCATTAGCCGTCAAGGCCTCAGTCACGCCACTCACGTGGTAAGTGTGCGAGACTTGCAGCAAATTACTTCCCCTCTCTGGGTCTCAGGGTTCTCACCTGAGATTCTCGCCTATCAAGTGAGGGGCACAGGATTCAATACATTCTTGAGCTCCCACCTCCCATGCTTCCACACCAACTGCACATCCCATTGCCTCTTCCCATTCATTTTATGATCTAAGCCAGAGCTGGTGGGTTTGTGAATAATGCTAGGACTCTGTAGGAGAAGGAAGTGCATCTGGTCTTCTGTGCTTTTCTTGAAGCAATACATGTACACTCTGTTCATAGGACACCCTACTATCACCCAGGCAGGGGTCCTTCTGCACCTCCTCCTTAAAGATTGGCAGGAGGTGGCTTTGTAACATGATCACATGACTCAGGTATCATAAAAGTTAATTATCTCATGAACCAAAATATCACAGCTTGATTTTTTTCAAAATCTAGTCTAGCTTAATTATAAGAAAATCATCCCATATATAATATGGCCTAGAATTTAGTTCTTATTTTTAGTTGTCCCACTTTTTTGAGTTGCCCACAATTATTTTTATTTGTCCTTTGACACTAATAACAGATAGTAAACTGGTCACTGAACCTGCGTTTGCGTAACATTTGCCATGCATATCCATTTGATGAACTTTGACACTTGGTTAGAAAATGTGTAATCTCATATGAGCAGGTTTCCTCAAGACAAACTACTCTTGAAGACAAGTTAGAAGTTTTTGTCTTTAATTCCTGTTTTAGACTTGTTATAAACATGCAAATTTATTTCCCAGTTCATTCAATCTGCCATCTCTAAATCTTTAGGGAGAATTACAGAAATGGAGATAAAATCTTGGTAATTTATGCAATTTTATCACTTCTACTGATCCCATAAAAAGACTCCATCTGTCAAATTATCTTCTTTTAAAAAAAACAAAAAACCTTTTATAATTTTCTTTATATGGGAATGTTGAAAACGAGTAGTTTAAGTATCTGTGTCATGAAAACTATTGACGTTCCAATAAAATCTGTTCTTTCTAAATTATCTGTTCTTGAGACTCTTTTGAGAGGAAACTGCAGCTTCTATCATTTGTTTATAATTTGCTTGTGCAGCTTGGGATTTATTGCTTTGAGTGAATATATTATGGCATGTTTGGGAAGTGCAGAATAAAATATTCTTATGTTAACATATTCTGTGATTTGGATTCCAATCCATAATCAGTGCATCTTTCTTTTAAAAATTTCTACTGCCTTGGTTTTATTGAAAGCACAAATAGTACGCATAAAAAAAAAAAGAGAAATCTAGTTGAATCCCATCTTTGATCATATATTTTAAGGCTTGTTTCTGTGATCATAGGCTGTGTGAATGCCAATGCACCTGAGCAGCTCCAACAGAGAAACAGCGTACTACCACCACCATGAGTTTTCTGATTCCTAATTTTAATTGGGCTCTCATTGTACTAATCTTTGATTAGCTCTCTCCTTCTCTCGATGACTAAATGACTGCTTCACTTTTCTTTTGCAGGACTCATCTAGGATCGTGAGACGAAACAGAATGTTCAGTAAAATTTAAATCTCAGTTAAACGATGAATGATTTTTAGTGTCTGTCCCACGCAATATTTAACATGTTCTATATTTGTATTTGCTAAATCTGGCAACCCTACTCCTAACCTCTCTTTCTCTCATAGCCAACTTTGTCTCACAAAGGAGACATTAGCAAGAACTCCTTCAACGTCCTGTCAGCTCCTCTTCAAATTTACCTACCTTAAGATAGCTAGTTACCTGTTACCTGTCTCCCTCCCATGCCAGCGACTAGACTTTCCTTCTTCAGAGAGCTGGACATGCAAGAGTAAGGCTGAGCTGGGGAGCGAGCCTCTTCCCCAACAGAGAATCAATCAGGAAAGGCCAGCGTGCTGGGAAAAAGAATGACCTGATGTGCAAGGAGAAGCAGGTATGATCTATAAGAAAAGTCACTTAGCTTTCCAGACCTGTGTCAGAACCTTTCCAAGGACCTACTGGAAAGACACTTCTGCACTCGCTTAATAAATTTCTCATTTTAGCTTAAGTTAACATGAACTGATTTCTATACTTATATCCAGAAAATACTTCTAACTGTTAGATATATCCAATAGGTCATAATGTAAATTCCAATTAATCCAAAAACATTACCAAAGGGGATTCCCTTTTCTAAACAGAGGAAATCCTGCTATTAGAAGCCATTTGAGGGCATCTGAGAATATTTTTCTAGGTAGAATTTTTGGAATTCAATTTCACTACAGAAAATTTTACTGTTAAATATTCTACCAGCTTCATTACAGTCATTTAGATCAGAGTCCAGCTGTTTCTTTATGGATACATAACTTCATATAGATTGTATTTCCCTATAGGAGATTGAGATTATTTCAACTTTTCCTGGAGTGAAAGAATAAGCTACAAATTGATAAAAATTATCTTTATGAGGTTTACCAATAATAATTCTAAGAATATTTTCTAATGTGGAATATCATATTGGAATATAAGCAAATAAGTCCTAATTTAAATTTTTAAAGAGCTGCCTTTACCTAATGATGCAACAATATAGCATTGTTTTGATAATCATCATTTTCTAAAATCACTATACAACTGCACCTTAAAGATATAAAGAAAAATAGACTCCCATAAGTATAAGATGTGTGGTAGAGTAGTTAATTTCAAAAGTGTTGGAAAGAAACTTTTAAACTCTCTGTAAAAGATATATGTGCTACAATACTTATTGCAGCATTACCTAAAAATGGGAAACATAAATGTCCAACAATCAGCTGTTGTTTAAATAAATTATAAGATTCTATGTAGCTATTTAAATGATGTAGGATTATAATTGTTGATATGGAAATGTACTTAGTAAGGGGAAAAAAGCAAGTTCTAAATGAGCAGGTTTCAATTCCATTTTTGTAAAGTAAGTAAATACACACATTCATACATGCATATGTACTGTATGAATCTGAAATGTCAAATGAAGTATTTCAAAGTGGAAATGATGGTGTTTTCCTTTAGGTGAAAGAAATGTGGGTGAATCATTTTAATATTAATATTTCCTATTATCTAGGTGTTTTTTACAATGCATACGTATTACCTTCATAGTTAGAACTCATAGTAACATTATCTTCATTTTGAAAAGTTTCTAATTTTTCAAAGATTTTATTTTTATTTTTATATTTTAAATTATATTTTATTGATTATATTATTACACTTATCCCAATTTTACCCCTTTGCCCCTCTCCATTCAGTACACTCCCTCATGCAGTCCCCACGCCACTGCTCATGTCCATCCTCCTGCTTAGGTTCTTTATCTGCTCCATTTCCTGGACTGTTCTTCACATCCACCTGACTCTTCTGTAGCTGCCTATTGTACTTCTTAATCCCTCACCTCTTCACCCACTCCCCTACCCCATCCCTCCTGGCAACCATCAAAATGCTCTGCGTTTCCATGATTCCCTCTCTGTTCTTCTTGTTTGCTTAGTTTGTTTTTTAGATTCAATTGTTGATAGATATGTATTTATTGCCATTTTATTGTTCACAGTTTTAATCTTCTTTTTCTTAAGTCCCTTTACCATTTCGTATAGTAATGGTTTGGTGATGGTGAACTCCTTTAGTTTTTTTCTTGGCTGGGAAGCTCTTTTTCTGCCCTTCAATTCTAAATGATAGCTTTACTGGGTGAAGCAACTTTGGCTGTAGGTCCCTGTTTTTCATGACTTGGAATATTTCTTGCCATTTCCCCTACAGCCTGCAAGGTTTCTTTTGAGAAATAAGCTGACAGTCTTATGGGAACTCCCCTGTAGGGAAGTAACTGCTTTTCTCTTGCTGCTTGTAAGATTCTCTCTTTATCCATAACCTCAGGCATATTAATTATGACATGTCTTGGAGTGGGCCTCTGCATCCATCTTGTTTGGGACTGTCTGTGCTCCCTGGAATTGCATGTCCATTTCCTTCACCAAACTAAGGGAGTTTCCTTTCACTATTTTTTCAAATAGATTTCCAATTTCTTGCTCTTTTTCTTCTCCTTCTGACACTGTATGATGTTGGACCTCTTGAAGTTATCCCAGAGGCTGCTTATACGATCCTCATTTTCTTGTAGCTCTGATTGGTTGTTTTTTGGTTCCTTATGTTCCAAATCATTTATTTGTCCCCGGGCTTCATCTATTCTACTGTTGTTTCCCTATAAATTGTTTTTTTTTTTATTTTCAATTAGTGTATCCTTCATTTCTGACTGGATCTTCTTTATGTTGCTGAGGCCTTCACTAAGTTCCTTTGAGCATCCTTATAACCAGTGTTTTGACCTCTACATCTGATAAATTGTTTATCTCCATTTTATTTAGCTCTTTTTCTGGAGTTTTGATCTGTCTTTTCACTTGGGCCATGTTTCTTTTTCTCCTCATTTTGGCAGACTCCCTATGTTTGTCTCTGTGTATCAGGTAGGGCAGCTATGACTCTCTGTCTTAGTAGTGTGGCCTAAGTAGTAGGTGGCCTGTAGGGTCCAGTGGCATAGTCTCCCCTATCAGCCTAGCTGGGTATTTGAGGTGCACCCTTCATATGGGGTGAGTACACCCTCCTCTTACAGTTGAGCCGTTATTGCTGTTGGCAGATCAATGGGAGAGATTTATCCAGGACAGTTAGCTGTAAGGATTGGTTATGACCACTGACCAGTGGCTGTGATCCTCCACCCTCTGTCAAGGATCAGGTCTGTGGGAGCAGGGTGGTGGTGCTCCAGCGTGGTCTGTAGCTGTCTGCTGGGTGTGCAGACCCTGGGGTTTCCTGGGTGGAACAGGCTAAAGTCAGCCCCCACCTATGGTTTGCCCAGCCCACCCTACCTGAGCTATAAAGAAATCTGAGGTGGCTTCTCCTTGTGCTGGGCTTGGAGTTTCCCAGGCAAAGTAAAGCTGTGGTTCTAGGCTGGCTGCTGCTAGTACCAGGCCTGAGGCTACTTAACAAGAGGTACAGGGTCTGGGTGCTCACTGAGATAAGCTGTTGCTTGCTTCATAGGTTTTAGGAAGTTGTGAAACATGAGCCAAGACTAGCCATTCATATGGAAAAGTCATGGTTAACAGTTTGGATGGGGCTGTAAGATGTAAGTTGGTTGAGAAAGAGTCTCAGAGGATGTCGAAGGAGGGAAACACTGTTAGCCAAGTTGATGGAGACTCAGATATGGCACCAGCCTGCCAGCATAGTGGCTCTACAGGGAGAAGGTTCAGAAAGGGGACAGTGGCTTCTGACTGCCTTTCTGTCTGGGAGAAAGCTGTCCCCCTGCTTTTGCCTTAATTCCAGTCACTTCAGTTCCTCCCTGTATGCCACTGGTACCTTTAAAGCTTCTACCCTGGTGCTGGAACTCAAAAGAGTGAGTCTGAGTACTCATGTGGGTTCTTTTAGAGGAACTGGTTGGGACTCCAGAAGTTTCTTCCACCAATTCGATCCTGGCTGGTTTTTGCAGCCAGTAATTATGGAGATTTTTCTTCCTGGAACTGGAACCCTGGGCCTGGGGCCCTTGGTTGGGATTCAACTCCTTGCTCCCAAGATATCCCTCCTGAATATTTATCCTCCATTTGTGAATGTGGGACCGGCTGGTTCCACATCTCTGCCCCTCTTGCCAGTCTGGACGGAAGCGGCTTCTTTAATTCTGTAATTGTCAGACTACCATTCCACCTGATTTCCAATGGTTTTGAGTGATGGTTGTTCTATATTTTAGTTATAATTTTGATGTGGTTGTGCGAGGAGGCAAGCCATGTTTACTTCAACTGCCATCTTGACCAAAAGTCCCCAATTTTATTTATTTATTTTTAGAGAAAGAGAAAGGGAGGGAGCAAGAAGGAGAGAAACATCAGTTGGTTTCATCTTGTACACCCCCAACAGGGACCTGGCCCAAAATCCAGGCATGTGCCCCGACCAGAAATTTAACTGGTGACCTTTTGGTTTGCAGAACACTCGGCCCACTGAGCTACACCAGTCTTGGAAAGTTTCTACACGTGAATGGTAGAACTAAAGAGTTTTAACATCTAAGGAGTAGTAAAGGCTTCCCTAATCCAACACCCTTCACTACCAACCTCCTACCACCAGTACCGAAATCCCTTCTGGAAGTTTCTCACAGCCACTCAGACTTAATTAATGAGGAGCTAATTACTTTCCAAGTATAAGAAGATCATTCTAATAAAGCAGACTTCCACTTAAGACAGGAATAGCGTTTGGAGACATATAAACTACTCTGGGGTCTCAGGGGTATGGTGAGACACAAGAGTGTTGTGTGTACCCATGCTCAAGTGTTCTGTATAAGGCAAAAAGAATAATTTATGTTCTTTCTGAAGGGAGTACAGGAGAGGTTTGCAGAGAAAGATGAGGAGGGAGTGCATATAGCAAGTGGTAGAAAGGCTGGGGCCATGGCAACCATCTCTGAGAGGAGTTGGCAGGAGGTCTTTCTGTCTAGTGCACTACGGAATGCTTTTTTGTTTTTCCTATGATGTCAGCTCCTTCCACTTTGCTTTCTCTCACTCTTCCTTTTTTTGTGTGAAAATCAAAGTTGGCGTGAGTGTAATATCTGACTGACATATTGCAAAACAGCCACAGCAGGCACCTATGGTCAGCATTGACCACAAAGAAGGGATTTGCCAAACTCCTGGGCACAACGCAGGACTTTCACCTGAGGGATAAGGGTAAGTCCATTTTACCCAGATTTCTCCAGGCAGAGCACCCCCGGGTGACATCTGGGTAACACAGGCAGATCCTCTCTTTGATTTACAGCTCTCCTGCCTCATGGCAACTCAAAACCTGCTTCTGTGTCTCTCCATTCTTTTGGTTCTATTCCATACAAACACAGTCAGTCTAATCCCTGTCCTAAATGAAAGATAAGGAAAGGTGATACCCTTGAAATATTAAACCAAAGCAATTTTCATTCCCCATAAGTGGTGTTGTCCTACAACCCCTCACTCATTAAGTCAGTGGGTTTCACTACCTCAGGGGAATGCTGAATACCTAACTAGAACAAAGTCATCACTCAGCTTAGATTGTCAAAGTAAATCTCTTCATTTCACAGCAAGATAATTCCAGGCTTTGTTAAAAGAAAAAAGGGTTTTGCCTAAATTCCAAAAGTCTTCTTTTTCAACATTTAAAGAGCAAAGCTTGGGGGTCTGAGCACAGGGCATTACAAGAACACTATGGTCTTCAAGTTGGCATGTATGTACTTCCGGGAGTTCATGAAGACTTTCTACCAAGTGCTTGGTCACTAAGAATTTTAACCTAACAAATTTTGAGACTGTCAACTTCCATGTGTATTCTTTCCTAAAATTAATCTGCCTTTACAATTTGCAGATTAACCAGCCACTTCAATTGTTTCTCCTCCTTTACAAGAGAAAAATCACACCTCTTACCATCCAGGATCCTAAACCGGTGCGTTGCCCCAGGATATAAAAACCTCTGGGTCAGCAAATGACTAGACAGGTGGTTCTTTGAGTGCAGCACCAGATGGGCTCACAGGGAAAAACTCTGGGCCACGGGGCTTCACTTCATCCAGGCTGCAGAGTCCTGCACATATCATTGGCTCATTAATTTATCTTTGTTGCTATGCATTAGAATTTAGAAGTGATATGGTTGTCAGGAGGACTTATATTGAAACATTGACCTAATTTGAGAAATAACGTCAAGATTTATCCTGACAGAAATTATGCCTGATTTGGCTGATTGGTTAAACAATAAAAACCGACTTTGTCAGTTAAGTTCTGTGCCAATGTTTTCCATTCACAGAATGAGCAAACTCTAATGTTCTGAGGTTTCAACAAAAATATAGAGTGAGCATATGTTCAATACAAAATACCCAGAGATCACAACTTTTGCAACTATTAAACTTATGATAAAAAATTTAGATTAAAAAAAGCGTTAAAGTTTTCAGAATTGTCTTAGAAAATATTTTTTAAAAAGATTTGCTACAAACTACCGTCGAAAGGGGGGATCGGATGGACTCGCATTTTTTATTGGACATGAGGGTGAAGAATGAGGAGGAGCGGTGAGGAGTGGTTAGCTGTGCAGGTGGGAGCTCTCTTTCCCACACCCTGGGGCAAACTTAAAGATCCAAGAGCCAGTGTGGAGCAGGAAGTGCTAGGAATGAATAGAAGATTTGGGAAAATCCAGCATTTAAGGACTTGTTTCTTAACCTCCAGGAAATCATAACTCAGGAAAATTTCAAGTGTCTTAGTCCTAAAACAACACAATGTAACCACAGGTGTGGAAATGGTGGCAAAATATTGTTAAGTAGAGAAAGCACTGAGAGCCCACCAGGCCTGACTGCCTACATTAGTCACGTGGTGTGAAAGACATTTCCAAAGTCCACGCAACCTCATGAGGGGTATACAAGGCGACTGGGAATTAGAAATGAACTTCCCAGGCACAGTCCTACTCCTTTCCCCATTTGCTCCCTGCACCCTGGTGTCCTCCAGAGGAGAAAGTAGTCTGGACACTGGAGGAAACGCTGAAGGAGGTAGTTTTAAATCAACCATAGGACTCCCACCCTGCATCTGTGAGTCATCAAATAATTTAGACATGCATCAGCTTTCTCATTAGAAGGATATATAGAGTCACTGAGTTTCATAGCTTGAAGGAACTTGAAAGATTGGCCCTCTGCTCTCATTTGACAGCAATGGAAACGGGAGGCCAGAGCAGCAGAGTGAGGGCCTAATGTTTGGGAACTAGTATTGAAAGTTGTGATTCCCACTGGCTGGTCTTAAGACCGGATCTTTGTTAGTGTTTTGTGGCACCAGCCTTCTAATGCTTTTCAGAACATAAATTCTCCCCACTCAGTGTGAATGCTCTTCAATGTGCTCAGAACAACTTCAGGCTGACTGAGCTGCTGTCACTTCCAGTGTTTCTAGGAACACATGACACTTCATGTTGGTTAACTGTACATGAACAGAATAACAGTGAAATAAATTTCAGAAACATTGGTATTAGGATCATGAAAACACTTTATAGCAGTGCTGCCCAATGACACCTTATGCAATTTTAGAAAAATGTTCTATATTAACACTATCCACTATTGTGGCAACTGGTAATGGAGGCTATTGAGCACTAAGAGTGTGGTTAGGTTGATTGAGGAATTGAATTTTTTTTTATTTAACTTTAATTAATTTAAAACTAAATATAAATAACCACATGGGGCTAAAGGACATTATACTGGACAGCATATATACTGTCCATACACTCTCTAATATTCATTAAAAACAAAGAAGCTTCCTCTTCTTTTTTGTCATAATTACCAGGAATTTGTTAGAAACTCATCATTTTTGGCCTACACACTGTTTCTCCCATAACTTTCACTTAATTCTTGAGGAGACAATTTTTTATATTGTGCTCAAACAGTGGTCATTCTCTAGAAGAACAAATCTGTTTCTTTGAAGGCCAAAGGTTGAGACTTAATCTTAGTCTCTAAACTAAGATTTATTGATAGTGTTCATTTAATTAATTTTTGATTTACTTTTACTCTGCATATGATTTTCAAAATTAAACGCAGGTTACTAGCCACATTATCAGCTTTTTAAAAAATTTTTTTATTGTTGTTCAAGTACAGTTGTCTCTATTTTCCTGCCACTACTTTCCCCTAACCCCACCCACACCCACCTCCCACCCTCAATCCTTCCCCACTTTGGCTTTGTCCATGGGTCCTTTATACATGTTCTTTGACGACATTTCCTCTTCTTTTCCCGTTATCCCCCTCCCTCCTCCCCTCTGGTTACTGTCAGTTTGTTTTTTATTTCAATGTTACTAGTTATATTTTGCTTGCTTGTTTGTTTTGTTGATTAGATTCCACTGATAGATGAGATCATATGGTATTTTTGTCTTTCACTGCCTGGCTTATTTCGCTTAGCACAATGCTCTACAGTTCCATCCATGCTGTCGTGAAGGGTAGTAGCTATTTCTTTCTTTCTGCTGATTAGTATTCCATTGTGTAAATGTACCATTGTTTTTTGGTCCACTCATTTACTGATGGGCACTTAGGTTGTTTCCAATATTTGGCTTTTGTAAATTGTGCTGCTATGAACATTGGGGTGCACAGGTTCTTTTGAATTGGTGTTTTGGGATTCTTAGGGTATAATCCCAGCAGTGGAATCACTGGGTCAAAAAGCAGTTCCATTTTTTGCTCTTTGAGGAAATTCCAAACTGTTTTCCACAGTGGCTGCACCAGTCTGCATTCCCACCAGCAGCGTACTAGGGTTCCCTTTTCTCCATAACCTCGTCTGCACTTGCCATTTGCTGATTTGTTTATGGTGGCCGTTCTGACTGGCATGAAGTGGTATCTCGCTGTGGTTTTAATTTCTGTCTTTCTGATGGCTAGTGATGCTGAGCATCCTTTCATGTGTCTCTGGGCCCTGTTTATGTCACCCCCTAGAAGTGTCTGTTCAGGCCCTTTGCCCATTTCTTAATTGGATTGTTTGTCTCTTGGGAGTGAAGTTGTGTGAGTTCTTTATATATTTTGGAGATCAAACCCTTGTCCGGGGTAGCACTGTCATATATATTTTCCCGTACAGTTGGTTTCCTTTTTATTTTGCTGATATTTTCTTTAGCCGTGCGGAAGCTTCTTATTTTGATGAAGTCCCATTTGTTTATTCTTTCCTTTATGTCCCTTGCTCTAGGGGACATGTCAGTGAAAATGTTGCTGTGTGGAATATCTGAGAGTTTCCTGCCTAAGTTCTCTTCTAGGACTTGTATGGTGTTGTGATTTACATTTAAGTGTTTTATCGATCTTGAGTTTATTTTTGTGTATGGTGTCAGTTGGTGGTCAGATTTCATTTTTTTGCATGTAGCTGTCCAGCTCTCCCAACACCATTTGTTGAAGAGGCTATTTTTACTCCGTTTTATGCTTCTGCACCCTTTGTTAAATAGTAATTGCCCATAGAGACATGGGTTTATTTCTGGGCTCTCTAATCTGTTCCATTGATATGTGTCTGTTCTTATGCCGGTACCAAACTGTTTTGATTACAGTGGCCTTGTTATATACTTCGATGTCAGGAATTGTGATCCCTCCTACTTTGTTCTTCTTTCTCAAAATTGCTGCAGCTATTCTGGGTCATTTACGGTTCCATATAAATTTTTGAAATGTTTGTTCTCTATCTGTGAAACACGTCACTGGTATTTTAATAGGGAATGGGTTGAGTCTATAAATTGCTTTGGGTAGTATGGACATTTTGATGATGTTGATTCTTCCAATCCTTGAACACGGTATATACTTCCATTTATTTGTGTCTTCCTTAATTTCTTTCTTCAGTGTTGTGTAGTTTTCTGAGTACAGGTCTTTTACCTCCTTGATAAATTTATTCTTAAGTACTCTATTTTTCTTGTTGTTATAGAAAATGGGGTTTTTTTTTTCCTGATTACTGATTCTGGTATTTCATTACTGGTGTACAAAAATGCCTTTGATTTCTGAATATTGACTTTGTGTCCTGCTGTTTTTCCAAATTCATTTACTAGGTCGAGTAGTGCTTTGGTGGAGTCTATGGGGTTTTCTATTACACTATCATGTCACCTGCAAACAATGACAGTTTTATTTCGTCCTTTCCATTTTGGATGCCTTCATTTCTTTTTCTTCTCTGGTCACTGTTGTTCGGACTTCCAATACTATGTTGAATAGAAGTGATGAAAGCAGACAACTGTGTTTTCTTCATGGTCTTATTGGGGAAGCTGTTAGTTTTGCCCCTTGAGTCTGATGTTGGCTGTAGATTTTTCAGATATGGCCTTTATTATGTTGAGGTCTATGCCCTTTACTCCCACTTTGCTGAATGTTTTTATCATAAATGGGTGCTCTACCTTATCAAGTGTTTTTTTCACATCTATTGATATGGTCACGTGATTTTTGTCTTTCCTTTTGTTATATGATGTATTACTTTTATTGATTTGTGAATATTGAACCATCCTTGCATCCCTGGGATGAGTCCCACTTGATCATGGTGGATGATCTTTTTAATGTATTGCTGGATGTGGTTTGCCAGTATTTTCTTGAGGATTTTAGTATCTATCTTCACCAGTGATATTGGCCTGCAGTTTTCTTTCTTTGTTGTGTCTTTATCTGGTTTTGGTATTAGGATGATGTGGGCCTCATAAACAGAGTTTGGGAGCCTTCCTTCTTCTTGGATTTTTTGGAATAGTCTTAGTCTTTTCCTTCAATGTTTTGTAAAATTCTCCTGCAAAACTGTCTGGTCTAGGGCTTTTGTGTGCTGGGAGTGTTTTGATTACTGCTTCAATTTCACCAGCTGTTATCGGCCTGTTCAAGACTTTCTGCTTCTTCTTCTTTCAGTATTGGAAGGTTACAGTTTTCTAGAAATTTGTCCACTTCACCCAGGTTTTCAAATTCTTTGGCATATTGTTGTTCACAGTAATTTCTTGCAATCCTTTGTATTTCTGTGGTATCAATGTAAGTTCTCCTCTTTCACTTCTGATATTATTTTTTGGGTCCTCTCCCTTTCTTTCTTGATGAGTCTGCTTAAAGGATTGTCAATTTTATCTTTTCAAAGAACAAGCTCTTGGATTTATCTATCTTTTGAATTGCTCTTTTAGTCTCTGTGTCATTCAGTTCTGCTCTGATCTTGATTACTTCCTTCCTTCTACTCACTCTGGGCTTTGTTGTTGTTTCTCCAGTTCTTAAAGATGTAGGGTTAGGTTAGTTATTTGAGATATTTCTATCTTCTTTAGGTAGGCTTGTATTGCTATGAACTTCCCTCTCAGGACTGCCTTCACTATGTCCCATAGGTTTTGGACTGTTGTGTGTTCATTTTCATTTGTTTCCAGAAAATTTTTGATTTCTTCTTTGAACTCATTATTGACTTATTCATTGTTTAATAGCATGCTATTCAGTCTCCATGAGTTGGAATGTTTTTGAGTTTTTTCCTTGAGGTTGGTTTCTACTTTCAGGCCCTTGAGGTCTGAGAAAATGCTTGTTACGATTTCAATTTTCTTGAATTTGTTGAGGCTTGTTTTGTGTCCTGTCATGTGATGTATCTTTGAAAATATTCCATGTGCATTTGAAAAGAATGTGTATTTTGTTTTTGGGGGATGAAAGGTTCTATATATATATATATATATATATATATATATATATATATATATATATCAGTTAAGTCCATTTGATCTAATGCATCATTCAGTTCCACAATATCCTACTTGATATTTTCTTGGAAGATCTATCCATTGTTGACAGTGGGGTGTTAAAATCCCCTACTATCAGTGTGTTGCTGTCTATATCTTTCTTCAAGTCCTCTAAGATTTTCCTTCTATATTTGGGTGCTCCTCTGTTGGGTGCATATAGGTTTACAATGTTTACACCTTCTTGATGGATTCTTCCTTTGAGTATTATGAAGTATTCTTCTGGGTCTCTTTTTATGGTCTTTGTTTTGAAACCTGTTTTTGTCTGATATGAATATTGCTACCTCACTAGCTCATTGAGCTTCTTTATAACCATTGTTTTGAACTCAATATCTGATGGTTTGTCTCTATTTCATT
Source organism: Pteronotus mesoamericanus (assembly GCF_021234165.1). Lineage (NCBI taxonomy): Eukaryota > Metazoa > Chordata > Mammalia > Chiroptera > Mormoopidae > Pteronotus > Pteronotus mesoamericanus. The sequence continues at coordinate 10,795,885 of NW_026555170.1, forward strand.
TAGTACTCTTTATGGTGATTCCTCCTTTCCCTTCAATTGGGGGTTGTTTCTTTGTCTTCCCATTATTTGCAAGACTCTTTTCTTTTGTTCCTGCTTCTTAAATTGAACTGTTTTGACTCCCTGTCTTTGTGTTGTGAACTTCTATAGTAGGAGATCTGTGAGATTCAGTGGTGCAGTCTCCTTGATCTCGTACACTTGATGCTTTTGCAATGCCTTTTATGCCATTTATGTTGGCTCTATAAAAGTAATTGTGTTTTGATTGTTGTTTGGTCATTCTTTGGTGGGTCCTTCCCTCTGTCTTGTTGACTGAGGGTCACTTTGCCCACCACGTCTTGTGTGCTGTTGTGCAGTCAGGTTGTACCAAAACTGATACTCTCTGTCTGAGGTTATAAGGCTTCTCTCTCACTATTGTTCAGTTGTTTCTTTTGGGTGATTTCTCCACAATTTAGTTGTAATTCAAAATTGGTCCTGGGAGGAGGTCAGTGTGACTTCCACTCACTCCTCTGCCATCTTGCCCTCCACATTATCAGCTTTAATAGTTTTAACTTCTAAATAATTTTTCCTAATTTCTCTCAATTTTCAGTAGCACTATAGTACTACTGTATTAATTTTCTGTTGCTATGTAACAAATTATCCCAAAACTTAGTGGCTTAAAACATCGATATTTTGATTAACACAGAGTTTCTTCAGTCAGGAATCTGGGCACAGCTCAGCTGGGATCCCTGGATGAGTCTCTCTTGAAGCTGCTGTCAAGGTTCCAAGACTACAGCAATCTCAAGGCTCGACGGAGAGGATCTACTCCCAGCTCCCTCCTGAGGCTGTTGGGCTTCAGGTCCTGGCTGACTTTTGATAGAGGCATCAGTTCTCTGCTACATAGGCCTCTTTGTAATGCTACTCCTAACATGCCAGCTGGCTGGTGGCTGCCCTCAGTTCCTCTCCACATTGGGCCTCTACATGGAATAGCTCACAATATGGCATCTTGCTTAATCAGGAAGAAAGAAGAAAAGTCAGATAAATGATGTGAGCCAAGAGCCCAGTCTTTTATAATCTTATCTCAGAAATTGACATTCCACTGCTTTTGCTGTATTTTATCTGGTAGAAGCAAGTCATTGGGTGTGGCCTGCACTCAAGGTGAAGGGACTAAACAGAGGAGGATGCATTCTAGAAAGCACGATCATTGAGAATCAATTGAAAAGTAGCACCCTACAATTAATTTAAAAAAGTATCCTTTCCTAGCTGGTCTCATCTACCTAGTCTGAATCTTAGCTTCAGAGTCAGCTCTACCTAGAGTCAGAGGGTGCTTGGGTCCAACCTCACCCAACCAGATAGCTGGAGAAGTAGAATGAGAATCCAAGTCTCCTAAATTCCTGATAAGCCCTCTGCTTTCTGTTGTACATGATTCTTGATTAAGCCGCCAGCACAGGCACATGGAACCCCACAATGCCAAGTAAAATAAGTACAAAGGTTTTTGAGGAGGAGAGTACTATGACAGTGGTGATTGTAAGGAAATATTAGTGTGATGACTATAAATGGATTAGAGAGAGAAAGACTAGAAATTATATTAATTCTTATTTATTTATAATTAGCATATTTATGTCTAGAATTTTATATTTTGTTATTATAAAGATATTCCATGTGTTTTCATAAGTCCTAATAAAATTATCTCTCAAAGAGTTATTTGGATGAAAAATATACATATCAAGTAAAATATTACATTGGAAAGTCTATAACCAAGTCTATTACAACACACAATATTTCACCTGTGTACATTGAAATAAACTCTGAGAGTTATTTACATTGAATTTCAGAGATGATGTTTTCTACTAACATTGGAAGCTCCTGGGAAATCAGGACTTGAAAACTGAAAGAAGTTACTGTTTCCTGTAAAATGTTTTACAGTATTGCCCTGATAAGCCTCCAACTCCAGCCATGTCAACACAAAAACTTGCATGTAAATGAGAGGATGGTGTGGAAAAGTCTTCTAGTTATTCACCAATATTCACCCTCACCTTCTTCTTTTAGCTGTAAGTGTTCTGAAGTTTAGCTGGACACATTACCCAGCTAAGAAGACATTTCCCAACCTTACTTATAGTTAGGTGAAGCCATTAAGACTAAGTTCTGGCCAATGGGGTATGAGTGGAAGTGATGGAAGCCATTCCTAGTTGAGTCCTTAACAGGAAAGGTATGTGCTCCCTTTACTCCTTCTCCCCTCTGACTGTTCAGTGTGTACATGTAATGACAGGAGCTGGGAGCAGTCAGAGATGAAAGCTACCATAATAGCTTTGGACCTTTGGAAATTTTCATGACTGTTTTAAATTTCTTTTTGCATAAGCCACTAAGTTGTGGAGTCTCTATATTAGAGCAGTGTATACTATGACTTAACTACTGTAATTACATATCCACCTTCCTTTTATCTTGGTTCTCTACCAAAAGAAATAATATATGGGTGCTTAGGCTAATATGTTAAGGAAAAGAGATGTATTAGGTCATATTCAATTCTTGTTTTCCTCTCCTACTTAACCATGAAACTACCAGGATCATAGTGGCAGCAGCAAAGTCCTATTTTTTCTTGCTGCTTGTCTTTACTCCCTCTCCTTATTTTCAAATAATTAAAGGAGCAATAGTATCATAAACTTAGACCAGCTAATAGGCAAAAGATGATTTTAAGTTTCTCTCTCTCAAGTTGGATCAGGATCAGGAATTACAGATTCATTCAGTTTGGGGATGATAAATATTGAATCTCTGACTTTTTAGGAAAACACAAACCCTGATTTCCATGGTGTAAATACTCCCATCATGGGCAATTGCAAGCTAGCAATATGATGTCGCTGAACATAAGGTCGGGGAGAAATGTTCACAATTGACCTTGCAAGCTAATCCTAGCTAGTTCCAGAACACTGGGATCTGTCCATCCATTACCTCAACCTGGGACTGCTTCTGATTGTATTTCTTGGCTACACTGTGAAGGAGGATACTAGTTACAGAGATATGCAGCAGAAACAATAAAGACAATGTTAGCAATGGCTCTGATGATCTTTGAACTGCAGCTGGGCCTTGCCTTCACCTGATGTATGGTTATCCTGCATTTCATCCTTTTGGTTCAAGTCAGTGATTGGTAAACTTGAATGTACATTGGAAACTCTAGGAAGTTTTAAAAGTAACAATGCCTGGTTTCCAGCCCCAGAGATTCTGATTCAATTCATCAGGGCTGGGAGTGTTAAAAGTAGATAATTATAATGTGCAGCCAAAGTTAAAAAACACTGGTAAGATAATAAATCTCTTATTAATAGGACAGAAGGTTGGTATTATTATTTTGTTTTTGGCATAAAGAGGAAAAGCCAACCTACAAGGCTTGGCAAAAAGGGAAGGAGTCAGTGGTAGTGAGGTCTGGACCAATTCCCCAGTGAAAGGGAAGGCAGAGAAAAAGAGCTCTGTGCTCTAACTCCTCTGTGGGCACTGTAAAGAACCTTAGATATTACTTTCTGAACTCATAAAAAACACTAGTGATTCATTCTTTTTAATTAGGAATGGAAGTAGGCATAGGAAATGCTGAAATCCTAGGGAACCATTATAGATAATTTAATCATCTCTGCTTTGTTTTGAATCTATATAAGCTGGTATTATACATTGTGAAATCTGGTTCAATTCTTTCCATTCATATTGGATTTGCCTCTATTCTTAGAAGCAGATGCTAAATTTACTGCTATTCAAAAATCAACAGATATCTAGGTCATGTAGTTTTTGACCATTATATTAATCTCGGAAGGAAGTTGTGATTAAAATTTTACAGGTTGATAAAATTGCTAGTTTACTAACAAATCAATTTCATGCAGTATTATCTCATTCATATAACTCTATATGTAAACACACTGATGATACACATAAGATGAGAAACATCGTTGAACACAGCCCTGTGGTCCCTAGAGGGGCAGCGTGAGATGGAGGAGCAGGATGCCTGGGTGCTAAGCCTGACACTGTGCAAGTCTGATGCAATTTTCTAATTCATAAAGATGAGGGTATAGGACAGGGTGACTTTGGCCCGTTCAACTCTAGTATTTGATAAGGCATCTCGAGACTGAAGTCATTAGTGGTGTCAATGAACTAAATAGGTTCAAAGAATGGGTTATTTTCCCTAGGTTTGTCAGACATTGACAAACTGAGAATGAGTGTCTGTTGCTAAGTTACTTTTTCTGAGTGGATATTCCTTCCAAATCAGATGTTGTAAATATGTTTCATCTTCAGGTACAGTTTCATTTGACTAGTAGTGGCCTCCCAAAGCACTGTGTTGAGAAGGTTTCTGAAGCTAGGTGCAAGCTTGGTGGGACTTAAGAGTGCTGTGATTAATAAGTGGTGATTGTCTTAGGTCTAAAAGGGATGGAATAGCAGTTGCACCCCGTGTCCCATCCCTGGCCACAATCTTTTCATATAGACCTATGTTTCCCTCATCTCCCACTAGGTTCTTCTGAAGTTAAATAAATTTGAGGACTCTATGTCCTACCACTTTCCACCAGGAAAATTTAGTCCATTGTCAAGGTGGTAATTGCTGTGAAGTTCAGTCAATGAAAACATTTAGCTATTGAGTCTTTGACAAGCAGCTTCAATATAGGTTATGTCTTTATAATGATGAAACAATCATTAGTTTATTCACTTAAACAACTAAACTATTTAAAGTGCGGGGGAAACTGGTTATTTAATATTGGTTAAAATAGAAAATACTTTTCAATTCGTTTGCTTTTAATCCAGTCCCATCAGACACATCTGAAAGATAACAGAAATCGTGACCTTCTTTTTCTTCTACCAACTTAGGTCTGGGTGGCTGCAGGTTTCTCTTTCGGCTTTGTAACACCACTGCATGATCTGAAAAGTAATTAACTACTTTAGAAGTTAATCCAGCATATACTTTGAAGCAGAAACAATTCCATGCCTAATAGTTGCTTGGCAGATTGATTCTTGCTTCTGGCTCTTGCAACCATATGTAGTAATTGCCCCAGAATTTAAAAATCTCTGGGGACATTTAAGGTACAAACAACTCACAACTTTGACACTTTGCTGTGTGTGTGTGTTCGTGCACGCTGGTGGGGGTGGGGGAGAGCAGTGCCTTTTCACTGTATGGAAAAGAAAGATGACTTCTCACAGTAAAGACCTGAAAAAGGGGGAGAAATCATGATGGCAGAGGAGTGAATGGAAGTCACACTGACTTCCTCCCAGGACCAATCTAGAATTACAACTAAATTGTGGAGAAATCACCCAAAACACACAACTGAACAATAGTGAGAGAGAAGCCTTATAACCTTGGACAGACAGAAGAATCAGCTTTAGCACAACCTGACTGGTAAGGAGTGTGGTAGAGACTCGAGTAGGCAAGCAGGGCACCCAAAGACAGCAGCACTAGAGTAATATTGAAATGGCCAGTTGGATCCCCCTGAGAAGAGCAGGGTCTAAAACATAAGTGGGTATGCCCAGCCTACAGCACCAGAGCCCAAAAAGTACACAGATAACAACCAGCTATGAAAAAGAGCAGGGTTGTTCTCTGCCAGAGACAGGCAGATTGAGACACAAAGAGCCTTTTAAAGGACCAATGCATACATTTTTTTTCTTCTCTTTTCTTTTTTTAATTTTTAAATCATGTTTATTGTATTACAGTTGTCTCAGTTTTTCCCCCTTTACCTATCCCTATCCCCCACTCCCACAGTCAATTCCCACTCTGTTGTCCATGTCCACAGGTCATTCATACATGTTCTTTGTCTAGTCTCTTCCCCTTCTTTCTACCATTGTCCTCCTTCCCCATCCCCTCTGGTCACTTTCAGTCTGCTTCATGTTTCCATGCCTGTGGTTTATTTTGTTCATTAGTGTATTTTGTTGAATAGATTCCACTTATAGGTGAGATCATATGATATTTGTCTTTCACCAACTGGCTTATTTCACTTAGCATAATATTCTCCAGTTCCATCCATGTTGTCGCAAAATGTAGGAGTTCCTTCCTTCTTTCCTTCCTTTTAAATGCAGATTTTTACATTTAAAAAATAAATGTATATAAAATATTATAAAATATTTAAAAATTTAAAACCATTATAGATTCTCAGCAATTAAAACAACATGACACCAGCACGGACATAATCAAGTAGATCAATGAAATAAAATGAACATTCTACAAACAAATGTATATATCTGTCTAGCACTGTAATATATGATTCAATTGATATTTCAAATCAATGGGGGAAAATAAGGCTTATTCAACAAATAAGGTGCATGGACCACTATTACTTGAAATAAAACAAATATAGAGCCCAATTTCACACATTTACAAGAAATATTCAGGTGAGTTAAAAATCAATATGTAAAATCTAAGGAATTTTAGGGGAAAATACAAAATAATCTTTTTCTTACCCTGAAGTAAAATATTCAAACCCAGAATCTATAAAGTAAAATATTGACAATATTACTATATTAAACTTTTAAGACTACACAGTAATATACATATAAAAAAGTTAAAGGACAAGTAGTGAAATAGGAAAGTATTTGCAACACATCTAAGAAAGGGTTAAGAGGTTTTTTTAGAGAAAAATTTTACAAACATTTAGTCAAAAAATGGATAAAGAACACAAAAGTCATTTGAAGATTTTTAAAAGTAATAGAGGTAGTCAATAAATATACAAAAACAGGTTTAATTTCAACAAATAATAAAGGAACACTTAAAGTAACACATCATTGTCACAATCAGATTAATAGGTATTAAAAATATTGGTACTATCAAGTATTGGTCACTGTGAAAGGAACTGAGTATTCTGACATCATCAGAGGCAGGTCGAGGAAGAAAAAACAGTGGTCTCCTACCTTAGAAGTTCACACCACAAAGTCAGGAAATCAAGACAGATCAGTTTAAGAAGCAGAAGCAAAAAAGAAGATTCTCACAAATAATGGGAAGACAAAGAAACACCCCACAAGAGAACAGAAAGGAGGAATCCTCAGAAAAAGAACTAAATGAGATAGAGGCAAGTAAACTATCAGATATTGAGTTCCAAACAATGGTTCTAAGAAAGCTCAATGAGCTCAGTGAACTCAGAGAGAATTACCAAAAACTACAGGGAAACTACGAGGAACTTACTGCAAACTATATCAGCATGAAAAAGAACACAGAAACTCTCAATAAGAGACAAGAGGAAATGAAGAATACAGTTTCCCAACTGAAGAACACAGTAGAAGGAATCAAAAGCAGGCTAGATGAAGCAGAGGATTGAATCAGCGAGCTGGAGGACAAGGTAGAAAAAAGCTCCCAGAAAGAGCAAGGAAATGAAAAAGGACTCAAAAAAGAAAGAAGAGGCATTTAGGGAAATGCAGGACAACTTAAAATGTAACAATATTTGTATAATAAGGATACCAGAAGGAGAAGAAGAGGAGCAAGGGATAGAGAACTTGCTTGGAAAAATAATGATGGAAAGCTTCCCTAATTGGAGGAGACAAAAAGTCACACAAGTCCAGGAAGCACAGAGGGTCTCATTCAAGAGGAACCCAATGACTCCCACTCCAAGATACATCATCATTAAAATGGCAAATATCAAAGACAAACAGAGAATCCTAAAGGCAGCAAAGGAGAAACAGGTAGTAACATACAAGGGGGCCTTGATATGGCTAGTAGCTGAATTTTCAACAGAAACACTACAAGCCAGAAGGGAATGGCAAGAAATACTCCAAGTTATGAAAAGCAAAGGCCTGCAATCAAGACTGCTCTACCCAGCAGGGCTCTCAATTAAAATGGAAGGCAAAATAGTTTCCCAGACAAAAGAAAGCTAAAAGAATACACCTCCATCAAACCAGCATTGCAAGATATGCTGAAGAGACTGCTTTTAAGAAGATGAAGAAAAAGAGTCTATGAATACCCAGTTCCTTTCACAGTGACCAATACTTGATATTATCCATTTTTTGACTAAATGTTTGTAAAATTTTTCTCTAAAAAAACCTCTTAACCCTTTCTTAGATGTGTTGCAAATACTTTCCTATTTCACTACTTGTCCTTTAACTTTTTTATATGTATATTACTGTGTAGTCTTAAAAGTTTAATATAGTAATATTGTCAATATTTTACTTTATAGATTCTGGGTTTGAATATTTTACTTCAGGGTAAGAAAAAGATTATTTTGTATTTTCCCCTAAAATTCCTTAGATTTTACATATTGATTTTTAACTCACCTGAATATTTCTTGTAAATGTGTGAAATTGGGCTCTATATTTGTTTTATTTCAAGTAATAGTGGTCCATGCACCTTATTTGTTGAATAAGCCTTATTTTCCCCCATTGATTTGAAATATCAATTGAATCATATATTACAGTGCTAGACAGATATATACATTTGTTTGTAGAATGTTCATTTTATTTCATTGATCTACTTGATTATGTCCGTGCTGGTGTCATGTTGTTTTAATTGCTGAGAATCTATAATGGTTTTAAATTTTTAAATATTTTATAATATTTTATATACATTTATTTTTTAAATGTAAAAATCTGCATTTAAAAGGAAGGAAAGAAGGAAGGAACTCCTACATTTTGCGACAACATGGATGGAACTGGAGAATATTATCCTAAGTGAAATAAGCCAGTTGGTGAAAGACAAATATCATATGATCTCACCTATAAGTGGAATCTATTCAACAAAATACACTAATGAACAAAATAAACCACAGGCATGGAAACATGAAGCAGACTGAAAGTGACCAGAGGGGATGGGGAAGGAGGACAATGGTAGAAAGAAGGGGAAGAGACTAGACAAAGAACATGTATGAATGACCTGTGGACATGGACAACAGAGTGGGAATTGACTGTGGGAACAGGGTTGGTCAGGGTGGGATGGGTAGAGGAGGGCAAAGGCGAAAAAACTGAGACAACTGTAATGAATAAACATGATTTTAAAAATAAGATCTGGAAGAAAATATTTATTTGACCAGACTGTAAACTGAGTTTGAAATCTAGTAAACTGATCATTGTTTGAATGTGTATTGGTAGAGAGGAATTCTCTACAAGGAAAGGCTTCTCAGATGGGTGCTCTTGCACTTTGGTGCTCTGGTTATAGATCTGCCCTTTTTCATGTTGGTTTTGGTGCTGCTGTACTGTTTATTAAATAGTGTTGTGACAACCCTCTTCTGAGCAGCAAACTAGCTTGATCAAAAGATTTCATAATCAAAAGACTTTACTTTCACATTGTTCTCACATTCCTTCACTTTATGCCTATTACCTAGATTTCATCATTAGACTATGTTCTGTACACCACACCACACTTCCTACACCACTAAATTCCCTGAGATTGATAGGGTGGGTCGGGTCCTCTTCCAGTTTTTTGTTTGTTTTTTTTTGTCCAACTTTATGGTCTCATGCAGCACTCGACACACAAAGAAGCCATCACTAAATAGTCTGGGAATTGATGATCATGATGGTTCTATTTAGTTTATATTTGTTATTTATGTTCTGTCTCCTTCAAAACTGGGGATGGCTCACCTGGGGTTTTCAGCTACCATCAGTTATCCATCAGTCTCTATAAACCCTTGAACTGGCAAGCAGCTTTCAATATCTTAATAGTTTGAAAAATTAAAAGTAATTGAACTAATAAATGATTCCCAAACCAGATATGAGTTTGGAGATAAATAAAGAAATAATTAAAAAAGAATTATTATTAACTTGTGGTAATAAGAAAACAAAAAAACTTAGGCTTTGCTCTCACTTGGTTGCAATTTGATTGGAGGAAATGACTAACACTCACAACATGCACAACATTAGGCACTTGGGTACTAAGTCCTAACTTTGCTCTGTAACTTGGGAAGAGAGGCATGATCCCTGGGATTGGTCAATATTTGAAGACTTCAAAGACAATGTGAATTAAGTCTGTGTTAAAGGAGAACAGGTTTGGAAAGGCAGAGGGAAGAGGGGAAGCTTTCCCAGTGAGGTGTCAACAGGAACAAACACACAGAGAGAATAACTAGTCAATGAGGTGGCCAGCCTGTCTACAACATGGAGTTGAAAAACCAAAAGGACTATCCAAACTCGATGGAAAGGTGTCCAATTATGGTGGGTTTCTAAAGCTACATTGAAAGGCTTATAGTTAATATATTAGAAAACTCAACCTTATTTGGGTGATTCAGTTAGTTGGAGCATCATCCTATACACCAAAAAGTTATGGGTTGGACTCATGGTCAAGACACATACCTAGGTTGAGGATTTGATCTTTGATCAGGGTGCATACAGGAGGCAACCAATTGATATTTCTCTCACATTGGGTTTTTTTCCTCTCTCTCTCTCTTTCCCCCACTCCCTTCCACCATTGCTCCCACCCCTTCCACTCTCTCTAAAATCAATAAACATATCCTTGGGTGAGCAGAAGAAGAGAAGGAGGGAGGGAAGGAAGGGAGGGAGGGAGGAGAGGGGAGCAGAGGGGAGGGGAGAAAAAAAACTCAGTCTTGGTGTTTGGCTAGCTATGGGATAAGTAAGTCAAGTGTAAATTTGAAGATGAATGGTAGGGGTGGCATCAATGACAGAAGCAAGGAAATTGGAACATGAATTGTCTCTGAACACATGAATTTGAAATGACAGTAAGCCATGTAATAAGGTAACACTGTAGGAGGCTGATTTGAGAATGTAATGAAACCTTATTTCAAAGCCTGAGTCTAAGTCATTTAACTCCACTAACAAGAGTAGTACCTGACTCACATGGCTATGAAGCTGATTAACTATGGTAAGAATATGAAAGTGTTTCATAAAGTGGCATCCAAATGTATGCCTTTGGCATTTTACTATGTGTGCATCTCCTTCCCAGCTGCATGTGATGCTAAAGAGGATGTAAAACTTCTCATAAATTTCCTTCTGGTATGTATTGAGATACATCACTTCTGATGGCAGGGAGATGGGTTGGGAGGACTTAGCAGTGAAACGGATAATAGACAATGATGAGGATCTGACCCAGGGTAGTGACAGCACAAGTAGAACTAAGTAGACTTAGATGCTTTTCTGGATAAAGATATGGCAGAACTTATTGATGGCTTGGGTGTGGGAAATGAGGAAGAGGGATGATTCTAGGATGATGTCCAGATTTTTGGTATGGGAAACTGGTAGATTGTGGTTTAAATCATTGAGATAGAAAAGATGGAGAGAGGAGCAAATTTGATAAGGAAGGAATATTATGAATTGTGTGTGGTCATTGTAGTAGACAGAATAATGAGCCCCCCGCCCCAAAGCTGTTCATATCCTAATTTCCAGAACCTGTGAATATGTTACTTTCCATGCAATGGGGGTTTTTGCAGAGGTAATTAAATTAAGGATGTAAAATGAGATTATCCTGGATTGTCTGGGTGAGCCAACGTAATTACAAATGTCTTTATCAGTAAAAGACAGAGGCAGGAGACTGAGAGTTAAAATGACGTGATTTGAGAAAGACGGGTCATTGCTGGCTTTAAAGATGGAAGATCCTACATGCCAAGGCCTCTAAAACTGGAAAAGACAAGAAATGGATTCTCCGCTAGAGTGTCTACAAGGAACAGAGACCTGCTTACACCTTGATTTTAGCCCAGTGAAAACCTATGTTGGACTCCTGACCTTTAGAAATGTAAAATACATTTCTATTGTTTTAAGTCACTGAGTGTGTAGAAATTTTTTATTGCAGCAGTGGAAAATATACAAATATAGACACATTTGAATTTGAGGTAAATAGGAGTTGCAAGTAGATATCTAGAACAGACCCATTTAGAGGTCCAGGATGAAATTATAGGTCTGGGAGTCATTAGCACACGCTAATGCATGTTGTATTTTAACATCTTTAAAATCAGGCTGTGTTACAGTTGATAATATCTTATAATTGTTATTGTCAGGCAACAGATATATTGCCTGTGCGTGTCCAAGTCAGGTTACTTCAGTGGATAAATGTGACCCATGGACATTTGAGTCAACAAAACACAAGGACTATTTGAGAAGAGCATGCTAGTCCTGTTTGTTGTCTGAAGATATTCTGTTAACTCATTTTGTAGATCAATAAAGGGTCAAAAGAAGAACTTTCAGAATGGATGTCAGCGACTTCAAAGAAAATCTTAGAGAAGTTAATAAAGAATTCTTGTGAGTATTGCTAACTTGTCCATACTCTTGATGGAACAAGAGATACCATAGTGATGAAAAAACAATGATATAGATGAATTTGAGTAAAAAAGTAGCTCTGAAGAGCTGTTTCTGAAAAATCCTAGTAATAAATTAATCAATATATTGTGCTTGTATTTCCTTTTCAAATAAATGCAAAAATCTAAAAGAGCTTTTTCAAAAGTTATGAAATAGTTTAAGTGATAAGAAAGCATTGTGAGTGCCCAATTAACACCATGTTTTACTTCTGCCATTCATAGAATAATAGTGAATCTTACAATTGAACGGTATCTTGAACTCAACAATCTTCATAGTCATGTAGATAAGCAAGATGATTCAGAGAGAGAATAAGGAATAAGAAGAGCAAAAGATCCAGGGGAAAGTTCTCAGAAATAATAGTACCAAGTAATTTATATGTATCTAGAGCCATAAAGATATTTATAGTCCTTAATCCCATTTTGGGAAATTCACCCCAAGAAAGTAATCCAAAAGGAAAAAAATAATTATATTAGATAATGGGAGTTTAGTTCCATGAGAAAGTGAGATGGGCACGGACGACAGTCTCGGAAGCTGGACTATGACTCTGAGTCCTGCCCTCTGACACTGCCAAATGTCAAGGCTCATGCCAAACAGGAAACACAGTTGGTCAGCATTAAGAATAAACTAGTAGCTTTGGTAAGTCAATGACTTATGTGTTCCATCTCCAGAAGAGTATGCAGAGCATCCTGACTTCTCTGTATAATCTCACATTTATATTTACTGAGAGAGGAGAGAATTGGATCAGTTTGATTGCACCCAATATGGTACCCTGCTATTGAGCAGAGTTTCTTACTGAGCCCTTTCTGATATCTGGCTTACCTATGTCTGCCTTTTGGCCTAGGCACAGATCCTCTGGACCATTAGTATCTATATATAGGGACGGTAAAGTCACATGGGATAGAGTGTGACAATTTTATGAAGAAAGGATTGCCTGTGACTTCTTTCCTCAGTGGCAGACTATAGCCATGGCACTTAGAATTCATGCACTATCCAGAACTACACAATTTGGGAACGGGGGGAGAGGTGTACTTTTTATTACAGAAAAAAGAGAGAGAGTGAGAACAATTTAAATATATAAAAATAGTGAAATGGTTATTTCATTATTTTAGTACTTTCACTCAATATAATTTTATTCACATTTTAGAGATGACAGTTATGAACAACAAGAATAACAAGTAGCAACATGGAAAAAAGGGATTGCAATATTGAATGTCACTACAATGAAACTTCAAAAAAATATATATTTATATAGAAATGACCATAGTTATTAGGAAATTACATTATAAGTGACAATTTTCTCTATAACTTGAAATTTTTTAGGCATTATTATTTTATTATCATTATAGAAGTAGCAGAAAACATACTTTGAACAACTGTAGTTTATGAAATAAAGCCATTGATCCAACTTCATAAAAGATACACAATTTAGAGTTGCAAACTATAAACTTTGAAATAATTAATAGGAACTATATGACAAGTGACTAATAAAGGTCTGATCTAAATCAATGATGCTTTAAAATGAAGTCATAAAGACCCCAAGCAGAATCCATTTACCTTCATCTTTCTTTCATTAGAAGTAAATGTGTTACTAATACTGTGGTTCTTGCGAAAACCAAAATAGATTTTTATGTAACTTCTACTTAATAACATCTTGACTTCTTCAAAGATCTCAAAGAATTTTTACATATAGTAAGCTTCTCTATCCTGGCAACTTGATAGTAATTATCGGTCCCATTTTATGAGGGAGGAATTAGTAAAGACCTGTCCAAGATAACCAACCCACTCCTGAAAATTCAAGTGAAAAATTTAGTTGGACTTTTGGCTATTCAACTAACAATATCAAATGCCTAGCATTCTGTACTCATCTAGTATTGCTGAATAATGGTTTTCTAGGTAACTGAAGCCCATGTCTTTAGATATCAAGGATCTGCACTCCTACATTTAGGATTATTCTCTTTCATCAATGCATTAAAATTTTCTCTGCCTTCTTAAACAGAGTATATTGAACATGTTAGCCTTTTTAAAATTGAGGGCTTTAGTAATTAAAATGAATATCAATAATTATATATTAAATTTCTTGCAGTAAGGACTTCTCAGAATATTTAAATTTATAATAATTTCAATGGAAATATGTCTCCAGATCTGAATATATGTTTATGCATCCATACACACTTGCACTTGTGCTCACGTGCACACACACACTCATTCATATTCCATCCTGGCAAGCCCCCCTACTTTATCACTGCCACTTCTTTATTTCTACATCTAATTTGCCTTAGACATAGAAACTAGTAAGTAAGTTTGTTAAAAATGTACAAAAACTAAGTGTTTTAGATTTTCGAGTTAGAGGCTCTTTTATGGAGACATAAGATTGTTGGATAAATAATCTCCAATTAATGGAAGAATGAGAAATAGTTATGTGCCAGGGACCTTGTGTTTTATGCCCCACTCCTTGATTTCTGGAAAATTCCCCCATTTTACCTGGAAGTACCCACCATCCGCGTGGTTATAATTGCAAAGGCTATGGATGGACAACATGATTCCCTCCCCTCCTAGGGCCATGAAGTTTGGCACAGGAGGGGCACATGACTGAAGACTGGTCATTCAGTTCCTTCCTTGGACATTTGAAATTTGAAGGAAAGGAAGGGGTAGGGGAGAAACATCAGTCTCTCTCCAAGTGACCAGACTCATCAAATTAAAATTCTGAGAGCTATTAAAGCTCATACTTCCATCACATGAACTTGAAGGCAGGAAGGTAGGAAGAGAGGATGGAGCAGAAGCACAGAGATAAGAAATGGTAGGAAAGGCCTGACAGTCTCCAAGGGCCTGGCTCTCATGCCTCCCTGAGGCCCAGCTAAATCTTTGTTCTTGGGCTCCCTGGGACACCCATGTATCCTAGGCAGTGACTTTCAAAATATTTAACAATGGCACAGGGGAAAAAAATCAGGATAGGGCCAGAGAGCTGACACACTCCTGGACATCTGTTGCCCTTCTAGGCATTACCCCTTTCATTATGAAACACAGAGTCCTGGGAAATCCCCAGGGGATAAGCTGGGATTGTTGAGGCAGCAGGGAGGCATTTGGGGTCTTGGCGCAATAGGAAAAGAAGTATGTTTAAATGTAAATAACCAGCATCACACTTTTGTGAATGATGCTTTCAATGAATATATGGATGTCTTTTTGAAAAAAAATGTAAATAATCCAGCATCACTATATGAGTGCAACCAGCTGATTATCAGCCCTCTATGTATCCTTATGAGAAATGCTACTTTTTGGGGCCCTTGCTGATGTGGCTCAGTGGATTGAGTGCCAGCCTGAGAACCAAAGGGTGACCACTTCGATTCCCAGTCAGGGCACATGCCTGGGTTTCGGGCCAGGTCCCCAGTAAGGAGTGTGCAAGAGGCAACCACACATTAATGTTTCTCTCCCCCTCTTTCTCCCTCCTTTCCGCTCCCTCTAAGATAAATAAATAAATGAATAAAATATTTTTTTTAAAAGAAATGCTACTTTTTCACTTCAACTAGTTTGAATGGTTTCTGTTACAATGGTAAATCCTAAAAAATATAATTTATGCTGTATCATTATTAGTCATCTATTTTGCTGACTGAATTTGACGATAACCTCATAAAGCCTGAGGGCTGGAACAAACTCGGAAGTGTGAATGAAAAGGGAGCTATGTAGTAAACCAGACAAACTCAGTGATGGAAAGGACCCTCACAAGGTGATCTGATTGTAAATTCCTAACTGGGCAGATCATAGTTGGTAGTCACATCCCAGGCCTACAACTCTCTTAGTAAAAGGTTTATCTTTGCCTTAAGCAAGCCCTGTCCATTATTATTGTGCATCTGGGTTAACACATCCTTGAAAATATGCCAGACCCCTTGGAGGTGTAACCACACTCAAAGGAGCACATACATGACCTTGTTGCCCATATACCATTGCTCTTTATTGCAAATGTTAAATGTTAAATATCCTGTATCTATCAATGTAAAAGATGTATGTATCTTTCCATTTTTGCTTTCTCTCACATCATTAAAGTACCACCAATTAATTTCATGTAATCTTCTTGATGTTCCCTCCTTTGATTACAGATGTATAAAAAGAACAATAAAACTGCCATTCTCTAATATATACCTTGCTTCCAGGTATGTCTTTAGTTTGGCTCAGATAAACTCATAAAATTACCTATAGGTTTGGATATTCTTATGTCAAGAGAGTAATTTTATCCAGTTTCCCACCCAAATATACTTTTCATACAAATAATTTATCAAAAGGTAGAAAAAAAATCTCTGCCTCTCCAGTCAATAAAAGTATAAGAAATATTTTATATTTCAATATATGTTCACTGTAAAAATTTTTTTTAATCTAGGTGAAAAAGCTAAAGAAAAACAACATTAAAAAAACACTTATCCAATCATTTGTAAAAAAGAAAAAGAAATTTAAAAAAAAGAAAAAACCACTTTACCCCTGGCTGGTGTGGCTCAGTGGATCGAGCAACGGCCTACAGACCAAAAGATTGCCAGTTCAATTCCCTGTCAGGGCACAAGCCTGGCTTGCAGGCCAGGTCCCCAGTTGGGGGACCTATGTCTATGTATCTCTCGCACATCAATGCTTCTCTCCCTCTCTTATTCCCTCTCTAAAAAATAAATAAATAAAATATTTTTAAAAATCACTTAACATTTTTGTCTGTGTATATCCTGATTTTATGCATATGTATAATTCCTAGTTATTGCAAGTATAGTTTTGCATGGAAACCATCTTTTACTTTTTAACTCCTTCTATCCACAAAACAGACTTTAAAAAAAATCTCTAGTCCTATATTTCATCTCTTGGGTATTTTCATTTGCTAGGTGTTAAGAAGGGGGGAGAACAGTTCGCCAAAGCTCTTCAGGGAATAAGGTTTATGTAGCTTTTTGCTCTTGGCTCACAGTGCAGATCTCAGGAGAACAAGGTTGACCTTATTGCCAGGCAGAATTATTCATGTCACCACTTTTACTTTGGAAGTTGCTTAGGGAGTCATGTCTGACTGCATGAGGAAGGATGAGTTTACACATTCAGCAGCAGGTACACTGAAGTCAACAAAAGTCCATTATTTAGTCTCCAGTGTTAGCTCTGGAGTTGCAAAATGGGAGGAAGATAAATGAGTTATGGAAACATGTATATAACTTAGCTTACTTTTATCCATTGGGAAGTAAATCCTTTTCAAGTAAGAAAAGCTGTTTGCTTTAATCATGTCAACTTATATCTAGAGTATTTTTTAAATTATATTTTATTGATTATGCTATTACAGTTGTCCCTATTTTTCCCCCTTAGCCCCCTCCACCCAGCTTCCCCCACTCCCTCAGGCAATCCCCACACCATTATTCATGTCCATGGGTCCCTCATATTAGTATTTTGACTATTCCATTTTATATACTGTACCTTACATCCCCCAGCTATTCTTTAACTACTTATTTGTACTTCTAACCCCCCTCACCTCTTCACCCTTTCCTTCACACCCCCTCCCATCTGTCAACCAACAACACCCTCTTCATACCCATGATTCTGTCTCTGTATTTGTTTGCTTAGTTTGTTTTTTAGATTCAAATGTTGATAGATAAGTATTTATTGCCATTTTATTGGTCATAGTTGTGATCTTCTTTTTCTTCAATAAGTTCCTTTAACATTTTATATAATAATGGTATGGTCATGATCAACTCCTTTTATTTTTTCTTGTCTGGGAAGCTCTTTACCTGCCTTCTAATTACAAATGATAGCTTTGCTGTGTACAGGAATCTTGGCTGTAGGTCCCTGCTTTTCATGACTTTGAATATTTCTTGCCAATCTTTTCTAACCTGCAATGCTTCCTTTGAGAAATCAGGTGACAGTCTTATGGGAACTCCACTATAGGTAACTAACGTTTTTTCTCTTGCTGCTTTTAAGATTCTCTCTTTATCTTTAACCTTTGGCATTTTAATTATGATGTGTCTTGGAGTGGGCCTCTTTGCATCCATCTTGTTTGGGATTGTCTGTGCTTCCTGGACTTGCATGTCTATTTTCTTCACCAAGTTAGGGAAGTTTTCTTTCTTTTTTTTTTTTCAAATAGAGTCCAAATTTATCGCTCTTTCTCTTTTCCTTCTGGCACCCCTATTGGAATGCTTGAAGTTGTCCCAGAGTGTTCTTTTACTATCTTCATTTTTTTAGATTCTTTCTTCTTGTTGTTGTTCTGATTGGTTGTTTCTTTCCTTCCTTGTGTTCCAAATCATTGATTGGATTCTCAGCTTCATCCACTCCACTGTTGTTTCCCTGTAAGTTGTTCTTATTTCATTCAGTGTATTCTGTGTTCTAACTGGATCGTATTTATACTGTTGAGGTCCTCCCTAAGTTCCTTGAGCATCCTTATAACCAGTGTTTTGAACTCTGCATCTGATAAATTGCTTATCTCCATTTCATTTAGTTTTTTCTGGAGTTTTGATCTGTTCTTTCATTTAGACATGTTTCTTTGTCTCCTCATTTTGGCAGCCTCCCTGTGTTTGTCTCTATGCATTAGGTAGAGCTGCTTTGAGTCTGTGTCTTGGTAGCATGCCCTGATGTAGTAGGTATCCTATAGGGTCCAGTGGCACATCCTCCCCTATCACCCAAGCTGAGTACTCGTGATGCGCCCTTTGTGTGGGCTAAGTATACTCATCTCTTGTAGTTTAGCCATGATTTCTGTTGGCAGGTCAATGGGAGGGATTTACCCAGGCCAGTCAGCTGCAAGGATTGGCTGTGACCGCAGACCATCAACCTCCACCTTCTATGGAGGATCAGCTGTGCAGGGCAAGGGTGATGATGCTCCAACATAGTCTATAGCTGTGCACCAGGTATGCTGTCCCAGGGGTTTCCTGGGTGGTACTGGCCATGGTCAGCCCTCATCTGTGTTTTGCCTGAGACACCCTGCCTGAGCTATAAAGCAATCTGAGATGTCTGCTACTTGTGCTGGGCTTGGAGATTCCCAGGCAAAGCCAAGCTGTGAATCTAGGCTGGCTGCTGCTTGTGCCAGGCCTGGGGCCACTTACCATATTTTGTTGTGTATAACGCACACCCAAGTTTTTGGCTGAAACTTTCAGGAAAAAATTTTTTAATTTTTTAATTCATTTTTTATCTATTTAAATTTAGACACTTGGTTTTTGTATTATAAAAGAATTTTAGCATTTATTTTTTAACATACTATTGTACAAGAAATTTCATGTAACAAGAATTACCAAACACAAGAACAAATACAAGGCATGTCAGGTACTAGCTATGTATAATGCACATTGTTATTTTTCCCTCAAAAATTTGGGCAAAAAAGTATGCATAGTACACTGCAAAATATGGTAGCAAGAGGTATGGGAGCTGGTGGCTCACTGAAGCTGACTGTTACTTGTTTGAGAGGATTTAGGAAGTTGTGACACATGACCAAAACCAGTCATTCATACAGAAAATTCTTGTTAACAGCTTGGGTAGACCCATTAGTTGAGTGGAACAGAGTCTCAGGGGATCTTCAGGTTGAGGTAAACAGTGTTAGCCAGGTTGATGGAGTCTCAGATATGGCACCTGCTTGCCAGCTCTGAAGCTCTCCTATGGGAGGGTTTAGAAAATACACAATGACCCTTCTATGTGGGAGAAATCTGCCCCCAAGCTCTTGCCTTGAAGCCAGACCCTTCTCTTCTTCTCTGTATGCCACTGGTATCTTTCATGTTGCTATGCCAGTGCTGGAATTCAGAGGGCTGAGCAGGTGAGTTCATGTGTGGGGTCTTTAATAGGAACTGCTTGGAACTCCAAGTTTCTTCCACCAACTGAGTCTCCACTGGCTTTTGTAGCCAGAGATTATGAAGACTTATGTTACTGACACTGGAACTCTGGACTAGGGGCCTGGTGTGGGGCTGGGAATCCTTGCTCCCAATATATCTCTCCTGAATTTTTACCCATCATTTGTGAGTGTGGGACCAGCTGGTTCCATATCTCTGCCCCACCTACCAATCTGGACAGATGTGGTTTCTTTAATTCCATAGTTGTCAGGCTTCCATTCAACTTGATTTTTGACTGTTCTGAGTGATGATTGTTCTATAATTTAGTTGTAATTTTGATGAGGTTGTATAAGAATGCAAGTCATGTTTACCTAAGCCACCATCTTGACCAGAACAGTTCTAAAGTATGTTTAAGGTGATATAAATAATTGTTGTTAAATAAAACCTGCCAGACTAAGTGAAGTGGCTGGCCACTGCTGTTGACAAGTCATTCACAATGGAGCATAAAAGGAAACACCTGAGAATTCAAGTGGAGATTCCACAAAAAAAAAATAGCCAGAGACGTTGGAAATAAAGATCAAAAGTTAAACTGCATGAGGTCTCATGGACCTGTGCTCCTAGAAGTCCAATAAAAGGCAAGAAAACTGTTTCCATCTAGGTCTGTGTGGATAAAAGTGCAATGTTTAAAAAAGTGTAATCATTTGCCTGCACTCCACATTCATGTTCCTCTGTCTGGCCCAAGTGCTCGATTCTGGAAAACTCATTTGAAGACGGAGATTGGCAAATTAGGGTACATTCAAGAGTAAGCAAGCCAGAGGCAAAAGGGCACCTGAGGATATTTTAAGGTAACAGGTATGGATCATTTAGAGAAAAGAAGGCTGAAAGAGAGGTTGTTACTCTCTTTATAAATTTGAAATTACCTAAATGTCTATCAAAGGGGAAATGTTTATCATAATATGGTGTGTTGTACTATGAAATATTGCCATTAAAACTTCACATTGAAGGAAAAAATAAAATGACAAAGTAAGAATATGAAAAAAATTTGCTTTCTTCTGGTCAAGATGGCAGCTTGGGTAAACACGGCTTGCATCCTCACACAACCACATCGAAATTATGACTAAATTATAGAAAACAATCACTCAGAATTGTCAGAAATCAAGTTGAATAGAAGTCTGACAGTGGGATTATAGAAACCACATCCATCCAGAATGGTAGCAAGAGCAGAGATGGGTAATGGCTGGTCCCATACCCACATGTGGTGGATAACAGTTGGGGAGGGATAACTCGGGAGTAATGAGTCTCAGCCCCACATCAGGCCCCTCAGCCCAGTGATTCAGTGTCAGAAAGATAAGTCCCCATAACTTCTGGTTGCAAAACCAGCAAGGACTCAGTTGGTGGAAGAAACTTCTGGAGTCCCAAGCAATTCCCCTTAAAGGACCCACACACAGATTTACTCAGTCTCAGTCCCTCTGAGCTCCAGCATCAGGATAGCAGCTTGAAAGGCACTAGTGTCATACAAGGAGGAACTGAAATGTCTAGCATCAAGGCGAGATTTGGGGGATAGATATCTCCCAGGCAGAAATGCAGGCAAAAGCCATTGTCAGGCTGCAGCTCTTGGAGCAGGTGTTAGGGGTGGAAGGATGTAGCTAAAAGGACAAAAAAAAAAAGAGGGAGAGAAAGAACTCATGGATGTGGACAGCATGTTGATTGTGAAGGGTAGAGGCAAGGGTGAAGATGGAAGAGGGTCTAGGCGGATAAATACTGATGGAAAAAAATACAATAAAAAGTATTAAAAATGAAAAAATATAATAAAATAGAAATACAGTGGCTTCCTGCAAAAAATAATAATAATAAAATAAAAGCAATATATTAAGTCCTCACTTAACATTGCCAATAGGTTCTTGAAACTGTGACTTTAAGCAAGACAGTGTATAAGGAAATCAATTTTACCATAAGCTAATTGATAAAAACAAGAATTAAATATGTATGGCATGTTTTGGATCACAAAAATATCACCAAACTTCTAAATAAAGACCCAAAACTCTTCTAATAATTAACATTGAAATAAATGTAAGCTATACATACATTTTAAAAAGATGAATAAAAACAAGCAAGATTAGTTTCTAACCGATTATTCCAATTCAGGATCACATGTGGCCAGAACCTGTCCTGGCAGCTCAGGGCATAAGGTGGGACCCACACTGGACACCCTTCCATCATGGGGCCGCTCACACACACACCCACTCACTCACACTGGGACAACTCAGACACACCAACTCACCTCACACACACAACTTTGGGATGTGGGAGAAAACCAGAGTGCCCGGAGAAAACTCAACTCAGACATGGGGAGAACATGCCAACTCCACACGCATCATGACCCCTGCCAGGAATCAATTTCTTTTCCTCATAAACTTTATAATGAAGTGACGTTACATAAAACTCCAGTAGAGGATTTGCTTGTGCATGAACACTTATGTTAAATAATTCAGTTAATAATTTCAATTATGTAATAAATATTTATTGAGTGACTATTATGTACTTTTATTCTTCATGGTTCTAGAGGACAGAACACATAGCAGTGGGTAGAAGGAACATGGAGGCAGAAAGTGCCTGAGTATAAAAAAGAGATGTCAGAACTTCAACAACAATTCCATGTCAATGGAAATATTCATGTACATTAATGTGGGAATTCATATAATAAATGATAGATACATGACTTCCAAGATAATTACTGATTCTGAGAGTTTATTACTTTCTAAATTAACATTAAGCATCACTCATCCACCATATACTATTTATTAACTCAATTCCCTCTGAATAGTCCTTTCTAAAAGAGGAGACATAATATTGACTTAGACCAACATAAACCTGACAGATAAGATTTAGAAAATGTTTCTGAGATATTTAGATCATATTTAGTAGCTAAATGAAGCCATTTAGTATAAATTATCAAATGTAATACTCAGGGCTACCGCATCATCTATAATATTAGAATCCTAATGAATGTCTTAAACTAAAACCAAGGTTGCAAAGACTTATTTTAAAAACTGGTCCTACATAAGGCTCGTTACCCATCTATTATTTCCAAACTTTCACAAAACTATTATGTCACAATATTAGTTCCTTCACACTGACATCGTTCACACCATGATGGTTCAGAAAACATAATTTTGAAGATTTGGGCATTTTTTTAAAGTAAAAAGGAAGGGATAATTATGACAGCAAATTAACACCACAATGAGATACCATTTCATATCCACTAAGATGACTGTAATTGCAGACACAATAAAAAGTGTTGGTGAAAAGATGGAGAAATTGGGACCCTCATAAACACTTGTAAGAATGTAAAACGGTGCAACTACTCTGAAGAATAGTTTGGCGGTCCTCAAATGTTAAATCTGGAGTTATCACATGATCCAATGATTTCACTTCTCAATATATACGCAAGAGAAATGAAAACTTATGGCCACACAAAAACTTGCACACAAACATTCATAGCAGCATTATTCATATAGCTAGAAAGAAGAAATGATTCAAATACCCATCCACTGATGAACAAAAATTTATTATTCATACAATGGAATACTGTTCATCAACAAAAAGAATGAAATATTGATGTGTTATAATGAAGGTAAACCTTGAAAAACATGCTAGGTTAAAAAAAGTCAGTCACAAAAGATCACATATTGCATGATCTATTTACATGACATGTTCAGAATAGTCAAATCTATGGAAACAGAAGGTAGATTAATGGTTGCCTAGGGCTGGGAGGTGTTGGAGAGGGCATGAGAGTAACTGGTAGTGGGCACAGGGTTTCTTTTCTGGGATTATGAAGTGTACTAAAATTAATTGTAATGATGATTACACAACTCTGAATACATTAAAATCAATTGCATTGTACACTTTAAACAGATGTAAATTATAGTTCAATAATGCTGTTTTTAAAAAAGGAAGATTATATTTTCACAAAGTCCATTTCAGCTTCCTAAATTTCTCTGGCTAATGTCACGCCTGTTGTAATATTTCCTAAATATAGCTTCATAACACTGCTACATAAATAGTATGTGGCCTTCCAGTACAATGTTCAGCTGTGAGTCAGAGCTTTAAAACAAAGGCCAGAAGGTAGAACAAACTAGTAAACCAAATTTAGATCTTGCAAAAAATATGGCAAACGTGAAATATTAGCTTTAGGGCCTCAGGAGCTATTGGTACCCAATTAAAATTATTGTAGATCAGAGCTTTGTTGCATGGATCAAAATCTAACCAGATAACAAAGCAGATGTTCCAATGTTTCAAGGAGTATATGAGTAAAAAGCCAGTCTCTGATTTGAGTCAAACTTTTCTAAAGATCAGAAAAAGATGCAAGAGTAGTTTTTAAGTCACCAAAAAGCAAAGAAAGAAACAAGCAAACAAACACATACCAATAAAGATATTCATGAATAAATAAGGTGTAGTGATTGAAATACATTTTTCCTTGTTTTTTTTTGTTTTGTTTTGTTTTGTTTTGTTTTGTTGTCCCTTCTTGCCTTGTCTTCCTAACAGGACTGAAAACTCCCAAGGGCCCATGGGCCCTCCTTTGGAATCCCGCCATGGCACTTATACATTATCCTTCCAGAGGGAATTCTAAGGCCCTACATTACCCAACTTCTGCCCACTTAGCCTCATCTCATTCCACAGCTACCTGTGCACACCTGTTTCCCACACCTGGCTCCTTCATTTTTCACATCTGCCAGGTTCACTCCTACCTGGAGCCTCTCTCCATGCTGGTTCTTTCGCCTGATACTCTTCCATGCTCTTTGCATGGTTACTCTTTTTTTCACCCTTCAGGTCTCAGCTTAAATGTTACCTCCTCAGAAAGTCCCTCCCTCATTACCTCATATTAATTAAGTTCCCATAAGAGTCTGACTTCTTACCCAATTTGTTTATTTCACAGTATGTATCACAAGGTCTTTCAACAACATTCCATAAATATTTACTCAATCTCTAATTATGTACCAGACATTGTCTTAGATGCTGGAGATACAACAGCATGCAAAATAAATAGTAATTCAACTTATATTTGTTGTTTCTTGAGTATTATTTGTCTTCCGTATTATAACCGACATTTAACCTTCCCCATCATATAATTTCTTTGTAAGCAGGGGTTGGCTAGGGGGAAGCAGAATGATGAAGTGGCCAAGAACCATAATTCCAGGGCCGGAGAACTAAGACAGAATCTTGGTTCTACCACTTCATTGCTCTGAATCTCAGTTTATGCAACAAGTATAAAAAAACATAATTATAGTGCCTTCTTTAGGGGGTCTTTATAGAGGGCCAAGTGAGTACGGTTTAATCACTTGAAAAATACTTGGTACATAGTAAGCCCTATAAAAATGTATATTAAAGAAATTTTTTTCTGATAGAAGTAAACCCACATCCATATGGTCAATTAGTATATGACATAGGAGACAAGAACATATAATGGAGTAAAGACAGTCTCTTCAATAAGTGTTGCTGGGAAAACTTGACATATACATGCAAAAAGATAAACTAGACCACCTTCTTACATCATACAGAAGAATAAATTAAAAAATGGATTAGACTTAAATGTTAGACTGCAAACCATAAAACTTCTAGAAGAATACATAAGCAGTAAAATATCTGACATTTCTGTTAGCAAATTTTTTCTGACATATTTCCTTGGACAATGGAAACAAAAGAAAAAACGAACAAATGGCACTACATTAAACTAAAAGGTTTTTGCACAACAAAGAAAACCATCAACAAAATGAAAAGACGACTGCTGAATGGAAGAACATATTTACCAATTATATATCCAATAAGGGGTTAATATCCAAAATTTATTAAGAACTCAACTAAAACCAAACAAACAAACAAACAAAAACAAACAATTTAATCCAATTAAAAAGTAGACAGAGGACCTGAATAGACATTTCTCCAAAGAGGAAGTACGAGAGGCCAATAGAAATATGAAAATATGCTCAGTGTCACTAATCATCAGAGAAATGCACATTCAAACCATAATGAGATATCACCTCACACCTGTCAGAATGGTTATCATCAACAAACAAACAAACAAGTGTTCACAAGGATGTGGAAAAATGAGAACCCTTGTGTACTGTTAGTAGGAATGCAGATTGAGAAAGACACTATGGAAAACAGTGTGAAAGTTTACCAAAATTAAAAATGGAATTGCCTTAAACTCAGTGATTCCACTTTTGGGTATATGAGGTTTGTCCAGGAAGTATCCATCCACGTATTATGAAAAATAGAGATATTTATTAAAGAAGACACAAAATACAAGAAACATTGTACAAAGGACAATGATACCTCAGTCCCCTTCAGAGTAGGCACCTTGGGACCTCAAACAGTTCTCCCAGTCACCATCAGCTGCCCCATCGTATTTTTCTGAATGTCATCAATGGTCTGCTATCTCTTCCCTTTCAAAGGTGACTTTAGTTTTAGGAAAAGTCAGAAGTCACAGGGCACCAAATCTGAGCCATAGGGGAGCTGAGTCACCTAGGTGATTTGATGTTTTGCCAAAACACTCTGCACGAGATGTGGTACATGAGTGGGTACATAGTCGTGATGAAGCTGCCAATCACCAATTGCCCAGAGCTACAGCTTTCTAAACGATTCACATAGTTTCCATGAAGTAATGTTCAAGCTTAACACAAAGTTTGATGTTGATTCATTGTTCTACTCACTCACTCAATCATTTTGAATGCAAAAGCCATACAGTACACATGCTCACTCAATGACATTTCCGCCCCCACTGACTAGTACAGTGAAGCCATCATTGTTCATGCATGTACATCTAGTCCACCCTCTTTGGCTGCCAGGTTACATCAAAGTCATACAAATCATTCTTGTTATATTAACAATGGCTAGACTTTTTCCAGACAGACCTCATACAGTCAATGAAACCTAAAACACTAATTTGAAAAAATATATGTATCCTATGTTCATTGCAACATTATTTACAATAGCCAAAATATAGAAGCAACCCAAGTGCCCATCAATAGATAAGTGGATAAAGAAAAGCAGTGGTACCTATATAAATGGAATATTACTTGACCATAAAAAAGAATGAAAATCTTAACACTGTGACAGCATGAATGGAAATAAATCATTCTGGAAACCATCTGGAAATAAGACAGAGAAAGACAAATACTATATGGTTTCACTTACATGTGGAATCTAAAGAACAAAACAAACAAACAAAATATAAGTAGACTCATAGATACATGGAATAGGCTGATGGATGCCAGAGGAAGGGTGGGTTTGGGGACTAGATGAAAAAGGTGATGCAGTTAAGAAGTAATTGTAGTGCAAAATAGTCACAGAGATGTAAAGTACAGGGAATATAGCCAACAATATTGTAATCATTTTGTATGGTAGGGTTAGGTATTTGAAACATCTATGTGGGGAGGGAAGACACTTTGTTGAGTACATGACTATCTAACCATTATGCTGTATACCTGAAACTAACACAAAAAAGTGTTGAATGTAAACTGTAATTGAAAAATAAAATTAAAAAATAAATGTGTTTTTATTATTGGGCCAATACCATGCCCAACAGTTGGGTTTAGTTAAATGAATTAATACATTGTGGTGACCATGGCTGAACTTATGTTTGTAATTGGGCCAAAACATAAAGATAGAGCAGATCAGCAAGAATAAAATGCCTCTTTTCATCTTTTTCCAACTCTCTGTTGGAAAAAGTTCTTTAGTCTTATAGATAAAATTTGTCAATTCCAAACCAGTGGCAGCATTCTCTTTGGAATGTGCTAGAAATATTGTGGTTATTTGCTACCATAGGAGGTTCTGGGACTTTCCAGGAAGGCAGGGCTGTTAGTATCCAGCTTAGTCCACAATTTGGCTTCCATTGTCACATAAAAGAAACCATCTTTTATGTCTTTAGGAGCTGGTGGAGGAATCACAGATACCTCGGTCTTTTTCATGTACTTCTCCTATCTTCTTCCCATTTCATATATCCATCATTTCTAATTTGACATTGCTACTTACTATAAAATCAAAATAGAGTTGTGAAGAGGATAAGTACTGCATCTGGGATGGCATTCCTAATAACTCCTTCCAGGAATCACCAGTCAACACATGTGTAAATGCAGCAAGCACCTCAGCACCTGTATATGTGCATACTTCCAGGAGAGACATAATAAAATGAAAGAAGGATCAGGAAAATAATCAAAAGCAATTCAGAGGTGCTGGGAAGTATTTACCAAGATCAAACTAAGTCCTGGCATTTTTAAAAAATGCTACAGAGAAGGCCAAAAACACACAGAAGCAAAGTGTTCTGTCACAAATATGCCTTCAAGAATTCCACAGTTTAACTGAGATCAAAATCTCCATATATCAAAATGGAAAAACTTTACAAAAGACTAAAGTTTATGGTAGGTAGGGTAAGATGTCCACATCCTAATTCCAGGAACTATGAATATGTTAGGTTACATGGCAAAATAAAATTAAAGATGTGGGCATAATTAAAATTGCTAATCTACTGACCTTAAAATAGGGAGATTATTCTAGATTTTCTGATTGGGTCCAATGTAATCACAAGTGTACTTTGAAGTGGAAGAGAGAAGCAGCACAGTGCTAGAGAAAAATATATGAAGGCAGAAGTAGGGTCAGAGAGATGCTATGCTGCTGTCTTTGAAAATGAAGGAAAGGGGACATGAGCCAAGGAATGCAGACAGCCTTAAGAAGCTAGAAAAAGGAAACCAATTTTCTCCTAGACCTTCCAGAGGAAACAAAGACCCAACATCTTGATTTTAGCCCAATGAGACCCTGTTGGACTTCTAACCTACAGAACTGCAAGGTAATAAAGTTGTGTTGTTTCAAGTCACTAAGTTTGTGATGAATTATTACACCAGCCATAGAAAACTAACACAACATGTAATAAAATCTAAATTAGTACTATCAGAAAATAAATTAGGAGTAGGAGAGAGAGAGCAATGCTGATTAAAGTTATTAGGAAAAATGACTTGAGTGAGCAAGAGTATAGAGTACTCTTTTCATAATTTATGGGATGAATGTAGAAAGATAAAAGCTGAGAAGAGATACTGGTCAGATCTATAAAATCATAAAGGAAGCATAAATTTGTTTATTAAATTCCAGATGACCACAACCAGGAAACATCTCACTGAAACTTGAAAGGGGTAGATTTAGGATGGATAGATTAGATAGATAGATGATAGATGGATAGATTGATTGATTGATAGATAATAGATAAATTAGATAGGTACATGATAGATAGGCAGGTAGGTAGATAGATAAATAATAGAAGGATAGGAAGAGGGAGAAAAATGGAGAGAGAGAAGAAAAAGAGAGAGACGGAAAGAAAAGAAAGGAAAGAGGGAAGAAAGGAAGGAGTAAGGGAAGGATACTGCTGCTCTAGGGAATGTGAGATCCTTGTATCCTTAGAGAGCAGAAACTGAAAATATAAAAAGCTTTAAAATTTTTAGATACATTCAGGAATGCCAGATCCAAAATAAGGTCAGGGAAAACAAGATGTTTGGGGTGAAAGTGGAGCATTTGTCATATATAATAACTTGCTTTCCCCCAGACTGAATTACTATAAATTACTATAGCTTGTCAGAGACCAAGCAGCAGCTTAGAGCTGACACACTATTTCCATTTTTATCCCTGGTTTGGGGATTCTTGGGAAAATAACAAAGCTGGCTTAAGTGTTCCTCTCCCTCCACACCATAATGGGTCTGTTTCTCTGGCCTGGAAACAGGAAACAAGAAAGGCCTCATGTCCTCTTTTAAGGATGGAATTGAAACCTGAAATCTTGAACAGCTCATAGCATCTTTCCTAACAAGGGGCATTAGTCACACAGTTCTTCTTACTGAACAGATACATTGTGATTCTTCTACAGAAAACTCCCTGCCCCAGGCTATATTCTATACTTCCTACTGGCTTACCTTCCTCTGAGCTACTAAACAGTATTCTACTCCTCAGGGAGCTATAAAACAATGGTGGGTGAAGTGACATACATAAAATCTGCCAAAAGAAAGAAGGAACTCCTATTCTTTGCAACAGCATGGATGAAACTGGAAAGCATTATGCCCAGTGAAATAAGCCAGGTGGTGCAAGACAAATACCATATGATCTCACCTATAAGTGGAACCTAATCAACAAAACAAACAAGCAAGCAAAATGGAACCAGAGGCATGGAAATAAAGAAGAAACTGATAGTAACCACAAGGGAGGAGGGAGGGGAATAATGGGGGAAAGAAAAGAAATGGTCAACTCAACGAACATGTATAAAGGACCATGGAGCAAAGACAATGAGGTGGGGGGAGGATTGAATGTGGAAGGCGGGGGATGGGAAGGGTAAGGGACAGTAATGGGGGAAAAAGGGGACAACTGTAATTGAACAACATACATTTTTTTTTTTAATCTGCCAAGTCTTGTTGGTTCTTCTATCCTCCAGAACCATGACCCACATTTGCGTGGATGGAGTGTATGAAATCAGTTTGGACGTGTTGCAGTAGGAAATCAGTGTGAACCTGTTGCCAGCCGTTGGGGCCTGACTCTGGGAGGCTGAGGAAGAAAGGCTTGGTGAGGGTGCCACAGCAGCTGCTTCCAGAGTTATGGCATGAGACCCAAAGGCCAAATGCTGAGCATTACTCACCTTTTCAGTCTCCTGGGCTGACATGTGATCATCTGCTAAAAGCAAGTCCATTGAGGTTTTTAAATCAGTAAAATTTGGGAACTGAATGTGGTGGACATCTGAATGTCTGACAAGACTCAAGAAAGAGAACTTAAGTTACCAACCTAATCCATTTGCTCTTCTGTATAAATTGTCAGAGTGACTACAAAGTCAATTGTAATTCATTTCAAACCCAGGTGTGTACCTGTCATACTTGCTTTAGAGGATGTTGAGCTTAGAAATGTTTTAGGTTCCCAGGAGTTATTCAAAAGCAGATAAGAAATGTAACTAACACAGATGGTGCTGAAATAGAACAATTTGGCTATCACATGGCCAACATATAAGGCTATTGTGCCTCTTTTCACTTGAAGATTCACTGGACATTTATAAACAGCGGGGTGGGGGAGTTGGTAGAGGTCTTCTCTAACTAGCATGATGGGCTGTCACTCTGTAAGGGGGTAGTCTTTATCGACACCAAAGGAAAATCTTGGAGCTAATTCAGGAGGTATTTAAGTGGGCTGTTTTTACCAGTTGAAGGCCAAAAGGGCAATAGGAAACAAACAACCATCAAATGAATTTTCTGCTACTGGAATAGAAGAGTTCCCTAGAAATTAACACCCCTACCCTGCTGTTCCATTGATAGCAATTTCCAGTGATATTCAAAGAACCTTGCTCTTTTATCCCTGCCATACCTCTTGCTCTTTCCAATGTTTATTTCTATTATCATCTACCAATATATGAGGCAATTTTGTGCATAAGGCATTTCCTAAAACTTGGCTTAGTTCTATTAACCTTTATGCAGTAATTTATAGTTAAGATCTAAATGGTGCTGGTGCATGTAAATAGTGTCTGTGGGCTTTGCCATCATGAGCAAAGTACTGTGCTTAAGTGGCTCCAACACATTTGCTCGGAACATTATGAAAGGAACCACTGAGATCTCTGTAGGAAATTGTTTAGTGAAATTCTACATAAGATTAACATTGCTTTGTAACAGACTTACTGTGTTTAGTCTAGAATTTTTCAGAGACATGTACAGAATCTAAGTCTTCGTCTTTATTTTATTTTTTTAACTTAAAAAAGTGTTTAAATATGTTTATTAATTTTAGGCAGGAATGGAGAGAGAGGGAAACATCAATTGGTTTCCTCCCATATGTGCCCTGATGGGGAAATCAGATCCCCAGTGTTTTAGTGTACAGGACGGCACTCTAACCAACTGAACCACACCAGCAAGGGCTCTTATTTCTTTAATATCAGTCCCTCAGCTGCCCAACTAAAAATAAAAAATTCTGGAAGCCAGAAATATTAGGGACTTTCAAATTCCTTTGTGATTTCTCATCGAGAATAAGTAGACTTGAGAAATCTCTGTACATCTCAGGAGTGAATGCAAATAAAGTAGAGACACATTTTGCCAAGTGGATGCCATTGAACAAATTTCCCAAATTCCTCTAGGTCTTTCCTTCCACCTTTTTGCATCTAAAAGTAGTCTCTCTCCCTGGCTTCTGTGGTTCAATGGATTGAGCACCTGCAAACCAAAAGGTTGCTGGTTGGATTTCCAGCCAGGACGCATGCCTGGGTTGTAGGCCAGGTCCCCTGTTGAGGTCATGTGGGAGACAACTGATTGATGTTTCTCTCACACATTGATATTCCTCTCCCCCTCTTTCTCCCTCCCCTTCTCTCTGAAAATAAATAAAACTCTTTAAAACATTAAATAAAATAAAATTAAATTAAATAGAAACAGTCTTTCTATCACTGACCATTTTCCAGAACTGTCTATCCAGACTCATAGGAAGTACTACAGTATCCAACTGGCCCAATCAATCCACTGCTCAAAGCTCCCCAGAAACTGCGGTGGTTTCTTATTTACCATCCATCCATCACTCCATCCATCCTTCTACTCATTGATATTCTTCTATTGATAGCCCATGTTTATGAGGCCCTCTGCTAGATTCTGGGATAAACAACTATGGTCAAGATGAATATGGCTTTTGCTCATGGAGTTTAAAATCTCAGTTGGGAAAAGACACATTCAAAAGGTAATTCCACAAATAATGATTTAATTGCAGTTGGGTAAGTGGTCTAGGGGAAAAGCATGGTGGAGTGAGATAATTTAATAAAGGTTTCTGACCTCATCTGGGCATGACAGTGGGGGAGGAAACTTTCTCTGAGGAAGTAACATTTGTGCAGATTCTTAAAGGGTGAGTAGGAATTCATCAGACAAATGGTATGTGTGGGAGAGCTGGTGAGAGGAAGGGTGGGGAGGACAGGGTTAGAGAATCTGGGCAACAAGATAAGCAAGTGAAGGCCCAGGGTGCAGAGACTAGAGCAAGCAGGTCAGTGTGGCTGAAGCCTAGCCAGGAGGTGGGAGGGGAACAGGTAAGGCCAGGTTCTACCCTGGAAAGGATGTAGGGAGAAATATTTCAATCATTTTAGCTTGCCCTCAGAGTCAAAATTCTGGCTCCCAAGGCTTCTTGGGGTTCTCCGGCTGGATGTGCCTAACCCCCTCAGACCTGCATCCCTGAGGCCAGGCTAAATGACAGTAAGCCAAAGCTACCAGTAATGAACAGTCAATCAAGAGCATAAACACTAAAGGCAGTGTGTGGACCTGGTTTGAATCCTGACTTGACTAAATCAACCGTAAATAGATATTTGGGGGACATTGAGGAAATGCAATACTTTAGATGATATACAGAAATTATTGTTAATTTGTAAGTACAAAAAATGGTATTGTGGTTGAGGAAGAAAATGTTCTTTTTTTTTAGTATTTAGGAGTGAAATGTCATAATGTCTATGATTTCAATTAATTCAGCAAAATTTTGAGGAGGTGTTTATAGCAAAACATTAGTAATTGTTCTGCTAGGCGATGTGTATATGGGAATTAATTGCACTGTTCTTTTCACTTTATTTTGTTTGAAAATGTTCATGGTAAAAGGTTAAAATCATGAAAAGGAAATAAAGTACTATTAGTCATCAAGTGGGCTTGGAGGTATTTGTCCTGGGAAAAGTAAGTCTGCAACCAACCATCTCATCAAAGGCAAATGGTGTGAATAAAACATGCATTTTCCTTTTGAATTTCTTTTTTCATATTTCTTGTTTATTGGTCTGTGAAAATTCAGTTCATACTAATAAAGCTCATTCAACCACCTAACTGAGCACCTACTATGCACTGATAATGACTCCACTTTATGTGAACAATGTACTTGACCTAGAGATTTTGTGTCTAGTGCAGAGCATTCAAAAGTTGATTTGGTTCCAACCCTTTGTATTGATTCTCCATAATAGTAATTTTATCAATTTTACTTGGGCATTTCCATGCTTTGGGGAACTACAGCTCAAGAAAGGACATTTGATTTGTACTCTTTGGTGACCTTGATGTCAGCTAATTCTTTATTCCAAGACTGACAAACAATGTGCTCACAGTGGATGAGGCCTGGATGAAGTGGAACAGTAACTCAGCAAGAAACGCCCATGAAGTGCCAAAGATGAGGTCACCAGGGGAACCTGAGAGCCCCAAAGCCTACAAGTCACAGGAATGGGGCTGCCAGATAAAATACAGGATGCCCAGTTCAACTCGAATTTCAGATAAGCAAAGAATATTTTTTTGGTATAAGTATGCTCCATGCAATATTTAAGATATACTTGTAATTTTTAAAATGTCATTATTTATGTGAAATTCAAATTTAGCTGGGAGTTCTTCATTTTTTCCTCATTTCTTTCTTTTTCTTTTGTTTTCTAAATCTAGCAAACCAACACAAGAATGAGTGAATGAATGTACACAGGAATGAATGAATTTTGGGGAAAAGTCAAGTTGCAGGAATTTCTGATGTCAGACCCAGGAGCTGGAACACTGGTCTAAGGAGTTCAGATGAGACCCTCTAGACCAGGGAATAAATAAGGATTTGGGCCAAAAGAAGTGAAAACATGAGATTATTATCTGTGGACAGTATTTTACTTTTAAATATATATATATATATTTTTTTTTTCTCAAGGATATGTTTTCATTGATTTTAGAGACAGAGGAAGGGAGAGAGGGAGACAGAGAGAGAGAGAAACATCAGTGTGAGAGAGAAACATCAATCAGTTGTCTCCTTTGCAAGTCTCAATCAGACAGCAAACCTGCAGCCTAGGCATGTGTCCTGACTGGAGATCAAACCCACAACCTTTTGGTGTATGGGAAGATACGCCAACTAACTGATCCACACCAGCCAGATTGGGACAGTCTTTCAAGGGAGAGCTATCCTCTACCACTTCGTGCTTGAGCCAAAGGCTTCTTAAGCATTAATCAGGACCTACTAGGTGCAAGGTCCTGGGGACATAGACAAAGAGGAATAATAAGACATCTCCACTGCCTCAAAGAGTAACAGCCTAGTTGCAGAGAACTGGGCTCCAACGTTGCATTCGGCAGCCAGGCCATTGGGTTCAAACTACAGCTCTGACACTTATTAGGTGTTCCTTTGTAACAATTACTTAGTGTTCTGTGCCTATTGGGAACAGTAAATACAGTTATTTTATAGGATTGTCATAATTATTAAAATGAATTAAGAGACAAAAAGTTACTTGGCTAGGGCCTAGCACTTATTAAGTACATATATGAGGTCTGTCCAGAAAAAGCTCAGCCATGAATGGTTTGTGCAACTTTGATGTAACCTGGCAGTCAAAAAGAGTGGACTGGAATGCACATGGGTGAACAATGATGACTTCACTGTACTAGTCAGTGGGGGATGTAGACACAGTTGAGTGGGCATGTGTACTGTGTGGCCACAACATTCAAAATGACTGAGTGAGTAGAGCAATGAATCTGTATCAAATTTCACATTAAGCTTGAATGTGGAAACTATCGGTATGATTCAGGAAGCTGCAGCAATGGGTAACTGGTGATTGGCAGCTTCATCACAACAATGTGCCCGCTCATGCATTATGTTGCCTTGCAGCAGAGTTTTTTATCAAAACATCAAATCACCAAGGTGACTCAACCCCCCTACAGTTCAGATTTGGCACCCTGTGACTTCTAGCTTTTCTCAAAACTAAAGTCACCTTTAATAAGGAACAGATTCAGATCAACAATGAGATTCAGGAAAATACAACAGGGCAGCCGATAGCAATTGGGAGAACTGTGTGAGGTCCCAAGGTGCCTACTTTGAAGGGGACTGAGGCATCATTGTCCTATGTACAATGTTTCTTGTATCTTGTGTCTTCTTCAATAATGTCTCTATTTTTCATATTACATGGCTGAATACCTTCTGGACAGACATCATATGTATATGTATGCTTATGTATATATTTGTGTATGTGTATGTGTATGTGTTTATACAAGCAACCCACAAGATACAAACTAAAAGATTTTCCAAAAAGAGACTTTGATATAATCCCAGTGAGAAGAATGCACTCCAGAATATAGGGAATAATAAGGTCAAAGATGCAGAGAATAAAGCATAAAGTGAAATAGCAAGTAATTTACTGTGGGTCTGTAAAAGTAAGTACTAAGAGGCAAGACCATGAAGGAGAGATAAGTCCCCCTTACAAAGGGCTTTGAGTGCAGGCTAAAGCATGGTGGCTTTGTCCTTCAGGCAACAGAGGACTGCTGAAAGTGTTTGAGTAAGGGGGAAGCATGAGTGTTCATGAAGGATTAATTATGTCACCACATAGATGACAGAGGAGCCCAGAGGACATAGGCTTATTAGAGTAAACAATGACTGTGTTCATAGCAAGCATCAAGCATTGCAAGAAAAAGGTTCCTGCCTTTGTGCAGGCTACAGTCTAATGGAAGAATGAGATGTTAAACAAATAGCCACACAAACCGAAAGAAAAAGTACAGGGTGTTCTGAGAGCTCATAGGAACCTAATGTAGATGGAGGGCAAGAAGTCTGATTGGAAAGGGTGATACCAACTGAGATGTAAGGGGGCATAGGAGTGAGCCTGGCAGGTACTGGAGAGAAGAGTAGGCCAGGTGGAGGAGCAGGACAAGCACAGGCTCTGTGGCAAGAGGGAAAATGGCCCTAGAGACCTTCTGAAAAAGGCCAGTAGAGGTAGAGCAGAAAGGGTGGGGGATCGTGGTTTGACATAAAGGGGTATGAGGCAGGGTTAAGTCGCCCACCACCTTGGGCACAACTTGTTGAACGAAGAGCCAACACCTGGCCAAAAGATATACTCCTTTAGGCTCCCCAACCCACTACAAGGTGACCTGGAGTGACCCCAGAAATCAACTACCTGAACCAATCAGGGCTTCTATTGGTGAGTTTGAATGTGAAACAGAGAGAGAAAGACCCAGAAAAGAGAGAAAAGAAGACTAACATAAATAAAATTCAGTCAAGTGGCAGTACAGAAACAGAGACGTGAACCAAGTAAGCCATATTAAATATTTTGACCTTTATCTTCAGAACAAATCCAGTAAGGGGTAACAGGAGCCTGACCTAGGGCCATGGAAATGGAAATAAAAAAGATACCCTGGCTAGGTGGCTCAGTTCATTGGAGCATAGCCCCTTACACCAAAATGTTGTGGGTTTAATGCCCAGTCAGGGCACATACCCAGGTTGTGTGTTCAATGCCCGGTTGGGGTGCATATGGAAGGAAACCAATCAATGTTTCTCTCTCACACTGATGTCTCTCTCTCTCTCTCTCTTTCTCTCAAATCAATAAACATATCCTCAGGTTAGGATTAAAAAAATAAAGAAGGGGTAGTTGTTTGAAAAATATGACCACAAATTCTGGCACTTCTCCCCAAATTCCCTTCTTGTTAAGTGTGGGCTATACTTAGTGATTTTCTTTTAACAATAGAATATTGCAAAACTGACACTGTGTGATGTCCCAGACTGAGTTATAAAGAGACTATAGTTTCCATCTTAAGTCTCCTCTCCCCCTATTTCCCTCCCATCCTTCCTCTCTCTCTACCTCTCTACCTCTGGGGAGAAGCAAGCTGTCATGCTGTACACAACCTAGGGAGTGACGTACTCTGTGAGGAACTGAAGCCTCCAGCCAACAGCCAGCATGGAATAGAGACCTACTAACAATCAATCACAAGAGTGATCTTAGAAGTAGATCAAGCACTGAGATGACTGCAGCCCCAGGAACAGCTTGTCTACAATTTCATGAGAGGCCTGCTAAATTAAGCCACTCCCAGATTCCTAATTCTCATAAACTGTGTGAAACAATAAATATGTTGTTTTAAGCTACTAAACTTTGGCATAATTTGTGGTACAGGATAAGCATGAATATAAAAAGGAACAGGTAATATTAGTATTACATAGGTAAAATTGCTAGGACTTTGCAATGATAGCTATTGGACACAGGGGAGAAAAAAAAAGAAGTAAAAAGGATTCTGAGCTTTGTGCCTGGCTCACTGAAGTTCCATTTCCTTCTCTGAACCAATTTCCAACTACCTGAACCAATCAGGGCTTCTCTTGGGGAGTTTGAATGTGGAACAGAGAGAGAGAGAAAGACCCAGAAAAGAGAGAGAAGAAGACTAACATAAATAAAATGCAATCAAGTGGCAGTGCAGAAACAGAGACGTGAGCCAAGTAAGCCAAAGTTCTTCCAGTGAGGAAGAACTTTGTTGGGGAAAGAAAATTATTTCCATTTCGAACTCATTATATTTGAGATGCTGGTGAGATTTTCAGGTGCAAGTGTCCCACATAGATTTGGAAATGTGTGAAGGTGTTAGAGTGGTGATAGAAGAGAACTAAGGCATTTCCACCAAAGGCAAGAAGAAAAAATAAAGACACAGGAGAGACAAACCACAGAAGCAGATACATTTATAGAAACAAAAAAGGAAAAAGAGAAGTGACACTCAGAGAAAAGAGTAAAGACTCTAAAGAGAGAGATTTGATAAGAAGAAGACATTCACCAGTGCTAAAATCCACTGAGAGGGATCCCTGTCTCTGGAAAGTTCTATCTCACATTTTAAATCTGTACATTAGATTACCAAAATCCCAACTGTCAGTCAACAGTGGCTGTAGAGAGGAACTCAGATTTTGAGGTCTACAATGTAGAAAATGAGACCTTGAAATGAGCTGACCCTAGCAAACCATTTACCACCAAGTCAAGCTCTCCTCAGGTGTCTGTTTTTCTATAATGTCCCTCTCAAACTGCAGCAGAAGGATGTACATGATCTTCTTTAAACAACCTGCTCTTTTCACAAATGGGGATTTTTCAAGTTGCAAAATAGGAAGGCCTACTCATTAACCTCAAGATAAGAGTTTCCATGGTAGGGATATTTGGGAGGATTGAGGAGACAAAGTAAACAGTTTCCAGAGTTAAATGCTGAGTCTCAAGAACTAAAACATTGCTTGCAATTTAACAGCAGTTTCTCCAGCAGCCTGCCATACCTGAAGCATCTCCTGCATTCTCTTCTTTTCTCTGCTTGCTGCTTCTTGTTTATCTGCTAACTGAGGTCTCTCTATGCCTTTCTTCATAGCTTTCATTTACTAAAGTCTATTACCTCATAGTTTCCGCTTACTGCCTTCTCTTTTCACATCTCTAGTTTTCTGCATTGACACTAGACTACCTTGTTTGTCATCCTTTTTTCCTCTCTTTTCTTTCTGAGTCTTCTCACCCTCTGTCTCAAATTCAAAATTCCTGAGAGAGGCTTTGATTTGTTCAGACTGTAACAATCCAGGCCACCTCACAGGAAGCTGGAGAGTTTAAAGGAGTCTGTCTTTGGTCAGGTGTTTGTTCCTGACTCAATCAGTTGTGGCCAAGGTAGTGGGGCAGGTGGGCACTAAGCCTAGAGAATTCCCTGTGGTCTTCCAAAAGGAAGCAGTCGGCCTGAAAGCTACTTTGAGACTTAGTGACCTTTTGAGTGTAAATCCCTCAATGACTTAATGGTAAAAATGGTTCAAAACTTCCTCTTTCAAATATGGATTTGTGCCAAACAGGTTTTCATCTTTGATGTTATTTCAATTTAGCAGCAACTACCTGTGGTGCTAAGCCTCCAAGTACCACATGCTTGTTGCTTACAGATGAAATACCCAAGGAAGAGATGTAAAAAAAAAAACAAAAAACAAAACAAAAAAAAAAAAAAAAAACAAGCAATGAAGCCTTGAATAAACTACAAAGCCTAAATTATTTCAATGAACTCTGTTTAACCCTAGTCATTTAGTTACTGTTCTTCATTCTTATTCATTCATTCAGCACCACTATTTGATGGATATTTTTCTAGTCTAATAAGTTTGTAAAGATATTTAAGATAGATACCGTACCCTCAAGAGGGCGACTTCTAAGAGAGGTGATGGGAGTTGTATATTTCTTCTCATCTCTCTTTGGTCCTGTTTGACCCTTTCCTCCCTTCCCCTTTACTTTGCACATCTTTTGGAAATGGGCTTACTGATATTCAGTTTCTTCTTTCTCTCTGTTTCTTTACTATACTTGTCAAGGATCCACAGAAACCCGGACTTACTCTGGGTCTATGAAGAGGTGAAAAGGAAATGCGGCTGGAAGAAAGAGGGTTGGGAGGGAGAAAGTGTTTTTAGATTTATATGCCTTTATGGTGTTCACAATTTTATAAGATTTTATTTAGAAATTACTTTTTATAATAGAAAAATAAATGTTTTTTAAAAGTTTTATATATAAAAAAGGAAAAGAAATGAAAAGGGATGGGCAACTGTGAACAAATGGAGTTGGTAAAATTTTCCATGACCCTGCTGGCAAGATTATTTTGTTTTCATTAAAAGAAAAAAAATCCAAAGGAAGTATTGTGGAGTGAAGGAAGAACATATTATAATCTGCAAGTAACTAGAAAAAAATTTTTCTTTTGTCCTCTAGATTTGACTGATCATGTAGATTGCTTTCATATTCTTGAAAATTCAAGTGCCATATTCCTACTTCACTATAGAAAAGCAATTGACATCATAAAATAAGCAAGCATTTGAGAGGATGAGGTAGGCAATGGAAAGTTTGATGGTGAGGGGCAAACAGGGCATGGTTTCTTAGACGTGTGAGCTTCCTGTAATGTGGAATGCGTACGTGTTAAATCACCAGTCACTACACTTGCAATAACTTAATAACATGACCGTCCCTCCACCCGTCCTCTTTCCCCACACTGAGTTCCAGTTTCACACGGGGCTGCTTGCTGTGAAACTTCACAAAGAAAGAAGGAAGTAAACCTACCAACAAGGCAGTAATGTGTTTCAAACCACATTCTTAAGCAGATGAAAGTTTCTTTTATCACATTTGTTTGTAATGCTACATGGCCTCACTGTGTCCAGGACTTTCAACTGTATTAATAATTATTAAAATCTCATGGAGGCAGAGTTAGCAGACAAAATTATCCTAGCCAGAGTCAGCTTCTTCTGCCTCATGATTGCACCTGCTCTTCCATCTGAACAAAAAAGGATGTAAAAAATGTGATACTTAAGTGGCCACGTCCTTTTGTCTGATGCCAACAAAGAGATGAGAGCTCCTGTTTCTACACTGTTGTTCATGCTAAAGGGACTCTAAGTGTGTGTTGCTTAGCCGAATGAATTAATTCTTTGCTCCCTAAAAGCAAATAGCTCCGCAGGGGAGAAGCTGCAGCTGGCCAGTGGGGCCCAGTAATCCCCGCAGCACAGCAGGGGCTAGCAAGAGATTACCGTGTTTGAGGAAACTGATAGGATCTAGAGAGAAATCAAAGCTTAATACCTTGTCTGTCATCCCTCTTAAAAATTAGGAACAGCAAAAGTAGGCAAATTGCTGCTTGAGGAGTGACTAAGGAGGAAAGGAAATTGGGGGCCCACCATGTTGTTCTAAGGCAGCCCTTCTGTCCAAAGCTGGGCTTGGTACTGAACAAATAGAGGCAGATAGCTCTGCAGAATTGCTAATTTAGTAATAGTTCAGAATAATGCTATACCCTTAGATAGATTCCAAGTGGTATTTTAAATGGCTATTCAATTAGCAGAGGCTGCCAGCTGACAAAACAGAGGTGGTATTTGGCTCCCTATGAGAAGGCAAACCATGAGCATATAAATATTTTAATTAAAATTTAATATGGAGCTGACTGTGCTTAATATTGAACTTGGAACTACTATCACCCCCTGCTTTAATCTTAGCCCTGACACTGTTAAACATAAGCAACTAGAATGCTTGCTTTAAAAAAAGCATTTTTGAAAAAACCCAAGGCTAAGATTAACAATTCTAAAAGCAGTAATGACAATTAAAAATGTTAGTTCTACCATCTATGATTTCAGAAAAATATTGTTCATCTCTCCTTTGATTTTATGAGGCAATTTTGAAAAACATCAATCAAAGACCTGCTCTGAATCTCCAGGTGTGAAAACAGGGTATGATAGGAAATCCAGATGGTCAAACCAGCAGCAGAGTTGTATTTGTGATTGGTAGAGGGTGGCCTGCTTTTGAAGTTCAACAGATGGGAAATGCCAGCTTCATCACTTAAAGTATTATCCTAACTCCCACATGACAATCTGGAGGCAAGCAATATGTTCCTCTATTTAAAGATAGTCCTTTTCTAGATGAGGGGCAACTTAAAAGACCCATTCAATTACCCTTACACACCAACTTGGGTTAAGATGTAGCCATTACTATCTCTATTACTTGATGAAAATTTACTGCCAATCATTAAAAAAAATTACAATCTCATAAGAAAAATCTTAAGTTTCATGTGCATTTTATAATTCTGGAAAGCTAATGAAAAAAATATTTTGATGAGTGATTAGGCAACAAAATGTGTGTACTAATAAACATGTGCATGAGTGTGTGCACACCTGAGCATATTTACATTTTTAAGTGGTGGGGGGAAAAATTATACTTTGAAATAAATAAGCACAACTTCTGATCAACATGGCAGTATAGGTAAACACAGCTTACCTCCTCCCACAACCACATCACAATTACAACCAAAATATAAAACAACCATCACTCATAACCATCAGAAATCAAGTGGAATGGAAGTCTGACTATGGAATTAAAGAAACCACACCCATGCAGATTGGTAGGAGAGAAGGAGACACAGTACCAGCTGGTCCCACACCCATGTGTGGGGGATAAAAATTCAGGAGGGCTATCTCAGGAGTGAGGAGTCCCAGCTCCACACCAGTCCCCAACCCCAGAGTTCCAGTGACAGGAAGACAAGTCACCTTAACTTCTGGCTGCAACCACTGGGGATTGACTTGGCAGAAGAAACTTCTGGAGTCCCAAGCAGTTCCTTTGAAAAATTCCAAACATGGACTTACTCAGACTCACTCCCTCTGAGCTCCAGCACTGAGGTAGCAACTTGAAAG
This sequence comes from Pteronotus mesoamericanus, assembly GCF_021234165.1. Lineage (NCBI taxonomy): Eukaryota > Metazoa > Chordata > Mammalia > Chiroptera > Mormoopidae > Pteronotus > Pteronotus mesoamericanus. The sequence goes on from NW_026555170.1 coordinate 10,838,664, forward strand.
GCACCAGTGGCATACAGGGAGGAACTAAAGGGTTTGGCATCAAGGCAGAACCTGGGGGACAGTTTTCCCCCAGACAGAAAGCAGACAGAGGCCCCTGTCCCTTTTCTGAGCCCTCCCCCAACAGAACCAGCAGACAACGACCATATCTGAGTCTCCATCAACCTGGCTAACACTGTTTGCCCCACCCTGGAGAGCCCCTGAGAATCCATCCCACCCAATTCACAGGCACACCCAAACTGTTACTGTGACTTTTCCATATGAATGCCTGGTCTTAGCTTATGCTTCACAACTTCCTAAATCCTATCAAACAAGCACCAGCTGGCCTCAGTGATGCCCCAGCCCCCATACATGTTACTAAGTGGCCCCTGGCCTGGCACAAGCAGAAACCAGCCTAGACTCACAGCTTGGCCTCTCCTGGGAATCTCCAAGCCCAGCACAAGTAGCAGACATCTCATATTGCTTTATAGCTCACACAGGGTGGCCCAGGAGAAACACTGGTGGGAGCTGACCATGACCTGCAGATGCAGGAAATCCAAGAGCCTACCCACCCAGTGGATAACTACAGACCGCGTAAGAGCACCACCACCCTGCCCTTGCATGGCTGATCCTCCATGGAAGGTGGAGGTTGGTGGTCTGTGGTCACAGCCAATCCTGGCAGCTGACTGGCCTGGGTAAATCCCTCCCATTGACCTGCCAACAGAAATCATGGCTAAACTACAAGAGGTGGGTGTACTCAGCCCACACAAAGGGTGCACCACGAATACCCAGCTTGCGTGTTAGAGGAGGCTGTGCCACTGGACCCTCCAGGACACCTACTACATCAGGCCATGCTACCAAGACATGGAGTCAAAGCAGCTCTACCTAATGCATAGCAACACACACAGGGAGGCTGCCAAAATGAGGAGGCAAAGAAACAAGGCCCAAATGAAAGAACAGATCAAAATTTCAAAAAAAAGAGCCAAACGAAATGGATATAAGCATTCTGTCAGATGCAGATTTCAAAAAACTGGTTATAAGGATGCTCAAGGCATTTAGTGAGGACCTGAACAGCATAAAAGAGATCCAGTCAGAAATGAAGGATACAGTAATTGAAATAAAGAACCATTTACAGTGAAACAACAGTAGAGTGGATGAAGCCCAGAGTTAAATAAATGATTTGGAACATAAGAAAAGAAAGAAACAACCAATCAGAACAACAAGAAGAAGAAAGAATCCAAAAAAATGAAGATAGTATAAGCAGCCTCTGGGACAACTTCAGGCATTCCAATATGTGCATTCTAGGGTTGCCAGAAGGAAAAGAGAAAGAGCAAGAAATTGGGAATCTACTTGAAAAAATAATGAAAGAAAACTTCCTTAATTTGGTGAAGAAAATTGACGTGCAAGTCCAGGAAGCATAGACAGTCCCAAACAAGACGATGCAAAGAGGCCCGCTCCAAGACACATCATAATTAAAATGCCAAAGGTTAAAGATAAAGAGAGAATCTTAAAAGCAGCAAGAGAAAAGCAGTGAGTTACCTACAGAGAAGTTCCCATAAGACCTCAGGTGATTCTCAAAAGAAAATTTGCAAGCAAGAAATACCCAAAGTCATGAAAAGCAGGGACCTACAACCAAGTTTGCTCTACCCAGGAAAGCTATCATTTAGAATCAAAGGGCAGATAAAGAGCTTCCAAGACAAGAAAAAAAGGAGTTCATCATCACCAAACCATTATTATATGAAACATGAAAGGGACTTATTTAAGAAAAAAACAAGATCAAAACTATGAATAATAAAAAGGCAATAAATACATATCTATCAACAATTGAGTCTAAAAAAAAACTAAACAACCAAGAACAGAGACAGAATCATGGCTATGGAGAAAGTTTTGATGATTGCCAGATGGGTGGGAGGTATGGGAGGATGGGTAAAGAGGTGAGGGATTAAGAAGTACAAATAGGTAGTTACAGAATAGCCATTGGGATGAAAAGTACAGCATAGGAAAGGGAGTAGCCAAAGAACTTATACCAATGACCCATGGAGGTGAACAATCATGTGGGGATTTCCTGAGAGAGTGGTATGTACTAGGTGGAGAAGGACAAAAGATGAAAAATAGGGACAACTGTTATAGCATAATCAACAATATATTAATAAAAGAAAAAAGAGATGATTAAGCATTTTTCCTTGCTTAAGAAATCTCATTAGCCTTCTAAAATAGAAAGAAAGAAATCTCAACTCATCAGCAGCTCAGCCACCTCCCCCAACTCTATTGCCTCAGCAAGTAGAGACATGATTATTCCTTTTGGGCAGAAGCAAGAAAGAGTTACTTAAGGTCTTACAGCCAAGGAGAGAGAGAGAGAGAGAGAGAGAGAGAGAGAGAGAGAGAGAATATGGTAGCAACAAACATTACATTTTTTTAAGTATTCTGTCCAGCAGAACATTTGACCTTAAGTGTTCCTTTTGTCCTTCTTGGACTTCTGACCTATGTTATGTCCTGGTTTCAATTACTCCAGAAATGGAGAAAAAAACTACCCCGCCCATGAAGCAGCTAATTTAAAATAAAACATAAACTGAGTTTTATTTAAAAATATTTTGAATTAAAATACTTTGGAAATGGGTGTTTATAAGTATATGATTGGCTAATGCTCAAAACAGTTTATAATTGTCTTTGATTCAACTAAAGTAATAATTTATTTATCTCAAAATGAAACCACAATTATTTGTGAAGATGATACTTTCTGGCAATTGATTTCAGAGTATTTGCTAGGAAACAACTAAAGTTGGGTCAGCAACCCAAACACACGCAGAGCATATGCAGCCAGGCGCAGACTTTGCTTCTGTAAGGGATTTCAGCTGGACTTCTTGCTAAGGAAACATCTGCATCACTTTTATTTTGGTAAAGATTTTTTTTTTAACTTAAATCAAAAGGATGACAAAGAATTAATGCCCTTATTAGATTTTTTATTTTTTTAATATATAACCTTTATTATATTCTTTTCATTACCATTTAGTCCCCTTATACCCTCCTCCCTCAGCAATCCCCACCCTGTTGTCCATGTCCATGAGTCTTCTTTTTCCTGCTCAATCCCTCCACCCCCTAACCTCCCCAACCCAGCTGTCACCTGTTCTCCATCTTAGAGTCTGTCTCTGTTTTGCTTATTCGTTCCATTTGTTTGTTAGATCCCACATATGAGTGAAATCATATAGTATTTGTCTTTCTCTGACTGGCTATTGCACTTAGCATAATATTTTCCAGGTCCATCCATACTGTTGCAAAGGATAAAATTTTCATCTGTTTTACTGCCGAGCAGAATTCCACTGTCTAAATGTTCCATAGTTGTTTTATCCACTCATCTATGGAGGGACACTTGGGTGGCTTCCATATCTTGGCTATTGTAATAACGTTGCAATAGACATAGGGGTGCTTATGTTCTTTCAAGTTAGTATTTTGGGTTCCTTTGGTTATATTCCCAGAAGTGGGATTGCTGGGTCAAAAGGCAGATCCATTTTTAATAGTTAGAGGTGTCTCCATACTGCTTTCCACGGTGGCTGTACCACCTGCATTCCCACCAACAGTGCAAAAAGCGAGAATGCAGACTTTCTCCATATTCTCACCAGCACTTGTTTGTTGATTTATTGGTGATACCATTCTCACAGGTGTGAAAGGGTATCTCACTGTGGTTTTTATTTGCATTTCCCTGATGATTAGTGATGTTGGGCATCTTCTCATATGTCTATGAGCCATCTGTATGTCCCCTTTGAAAAGTGTCTATTCAGGTCCTTTGCCCATTTTTTAAATTGTGGTGTTTGGTTTTTTGGTGTTGAGTTTTAAAAGTGCTTTGTAAATTCTGGATATTAAACCCTTACATATTTATTGGTGAGTATGTTCTCCCATTCCATGGGTTGTTTTTTTTATTTTTGTTGACAATTTCCTTTGCTGTGCAAAAACTTTTTAGTTTGGTGAAGTCCCATTTGTTTATTTTTCTTTTATTTCCCTTGCCTGGGAAGATATATCTGATAAAAAATTTCTATGAGCAATGTCTGAGATTTTTCTGCCTATGTTTTCTTCTAGGATTTTTATGGATTTGGGTCTAAGATCTAAGTCTTTGATCCACTTTTAGTTTATTCCTTTGGATGGTGTAAGAAGGTGGCCTAGTTTTATTTTTCTGCATGTATCTGTCCAATTTTCCCAACACCATTTATTAAATAAGCTATCTTTAGCCCACTGAATGTGCTGTATCCTCTGGCAAATATTAACTGACTAGAAAGGTGTGGGTTTATTTCTGGGTTCTCTATTCTGTTCCATTGACCTATGTGTTTGTTTTTATGTCAGTACCAGGCTTTTTGATTACTATGGCCTTGTAGTATAGTTTGATATTAGGTAGCGTGATTCCTCCAACATTGTTCTTTTTCAGGATTGCTGTTGCCATGTGTGGCCTTTTTCATATAATTTTTGAAACATTTGTTCTAGTTCTGTAAAATATGTCATTGGAATCTTGATAGGAATTGCATTAAATCTATAGATTGCTTTGGGTTGTAGGGACATTTTAATGATGTTAATTCATCTTATCTATAAACATGGTATGTGATTCCACTTATTTTTACCTTCTTCAATTTCTTTCTTCAGTATCATAATTTTCAAAGTACAGGTCTTCTACAAACTTGGTTAGATTTATTCCTAGGTGTGCCATTCTTTTTGAAGCAATTGTGGATGGGATTGTTTTCTTAATTTCCCTTCTGTTAGTTAGTTACTGGCATATAAAAATGCAACTGATTTCTGTGTATTAATTTTGTATCCTGCTACTTTGTTGAATTCATTTATCAGTTCTAGTAGTTTTTCAGTGGAATCTTTGGGGTTCTCTGTGTACAGTATCATTTCATCTGCAAATAAAGACAGTTTTATTTCTTCCTTTCCAATTTGGATGCCTTTTATTTCTTCTTCTTGTCTGATTGCTGCGGCTAAGACTTCAAATACTATGTGAATAAAAGGGGTGAAAGCAGACATCCCTGTCTTGTATCTCATCTCAAGGGGAATGTTTGTAGTTTTTGCCCATTGAGTATGATGCTGGCAGTTGGTTTGTCATATACGGACTTTATTATGGTTAGATATGTTCCTTCTATTCCCACTCTGCTGAGAGTTTTTTTTATCATAAATGGATGCTGGATTTTATCAAAAGCTTTTCCTGAATCAATTGATATAATCATGTGGTTTTTACCCTTTATTTTGTTTATATGATGAATTATATTTATTGATTTGCAAATGCTGTACCATCTTTGCATTCCTGGAATAAATTCCACCTGATCATGGTATATGATCTTTCTGATGCATTGCTGTATTCAGTTTGTTCATTTTTTTTTTTTTGAGGATTTTAGCATCTATGTTCATTAGTGATATTAGCCTATAATTTCCTTTTTTTTTTTTTTTTGTAGTGTCATTATCTGGTTTTGGAATCAGGATAATGTTGGCCTTGTAAAATGAGTTTGGGAGCCTTCACTTCTCTTAATTTTGTGAAATAGTTTGATAAGGAGCAGTGTTAGTTCTTCTTGGAATATTTGGCAAAATTCACCAGTGAAATCATCTGGTCCAGGGCTTTGTTGGAAGATTTTTTGATTAGTGCTTCAATTTCATTATGTGTAATCTGTCTATTCAGATTCTCTGATTTTTTTCCCGATTTATTTTTAGAAGATTGTATACTTCTAGGAATTTATCTATTTCATCCAGGTTGTCCAGTTTGTTGGCATATAATTGTTCATATTTTCTTACAATCCTTTTTATTTCTGTGGTATCAGTTGTTATTTCTTCTCTTTCATTTCATTTTATTTATTTGGGTCCTTTCTCTTTTTTTCTTGATGAGTCTAGTAAGAGGTTTGTCAATCTCGCTAATCTTTTCAAAGGACCAGATCTTGGATTCATTGATCTTTTGTATCATTTTTTAGACTCAATTTCATTTATTTCTATTCTTATCTTAATTAATTCCTTCCTTCTCATATTGGGCTTTGTTTGTTGTTCTTTTCCAAGTTCCTTTAACTGTGAAGTTAGATTGTTTATTTGAGCTTCTTCATGTATCTTCAAGATAGGCTTTCCCAGTTTCCTACAGATTTTGGATTGTTGTGTCCTCATTTTCATTTGTTTCAAGATATCTTTTGATTTCTTCCTTGATCGCATTGTTGACCCATTCATTGTTTAATAACATGTTATTTAGCTTCAATGTAGTTGCAGGTTTTTCAGTGTTATTCTTGTGGTTCTTTTCTAGTTTCATAGTATTCTGGTCAACATGAAGCACTTGAAAGGATGTATATTCTGTTGCTTTGGGGTGAAATGCTCTTAAGATATCAATTAAATCCATTTCATCTACTATGTCGTTTAAGGCTACTGTCTTAAACATGTCCTTTATACATGTTCCTTGATTTGAACCTCCCCCTTCTTTTCTCCATTACCCCCTCCTGCCTTCCCTCTTGTTACTGTCAGTTTCTTTTTTCTTTCAATGTTGCTGGTTATATTTTCCTTGTTTGTTTATTTTGTTGATTAGGTTCCCCTTATAAGTGAGATCAGATGGTATGTGTCTTTCCCTGGCTCATTTCACTTAGCATAATGCCCCCCAGTTCCATCCATGCTGTCACGAAGGTAGTAGCTTTTTCTTTCTTTCTCCTGGTTAGTATTCCATTGTGTAAATGTACCGTTGTTTTTTGACCCACTCATTTACTGATGGGCACTTAGGTTGCTTCCAGCACTTGGCTATTATAAATTGTGCTGCTATGAACATTGGGGTGCATAGGTTCTTTTGAATTGGTGTTTTGGGATTCTTGGGGTATAATCCCAGCAGTGGAACTACCAGGTCAAAAGGCAGTTCCATTTTTAGCTTTTTGAGGAAGTTCCAAACTGTTTTCCACAGTGGTTGCATCAGTCTGCATTCCCACCAACAGCATTCTAGGGTTCCCTTTTCTCCAAAACCTCACCAGCACTTGTTTTCTGATCTGTTTATGATGGCCATTCTGACTGGTGTGAAGTGGTATCTTACTGTGGTTTTAATTTGCATTTCTCTGATGGCTAGTGATGCTGAGCATCCTTTCATATGTCTCTGGGCCCTGAGTATGTCTTCCTTGGAGAAGTGTCTGTTCAGGTCCTTTGCCCATTTTTTAATTGGATTGTTTGTGTTTCCAGAGTGGAGTCGTGTGAGTTCTTAATATATTTTGGAGATCAAACCCCTGTCTGAGGTATCATCATCAAATATACTTACCCATACAGTTGATTCCTTTTTTATTTTGCTGATGTTTTCTTTGGCCATGCAGAAGCTTATTATTTTGATGAAGTCCCATTTGTTAATTCTTTCCTTTATGTTTCTTGCTCTAGGGAACATATCTTTGAAAATATTGCAGCATGGAATATCTGAGAGTTTCCTGCTTATGTTCTCCTCTAGGACTTTTATGGTGTTGTGATTTATATTTAAGTGTTTTATCCATCTTGAGTTTATTTTTGTGTATGGTGTAAGCTGGTGGTCAAATTTCATTTTTTTGCATATAGCTGTCCAGCTCTCCCAACACCATTCTTTGAAGAGGTTATTTTTATTCCATTTTATGCTTCTAGTTTCTTGTGGTTTTCTTCTAGTTTCATAGTATTGTGGTCATAGAAGATGCTTGATATGATTTCAGTCTTCTCAAATTTATCAAGGATTTTTGTATGTACTAACATGTGGTCTAGCCTAGAAAACATTCAATGTGCACTTGAAAGGATGTATATTCTGCTGCTTTGGAGTGAAATGCTCTGAAGATATCAATTAAATCCATTTGATCTAGTGTGTGATTTCAGGCTACTGTATCTTTGTTGAGTTTCTGTCAGGTAGATCTCTCCATTGAAGTCAATGGGTTGTTAAAATCCCCAACTATGACTGTATTTCTGTTGATCTCTCCCTTTATGTGCATCAAGATTTGTTTTACATATATAGGTTTTCCTATGTTGGATTCATAAATGTTTACTAAGGTTATATCCTCTTATTGGATTGTTCCCTTTATCATTATGTAATGTCATTCTCTATGTCTTACTATAGCCTTGGTTTTAAAGTCTATTTTGTCAGATATAAGTACTGCTACCCCAGATTTTTTCTTTTCCATTTGCATGAAGTATCTTTTTCCAACCCTTTAGTTTTAGTCTGTGAGCGTCTTTCACTCTGAGACATGTCTCTTGGAGGCAGCATATATATGGTTGATTTCTTATCCATTCAGCTACCCTATATCTTTTGGTTGGAGCATTTATGCCATTTACATTTAAGGTGATTATTGGTAGATACGTATGTAGTGCCACTTTATTGTTAGACTGTTTTCCTCTGGGTTTTTTCTTCCTTCTTCTTTTTCTTCCTCTTCTTCTTAAAGCAAACCCTCTAACATTTGTTGAAGTGCTGGTTTAGTGTTAACAAACTCCTTTAGCTTTATCTTGTCTGAGAAGCTCCTTATTTCTCCTTTGATTTTAAATGTTAGCCTTGCTGGGTAAAGTAGCCTTGGTTGTAGGTTCTTACTTTTCATCACCATGAATATTTTATGCCACTCCCTTCTGGGTGAAATGTTTCTGATGAGTAATCAGTTGACAGTCTATTTGGTGCTCCCTTGTAGGTAACCACCCACTTTTCTTTTGTGGCTTGTAGGATTCTCTCATTGCCTTAAGCCTTGTCATTTTAGTTATGATGTATCTTGGAGTGGGCCTCATTGGGTTCCTCTTGAATGGGATCCTCTGTGCTTCCTGGACTTGTGTGAATTTTTGTCTCCTCCAATTAGGGAAGTTTTCCATCATTACATTTTTGAAAAGGTTCTCTATCCTCCTGCTCCTCTTCTCCTCCTTCTGGTATCCCCATTATGCAGTTACTCCCTCGGTTCTGACCCAAAACCTCTGTCTCCAGACTCTCCTCAAGTGTCTCTATACCACTCTGTACCTCCCTTAGCCAGGGATCTACTATCTGTAACTGTCACTCTGTACTCAACAGTCAGACTTTAGCACCACCAGGCCAGAGCAGAGTCCCTTCTGGGGCTGAGGCTATTGTGTCCTCTCACATTGCTGTCAATCAGGGGAGCCTGAGCAAGATGGCTGCTGCGACATGGGGGATGAGTCAGCACCCGGACCCTGCCAGCTACTCTCTCTGTTCTCTCCCCAAAGCCTCCTTCCCCATTCTTCTCAGGCTGTTCCAGCCCACCCTGCCCCTGCCTTTGCTGGACACCAGAGTAAGTTGCTGCAAATAAAAATTTATGTGTTGGCCCATTAATCGGCTCTTTGCATCTCCAGCTACCCATTTCTGGCAGAGAGTAACCCTGTCACATTTTGCAGCTGGCTGTTATCTGTGTACTTTTTGGGCTCTGGTGCTGTAGGCTGGAAATTCCCACCTATTGTTCAGACCTCACTCTTCTCAAGGTGATCAAATTGTCCATTTAAATATTCCTCTGGTGCTGCCACCCATCGGCACCCCCACCTGCCTCCTCAAGTCTCTACTGCACTCCTTACCAGTTAGGTTGTGCTAAAGACAATTCCTCTGTCTGTCCAAGGGTTTAAGTCTCCTCTCTTGTTATCTTCAGTTGTTTGTTGCAGGTGATTTCTCCAGAGTTTAGTTGTAATTTCAGATTGGTCCTGGTTGGAGGTCACTGTGACTTCTATTCACTTTTCCACCATCTTGAAGTCCTGCCCCCAGCCTTTTAAATTTCAGTTTGCACGAAATATATTTTTCCATTCCTTTACTTTCATTTTTTCTGTGTCTTTCATTCTGAGATGGGTCTTTTGTAGTCAGTACATTTTTGGGTCTTGTTTTCTTATCCATTTAGCTATTTAGCTATTCTATGTCTTTTGATTGTAGCATTTAGTCCACCTGCATTTAAAGTGATTCTTGATAGGTACATATTTATTGTCATTTCATTCTCTATAATTATGTTCCTCTTCTTTTTTTCTTCTTGAAAAAAGTCCCTTTAACATTTTTTTATAATTCAGTTTTGGTGTGATAAAATCCTTCAACTTTTTCTTGTGTGGGAAGCTCTTTATATCTCCTTAGATTCAAAATGATCACTTTGCTTTGTAGAGTAGCCTTGGTTGTAGATCTTGCTTTTTAACACTTTGTATATTTCATGCCAATCTGTTTGGGCTTGAAATGTTTCTGTTGAGAAATCAACTTAAAGTCTTATGGGAGCTCCCTTGTAGGTAACTAACTGCTCTTCTATTGCTGCTTTTAGTGTTCTCTTTTTGATGTGCTCAGTGTGGGGCTCTTTGTTTGGGACTCTATACACTTCCTGAACTTGTATGGCTATTTCCTTTGCCAGGTTAGGTAAGATTTAAATCATTATTTCTTCAAATACGTTTTTAGTCCCTTGCTCTCTCTCAACTACTTTTGCTATTCCTATAATGTGAATGTCGTTATATTTAATGTCCCAGAAGTCCCTTAAACTACCCTCCTATTTTAAATTTTTTTCCCTTTTCTGTTCCAATTGGGTGTTTTCTCCCACCTTGTCTTCCTTATTTTTTATTCAGTCCTCTGCTTCATCTAATCTGTTGTTGATTCCTTCTAATGTATCTTCATTTCAGTTATTGTATTCTTCATTTCTGACTGGTTCTTTTTATGGTTTTTATCTTATTGTGTAAGTTCTCACTGAGTTCATCTATTCTTACCTTAAGTTAATTGAGCATTCTTTTTTTAAGATTTTGTCTATTTATTTTGGAACGACGGGAAGAGAGAGAGAAAGAGAAAGATAGAAACATCAACGTGAGAGAGAAACATCAGTTGGTTGTCTCTTGTACACGCCCCCAATGAGCAACCAGGCATATACCCTAACCGGGATTAGAACCAGCAACCTTTTGCTTCGTAACATGACACCCAACCAATTGAGCTACATCAGTCAGGGCCACTGAGAATTCTTATGACCAGTGTTCTGAACTTGTTATCTTGTAGATTGCTTGCCTCCATATTGTTCAGTTTTTCTGGAGTTTTGTCATGTTCTTTTGTTTGGGATTTATTTCTTCGTCTCCTCATTTTTGCTGCCTCTCAGTATTTGTTTCTATGTGTTAGGTAGATCTTCTATGTGTCTCAGTCTTACAGGTTGGCCTTGTGTGTTAGGTATCTTATGTGGCCCGGAAGCAAGTCTCTCTAGTCATCTGAGTCTGGTGGTCCTGGAGTGTCCATTATGTGGGTTATGTGGGCCCTCCTTTTGTAGTTGAGCCTTGACTGCTATTGGTACATCAGTGGATATACCAACCCTCAGGCTGACTGGCTGAGAGGACTGGCCATGACTATAGTGGATAAGCTGTTTTTTTGGAGGTTGACGCCACAGAGCAGGATTTACTTTAGTGGGGCTCTAGTGCCTGCCTATTCTGCCCTTTGAGGGTGTTTCTTATGGAGCTAACTGAGTAGCACTCGTTTATGGTCTGAAGCTGGCTCTGGGTTGTGCTGGTTCTGAGACCTGTTGGAAGGGGCTCTGGTAAAGGCTAATGTCAGCCCCCATGTGTGCCCACCTGAGAGCCACCTGGTAGGAGCTACAAAGTGATCTGAGGTTGGTAGCTTCTTGTGCTGGGCTTGGAGATGCCTGAGAGAGGCTACACTGTGAGCTGAAGCCAACAGCTTTGAGAGTGGCATTCGGAACTGTTTAACAAAATGTACAGGGCACACTGAAGTCAGCCACCGCTTGACTACTAAGAGATTTTAGGAAAGTTTGCATTGAGAGCCAAGGCTAGTGGTTTGTAAGGAATAGTCGCAGAAAGAGGTTTGAGCTGGTGCGAAAGTCGAGTTGGGCAGGGTCTCAGGGAATCACCGGGGTGGGGCCAGGCAGTATTACCCAAACTGATGGAAACTCAGATTTGAGGACCACCTGTGCCTGCAGGCTAAATGAAGGAGGGATCAACAGAAGGACAATGCCTCCTGCCAGCACTGCAGTCTGGGGAGAGGTGCCCCTCCAGCCCTCATCCTGAAGCCGAATAATTCACATATGTCCATGACACTTCAAGCAGCTGTTACTTTGTGGGAGTTTAGGGCTAGCATTTGTGAGCAAGTGAGTTTTTGTTCGGGCTCTTCAAGAAGACCCCTGGGTCTAAAGCTGCCCTTTGTCTCACAAATTGGAGTCCCTGATAATTTTCGCAGCCAGATTTACAGGGACTTCTCTTTCTGACACTGGTACTTTGGGCTGGGGAGTACAGTGTAGAAATTTGCAGCTGAGATATTCCTTCCAATTCTTAACCATAACTAATTGGTGTGGGACCATCTCGCTTCATGACTCTGCCCCTCTTACCAGTCTCCATGTGGCTTCTTTATACCCTTAGTTATAGGAGTTCTGTTCAGCTATTCTTCATGTGGTTCTCAATAGTGTTTGTACTATAACTGATAGTATAAACTAACTGCTCTTCTATATAGTGTTTGTATATAGTATACAATATATATACTATATACTATATACTATGTGTTAATAATTCTTGTGGATGTGGGAGGGAATAAATATAGTACTTACCTACAAATTACCTACTCTACCATCTTGACCAGAAGTCCTAAATCCATGATTTCTAATGTTCATTTCATTACCCATTAACACACAAAAATACCTTATTAAGTGTGAATAAAATCTACATTCAGAGATACCTCAAATGTTGGCCAGTCCCTCACTGAAAGGACCTTAATGATGCTAGGAACCTTGAAATAATAGGTTTGGGGTGGTTTGCACATGACATGCTCTCAAATGGCAGAAAGAAACAAAGCATTGACAAACAAGGGTCAATACAAGTGTTAAGTGAAAGTGAAATCATGGTGACCCAGAAATGCAAATAAATGTACCTTAGCTCTCTATAGAACTCGTGGTGCCTGAACACTGTATTCTTTCTTCAGATTATCTAGTGTCCCAAGAGAGGCATCAATGACTTAGAGAAAAAGAGATGAAAAGTAGAGGGAAGCAGCAGGCAGCAGTGGAATCTAATTTTATTTGAGAAGCTTCTCCATAATTTATAGTGGACTTCAATAGGAAAAATAAAGGCAGTTTTGAAGTTTATTGCCCTTTATATTGCTTTACTACCTTTACTAGTCCAAATTCAAAGCTAAAAATCACAAGTGATTGTAAAACTGAATCTTAACCAATCATAAAAGTAAGATACGCAAGCATAGAGATTTATAATTCTCATCTGAATTTTGTTCTACAAAGTTGCAAAGTGTGCAGGAAGTGCCTCGGTGATTAAAGGAAGCTCCTTGACATGTAAATTTCAGGTAAATAATGTCATGATTCTCATCATTAATGGAATTAGGAGGAAGAGAGGAAAGGGAGATGAAGGGAGAGAGAGAAGAAGTAGGGGAAGAGAAGAAAGATGATACATTAAGGAAAAAGAAATTAGTGTAGATTTAAAGGAAAATAACAAATCAAGATCAGAGAGGGACTCGTTTAAAAAAAACACACACACACATTGAATAAAATAAGCCAAGGAGAGATAGCAAATGGGTTACAAATGTGGATCATCAAACGCCCTGGGCTGGAACCCAGGTTCCCTACTTCATTTCTTGGTGACTTAACCTCCTGAAGGTTTGTTAATTACCTTAAGGATTAATTGTAAGAATCTATACAAAGAGCCTGGAGTGGTGGTGGGGCAGAGTATTCAATGACCACAGCTCAATGGACAGCCTTTCCTGTATATCCCAACCCAGGAGAAGGCGTGAGCTGAATTCCCAACCTCTGCCTTCTCTGTCTTCACACCTTGGGTCATTTGATAATAGTGACTATCTGGGAGCCCAGACAAACACCAAAGACAAGGGGCACTCAACTTTTGAATTCAAATCTCTGTTCTGCCACTTGTCAGTTATTAGTGCATTAATTTATGCAACAAATACATATCAACTGTTTACTACTTTTCAAATTCTGAGCTAGGGTCTGGTGAATGAAAACAGACATGGCCCCTATCCTCATGCAGCTTATATGCTCATGAGAGAGCCAGATAGTAATTAAATAATTATGCAAACAAATATAAAATTAAAACTATAAAAGGCATATGATGCCATAAAAGTCCCCTGAGGAAGACACTATTGAGTCGAGCTCTGTCAGCTAAGTGGGCATCAACACAGGCTATTTTCAAAGGCAAAGGGAAGGGAATACTATTCTAGGTTGAGTGAGTAGCTAGTGTAGTGGAAGCCCAGGTAAGGAGAAGGGACTGGAGCTGTCATCCAGAGCCAGACCAGGCAGGATGTATTGACCTGGTTAAGGACTTTGGTCTTCTCACTAAGTGTGAATGGAAAAATCAATGGAAGAGTTTTAATAAAGAAAATGACATGATTGCATGTGACATTTGAGAAGACCATTCAAGCTTCAGTATGGGGAATAGATTTGAGGGTGCATGGTGGACTGCTGAGGAGACTCGGGGCTGTTCATGGTGAGTGGATAGTGGCTGGGGCCAGAAGAGAAGCCACACAGAGTTTACAGATGGGTGGATGTTCCATCAGCATGACTCAGAAATTAGATACAGAGGGAGGATTTCTCACTGGAGGAACTGGATGATAAAATTTTCATCCACGAAGACAGGGAGTGCTGGGAGAATGTTAAGTTTGGGAGAGGTTTGCTCATAGGTTTAGTTTTAGGCATGTTTACTTATGTGGCCTTGGGGAAGCCATTTAACCCCTCTAAGCCTTGAAATCTTTGTGAGGATTAAGTGAGATCATATGCCTGAATGGCTAGCACTCAGTAGATGCTCAGTAAATAGTACCTAGTGTTTTAATGGAATTTGAGACAAGAAAAACTGCAGCAACTTTGCCTTGGCCTTCCACAGAGAATAAGGTCTTTCACTTTACAGTTCATAAGACAGTATAAGACCCACAAATACAAGATCCTAGGGCATAATGCTTCATTTGAGCACAAAGTAAATCAGGATCCTTGAGTCACACAGGAAGAATTCACATTTAATTTATTTATGAAAAGATTCCTTGATCTTCCCCTATTATTATGAGAAGTCAAGTTTTGAGACTTGCATACATGATATTTTTTCTTTTTCACTTTTTACACAGGGAAACCTGAAATTGATAATCCATTTATAAACTTTTGGGTTAAATATTACATATATATAACAAAAATTTCTTAAATACCTCCTTTATGTAATGAAGTATAGAATACAAAGACAAATGAGGAGTCCTTAAGAAGTTTGAGGTCTGGTAGGAGTCACAAAAACCTATTGAAATACCATGAGGAAGTATACAATAATGGATAGTGGGGTGCAAAAATCTCAAGTCTGGAAATAGCAGATCCTAACTTTCAAATTGGAAACTGAAACAAAAGTGCTACTTTCAAATGCTGCACCAGTCCCATGGTTTTGGTAATGAAGGGTGTATTTAAGTTTTGGGTCTGGAAAACAATGGGATGGATACCGTCTCAACACCACAGCAAAAAATAAAGGTATTATGAGACCTGGATATAATAATCATAGATAGCCAAAACATTAAATATATATTATTTGGGGAGAGCGGTGAAAGACCTGAAGTGTTAAATCTACAGAAAAAGATTTTCAATTAACATCACATCAAGAACTGCCGTGCAGCCAGTAACGTGATGGATATTGCGTCATACAGTTGACATCCATGGTTTTATCTTATAAAAGTAACCTGAAAATAACCCACAAAATTCTCTCTAGCACTAGGACTGCCAACCACCTTCTAGTGTCAGCTCTCTAAAGAATAGCAAACTCAAGGAGCCAGCCCACCCACACATTCTTGCCCTTTGTAGATTTTCTTCTGAAATTTAAATTAAAACCAGTTCTTCAGCAATGATCTGTATTTCATCTATATAGCAATTTAACATACCATTTATTTTGTCTGTAATGAGATTGAGAAACTAGGCATATTGAACATAAAGCAAAGCTAATTCTAGAAATTTTCAAAATCAAAGGGCATCTTTAGAACATCTTTACATCAGGGGAACTTGAGAGTAAGTTCTAGACATTCCATTTTCTAGATGGTCATGTCCTCCAATAACTGAAATAATTAAGGCCTGAGTATTTATTGAATTACTTAAAATAAGAGTCTACCCTTTAGCTAAGAGGTTCTAGTTCTGTCAGTTAAATCCTGAGTTAATCCAAAACAAGTTACTGGTTTATAATTCCCCTTCCAGCAGTCTGATTGACATTAAGCAGAGAGAGTAATTTTATTACTGAAAAAGTCAGCAGCCAACATCTTCTCTGAGACCTGATTCAAATGTCACCTCGATTGCTGCCTCCTTGATCTTTATACATGACTCTTTTAGAGTCTTTGCCACATTGAACTGAAATTATTTCTAGTGCTCATCTACTCTTCTACACTGTAATCCTGTCAAAGGCAAGAACAGGGGCATATGCACTTCTGTGACATAATGCCTGACACATAGTAGGCATAGACAAACAGGGAGAAAAACACAGAAATACAGTCAAGAGATAGAGGCTCAGAGAAATAATGAAATCATACCCTTTACTAGGTCACACGCAAAGAGAAAGGCAAGGAAAGCCACTGAAATTATGGTGCTGTGTCCAGTGGCAGCTGCAGAAGCTGGATATCAAACAAGGACTCAAGTATGAGAACCTGTCCTCTCTCCTTAAAGATGATTTTACCTTTATTATTTCCTCCATGGCTCTAGCTCACTGATCAAGGAGACAGAACAACTTCAGAAGCTGGCTGTGCTGTCTGAGGCAAGTCCCAGTCTCCCAACCAAGTAACACATGTGGCTGGGATTTGAGGTCCTTTCAGTTGTTTCTTGTTTGTTGAGTTTTAATAGAGGGTGGCTGGAAAGGGGTCTTCTTATTTCTTTTTTATTTTTTATATTAATTTTTATTGAGTATGCTCTTACAGTTGTCCCTATCTTTACCCTCTGGCCCCCTCCACCCAGCAACCCCCACTCCCTCAGGCAATCCCCATACCATTGTTCATGTCCATTGGTCCTTCTTGTTCTTCGGCTACTCCATTTCCTATATTGTACTTTACATCCCCATGGCTATTCTGTAACTACCTATTTGCATTTCTTAATTCCCTAACCTCTTTACCATTCCCCACCCCCACAATCTGGCGATCATCAAAATGCTCTCCATAAACATGATTCTGTCTCTGTTCTTGGTTGCTTAGTTTGTTTTTTTAGGCTCAATTGTTGATAGATATGTATTTATTGCCATTTTACTGTTCATAGTTTTGGTCTTCTTCTTTTTCTCAAATAAGTCCCTTTAAAATCTTGTATAATAATAGTTTAGTGATGATGAACTCTTTTAGCTTTTTCTTGTCTGGGAAGCTCTTTATCTGCCCTTCAATTCTAAATGATAGCTTTACAGAGTAGAGCAATGTTGGCTCTAGGTCCCTGCTTTTCATGACTTTGAATATTTCCTGCCAATACCTTCTAGCTTGCAAAGTTTCTTTTGAGAAATAAGGTGACAGTCTTATGGGAACTCCCCTGTAAGCAACTAACTGCTTTTCTCTTGCTGCTTTTAAGATTCTCTCTTTATATTTAACCTTTGGCATTTTAATTATGATGTGTCTTGGAGTGGGCCTCTTTGCATCCATCTTGTTTGGGGCTCTCTGTGTCTAGACTTGCATGTCTATTTCCTTCGCCAAATTATGGGAGTTTTCTTTTACTATTCTTTCAAGTAGATTTCCAACTTCTTGCTTTTTCTCTTCTCCTTCCGGCATCCATATGATGCAAATGTTGCACTGCTTGAAGCTGTTCCAGAGGCTGCTTACACTACCCTCAGTTTTTTTTTTTTCTTTTTTGGATTCTTTCTTCTTGGTGTTTTGATTGGTTGGTTTTTGTTTCCTTATGTTACATATCATTGATTTGATTCTTGGCTTTATTTACTCTACTGTTATTTTCCTGTAAATTGTTCTTTATTTCAATTAGTGAATCCTTTGTTTCTTACTGGATCTATTTTTATGCCATTGAGATCTTCATTAAGTTCCTTGAGCATCCTTTTAACCAGTGTTTTGACCTCTGCATCTGATAGATTGCTAATTTCTGTTTTGTTTAGTTCTTTTTCTGGAGTTCTGATCTTTTTTTTCATTTGAGCCATGATTCTTTATCTCCTCATTTTGGCAGTCTCCCTGTGTCTGTTTCTATGTATTAGGTAGAGTTTCTATGCCTCTCTGTCTTGAGGATTAGGCCACGAATTGTGGCCTAATGTAGTAGGTGTTCTTTAAGATCCAGTGGCATAGCCTTCCCTATAACCCAAGCTGGGTATTCACAGTGCACCCTTTGTGTGGACTGAGCATACCCTCCTCTTGTAGTTGAGCCTTGATTACTGTTGACAGGTTAATAGGAGGGATTTACCCAAGCCAGTCAGCTGCAAGGAATGGCTGTAACCACTGGCCACCAGCCTCCACCCTCTATGGAGGATCAGTTGTACAGAGGCAGAGTGGTCTTCTGACCTAGTCTGTAGTTGTCCACTGGGTGTGCAGGCCCTGGGATTTTCCCTGTGGTGCAGGCTATGCACCACATAGTCCTTATCTGTGTTCTGCCTGGGGCCATTTTACATGAACTATAAAGTAGTCTGAGATGTCTGCTACTTATATTGGGCTTGGAGATTCCCAGACAAAGCCAAACTGTGAATCTAGCCTGGCTGCTGTTAGTGCTGGGCCTAGGGCCACTTAGCAAGAGGTGCAATGTCTGGGGCATCACTGAGGCCAGCTGTTACTCATTTGATAGGATTTAGGAAGTGTGAAACATGAACCATGACCAGACATTCATATGGAAAAGTCAAGGTTAAATTTGGGTGGGTCTGTAAATTGGGTGGGAACGGAGTCTCAGGGGATCTCCAGGGTAGGGCACACAGTGTTAGCCAGCTTGATGGAGTCTCTAGTATGGCACCCACTTGCTAGCTCTGTGGTTCTGTGGGAGGAGAGCGCAGAAAGAGACAATGTGCTCTACCTGCCTTTCTGTCTGAGAGAAAACTGTCCCCCAGCTCTCGCCTTGATGCCAGACACTTCGCTTCCTCCATGTATGCCACTGGTGTCTTTCACACTGCTACCCTGGTGCTGGAGCTAAGAAGGAGTGTATCTGAGTTAAGTCCATGTTTAGGTTTATTAAGTGGAACTGCTTGGAACTCCAAAAGTTTCTTCCACTGACTCAATCCTTGCTGCCAGAAGGTATGGGGTCTTATCTTCCTGGTACTGGAAACCTGGACTTTCATGTTTGGTGTGGGCTGTGTCTACTCACTCCTGAAATATCCCTCCCAAATTTTTATCCACCACACATGGATGTGGGACCAGCCCATTTTGCGTCTTCACCCCTCTGACCAGTTTGGATGGGTATGGTTGTCTAATTCTGTAGTTGTCAGACTTCCATTCAACTCAATTTCTGGAGATTCTGAGTGTTGGTTGTTCTATATTTTAGTTGTAATTTTGATGTGGTTGTGCAAGGAGGCAAGCTGTGTTCACCTATGTTGCCATCTTGACTGGAAGCCTCTAGTTACTGGGAAGGGGTCTTAAAGGCTAAGTGCCTGTGACTAACCAATGCAGTCTGTGAATGGACCATATGCTTGAGGAATAAATCTAACCTCACCACCCCTCCCCCTCAAGATACACCATGAAGGTACATTCAATTTATTAGGGTGACATTGGTTAATAAAATTATATAGGTTCCTGGTGTACAATTCTATAATACATCATCTATGTTGTGTGTTCACCACCCAAGTCAAGTCTCCTTCCATCACCATTTATCCCCCTATATTCTCTGCTAGCTCCCCCAACCTCTCTTTCCCTCTGGTAATCACCATTATGTTGTCTGTGTGTAGGAGTTTTGGGTTTTTTCCCCTTTACCTTTTTCACTCAGCCCCACAAGCCCCCCCACCCCGACCCCCGCAAAGAAATCTTTTACACTAGACATGGATAAACAGCACTGGAGATTATATATCATGTTTTAATTTCTGACTTTATTCTTCATTTTAGTAAACTTAAATTCTTAATTTTATGAGCAGATACCTTTTCTTTATTTTCTTAATTATGAATCACCAAAGTTTAAAGCTGAAGGGACCTTATCAGTCAGTCATCTGCTCCAAAATACTCACCTGGATTCTCTCCCTGCTATGCAGAAGCAGGAAGAATCAAGTTTTGCCTTATCAAGAACCAACTTTTCTACAGACATAAACCCAGTAAACAAGATTTGATTACAGTAGTATTTACTAAAAGGTCCTTTGTAGAAAATTAGACTTCTAAGGTAATTTTTAAAAAGATTCTGTGATCAAATAAGGTTTATAACTACAGAGCTAAAAATGTTTTAAAAGTTCTTTTTTTAAAATTTTAAACTGTCAGACTTCTCAGAACCTTTAAGATACCAATATGTATACCATGAATGTTCAAGGTAAAGTATGCAATGTAAAGCACCCAAGACTTTTTTTCCCCCAGGAAATATTCATTGTGTCATAGAATGCTAGTGTTCTATGTTCAGTAGAGCCCACCTTAGGAAAATTACCTACAAAGTTTTCTGTTATAATGATCACCTGTAATTTGTTGTAGCTATTGACTATTATTCAGAGATAGGATGTAAATTTGCCCTTGAATTTCCTAGTAAGCAATGCAAGAGGCAGTGATCAGATAATCAATATTCACATAAAAAGTTTGTGGTGTTCATCAGATGAAAACAAATAGTTGTTCCAGAAGCACCAGCTACTGGAACTTAGAACTGAAAGATATGGACCCTCGAGAGTCTTCATAAAGAGAATCACAATGACATCCTCAGCAACACACCTTTCAGTGATATAAAATAGAGGTTTATAGGCAATCTTATAACATCCTTTTCTGGACACTGATATTGCCACAGTGCATTACAGTAGAAGCATCCTTACAAGGAGATGCACTATGTTTCACATGTTCATAGTTCTTAACTGTCTACCCTAACCCACGACTCCAATCACTCTCCCACTAACCAGCTATGCCTGTGTTGCCTCCTCTGGGGTTGATCTAGATGGCTCCTAAAGTCTAGCTTCAAATTTCTAGAAGTTTGTAGGATTCATTACTTTGTTCTTCAGAAAAGTGTCAAACTTCCAGTCTCCTTTGAAAATGTGAATTTGTCCTTGTAGGTATCTGTACCTGAAGTAGCTTACATTCATAGGAGATATGTTTAACACATCACTAAAACCTTAAGCCATAGCAATGTGTCAACAACTTGCAAGAGCTAAAAGGAAAAGGGAGAAACTAAGAATAGAAGTGGAAGAGTACAAAAATAATTCTATCTACTTGAGCATTTTGCTTTAAATCGAAATTTTGCTTTAGTTTCTTTAGGAGACTTTAAAATGATGGCAATAATAATTTGCTGTAAATCAGTCTATAGTGTCAGGAAATAATAATAACAACAGTAGTAGTAATGGAAGTAACAGAAGCAGCAGCACTTAGTTGGTGGTTCCTACATACTAGGCCCCATTATAAGCATTATATCAGGTTGGCCAAAAGTTTGCTTAGTTTTTTCCATAAATAAAAGACACATTGTTCATTTTCACAAATAACTGTATTGATTTGGATATTTTGAGTATGTCAGCTATCTCCCGTGTGGTATAACATTGATTGTTCTCAATTAATGTCTCAGTTCGATTGCTATCAAGTTCAACTGGTCTACCCAACCATGGAGCATCATCCAGAGAGAAATCTCCAACATGAAACTTCACAAGTCACTTGGGACACATTTGATCAGTCACAGCACCTTCTCCACATACTGCATAAATCTTTTTTTATTGTTTTGCATTTCAGTTGTGTTTTTACCTTTCTTGGAATAATAAAGCATAATATGCCAAAAATGCTAGTTTCTTCCATCTTCAATGTTAAAATGGCTACCCAAAAATTCACCAGCTTTGTTAAGTTTACTTTTAAATGTACACTGATACGACAGTTGTCACAATATAATCTAATAAAATTGTCTTGAATGGAAGTTAAAGACAACTAAATGCTACTAGAGCCATCTTACAGGTTAAAAAAAGAGAGAAAAAAATACATTTTTGGCCAACCCAATACATAGTTATTCTTTTAATGCTCACAATAATCCAAAGAGGTAGATCCTACTTCTTAGCCTGTCTCACAAATGAGGAAACTGACTCTGAGAGGTTGAATAACTGGCCTAACGTCCTGTGAGTAGGAGCAGCAGATCCAGTGTTCAAGCTGGCTCTCTAGTCTGAGGTTTAACCAGCACACCCTGCTGCCTCTAGTACCTGCCAGTGGAGACCGCTGCTGGTCTTAGAGGTGGCCTCACTCTAGCACCCTCCTCTCAAAATAAGATTTTGTTGAAGAACTTATGTGGGGCTAAGAAAAGCAGTACCATACATGAAGAAAATAATAAAGGTTTTAATGCACAATAATTATTCCTCTAATATGACTATAACAGAAACAGTTCTTGAAAAACAAAAGGTGGTTTCCACGGTGATGATACAGCAGTCATTAGCTCCTTTGGTAAAACTTGAACAAATAGACCACAGGAAAAGTCAACCGAGTACATGTTGCAAGGGCTGGGGTGGAAAACTCCCCTGGAAACAAAGGAAGACCCTGGTTCCACTCTAGATGTGCAACTCCTGTTGCAACAGACCTCCCTCCCACCCTCCCACCCTTGCCCACTGCAGATCCTCAGGCTATCTTCCTCCAGGTTAACATAAAATACTATGGTCTTTTTTCCAACATCTCTTCTTCTTTCTAGGCCTTCTCCCCTCCTCTTTCAGCACATATTGTCTTGTTTGGAAAGGGAGGAGAGGAATGTATTTGAAATAGTCCTACAGCACTCTAAAATATAATCATACATTATAATCACACATCCAGGAATCACATCTCAAACTTCTCATTACCTTTCATCAGAGGATCGCAAAACACTTTTCAAATAGTAATCATCTCTTCTTATGTACTTTCCTCCCAAAAGCTGAAAGACAAAACACAACAATTATATGTCTTACCCACTACTACCAATATTTCCTTGAAACCCTTAAGCCAAACACACACCCACACACTCGTGGATGCACACACACATTGCAAGGAGCAGGGGATAGGGGAAGAGAATGTTTTTAAATGGTCACAAGGCAGTGGAATTCTTCACATCCTGTTCTGTGCTCACCGCAGGCATGGGGCCCAGGTCATCTGTACATGTAAGCACTAATAATGATGTTAAGTTTTCCTGCACATCATTAATCAAATGAGAATCCATTTCCATTTGTGAAGTTGCCTGCCTCCTTTTGTCAGTTCAACTTCTCTGAGCCACCCATACTCTGACTTAGTAAAACCACCTCTTAGCTAAACCACCCTTTTCTCATCTCCTTGTCCATTCTGTAGTCCTGAAGTGCAGTGCTTCCTCCACAAAGAACTGTGCATTTCAAAATTGGGTGAATTGCTTCTTAAAAGCTGGCTGCTTTTCAAAATCAGTGAAATTGTTTGGCCCTTGAAGTGAACTGTAAATTCACAGCAACTATCAATAAATATGGACAATCTAAGAGGCTAAATTTTAAGCTAACACTTGCTCAGCTTGTGCTACCTCTTTGGTTTCTCTCCTACCTCAAGTGTTGAGTCAAAATAAGACCTTAGAGATACCTAGGAGCTGCTTCTGTCTCAATACTTGCTGTGGCTTCCTTCTCAGAGCCCCTTCCCCAAATCTGACATCTAGCCCAATGGCCCAGCCTGACCTGAGGAGCAGCTCCAGGCCTTTTCCTGGGAGAAGGAGCTGTGCTTCCTGTGGGGCAGATGTGAGGGCTAGAAGGGTCCCTTGAGACCCATGACTTCTATCACCCTTGGCAGTCTCAAGAACCCTTACATACATTGCTTGTTGCCCTCCACAGTGAACAGAATATCTGGAAGCTGATTCTGACTCCAATTATGATCTGTAAAATATAAAGTCTCATCTGCATTCTGCAGTTACCTTTCTAGGAAAGTCATGATTTCATGTTTTTCCCACCCTGCTCTAAGCATTATGTTAGAATTCCGGCCTTCAACTTCTCAGGGAAGGGGAGTGGGACTTTGAGACCTTGCCCAGCCTTGACTTTAGTCTCTGGGTATCCCTCCACCTATTTGCATACTCATTCTTTCTCATTGTTTTTCTTTTATTCCTCCATCTAACTAACACACTATTAAATTAATGTGTACCAGGCTTTGTGCTAGAAACACAATAATGAACAAAATAAACATGGGCCCTGCCCGGGTGGCTCAGTTGGTTGGAATGTTGTCCCATACACCAAAATGTTGTGGATTCAAGCCCCAGTCACAGCACATACCTAGGATGAGAGTTTGATCCCCAGTTGGAGTGCATACAGGAGAAAATGGATCAATGTTTCTCTCTCACACTGATCTCTCTCTCTCTCTCTCGCTCTCTCTCTCATATCTATCTTTCTCTCTCCCACACCTTCCTCTTTCTCTAAAATCAATAAACATATCCTCAGATGAGGATTTATTAAATAAACAAACAAGCAAACCAACACAGGCCCTGCCCTCTTGAAGATCCAGGCAGACAACTGGTAAACAACCAGGCAGATAGCATTATTCCAGAATTGGGATATGTGCCTTTTGGAAAGGTTCAGGGTGCCATGAAGGACCAACAGGCCGATCTAATGAGGACACTCGTGCAAGAGCATTTGTCAGACCATCTGTCCCGAACAGCAGACTCTCGCCACAGCCAGAGTATGCTTCTCACAGTGACCTTTCCAATCTGGTGAGTATTCCTTAAAAGAAAAGTAGCTGTCATTCAGGATCTGCCTTAGAGAGGAATCTCACTGGCATCCTTTTTTGCTTTGAACTGTACAGAGCTTGAAGAAACTTCCACAAGCAGGATCACCTGTCACACAACTCCAGGGCACCATTCATATTGTAATTTATGAATGGAGCCTCTGGAGTCACACACCCAGGTAGTTAATGACAAATCTCAAATTTTCTAAGAGCTCTAATCTAGTGAAAGAATATTCCAAGCAACTGTGGTTCTTCCAGAGCACCCATCACCACTATTCTCTTGTTCCTTCTTTAAAAGGCCTTTGGAAGATAGATCATCTCTCCTCGATAACTCTCTTTAGGAAGCATAAAATGCTCCCCAATTAATTCCAGACTGTGCAACGTTGCCTTATGACACTGACTTGTGTGGAAACCCTAGGTCTCAGTGCTGTGCATGGGAATGTCTTATAGGAGTTCACCAGTGGTTCCTAAAGACCCTAACAGTGAGAGGTGCCCTAAAGTAGACCCACAGCACTGCCAGCGAGGAAGCCGTGTGTGGGCTTGGCTCTGAGAATATATATAAGACTTGAGGTTTAGAAGGGCAGGCTCTAGAACCAGATAGAGTTGATGATGTATCCCAGCCCCACCACTGATCAGCTATATGACTTTGAACATATTATTTAAACTCTTTGGGCCTCAGTTTCCCCATCCATAAACCTCATGTTCTGTGTATGTGTGCATGTATGTAGATTAAATGAGATAATGTCTATAACATGATTAGCAAAGTCCCAACACAAAGTAAAAACTAAGTATTTGTTAACAAATATATATATATTTTTGCAAAAAAGTATACATATATAAAACAGCAAGCACTTATATGTCAGGCATTTGCTCAGAGTCATATATGGCTATTAAGTGACAGATCAATTTGCTAATTTGAACCTGTACACTTTGGCTCTGGTAACTTAACTATTCCATCATAAATAGCAAAAGAAAATAAAAAGTGGAGGATTGGTGAGGGGGGAAAAGAAGGAGAATAAAAAGGAGGAAGAGGACAGGAAATAAAGATAAAATAAGTAACAATGCAATATATTTAAAAACCAAAATTAATGCAAAAATCTATGATGAACAAAATTTCAAAATTTTAAATAAAGACATTATTAGTATCACTGATCCTCCCTTTTGTCTTAGGCTCCAATATGGCTTGGCATGACATTGAGACCTACGGCCATTTGTGGGAAAGTATGCTGGTTTGCTTGTTGTTCCTGAGATCCTAGAATTAACGGGCCCCAAGTGAATGTCTGGAGCTGGTTAGTGACAGCCTATTCTATGCAACCTTCCCCAACTCATTAATGACATCATCTTGGTAGCTTGATGCCAAATGCAGTAAAAGTATTTATACCGAGGAAATTGAAAAGTCTCCCCTCCCTGCTTTTTCCCCCTAAAGTTGCTGTGTTACCACATCTACCTACTGGAAGGCTTGTCAACTCTCTGCTTGGGAACAAACATCATTGACAAGGGTTTTAGTGAGAATAGGCTGGACTACAGGGTACAACTGACATTTGGGGCCAAGCAATTCTTTATTGTGAGGGTCTGTCATGTGCATGGCGGGATGTTTAGCAGCATTATGGAGGTCTCCACCTACTAGATGTCAATAGCACTTTTCCCTCCCCTCCATCATGACAATCAAAAATGTCTGAACATTACCAATGTCTCTGGTTGTGGGTTGGGGGTGACATAGCTCTTTTAAAAACCAAGAGTGACCAAAGGGGACAGCCCCAGGCTGAAGAAATCCAAACACTGTGGAAGTTACTTCTAGCCCTTTCCCAGTAGGAAGAGGCAGCAATTGAAAGAGCCAACTAGCAGGGGGTTTCCTGGCTCCTCAGTGGATGTTCGTCATGCGTCTCTGGGGCTGGAGACTGGCTTTCACAGACAAACATTTGGTTAGTGTGAGAGGGAATCCAAATTATGATTAGAAACAGATTACCTAGCTCAAGGCTTCTGTTTGTTTGGCCAAGAACAAAGCCCCACATACAAATCCCTGATCACTTTCCAGGAAGAGGCCTCTTCCTGGGATTGGTGACAACAGCCTTTTCTTGAACTCCTCATCTTTTCAGGTATTTCTGGATCCCTGTGCTGCTTTTTGAAGCACCTGCCTGTGGCAGTTTCCACCAAGCCCAGGGTCTCTGAGCATGTTCCATTGCATGGGTGGACAGGATGTGTGTGTGTGTGTGTGTGTGTACGCGCATACGCGCGTGGTCACCTGCAATGAGAGAATCTTGAAAGTAGATTTATAATTTTCTAATCACCAAGAATTGGAATAAAATATCAAGTAAGATCATCTTTGGTACAGAATTACAGTCAAACCTCGGTTTTCAAATGTCTCCCATCTCGAACAATTCTGTTCTCGACCAAGTTGTTCACAGAAAAAATGTTTTAGGTGTCAAACAAAACTTTGGTTCCTGCTCTGACAACATTTCCACACTGATATAGTATTTCTAATGGGAAAAATTATTTGGTTTGAACAAATCACTTCTGGAACAGCCTTCCAGAACCAGTTAAGTTGGAGAACCAAGCTTCCGCTGTAAAACCCTTTAAAGAATACTTAATTTACCACCATTAAAAGGTTTGCTGGCAATTTTTACCCACTCCCTGCTGAGTCAGGCAGGCATGCACGTGCGCTCTCTCTCTCTCTCCCCCCCCCTCTATCTCTCTCTCTCTCTCCCTCTCTCACACACACACACACACACACACACACACACACACAAATGCACACTCATCTTGGCAGCAGGTGTAGCAAGACAGTATCTTCATCTTGGATGCTTTCTTGATTCCCAAAACACAGCTGTTGTGTTGGCCCACACTCACCCTCTCTAATTGTTGTTTGCTGACTTAGAAGCTGGACAACTGAGGGAGAAGAGGTGAAGCTATGCTCCGTAAAGGAGGAGACGGTTAAGGTACTCCTCTCTTGGAATCTCAAGGATCCAAAGGGGATTGAGACTCGCCATTCAAACACCAGAAAACACCTGCTCTCGTGCCCTCACCCATGCAACCAACAACCCAATCCCTTCTTCAGGTGATTAGGGAAGCTAAAAGATTTGCCATTTCCTATCACCGCTATGCTGCCAACATCTAAATCTTCACCTTCAGTGCTGACTACATTCTTGAGCTGCAGATCTGAATTTCCAAGGCTATGTCCAGATGCACATCCTCCTGCCCCTCAAATGCAATGTGACCTATGCAATGTTCCCCTTTCCCAGTCTAGCAGACCCTCCTCCTGGGTATCTCCCTACCCCCTGCCTCTAGTATGTAGGGGCTTAAAACTTTGGGTCACCTTCAAAGCCTTCTTCTTCTCTACTCCCCCATCCATTCTACCTCTCAGGTCTGCCCATTATATTAATTTCTACAGAAACAATTCCCTCTCTCTTAACTTACTGCACTACTCTGGCCACTGACCACTCTGCCTCACTTCTGTCCTTTACTTAGGCACTATTTTCTGAATGGATCTAACTTTGTCCCTTGCTTATAAAAGAGCAATGGCTCTCCTTGACCTATGATGCTCCTGAACAAGTTTTACAAGGACTGCTATGGTTTACTCACCACCCCACTTTTCTCCTCTGTCCCTGGATCCCTCCCTATCTTCCAGCCATTATAAACTACTCATCTCCTGAGAGCATAGTAAACACAACCTGCTGTTGCTCATGCTATTCCCTCAATATGGAACCTCCTTCTCTGATGATTAACAATAAGTCCTGAATCAAATCCTGCTTCCTCACCTGAAAAACCTACTTGTGCTCCATCCCCATGAGTCTTTGAGATGCATATATAGAATTTACATTTCCCGTACATACCTTACACGTTAGTTAGTCCACTCCCTTCATTTGCTATATTAGAATACTGGGGCACAATATCTTCTGCATTTACTAGTTAGTTGTTCAGGAAATAGTTGCTGAATTAAAACCAGTTCCTAGAAGAACAGGCCAACTCAAAGGTAGAACCAGAATAAGATTAACTTCAGAGGCAGCACTGAATGGGGGGAAATGTATTGAAAGAGTAACATATAATAAAAATGGGCACAAGGGAGACCACCCCCTTACTTTGGCAGTGAGGAAAAGAGAGGAGGTCCACCTCACCAGAAATCGCCACTCCCCTCAGGATCCCCAACTTTCAACTGTGGAGAGAATCCTGACTAAGCAATGTCCCAATGTCTGTGCTATAACAGAAAACAAACTGAACTGTGTTGGGGTCAAGAGTTAAGAAACCAACCCCACAGTGAACTTGCTGGGCCAAGCACACACCACAGAGCCTTTCTCCAGAGATTTCCTTACATGTGGTAATCCAATACTAAATTTTCCCTTGGTGCTGGTCACGTATTTAAACTGCGGTTCTTTTACGTGACATATTCTTAAAGAAAAAGCCTCAGGAGACTGTTGATGAGAGTAACTGCAAGAAAAATACATATCTTAAGCCAAAAGATTCTGCAAAAACTTAAAAAACTATCAGCCCTGTTGAAGTGACTGGAAAAGCTGAAGACAACAAATCATTATTTTAAACTCATATTCGAATCTTATCTGTTCAGCACCTGCTCTCTTCACAGAAGCCATTGGATCTCACTGCCACATGTCACACAATGTAGGTTAAGTTTCTTCATTTTAGAAATTAGAAAACTGAGGATGAGAGCATGCAAGTTTATTTTGTTTCTTAACTAGTTGGTAAAGTTTTGAAGAGAGCCCATGTATAGTCAGTCAATCCTATAGTGTCTTCCACCGTCTCAAAGAATAGTACGTGTTCAATAAATGTTTACTGAGCCTCAAAATTAATATTTCCCGCCCTTTTGTGGAAAACATACCTTTGCTAATTTTTCTCTTTATTATTAACCATAAGTCCTCTCCTCTTACCTCTGAACTGCCTCTTACCTCTGAACTGGTCTGGCAGCAAAAAGGGGTCCCGCGGGCTTCCATTTTCAGGGAAAATAACTGATGAGGGCCCCCTGCTGATGCACTCTGGACTCCTCCTGCAGCTGCCAGACCCACAGCACTGCCCACCGATGAGCCAGCGCGGCAGGGAGACTGAAACCTGCAGCCCTGGGAGACTGGGCACCCCTCGGAGCGTCACCTTTGGCTGGTGATCTCCTCGATGGCCTTGCTGAACTTTCCCCAGGCTACACAAGAATGTATAGTGTGGCCTTCCTCACCTTCCTTTCTTTCCTTCTTCACTCTAGGATCAGACTTCCATCACAGCCTGAAGACCTACCCAGCTTCCTCCAGCTCCCTCCCCATTTTATGTGCATATGTCTTCCCCTTAACAAATTCTGAGTACATTTACTCTTTGATATCTGCTTCTTGGAGGACTAGGGACTAACATACCCCATTTTTGCTTTAATAATTAATTTATAATCTTCATTCACTTTGGAGTATTTAGTGAGCACCTATTATGTGCTGGGCATATGGTGGTGAACAACAAAGACTGGTGGATTAATCAAATAATTAGAAAAATTAAAAGCAAAGGGACTATTATGAGAGGTAGCAGGGCCTAATCTGTGGGACTGTGAGAAAATTCCCTAGAGCAGGGCGATTTCCTATGAGACCTGAAAAAATGAAGAGGAGTTAACCAGGCAAAGGTGTGGAGTATTTCCGGCTGATGGAACAGAAGGTGCAAAGGCTCTGAGTGGTCAGAAGACCAACAAATAAAAAGACATAAAGGCGGGAGATGGGACTGAAGAGGAAGGCAGAGCCTATCTCAGGAGGCCTTCTGGGCCATCTTGAGAATATGGGAAGATTATTTATCTTTCTAGAGTGTAAGTTCTTTGAAAGCAAATACCCATATCGGCTCTATTTGCTGGGTGTATTATGATGCCTGAAACAAAGTAGGTGCTCACTAAATATCTGTTGAACCAAAGTAATAGATACCAATGAGGAGATAACTCAATTGTTGCATTGCTATCTCTAACATTAAGGATGTAGCAAATTAGCCAAAAGCATCAATCAAAAGAAGCTTCTGTTCTCTGCTGGCTGATATGACTGATGATAACAAAGAGGATGATCATCCTCGGGCATAGGTCCAATCCTTAAAGAGACTTAAGCAGAGAGATGCCACAGCAGTGGACACTATGGTGGCTAAAGCATGCCCGGGATCAAACTGCCTTGTTCAATTACTGGCATTACCACCTCCTACCTCGGTGGCCTTGAGCAAGTTACCTAACATCATCAGATCCTAGCATCTTCAAGTGTAAGGCAAAGCTGATCACGGGACCTCCATTGGAATGCTGGTGAGAGAAACTGCAGGAAATCACTATGTAAAGCACCCTTAGCAGGCTGCCTGGGGTATAACATGTGTTCAAGAAATGGTACCAATTGTTAGTATTCAAACATGGTTCTCTCTGCCAAGATAAGAGAACACGAGCTTGGAGATTTCCCAAAGCAGGGTGTGTTGTCATAAACCATCTGTTATCAGAACTGCGTGGGATCGCTTCTAATGCAAGAGGCCAACTTTGGAGACTAGCTGGGTGGACTGAAAACTGGGACCCGGCCAAGAAACCATGCCCAGACATGCACTTTACACACTCGAACTCTGAATCCCACACTAGCATTTAAGTATCAATCAGAGCAGACTGTGCCACAAATGTGTAGGTATATGCAACAGGCTCACAGGACAGGCAGTGGCTGGGGAAAGAAGGGCATACTGCTTCTAGGGCCTGAGGGGCAGAAGCTGGACCTTTTGGCTTCACTTCAGAAAGCAAAAGACAGCTCCACGAACAGACACAGCTTGATTCCTGCCTTTTGGGTTTGTTTTCCCATGCTGGACATCGCGGTTAGAGCCCAAGCTTAGAAGAAAATGCCTGTGGCATCAAAAAGGATGGAAGGAGAAGAAGTACCTGGCTCCCTCCCCAAGCACTGTGTCCCAGCTGGCTTCAGCTGCCTTGGAATTAAGCAGGGTACTTGGGATGTATTTGCCGAGGCAGAGATATGAGGCATTTGGGCCTACGTGCAGTGCAGCACACACCACCAGGCGGGGAGGGACTCTGTTTAGTGAGTGTCCATCTGATAACAACCTGGATCCTTAAGATGCCAGCTGCCTGCCAAGCTGGACATGTCCATACAGTGCCACCCAGAGGTTCAAGAGACAGAGCAAAGAGCCTGTTACTGACTCAGCCTGTGTTAGTATGTTTTCTACACCAAATAAATCTTGGAACAGGCTGGCAGAGAGGCTGTATCCAGGAATCCAAGGATCTATAATGGAGACTGTCAAATTTTAAAAGGGCTCTCTGATGGCAATTTCAAGGTCAGTGGTTGAACCTGCATCTTCTCACTAGAATTTGGCACTTGGGCTCAGACTTTCCTAAGAGTATTCTTTTCTATGCCTCCTATTGTCTCCAGGCCCCACAAATGCTGGTTTTCTTGGTGCTCTCTTTTTTAGGGTATAGTATCCATCAAGATCTAAAACCTCTCCATTTCACTAGGGCATAACCATATTAATCATGGTCAATACATACTTACTGCTTACACCAGCCTCTTACTGCTCTAAATGCTACAAGTATATTTTAACTCATTTAATTGTCACAGCAATCCTATAGGTACAATTATTTTCCCACTTAACAGATGAGTAAACTGAGGTACCGAGAGGTTGAATAATTTCCCCCCGAGTCACATAGCTATTAAATGGAGGAGCCAGGAAGCAAGCCCAGGCAGTTTGGCTCCAAAGTCCATGCTCTTAACCATTACACTGTATTTCCTGTCTACCCATGGCCAATTTCTTACGGATTAAAATATTTTTTAAAAGTATCATATTCCTAGGCCTGTTTTTCCAGAATGAACTGCACTCTAGAGCAGAGCTAATTCCTGATTTGGTGTTAGAGTAAAATTGTGAAATATTTACAAATTAGGGGAGGCCGGAGAGGCTGAACGACTCCAGAACTTGATATCAGCATTAATACTGAAAACTCTGGTGCTTTTAGCCAAGTGAGCAGGTGGACAAAGTATATCTCTTAGTACAAGTTTATGCCTTCGAGCTTCTGGTTTAAGAGAGACATAACTTTGCCCAGTTCCCAACTGCATAGTTAGGAAAAGCAGCTACTGACTCACAGTTTGTTTATAGCACCGCCTCCCCACAGGGCCTTGCAAATCTAAGCTCTGTTGTCCAAACTGGTGAGCCATTCCCAGGATTTGTCCTCGAAGGAACTCCTTGCAGCCATGCAAATGAAGGAAGAGATTGAATGTTCCTAAATACCCACTCAGCTAGGGTTTAACACCCACAGAAAGCCTAGGATGCCATTGTTATTTTCCCAATCTAATAGATAAGAATACTGAGGCCTAGAAATCTGACACCTGCCCATCATTAAGTCCTGGTAAATCCAGACTCAAACCTCATCTGATTGTAAAAGGGATAAGGAGTCAGTACTAGTCCAAACCCAAATTTTCCAGGAGTCATTTCTCAGACCTACACCAGTCCCTCTTTTCTGAGCACCTGTATTACTTGTCATCTTTGCCACAGTCTAGTGCTTACTAACATTGTTTCATGCTGAGGCAGTCTTGTTAGCCAACCACACTATAAACCTGGGGAGTAGTAACTGTTGCTGAAACTTTATTTCAGGGAGTCCCTGGGTATTTCAGAATGGGAAAACTAGGAGAGGTAAAGACCTAGAACCACAGCCTGGTCTCCCAGTCAGGGTAGGTCACTCACTTCATCCCCAGAAGGTGCCAGCTTGGCTTTACAAGCTACTAAAGCATTAGCGGGGAATGGCTTCCATATTACTCTTGCCCTCCATTGTCAGTTTCCTTAAAACTCCTTGCAGTTGGATCCAGACATTGAAAAGCATCCCCCAAAGTAAGTAAGTATGACTGCACTGTCACTAACTTGGGGGTTTGGCACAAGAGGAAAGGTAGCTGAGTTTT
Source organism: Pteronotus mesoamericanus (assembly GCF_021234165.1). Classification (NCBI taxonomy): domain Eukaryota; kingdom Metazoa; phylum Chordata; class Mammalia; order Chiroptera; family Mormoopidae; genus Pteronotus; species Pteronotus mesoamericanus. Next base: position 10,872,102 of record NW_026555170.1, read on the forward strand.
CAGTCCTGCTTCTGCCTTACTATATCCCACCATGCTGAAGGCCCCTCCTTCTGGTGTGGCGCCATTCAGCATGTGACCCAAGGTCTAATCTCAACCCTTCCTGAATGTCAAACACTTCAGACTAGAAAAAATGCCACACAGCACGCACACTCAGACGTGCTTGCATCATCACCAAGTCAAACCCAAGATAAATTCCAGGAGAATTTACAAGGCAGAAAGCACGCTCTAATATTAATTTAAAAAAAAAAAAAAAAAAAGAGCAAGAGGACTTGGTGCTTCCTTTCCTTCCCACAGCTAAGACACAGAAGCTTTTCTTACATTAAGGAACCTGAACCCACCTAACCTGAATCTCTCCTCTCAGTCAACATCAATGTCAACAGCAGTGACCAAGGCACATTGAGTCATGGATGAAAGGCAACAAAATGAAGGTGTCATCTCTATCCTGTCACCTTTCTATACTATGGGATAGCAACAAGGTTGTCAGCTGACTGCTTCAAAGGCAAGCAGGGTATTAGGGGTTCCGTGTCCCCTGGGAACATGAATATCACCTCACGCCATAATTTACTACAAAAACAAAGCAGAGACCTGTAGAGACAGCTCTAAGATAAGATGGTAAAGACTTCACTTATATGCCCTTCCTGATGCCTCTCAGCCGCTTGGATCCCCAATAATAAGATAGATAATAAGGCCATCTTATGCTTAGCCCTTTCCTGATCCCACCTCTTTTCACTAAAACTTATCCTTCCAGTGTGCTGTTTCCTCTATGCTTCCTAAAGGGACAATTCCTCTGGTCAGTGACTCCAAAGGAATCTATCAGTGTATTCTCATGTATTACAGGGCAGATATTGCCAGGCTCTCTCTTCCTCGTCTTACTTATACTCAACTTAAATGTAGGTAACTCTCTTAAGTGGGACTCACAGTTCCAGCTTCATTTTAGACTAGTGACCTGTGAGCTATGATTCCTTCAAATCCTAATTTCTCAAATGCTTCCTCCACTGCTCCTAAGATCCATTGAAAAGGACATTCACCTAAGTCAGGAGTCCTAGGTGATAACCACAAGTTTTCGTTGTCACTCCTGCCATGTCCATCCCCCTCCACTTGCAGTCCCTTCCAATTTTGTCATGACTCCGGTTACTCTTGGTTCATTGTTTTCCAGTGATGTGTGTGCTCTTTGGTCAAGAAGGAAAAGAAACGGCAAACAAGGGGTGGGGCTCACCCCCTGCTCCCTGGCTCTGTCACCATCTCCCCACAGTCATCCCCCATCTCTGTTGGAACGAAGCAGACGAGAATGGCCCCCAGAGGCCATGGAGCTAGTTCAGTGTTTTCCAAATAACATGTGCCAGAGAGCCAGTTTATTATTTTTTTAATATTTTCCAATCTATTATGAACTGGAACTTTTATAAAATAAAAAATGAGTCACTAAAAATAATTTAAAATAAAAGGCATACAAAATACAAGCTCAACTTTTTTATTAGTCATAAATTATTCTAGCATATTGCTCTGAAAGTTTCAAAACACTTGCTCTCAATCTCTTCCTTTGTTCCCAGACCAGCACAGGTTTGAGAAGCCCTGCTCTGACTTGAGGCCTTTGTGTTTTCTGAACGACTTTAGAGCCTGGATCTGTTGCCTCTGCAAGATGGGAGAGCAGACAACTTATTAGCGAGTCAACAATGTCCCACATCTGTATATTCCAGGGACTTATGCCTGATCCTTCCTTAGGTTCTAGAAATACTTCCAACATTACAACAATGCTTCTTCCTGTGGAGGAGATTTGTCTGCACTTCTTAGTGCTGATCTGGAGCTACCTAACTTTAGAGAAGTACCTTGGAAAGCAAAGGAAGAAATGTATGAGAGAGGAATGGCAAACACTGGTAGGTCACTGCCTTGAATTTATTATGTGGAAACAATGCATATTTTGAACAGTATCCTGAAAACACGTGAAAGATCTAAGAATTGTTGTCATTGGGACTGGTGAGTCCTGGCCCAGGCCGACCCATGCAAGTGCTGGCTGCCCAATCAGCTGCTATTGAAAAAGCCTACCACTGGAACCAAGGAGCAGAGGGCAGAATTCCCTAACCAGCTACTGACAGGAACAGAGAGTGAGTTTGTTTACAGCTCTCCGGAGGGCTGGGAATTAACCAGGAGAAAATGGTGGCCCCATTAAAATACTTTCTTTCCTGAGAAAGCAAAGAAACTTTAGTGTCTGCCAAAGCAAAGGACCAACTGTACTTTAGGAACAAAATTGGGTGTGTTTGTGCTTCAGCAGAGGAAGCTGAAAAGGGAGGTAGAACATAAGCTAGAAATGGGATAGGACTCCATTTCCTAGTGGCAATTTCTAAAAGAGCTTTATTGATGTATAATTGACACCTAGTACACTCCCTATATTTAAAACATACAACTTGACAAGCTTGATATACATATATACCTGTGAAGCCATTACTGCCACTACAGTAATGAACATAACATCACAAACTCAAAGTTTCCTGGTACCCCTTTGCTATCCCTGCCTCTACCTCTTCCCTGCCACACTAATAGATAACCAGTAATCTCCTCTCTGCCACTATAGAATGGTTTACATTTTCTAGAATTTTACATAAATGTAATCATACAGTATATACTCTTGTTTGGACTTTTACCCTGGGACTAAGATTTTGTTCAGGGAATTTTATGAAGGTTTGGGCTTTCCCTTAGAGTGGACCTTACTGCTCCTATCTTAGGATATAAACCTTTTTTTCTCTCTCAAATGGAGAGTAACAAAAAAACATTCAGCAATTTAAGATTCTTAAATGATAAAAAGGATTTTACAATATTCATGGACTTTGGGCTGTGAGGAATAAGGAGAAAAAGACCTGAAATCATCATTCTTGCCCAAAATAATTCTCACATGATCCTTACTTTCAATTTCCTATTCAGTTTGTTTCTTCCCTTGTGTTAGGAAATGGTCTGAATAGCATGTTCCCAGCACAGTTTTGATTTTGCTTTTAAAATCACTAAAAGGGAAGATGACACTGCAACCACAGTTATTCTTTCATAGAGTTATTCTTTCATTTGTGCATTCATTCACTTACCCACACACAAATTAGGTGTCCCCTGTGTGCTGAGCATCATACTGGGGATACAGAGACCCACCAAACACTTACAGGCAGACTTGGTTCCTCCTTCCAGAGTTTTAGGGCATTCAGGAGTCTGAGCTTTACAACAGACTCCTTCACAATAAACAAGAGATTAGACATGGCAGACAGGTCAACATAGTAGTTGGGGCCAAGCTGCTACCATCAAGGAGACTAGAAGACACGATTGACCGAGAATGTGGTGACAGAGGAAGGGCTGTGGTTCATAGACTATCAGGAAGCACAGAGCCCCATTGACAGTGGCAAAGAAGGAAACCCCAAATCCTACATGTGGGACAATAGGAAGACAAGGGGATATAGGGAATGTATGAAGCTTGTCTTCTGTCCTTTAAAAATAGTCTTGATGTGCACATCATGGTTTGCCCTACCAAAAAGCAAAGAAACCTATTATTCTAAATAGGTGAGAGTGGTCTAACAAAAGAAGATTCATTCATTCATTCATTCATTCATTCATTCATTTTTAGAGAAAGGGGAAGGGAGGGAGAATGAGAGGGAGAGAAATGTCTATGTGTGGTTGCCTCTCAAGTACCCCCTACTAGGGACCTGGCCTGCAACCCAGACATGTACCCCGACTGGGAATCCAACTGCTGACCCTTTGGTTCACAGGCTGGCACTCAATCCACTGAGTCACATCAGCCAGGGCAAAAGATTTCTTTAAAAAGGCATGCCAGTGCTTGTTCACAGTTTTTCTGTCATAAAGTGACACTAAAAGAACTCAAGTGAAAATAACAGGATACAAAATTGAATTAGTAAGATGGTGATTATAATAAATCAAACAATTTATTACTTAAAAGGGAGGGATCTAGTGAGGAAATGTCCAAAGAAAATCATACTTAAAAAGTTAAAAACCATTTGTTGGTGTCTTCTTTGAATTTTCTGCAATGAGCATTTTGCTATTAAAATTTTGAAGAATTAATTTGAAACACATCCTTCATTGGAAGTCATGGATTTATAGCCAAAAGAAACCAAAGCAAACAGTCTGAATTTGCCTGTAGTTTAGAGAAGAGCCTGGAACCACGCAGGGACTTTGGGAAAACCAGTGACAGAGGGACAGTAAGACCTTGCAGAGGGGTTTTTGCCAGCCTAGGGGCTCCACTTTGAGGTGCAGGAGTGAAGGAGAAGTGCAAATGGAAGGAGGGGCTGGAGCCTCTACCTGGAGAGTAACAATAGGCAGGCACGAGCCTTCAAAAGCTCAGAACCAGTGAGGCCAGGACCTGGCTGGGTGACTGTGACAAAGCTTGGGCCTCAGGATCCTTGCTTATAAAATGGAAAAGCAAGACTAAATATTCTTTCAACTCCCTTCTAACTCTGAATAGGAATCTAAATATATAGGAATCTGAATTGTATGATTCATTTCAACATCTATCCATTGAAGACTTTCTGAAGTGTCTGAAGCAGCGTGGGCCATCAACCACAAACATCTTTGATGTAGCTTACATGAATCAAAAACAATTGAATGTTGGTTACTAAATGGATAGTGATGTATATTTTCCAGAAACAGAGTTGTGCAAAATCAGTCCCTGATTTGAGCAAGGGCTAAGAGCAAATCTGCCTCTTTTATAATGTGATAGTCCATTCTGGTTAGGGACATCAGGAAAAGGATTCTCCAGGAATCCTGGAATAGAAATTGACCCACACCTCAGCAGGGAGATGCCAAGGTACTGAGGAAAAGGCTGCTGCCCTCATGGGCACCACTGTTGGAAGATGGGTTCCCGGCTTTCTCGCAGAACTGTCTCCAGTCACTACTGTTGACTGAAGTTAGAGGTAAGCTGCTATCGGTGAGAAATGTGAAAACTCACACGCAGATGGGTGGAGCAGGAAGCTGAGGGAAGAAGGTCAGAGAGAAAACAAAGGGGTTTCCTGGGATGAATCACCACCTTCTGGGAAACATTTTCAGAAGCCACCACAAAGCTCCTAGCACCTGTCCAAGGCTGTACTTTGTGCTGAAAGTGGCAAATGAACTACTAAGCCATATATGACAGTCCACAGGCCGCATGCAGGACAAAGGTCTGAGACAGAGCCAGCAGTGGCACATGTGACAATTTGCACATCATGTTCAGGAGTCTCCCAGGCACACCCATGGGTGGCTTGAAGACTCCAGCTCAAGTGTTTCTTTCCTTTAAGTGAAGCAAATTTTATGCTACTGTTTCCTTCAATAGTCATAGCTTAGATTTTAAGATAAAGTTTTTTTCTTCTTTTCTGTTGCCCTGTGATTAAGGTCAATGAACATCAGATAAATTTTTAAGTGTAAAATCCTACTAAATTTAGAAAGAAAACCAATTTGACCATAAATCTGGGTCTACAGAGCAAAATGGGAAGAGTCTGTTGAGTCCCACACAGGATGAACTCCTTTTCTTGGTTTATGTTGCTCTGAAAACAAAACCAACATACATTTCCTCGCCCATTAAAAGTGCGTGGGTTATATGTAGTAGGGTAAAAAGCACATAGGCACTCTCAGGCCACTAGTAGATGATCTATACAACAAAACTGAGAGAGTGAACCAAGCCATAAGAAGACATGGGAGCCTGAACTCAGGGGATCCAACTCAGGAAGGGAGTGTAGGAAAATTCCAGGGTTATGATAAAGAAAATATATAGCAGCTCTGGACAGCCACCAGTCCTGACAGGAGGTGGTGGGCAGGAGCCTCTAGGAAGGCTCTCCCTCTGGAGAAAAATACAATGATAGTGTTCACACATAGATTAAGATGGGATTTACAGTTCTGTCAGAGAGCTCTGTACAACTGGGCAAATTAAAACAAAAATAAATCAAGTATTAACTCCAGAGGTAAAGAGTTAAATAAGAAAGGAAGGACAATCCCAGTATCCTACATAGCTCAGCTTTCCTATTTACATATTCATAAAAATGTAAACTGAATATTTATTTAATCCATATCACAAAATACTATTATAACCATATTTAAAGAAAGGGAGAAGGGTGTGAAAAATTGGGTGCAGAGACCTAAAAAACTAAACCCTCCTTTTATATAGCAGGAAGTAAATGCATAATGTTTAAACATGAAAAATCAACAAATAGAAGAATAAGCATGTTATTTAGGAAGTTTTAGGGTTCTAGGGTAGACTCAAGTGTGGGGCAGTGTAGGCAAAGCAGAAAATATTTCTTGATGTAAGACTTGTACTATTTTGACTTTTTCAACAAATACATTTCTCAACAAGGTCTGTCCAGAAAGTATCCATCCATGGGGACTATGAAAAATAGAGCCATTTATTGAAGAAGATACAAGATACGAGAAACATTGTACATAGGACAATGACACCTCAGTCCCCTTCAAAGTAGGCCCCTTGGGACCTCACATAGTTCTCCCAATCACCATCAGCTCCCCTGTCTTATTTTCCTGAATCTCATTGACAGTCTAAAATCTTTTTCATTTCAAAGGTGATTTTTGGGAAAAGCCAGAAGTCACAAGGCAACAAATCTGGACTACAAGGGGGCTGAGTCACCTGGGTGACTTGGTGTTTTGTCAAAAAAACTCTGCGGGAGATGTGATGCATAAGCAGGTGGGTTGTCATGATGAAGCTGTCAATCACCAGTTGCCCTTAGCTGCGGGTTTCTGAATCATCAGAATAGTTTCCGCAGAGGAATGTTCAAGCGATGCAAAATTTGATGCAGATTCATTGCTCTACTCACTCAGTCATTTTGAATGTGACAGCCACACAGTACATATGCTCACTCAACGGCAACTACACACCCACTGACTAGTACAGTGAAATCATCATTGTTCATGCATATGCATCCCAGTCCACACTCCTTGGCTGCCAGGTTACATCCAAGTCCCACAAACCATTCTTGCTATGTTAACAACAGCTAGACTTTTTCTGGACAGACCCTCCCCACATCCCATATATTACTTCAGTTTAAATAAATTTTAAGAATATAATGTGAAGTCCCATTTTTTCCCTCTTTGGATCAATGCTAAAAAAAAAAAAGAAAGAAAGACAAATATGTTAAAAAATAATGAGTAGTGTGAAGAGTAGTATGAAATCATATTTATAATTATATATTATATTCATAGAAAAGAATCAAAAATGACATAAATCAAAGTGTTAACAGTAATAAACACTGTGATAGAATTATAATTTTTTCTACTTTTAAAATTTTCTTTTATTTATCAATGCTATATTATATCTTAATATATTTAATAACATTTAATATGGATAGTATATTGTCTCCACCAAAAAATAATAAAGCCTTTAAAGTGAAAAAGAGAAGGAAAAGAGGAAGAACAGAAAAGGATAGAAAGGTGGACTCAGCTTTGGAAATCAGGCCCTGCTACTTGCCAGGTTTTTTTATATTAAGCACATTTTTATTCTTTCAGGACTTTAGATTCCTCAGTCATAAAATGGGATACTACTACCTGTTCTGTCTCCTTAGAGAGATTACTATGAGAGATTATTGCAATAGTTGCACAAAGCTTCCCAAATGTAAAGCATGTTATTAAATAAATTAGATGTGGTAAGGGCAAAGTGGGGGATTCTTCTACTTCACACCATCCTTGAAGGCACCACTAACCTTCTTCCCTAGAGGGGCCACTCACTCAGAGGTCCCTCCGACTACTACAAGGGAAATCCCTCTAAAGCTTCTTCCTGTGAGAGCTGGCAGAAGACTGAGACTCAAGGACACTTCCTTGTGCCTGCCCTTGCTTCCTTTCTTGCAAGGGCAGCCTTGCTGAATCAAATCTTCTATATCCACCCCTTACCCCTTCCTCAGAAACCTACTGTTTTCCAGGATCCACTGACTTGTCCTCATTGCTCAGCAGGCCCACTCCCTTCAGCTGTAATCACCACCCCCAGCCCCACTGTCACTTCCACTGCCACCTGACCTATCCATGTGGATGCTGCCATGTTGGGATTTTGCACAGGGCCTTGGAGAGGGACTCAAAGCTGTGTTCCTCCAAGGCCCCTGCAAGGATAAGAAGCCTTAGTCCTGAGAACATTCCTCTTAGAACTAGGTTGCTTTGAAATGCCCAGGATTTAAAAGTCTGCAGCGGGAAGTGAGTGTATTTAAAAATTAAACAATTTTCATCCAAAGCTTTGGAAGTCAATGAGTGGCCCTTCAGTCCAATGGTAAAACCTGAACCACCAATCCATGCTATGACTAGCTCTTCACCATCAAAGCCGTTTGCTCTTCAGTGATGCAAAAAGATGCTCTAAAAAGAATCCTGAACTAAGAATTGTTAGAGGACTCAATTCCCAGCCTCATCTTTGTCTCTGAGTAGCCATGAGATCTTGGCAAGCCATTTAACCTCTTTAAGTCTCAGTTCTCTCATCTATAAAGTGAGATGAGAACCACATTGATTTCCTGCAAAAGGAACAATCCTCTTCTGAAGATGTGCTCACAGCTTCTACCACCTTTGGTTCCTCTGTTGGTTTCCTAGAGTTTCCTCTTACTCTGTAGTCTCATCTCGCATTTTGCTTCCCCTATCATCTTGGGAGCTCTCAGCCCTCTTGTCCCACCTCCAGGCGCAGGAACAACATGTCCCTGAGCAAAAAGAGAGTAGAGCTGCCTCTGCCTCCTCCGGGACCAGACGCCAAAGCTCTCCTTTTTCCTGCAGGCTCCTGCCTTAGCTAGCTGTCTTCCAAGGGCGAGCTACCAGGCAGTAAGAGCCACTGACTACATGGAGGGACAAGGCATCCAGGAGCTGCCATGGGGCCCTTGACAGAGTAACAGGACAGTTTTGGTAATTGCAAGGACCTTCTCTTTGCATTGAAAAGATAGAGAGCTCTTTCACTTTTAAAACTTAATCATCAAAGTTATAAACTTAAAAATCTAGGTCTTCCTTAAACTTTAAAGTTCACTTTAAAGATATTATTACTCTATAAATATAGCAAATGTTAATCATCTTTAAAAAGCCTCTTAACTAATGTTTGATCCATTTACAAATTTAGTTTATGAAACTCATTCATCGTTTATATATTCAGAATATTTAATATCTCATAGGTATGTCAATTGTCTAAAAACCTCTTACAGTTCTAATAAATTAAACTTTTAAATATGACAAATTTAGAGACTCTCTAATGTTTTACTACTGATAGTAATTTTGGAATGTCTTTTCATTTAAAAATCACAAAACTAAATTAATTTCTTAATTACATATTTTAAATTTGTATAAAAATGATCATTACTCTGATGGGAAAATTTCCCTTTTTAAATATGGCAAATGCTGAAAATATCAAATGTGTACAAGGTAACAAAAATATAGTAAGTTTGATGATTATGTTAAATATTTCTACCTTCACTTATCAATTTTCGCAGGATTAAAAAAATTCTTACCCAGAGTCCAGAGTTTACATTGTGCTTTGTTGTACATTCTACAGTTTTAAACAAATGTATAATGGACTTTGGGTGTTTATGATGTATTGATACAGATTCATCAAGTGTAACAAATGCAGCAGTCTGATGGAGGACGTTGTAATAAGAGAGGCTATTTACCTGTGAGGATAGGAAGTTACAGGAAATCTCTACATACCCCTCAATTTTGCTGCTCTAAAACTGAACATTAAACTGCTCTAAAAAAAATAAAGTCTTACTTTTTGAATATTGCTTACCCTCTAAGGAAACAATGGCATCATATATAGTCCTGGGTTACACTGCCAGGCAATTTTGCAGGTGCCATCTCAGCTGGATTAGGTTAACAACCAGAGAGACCCCTGGTAGCAGCACCACAGACCCCTGCCTCACCCCGCTGTCACTTCAGGCCCGTTTCTAGTCGCCTTGTCCCACAGCCTACCTCCCAAGATTCTGATAATGCCATCCCCGATTCTTTTCCCTCCCAGTTCAACACTTGATGAGTTTCAACCAACCTATTTGCTGCTCCATCCTGTTTTTACATTTTTTTCTTATAAACTCATTAATTCTTTTAGCACAGTCTTACAGATATTTCAGTGCTGCCCCATGAAATTCCTCACAGTTTTGTCCAACTCTGTTTTCACAGTTCCAAGTTCACGCCACTGATGAGTAGAAGAAGAGGAAGTAGATAAAGCATATTTAAATTTCTAGATAACTTTCGCCATATCACCAACCGCTCCATAAGGATCAGGGAATAAGCAGAGAAAGAATGGACATCCCAATCACTTCTCATCTACCTGACAGAGTTCTGAAGACTTGCCAGTATCTAGGCTCAGTTCACAGAGCCGAAAGGTGTATCACGTTGGCAGGGGATTTTGCTTCTCTCTCCCTCTCTTCCTCTCTCCTTCTCTCTCTCCCCCCTCCCCATACACACACACACACACCCATACACACACACACACACACACACACACACACACCCTCTGTATATATCATTGATCCTCTGTGGCCCTGATCACAGGCTTATAATCATTCTCATTAACTATCCTGAGGTCAGGCCCTTCTAAACTGAAATCCCTAAGAAGGTTACACTAATTCTATCATATCCTTCAGCTGTTGACAATAGAGCTGCCTGATCTGTCTCTGGTCTGTCTCTCTCTCTCTCTTTTTCTTTCTTTTTTTTTTTTTTTTGGTCTTCTTTTACAGCACTCTTACTTTAATACCTGTACCAAGGCAGACAAATTGAATAATTAGTTTAGAATAGGGAGGGGGAGCATTTAATGAACTAGATGGGCAAGTCTCCCTCTTCTAACGAAGAGGGGAAGAGGGAGCTGTGGTGCAGTGAGCTGAAGTGTAGTGAAAGAGCACTGAGCTCAGATTAGAGGCTCTGTCTCTAATCCATTTCGGCTCAGACTGTGCATCCTCGGCCCAACCTCTGTGAGCCTTGGTTCCTTCACCTGGGACATCACTGACATGGTCATAGGCGCAATTGACAATGGTGTCCCCAAAATTAAATTAAAAAGCATGTAAAAACACTTGAAGTCTTTTCTTCGCTTGGCTACCAGGAGCTGATATGCCCTTGGTTTCCCTCCTGCCTCACTGGCTGGTCCACCTCAGTCTCTTTGCCAGTTCTTCTTTGCCTTTCCAACCTCTACAGATTGAGTTCAATCCATGGACTTCTGCTTTCCACCTCTACGTACACCCTTGATGATCTTATTCAGTCACATGGCTTTTGATATAAGCTGAAGGCTCCCACATTCCTATCTCCAGCGCAGAGCTCTTCCTTGAACTCCAGACTTTTATTTTTATTTTCAACTGCCTGTTCATCATCTCAGCTTGGGTGACAAGCAGGCATCTCAACGGCACATTCCAGCCCTAGCCTCTTGCACTCCTTCCTTCTTTAGTAAATGGCAATTCCATCTTTTCAGTTGATTGGATCCAAAATCATGCAGTCATTCATGACTCATCTCTTTCATACATCCCATCCATTCCATCAGCAAATTCTTTGAGTTCTGTCTTCAAAAGCTATCCCAAATCAGGTTATTTTTCACCACATCAGGTTGCTACAACATGATGCAAGCTCACAGTATATCTCACCTGGATTCTTGCTACAGTTTCCTAAGCAGTCTCCTTGGTTCTGGCCTTTCCCTCTTTCAGCCTCAGTCTGTTTTCAACACACAGCAGACACAGTGATCCTGTGAAAATAGAAATTATCATGTCATACCTCTCCACAAAATCTTCTAATCTCTACCCATTACGTTCAGAGAAATCACTGTTATATATCACTTACTATAAAAGGGGGATCATAACAGTGCCTCCTCCATAGGGTTGTTGTGAGGAGTAAGAGTCAGTGTATGTAAAGGATTTAGAAGTAGTGCTCCCTATTTACTATATATCAAGCACGGCCCTTAATACTTTATATATATAAGAACTCCTTATAAACTAACTTATTAATTCTCATAAGAATTTTGAGGTCTGTACTGTTATTATACCCATTTTATCTTTGAGGAAACTACCTTACAGACAGGTTAAGTAACTCCCCCAAGATCACACAGCTACTGGGTGGCAGAACCGGGTTCCACTCCAGGCCATCGGCCTCCAAAGACTGTGTTTTCACTACCCTGCTTAGTGAGTTAGCCTCAGATGGTGAATGATACCTCATCATATGGAGGGACCGTTAATTTACTTCCTAATTCCTCACTAAGGCCTCGCTAGTCATTCCAGATGTTCTCACTTAAGCTAATAAATTCATTTCTTCAACATATATTATTGAGTGACAATAGGCTAGGCATGGGAAACAGAGCAGTGAACAACCCAAAAATGGACCCAAAAAACTGTCCTCACAGAGCTTACATTCTTTTAAAAGCATTTTTTATAATGAAAGTGTCACTACAGGCCTGATCTGCTTATTGACTAATTGTTTTCTCCTGAGATCAGGCTCAGCTCCAAGCATTTCATACATCTCTTGGGCAAGGCATTTGGCTAACTTCAGTGGAAGGAACCAAAATGATTCAGACGTGGACCTTGCTCTCGGGAGGCTGTATATTAACAGGTGTTGGGTGTCTCTAGGAAGCAGTTCTTATTAAACCTGTTTCTGGGTCTGTCCCTTCTCTGTCTGCCCTGTGCCTTGTTCATTTGCATACCTCTCATTAAACACCTAAGCTCCCTAAAGGGGAAGGATATTCATGTGGTTTCCTTTCGCTCTTCCTAAAGAGCCCAGGGAGTGCTTTAAATACAGTGGCTTCACAGTTTTATGTTCTTTACTGAGTATCAAGTTCTAGAAAGATTCCTCAAGAAACTATCTGGTCACAAATTTTATCCCGCTGTTATCTGCCTTTATTAAGGCCATAATAATTTAGTCCATCAGCAGACAAAGGAAGAACTAAGGCTATGAGTTACATTTTGTAATTATGAATATTTTAATTGTCTTCTCCATGACCAGTTTTTACCATTTAACCACTAGGATGGAGAAACTCTAATAATCTACTGAATGGTCACCTCAAAATACAGAAGAGTAATCATGTCACACACACACACACACACACACACACACACACATGCCCTGCTTAAATCCTTCAATAATTCCCATCACTCTTGGGGAAAAAAGTAGTCAAATCCTCAGCAAGGCCTCCAATGCACAAGGCTCTGAGTGGCCTGGCCTCACCATGCACAGTGAGTCTCCTTGCTTTCTGCACTCCGACCCTCGGGCCTGCTTCACCAAACGAGAACACTTCATTCTGCCACAGGGCTTTTGCATGTGCCATTCCCTCTTTCTAGAAAGCACTTTTTTCTCCAACCTTCAGATTCAACTCAATCTTCCCTTCCTTGGGCAAGCCTTCACTGGCTATGGGCCCCTGACCTAGCATTATACCTTGTCAAGGCATCAGTACCTCTCCTTTAGGCCCCTATTCATCTGTTCAGTTATCTCAGTTGTAATTTTACTTGTATATGTGAAAATATGTCATTAATGTCTCTTTCCTCTAGTAAACTCTATGCTTCATGAATGCAAGGACCATTTCTGGTTCTGCTTACTGTTGTATAGTGCAGATAAGCACAGTGCTAGAAACTAAAAAAAGTTCTCATTTATTCAATGAATGTTTAATGAGCACCTTCTGTGTCCCCAGCCCTGCTCTCTGTGCCAAAGTCCCTGCCTTCCTGGCGTTTATGTGCTGGTTTTAAAAGACAATAAACAAGTAAGCAGAATGCGGTGGGGAGCGAGTGGGTGGGGTGGGTATAAAGGGGATAAATGGTAGGGGGAAAATACAATTAAAATTCTAAAAAATAAAATAAATAAGCAGGATGATTTCAGGGAATGATCAGGATAAGGGGGTAGGATGTGACCATTGGGAATGGCATAGGAAAACTATTTCACATAACAGTCAAGGAAGGCCTCTATCAGAAGGTGGCCTGTGAGCAGAGTCCCGAGTGCTCTGAAAAGGAGGCCGCATATTCACTGTAAAAATTGGGAGAGTCCCAGGCAAGCCAGGAGAGTTGATCACCCTAGCCCAGAATGCTGCTGGGAACCTGGCTGCCTGCCTTCGGCCACTTACCAAGGAAAATGGTCCCCCCATACCTCCCAAATCTCTTTCCCAGAAACACTCACCTTTTGAGAAATTAATGCAGCTTAGAACTTGGTAATTGCTTTGTACTGATAAGAAGGCTTCCCAGGAATCCACCCACTCATTTTAGGGATAACATTGGCTTTGGGATTCCCCCTCACACCAGGCTCTGTCCTGCAATCCTCCGGCTGTTGGTGGCAGATATTGGGATTTCCGTTTCAGGTCAAATCCATTCACCAGAAAAATCTCATTTCCTCCCTCCCTCTGGCTCACATCCCCAGCCTGGAAACTTCCCCCACAATATCCCTTGGTGGACTCCTGCACTCCCCACAGCTGACTGTGCTGCAGAGAGTTACTACTTGCAGTAAACTAGAGTGGCAGATCCCTGCCCTGTGGTATTCCCACTTCTGTTGGCACATGTTCAAGCAGAACCTGCCTAAACAATTGGCAGCTGTCCTCTTAGCACAGGGCTAATTCTTCCCTAGTGGCTCTAAACAGTTCTTTGCTTAACCTTATTTTTTGTTTCATCTCCAAAATTCCAAAGCCATTGTTAAAAGCTTCTCTTTTTCTCTTATTCCCTTTCCCACCTTCCTCTCTCCCTCACCTTCTTCCCTTGCCCCCTCACTTCCTCCTATAGATCTGAGTGGCCTGAGGCTCCAGAGCCAAACCTACAGGTTGTAGTCCCAACTCTCCTCCCACCAACTGTATGGGCAACCTTAGCACCTACATCATTGTGATGTTAAGAGGATTAAAAAAGTTAATATACGTTAAGTACCTAGAACAGTAGTTCACAGTACGCCTTCACATGGCTTAGTGAACAAATGAAATGTTAGCTCTTATTATTGTCCCTGAGTTCTGAGGGTTCTTTGTGCCTTGCTCAGAGAGTAAGTGGCTGCCTTCTATGGTTTTATTTGAAGAGACAAAATACCCTTTTGTCCAGATGCCTCCCTCCCAATTTTTAAAATCCCTACAACAGAGCAAACAAGGAGGGAGAGAAATAGTATAAAACAGTTATCCCGTTTTTTTCTCCAAAAGAGTTTATCAGATTAAATAAAAGAAGAATACTAGGAACTAAGTTGGGTTGGGAGGAGAGAGTAGGTGGCTAGTTCAGAGGAGAAGGTCAGAGGGGACTCTGTACCATGAGGAGACATGACAAAGGCATCAGGCACAGAGTGGGGAGGGAAGCTGAAGCACTGGGAACAGAAATATGGAAAGGATGTGGAGAGGAAGTCACAAGGACAAAAGTCATCTAGGTTGACAGAACCAAGTCCTTCCCTAAATCAACACGCCGTACCTCCCCAGCTCTGCCCCAATCCAGATGAGGCTGCTTACAGCAGGCATCCTGGTCAAGAGAAAAGAGCCTGGATTTTCAAGCCAGTTCTACCATTTACTAAACAAGATAATTGACCTCTGTAAACCATGGATTCCTCCTCTATAAAAAAACAAAAACAAACAAACAAACCTTCAAAGAGTAGCTCTGAGGATTGAAAAAGGTAACATGGGTGATATCCCAATTTAGTGTCTAGCTCCTTAGTGGGTACTCAAATCTTAACCATTACCCCAGTGCATGCCCAGAGCAGGTTCAGCCAGCTTTCTCCACACACACTAAATCCATAACCTCTCGCACATTTTCATGTCTGTTTTTTACCTGTAATTTATTACACCAAATGCAACTCAGCAAAGATCTTTATAAGATGCCAAGCACTAAACTGAGTGTTGAGGATACAATAGGATCAGATCCCACTTGCACGCTCTCCCCTAAAACTTGTAGACTGCAGTGGAGACTAGTGATAAAATATGCAGTTACAAGGGTAATGAGCATTCCAATAAGAGAAATACATAAGCTGTTGGAACACATGTAGCATATTATATAATAAATACATGTATGAGATTTACATCATTTATGTTGTGTCAAGACTCAGCAATCAAGTACACCCGCAATAGAAATCTACATAGACTTCACAGTGGAGCTGATTTTTATGTGGAAAGTAGTTGCAAATTTGACACATAACTAAAAACTACATAAGCTCTCACATTTTTTAAAATCCCTAAGTTACCCATAAAATAAAGTACACATGGTTTTAATGTACAACCATGTATAGTTATGTGTATATAAATAAATAATCCATAATAATAAAGAACATTTAATAAAAATAAATATGTAAGATATAAGTTTATATATTTTTATTATACAGTACAAAAGAGGTCTAAAGTTGAATTAGAAAAAGGTTGACAAATCAGCGTTCTTCATGTAAGAACTTTCAGTAGATTGCATGTTTATTTCTGATAAATGAAGTGCTAAAGGGCCAGAATACAGCTGCAATGCAAAGCACATTCACACTTTTCAACCACTCTGGACTTTTCTCAAAAAGTGTAAAAATTGAACAATGAGGGTTAGAACTGTGCAGGTCCACTTAGATGAGGATTTTTTTCAATAAATAATGCATGTACAGTACTGTAAATGTATTTTTCTTCCTTAGGATTTTCTGAATGACATTTTCTCTTCTCTAGCTTATTTTATTGTAAGAAAACAGCATATAATACACACAATACATAAAATATGTTAATCAACAGTTTATGTTATCAGTAAAGCTTCTGGTCAGCACTAGGCTATTACGAGTTTTGGGGGAGTCAAAGTTATATGCAAAGTTCATCTGCATGGGGGAGGAGGTTAGTGCCCCTAACCCCCACGTTGTTCAAGTGTTATCTGTAAAGGCAACAGACTCTCAGGAGATCATTCTTTGGTTCTTGTAGGATCTGGTTAGTCTTAAAGAGTAATAGAAAGGAAACTAGCCCCCAAAACCTTCTTAGCCTTATATCCTTGGACAAGTGATAGAATCATAAAATCTCAAGTTTCAAGTTTTAAAGATCACTAGTCCAACCTCTAATTAGAGTTTCATTCCTTCCCAAAGGGATCAAACAGCCCCTACTTCATAAAAATGCTTATATCATCTGACCTAAAAATTCTACTTCAGGTAATCCATACTAAGGAAATAATATATAAAGTGGTCAAATATTTATACACAAAGATAGTCACTGAAGTCTTAGCCAAAAAATGGAAACAACCTAAACTTCCAACAATAAAGGAACTGTTGAAGAAAAAATATAACGCCTTCATAAAGTTGACTATAAAAAGTTTAATGACATGGGAAAATGTGTATGATATAGTATTAAACAATAATATAACATAGATTGTGGTCTCAATTATATTAAAATGGATTTTTAAAATACCTAGAAATATATCTGAAATGCTAACCTTATTGATATATGCATGTTGGATTACAAAGGGTTTTTTCTCTTTATATCTTAGTATGTTTTTATGAGAGCATTTATTAATTTTATAATCTAGAAAGAGTTAGGCAAACCCCTTATTCCCTCAAAAAAAAAAGAAAGAAAGAAAACAATTAGAACAAAACAACCCTGAAATAGGCAAAGGTGAAAAGTGCTGTACAAGTGGCTTAGTTTTACTTGCAGTCAAGATCCTGAAAGATCCTAGTATTGTGTCTAAAGGCAAAATTTCCATGAGAATCTCTCTTTTATTCCTACTAACTCTACAGAAACTGCAGTTCTTATGGTTGACCCAAGATAAGCAAACATGAGTAACACAGACTTTTCTGAGTTGGACAATGTCTCTCTTTCTCCGCCCTTCCTTGGTACTGTACAACCAAGGAAAATAATCCTCTTGCTCATTTCTATGGGCCTCGGCAGTTCTGGGGACCCCTTCGTGTACATCCTCATCTTGAGCCTCACAGCAATGCTGAGAAGTGACAAAGTGAACATAATCTGAAGCTCTGTGATGTCAACTGGGCTACCCTGAGTCACTGGTCATGACCAGAGTCTCAGGACACAGATGCTGCTTTGGGGTTCCAGGCCCAGCGCTGACCTACGGCAGGCATCCAAGGACCTCATTGGTAAAGCTGAGGAAGACTGGTCAGTTATTCAGCGAATAGTGGTCTTACCGTAAGCTCAGCTGTGTCGGTTTAAACCTATCAAAATGTAACGCCTGTGTAAGATTCCACATCTATTACAGGCATACTGCAGAGACAGTGCGGTTCATTGGAGACCGAGGCAATAAAGCGAGTAGGTAATACAAACTCTTCCCGCACCCCTCTTTTTTTCCTCTGTAACTCGCCTTTCCAGTGAACACAGGATACTGGGGCATGTCACTAAAATAGGCTGTGCCATCACTAAAATTTATTATCCAAGAGGTAAGTACTTCTATATATTGATATAAAAGTTATGGTAAATCGTCCCCTTATCAACAGATAAACCACTTAAACATGTTTTGATTTCCTCATCTGTCAAATGGATTGAAAGGTGTCTGCCCTCCCTAACCTTTCCATGTCACAAGGTTGTTTAGGGGGAAACACAAACATGTGAGAGAGCACTTGGACTACTAGCAGCTCTTTTCTTAGCTAAGATGCTATAAAATGCAAACCCAGAACCTGGGCCATCCATGAACTATGGACTAGCCCTGGAGTAAAGGAAAAGCTAAACTGAAGCATCCTGTTCGCCGATGCACACCTAACGTGATTCTGACTGCCCCCGCCTACCTAGCAGAAATTGCTGGGTACTATCGCTGCAGACCAAAGACCACAGTCGCGCCGCAGCTATAAAACTGTAAAGGGTATCGAAACCGCCAGCAAGAGGCCAGGCGGGAAGGTGAAGTCCCTGCACCCGCCTGCGCCGAGGCCGGGCGGGAGGCCAGGCTCACGGCGCCTGCGCGCGCAGCTGTCTCGGAATAAATAAATAACCGCGCGGGCGGGCGGAGGCCCCAGGCTTGGCGCCCCGCCCGGGCTGGCTCCGCTCGTGGCTCACGTAGCGAGAGCGTGAGTCAGCGCTTCGACCGCAGCCCCGAACCGGGGGAGGGTTCCCTCGAGCGGCGCCGGCAGCGAGCACGTACTGCCGTACTCTGCCCGCCGCCCCCCTGCCAAGCGGCTCGCCTCCCGAGCGGGCCAGACCGCGGGAGGGGCATCTGGGTTACACGGCTCGCTTGACCCCAAGGTGGCCCCTCGAAAGCCTGCTTGTCATCGTCGCTGGCCGGCCCGGAAGGAAGCGGGGGAGACAGGGGTGAAGGGCAGGACAGATCCAGGCCCGTGGTCCGTCTTCAGCGGGAACTCGACTTTCTCGTCCCTGTGTGCTTTCCTTACTTGAGCCGCACACTGTCTGATTCACGTTTGACCCGAGTCAGTTGTCTCCCACCATCCATGCCTGAAGTCTGGAGGCGGATGAAGAGGCTGGCTGGGGCGGGGCGCTGCGGGGGTCGCGCCCAGGGCAGACTGCGGAGGATGAGGCCAGTAAATGAACGGGGAACTTCCTTTATCAACTTCATCTCCTGTGCAGCGGTGACTTATTCGAGTCAGTCTGCATTTCCTCAACTCTGCACCTGTTTAGCTATAGTCACCAACTTTTTAAGAGGAAGTTGCCTACGTGCCTGGCTGCTGAAGGACAGAATTGGAAGAACTCTTGACTAAACGTGTGAACATAACAGGGCCTCCTATTCAGCTCTAGACGTACAGGATTGCAAAACTGAGTGAGGTTAGGAAAAATGTGAAGTCTTCTTTTGCCCTTTGGTAAAATATTCTTTCCCATATTAAGGTATATTATAAAGCTTTCCTCTCTGTGCATCTGTGATGTAACAATGTCACTTTTTCAAAACCTGTTCAAAATGTTTTGAGGAGGGGCACAAGAGAATGATGCTTATGAAGAGATCGATACTGGTGAAGGGGAAGAGGAAAGTTAATTAGGTGAGGAGCATTGAACAATGAGTAAAGTGATGAACAGAACATTATTGAGCCCCTAATTGAGATCAGGCATGTCTGGACACTGGAGAAGCAAAATAAGTGGTTTGCCATGGTCTCTGCTCTCAGGGGTTCACAGCTGAAAGGACATAAACTAAGGGAGACAATGCAATGGTTCAGAGGCAAGAGCTGGGATGTCCAGGTTCCTATGCGAACTCTGCAGCTTGCAGACCTGTGACTTTAGCCAACTGATTGCCCCCAGCCCACTTCATTTTCCTTGTTTGAAAAATGAGAATGAGGAAAATAGTAATTTTTAGGACTTTTCATAGAACTGAGTACATTAATACAAGCAAAGCACTTAACACCCTGCATTCACTAGGTGCTCACTAAATATTATTAAATGAATGAAGAAGATACAGGCAAGGCCAAGTATAGCAGTGTACTACACAGCTCCAGAAGGCACATACGCATAGATGTGCATGGAATTTTCCAGAGCTGTGCAACATCGTAGTCCTGAGTACAAGCATGTCTGTTCATAATAACAAAAAATTGAAATTCAAATGCATTTATGTATATATAAAATGTGGTACATTCATGCAGGGGAATACTATTAGAGCTATTAAAAGCAATAAATTACATCTACTCCATCAAAATGGATAAATTTCAAAAATTATTGAATAAAAAACAGTAACTTGCAAAGTGATTCATGCAGCATGATGCCATTAAAGAAATCATGCACACAAAAAATTACCTGTATTTTATATATGTATGTATGTGTTTTAATGCCAGAAGATTACACAACCAAATTCAAAGGTACCTCTGGATGGAGAGGAGGAATTAGGATTTGAAATGGTGGTCATTAGCTTTTTCTCTATTGTACTAATTGCTTCAAAAAAACCCACATACTTACATATCATGTAGTTTGGTGGGGTTTTTAAAGGTATAGATATGTAAAATTAAACCAGAAGCAAATATGTCAACACTGGCTGACTCTGGGTTGTAGGACTATGAGTGATCATTACTTTTTCATTTGTACCTTGCTGCATAGTCAGATTAAAAATAATTACAACCTTGCTGATAAAGTGCTATGAAAGTTATGAAAGGTGTGAGCCTGGAGGCCATTTCTTGAGGAAAGTTAGGCTTGCATGCCCAGAGCCTTCAGCCACAACAATGGGCAGAGCTGGCTTCCCAAGACCCGTGTTCTGACTACACCCTGGGCGGGACTGTGTACCCCTGGCATACCAGGACGAGACAGGGGTCTGGGCCAGGGCTTCCCTAGTATGGTGCTGCTCGTGCCTATGCTTTGCAGGTTCCTCTTTCGATCTTTAGCTTCCGAGAAATACTACATTCCAGTGCCTGATGAAACACTGAGTGACTGTAGAACCCCTGAGCAAGAGCACTGTTCTCTGTGTGTCACCTACAATACTGAAACTTTAAGTAAGCTATTGAGTACCTCACAAAAATGGTAAAGATGAAACTGGAAAGCACATCCAGCTCCCATCTTCGAGTGCCTGCTCTCTCCCCCGGCTTCTGCTGAGGGCACTTTTATGGGTGTTGCCCTGTTTATGAGCAGTTCAACGTAGCAGTCAAGATTCCAGGCTTTGCCCTCACTCACACCTAAGATCAAGTTGCCAGTGATGATTTGGGGCAAGCTACTCAATTTCTCTGAGCTTCTTTCCTCTTCTGTGAAATGGGGATAAGAATAATGCTCAGAGGACTGAATGGGATCCCTCAGTCTATGGTGCCTAGGTGTGGATCAGGAGAAGTATTTTGGTAAGAGAATCTGTTTTGAAGAGGAGATTATTTCTTATGCTAAGGCAGTCTTTTACTCTAGTAAATGGTTAAATAGATGTTTAGAAAAATGATGAAAGCCCTTTCTTCAGTCAGGTGGAATTGAACTTAATATTAACATTTTAGACAGTATTAGGCCTAGGAACAGTTGCTTGAAGAACACCCACCCCTCCCCCGCCCGCCTGCCGCCTGCCGCCACCCCCCTCCTTAAAGAACCAGTTGTGCTTTTGTTTCTCAATAGCTGAAAGTATTCACTGACAACCCCTATCTTCAAACAGAATGCTCTTACATCTAAAAACATTGCTCAGACACCAGGGTCTTCTAAAGGAAGCAGACAGAACTTTTGATTATGTGAAATCCACTAAAAACTCCTTCTCTCTTGGTTGCTTTCTTCCTGGCACCCATAAACAAAAATGTCTAAGGGATTTTTAACTCAGTCATGCTGAAAATCCACTATTTAAATTGGATTCCCAGCTGCTCCTTTAGAACAGGTTGCATGAGATGTTGTTCAATCCAACTAGCCCTGGGGAGGGGTAAACACGTACTGCTGAATGGTGGGACGTGCAGAACATCAGGAGAACATAACCAGGCAGAGTTAAGCATGTGCTGTGACTAATAAAGGAGGACCTGGGGCGTGGTTGCCATGAGAGAAGGCACCTCCCCACAGGGCTCCAGTACCTAAGAAAATTCAGGAAAACAACTTCTGACTCCCAGACCGTTTACCCGACCAGGGTGAAGGTGGCTTCAGTTATCACATCGGTGCTTTTTCTAAGCTGCCCTTCTGTGTTTGTTCAGGAAGGGGGAGCTGCCCTGGGGTGTCTAAATGATCTCTCTGGGTAAGCCGCGTATCTAAGAAGCCAGCACCCCAGCCCACAGCAAGGCACACAAGCCTCCACCTTGGGCCCTGGACTGAGCAGAGATGCCCAGACATTTTCCCAGACATTCCCAGCCCAACCCTCCTCCCTGGCTGGGCACGTAGGGAGGCTCCTGGCGCAGGGCTTCATCATTGACATGAGTAACTTTCCTCTACCTTCCAGGATGGCACTGCCCTCTTCAACAAATGCAGTTGGTTTTATTTTTCAAAGTATTCCCGGTGGGGATTGCACTTTTTTGTTTTCTGTTTTGTTTTGGTTTTAGGTTTTGTTTTGTTTTTTGGTACAGAAATAATATATGTAGATTGCAAAAAGGAACTTAGATGAAATAGGAATATATGAAAAAGAATATATCAACCACCTCTGAACTGGGTTGACTAGTGTCTCCCCAAAATTCATGTCCACCTAGAACCTGTGCGAGCGACCTGTGAATAGAAATAGGATCAATGCAGATTCTTTTCAGTTGTTTTTATTTATTTTTCAGAAACTTTTATTGTATTTTTTTTATATTACCTTTTAGTCCCCTTATATCTCCCTCCTCCCAGCAATCACCACACTGTTGTCCAGGACTCTGAGTCCTTTCCCCTTTTTGCTCAATCCCTCCACCCTGTAACATCCACCACCACCACTGGCTGTCAGCCTGCTCTCTATCTATCTGTCCCCATTTTCCTTGTTAGTTCAGTTTGTTCATTAGAATCTACATATGCCTGAAATCATATGGTATTTGTCCTTCTCTGACTGACTTATTTCCCTTAGCACAGTGTTCTCCAGATCCATCCACACTATTGCAAAGGGTAAAATTTTCTTCTTTTTTTATAGTTGAGTAGTATCCCATTGTGTAAATTTCCCATAGTTGTTTTATCAACTCATCTACTGATGGACACGTGGGCTGCTTCTGTATCTTGGCAATTGTAAATGATGCTGCAATGGACATAGGGGAGCTTATGTTCTTTCAGATTAGTGTTTTAGGTTCCTTCAGATATATTCCCAGAAGTGGGATAACTGGGTCAAAAGGCAGATCCATTTTCAATTTTTTGAGGTATCTCCACACTGCTTTCTACAGTGGCTGCACCAGTCCACATTCCCAGCAACAGTGCAAAAGAGCTCCCCTTTCTCCACACTCTCACCAACATTTGTTTATTGATTTACTGATGATACCCATTCTGACAGGTGTGAGGTTGGTATATCATTGTGGTTTTTATTTGCATTTCTCTGATGATTAGTGATGTTGGGCATCTTTTCATATGTCTGCTGGCCATCTGTTTGTCCTCTTTGGAGAAGAGTCTATTCAGGTCTTTTGCCCATTTTTTTAATTGGGGTTTTTATTTTTCTTGTGTTAAGTTTTGTAAGCACTTTGTAAATTTTGGATATTAACCCCTTATCAGATGTATTGGTGAATCTATTCTCCCATCCTGCAGGCTGCCTTTTTATTTTGTTCCCTTTGCTGTGCAAAAACTTCTAGTTTGATATAGTCCCATTTGTTTATTTCTTCTTTTGTTTCCCTTGCCTGGGGAGATATAGCCAATAAAAAATTGCTATGAGCAATGTCTGACATTTTGCTGCCTGCGTTTTCTTCTAGAATTTTTATGGTTTGGGGCCAAACATTAAGTCTTTGATCCATTTTGAATTTATTCTTGTGTGTGGTGTAAGAAGGTGGTCTAGTTTCATTTTTCTGCACATGTCTGCCCTATTTTACCATCACCATTTCTTGAGTAAACTATCTTTAGCCCATTGTATCTGCTTGCTTCCTCTGTTGAATATTAACTGACTATAAAGGTGTGGGTTTATTTCTGGGCTCTCTATTCTATTCATTAATCTATGTATCTGTTTTTATGCCAGTATCATGCTGTTTTAATTACTATGACCTTGTAGTATATTTGAAATTAGGTAGCATAATTCCTCCAACTTTGTTCTTCTTTCTCAGGATCACTATTGCTATGCCAGGCCTTTTGTGGTTAATATCAATTTTAACCACAAAAATTTAATTTTAACCACATATACATTTTTGAAATATTTGTTCTAGTTCTGTGAAATACATCATTGGAATCTTGATAGGAGTTGCACTGAATCTGTGCATTGCTTTGGGTATTACGGACATTTTAATGATGTTAACTCTTCCTATCCAGGAACACAGTATGTGCTTCCACTTATTTGTGTCTTCTTCAATTTCTTTCTTCAGTGTCTTATAATTTTCTGGGGACAGGTCTTTTATATCCTTGGTTAGATTTATTCCTAGGTATTTTATTCTTTTTGAAGCAACTGTATATGGGATTGTTTTCTTAATTTCCCTTTCTGTTAGTTTGTTATAGGCATATAAAAATGAAACTGATTTCTGGATATTAATTTTGTATCCTGCTTCTGTGCTAAAATCATTTATCAATTCTAGTAGTTTTTTGGTGGAATCTTTGGGGTTCTCTATGTACAGAATCATATTATCTGTGAATAAAGACATTTTTACTACTTCCTTTCCAATTTGGATGCCTTTTATTTCTTTTTCTTGTCTGATTGGTGTGGCTACGACTTCCAATACTATGTCGCACAAGAGAGGGGAAAGCAAAAATCACTGTCTTGTTCCGAATCTTAAGGAGAACGCTTGTAGTTTTTGCCCATTGAGTATGATGTTAATAGTGAGTTTGTCAACATGTGGCCTTTATTATTTTTAGGTATGTTCCCTCTATTCCTACTTTGCTGAGAGTATTTATCATAAACAGGTGCTTGATTTTATCAAATGATTTTTCTGCATCTATTGATATGATCCTGTGGTTTTTATCCTTCATTTTGTTTATGTGGGGAATCACACTTATTGGTTTGTGAATGCTGTACCAACATTGCATTCCCAGAATCAATCCCACTTGATCATGGTGTATGATCTTTTTGATGCACTGCTATATTTGGTTTGCTAATGTTTTGTTGAGGATTTTATCATCTATGTTCATTAGAGATATTAGCCTATAATTTTCTTTCTTTGTAGTATTTTTATCTGGCTTTGAAGTTAGGAAAATGCTGGCCTCATAAAATGAGTGTGGGAGCCTTCCCTCCTCTTGAACGTTATGAAATAGTTTGAGAAGCATAGGTGATAGTTCTCAGAATGTTTGGTAAAATTCTCCTGTGAAGCCATCTGGTCCAGGGTTTTTTGTTGTTGGGAGTCTTTTGATTATTGCTTCAGTTTCACTAGGTGTAATCTGTTTATTCAGATTCTCTGATTCTTCTTGTTTTAACTTTGAAGGATTATATGTTTCTAGGAATTTATCCGTTTCATCCAGGTTTGCCCAGTTTGTTGGCATGTAGTTGTTCATAATATTTTCTTACATCATTTGTATTTCTTTGGTGTCAGTTGTTATTTCTCCCCTTTCATTTCTAATTTATTTATTTGGTTCCTTTCTCTTTTTTTCTTGATGAGTCTTGTTAAAGGTTTGCCAATCTTATCTTTTTGATCTTTTATGTTGTTCTTTTAGACTCTACTTCATTTATCTCTGCTCTGATCTTTATTCTTTTATTTCTTCTACTCACTTCGGACTTCGTTTGTTGTTCTTTTTCAAGTTCCTTTAAGTATAAAGTTAGACTGTTTGACTTTTTCTAGTTTTTTGAGATAGGCTTCTAACACTATGAATTTCCCTTTTAGGATTGTTTTCCAAGTGTTCCACAGATTTTGCATTGTTGTATCCTCATTTTCATTTGTTTCAAGGTACCTTTTGATTTCTTTCTTGATCTTGTTGTTGACCCATTCATTGTTTAATAACATGTTATTTAGCTTCCATGTCTTTGCATGTTTTCAGTGTTTTTATTGTGGTTGATTTCTAGTTTCATAGCAGTGTGGTCAGATAAGATGCTTGATATAATTTCAGTCTTCTTAAATTTACTGAGACTTGTGTCCTGACATGTGGTCTATCCTAGAAAATATTCCATGTGCATTTGAAACGTATGTGTATTCTGCTGATTTGGGGTGAAATGCTCTGAAGATATCAATTAAATCCATTTGATCTAGTGTGTCATTTAAGGCCACTCTCTCTTTGTTGATTTTCTGCCTGCAAGATCTATCCATTGATATCAGTGGTTTAAAATCCCCAACTATAACTGTATTTCTGTTGACCTCTCCCTTTATGTCCATCAAGATTTGTTTACATATTTAGGTGTACCTTCCCATTCTTTGTCTTCCCATTTAGGCTGCTGCTTTGTATTTTCCACCTTAGCTGTTAAACTGATCAGTTATTAAGCTAATCAAGCTATAATTAGCAACCTGGCTTAAACTCTGTAGGGTGCGGCAGAGTAATTCCTGTGGGAAGTGCTCTTGCTTCCCCTCAGGCTTATGCCACTTGGAAGGGAGTGCTCTGCCTGAGAACGATGGATTCTGCAATATGGGGAATGACTCAGCACAGGAATCCTGGCAGCTGTTCCTTCACTTCTCTCCCTGGAGCCACCAACCCCAGACTCTGCTCAAGCATCTCCAGTCACCTCTGCCATCCCTCTGCTGGAGCCCAGGGAAAATAGCTGAAAATGAAATGTTGTGCATTGGCCCATTATGAGGCTCTCTTGGTCTCCAGATATCTCTTCCTAGAAGACAGAAACCCTGATGCTTTTCACAGCTGGATGTTATCTGGGTTCCTTTCCGATTCTGGTGTTGTACGCTGGGGAGCCCAGCTTGGGGTTTAGATTTCGCACTTCTCAGTGGAACCCCCCAGCCACTGAAATATCCCTCCAGATCTTCAACTGCCACCTGTGGGAGCCCAGCCAGCCCTCTTGCATTCTCCACACTCCCTACCAGTCATGTTGTGGCAAAGTGATTTCTTCTATCTGTCCATGGGTATAAATAAGGCTTCTCTCCAACTAGTGTTCAATTGGTTATTCGGGATGACTTCTCTACAATTTAGTGGTAATTTCAGTCTTATGGGAGCTTCCTTATAGGTAACTAACAGTCTTTCTCTTCCTGCTTTAAAGATCCTCTTTGTCTTTAATCTTGGCATTTTAATTATGACGTATCTTGGTGTGGGCCTCTTTGGGTTCCTCTTGTTTGCTACGCTGGACTTCCTGGACTTGGGTGTCTTTTTCCTTCACCAGGTTAGGAAAGTTTTCAGTCACTATTTCTTTAACTAGGTTCTCAATCCCTTGCTCTCTCTCTTCTCCTTCTGGGACCCTATTATGTGGATGTTGTTATACTTCATGTTGTCCCAAAGGTCCCTTAAACAATCCTCATATTTTTAAAATACTTATTTCTTTTTGCTACTCTGATTGGGTGTTTTCTGCTACCTTGTCTTCCCAATAGCTGATGCAATCCTTTGCTTCATCTAACCTACTGTCTATTCCTTCTATTGTATTCTTCATTTCAGATATTGTATTCTTCACTTCTGATTTTTTTTTATGTTTTCTATGTCCTTTTTCATGCTGTCACAGTTATCACTAAGTTTCTTGAGCAGCCTTAAAACCATTTCTTGAACACTATATCTGATAAATTGCTTGCCTCCGTTTCATTTAGCTCTTTGTCTCAGCATGCCTGTTACTTTGGAAGGGGCAGAGCCTTAGGTATTCTCCAGGGCACAGCAGCCCAGGTTGCTGAGTTGTGACACTCTATGTTGGGTAGGGGTCTGAGAGGGAACAGTGCTGCTTGCTTAGCTCTCTGCTGGCTTCCCCTGCTACCCACCAGCAAATTGGGCCCTTCTAGTGGTGATTCCCAGGTGGGTGGGTTTGTGTACATTCTAGGACCTCTTGGGTCTCTCCAGTGAACTTGTCTGTGAGGCTAGGAGTTTCTCCTGCCACCACAACCCCCACAGGTTTTTACCTCCAGAGGTTTTGAGGCTTTCTTTTCCTGCACTGGAGCCCTGGGTTGCGTGGTCTGTATTGCTTCCCAGCTATTCCCCTGGTTTATCTGCATGCAAATGTGGGACCACCCAGTCCGCCAACCACTGCCTCTCCCACCCGGTCCTCCAGCCACCACCTCATCTCTGCCCCGGCTGCCCGTCTCCACCTCTCCTACCATTCTGGGTGAATGTTTCTTCTTTAGTTCCTTGGTTGTCAGACTTTCATACAGTTTGATTTTCTGGAAGTTCTGGTTATTTTTTGTTTTTAAATTTGTTGTCCTTCTTTTGGTTTTACGAGGAGGCAAAGTGTATCTACCTACGCCTCCATCTTGGACAGAGGTCCTAGGAATTTGTTGTTTAATTTCCACATATGTTTTAGCTTCTCAGGGTTTGTTGTTTTTGGTTTTTTTTTTTTCTGTTACTGACTTCTACTTTCTTACCATTGTGGTCAGAAAAGATCCCTGATCCCTCGCAGATATTTCCTAAAGGGCACTTACCATGTGCTCCTGAATCCCAGGCTCCGCTTCTGAAAAATGACCTAAGACAAAAGATCATAAAACCTCTGTCAGGTCTCTCAGGGCCAATGTGTATTTGACTCAATACCTAAACTTTGGATAAGTTGCTGACAGCCATTTAAGAGAACAGAAGAATCGAGCCAACACTGAGAAGTACAGTAAAAAATAGAAAACAGATCTTGGTCATTTAGTTTAAAGTGTAGCTACAATGTAGTCTTAGGCCAGATCTATGACTGGTTATTTAGTTATGTGAGGCAATAAATTCCCTTTTTATAAAATAAGTGAATTTAAACTGAGATTTCTGTTACTTGCAAGGAAAATTATCCTGACATATGGGGGTTATCAGAGAAGATAACTCTGAAGTGACATTTAGACTGAGATTTAACACATGAGAAAGAGCCAGCCATGCAAAGAGGCAGGAAAAGGAAAAAAAAAGAGAAGAACCAGTATAGAGGCAATGCAGTGAGAAACATTTTAACAAGTGAATGACTGAGAGGAAACCATTGTGAGCAAGGTGGAAAGAGGCAGGAAACATGAATAGGAAAGTGGGCAGAGACATTGTAGGCTTATGCAAGAAATGTGAGTAGAATTTTATTCCAAGAGACCTTGTCTTAGCATCAAAAGATTGATGAGTAATTCTACATTTAGATAGTTTAGGCGAACACTTTATGTCTAAGGTGTATATGTATTATTTTTTAAACAATTATTTATTAACTATTTTCCAAACAATTCCTAGTAGTTCAGTATGTAAGAGGGAAAAAGGGGCTAGCATTATTGCAGAACAAGTCAAGAAAAACAAGCCAGAAAATGGTCTACATACAGCAGAAAACTTTCTTCTGGACTGTATACATTATTCATCTCGTTTGTACTAATTTCTACTAATGACATATGAACTAAATGCTGTTCATCTTCATATAATGTCACAATTTGTGCTTGTTACTGAGCCATGGTATATGTATTATTTTTTTGTGGTTCCTCATTTAAATTTTTTCAATTAAGCAACTTCTACTTGCAGATAACATCAAATCAGAATATTTTTATTTTATCCGATCATATGGATATACTATAATCTAACCTTATTAATTGTTGCCAGTGTTTCATATAATTAACAGCACTTCAGTGAACTTGTACAAAAACCTTAGCACAGTTATTTGAGTAAACCTATAATTTTATATAACCATAGAATTTATGAATCACAAAAAAATCCATATTTCCATTTTAAACAAATGTTGCCAAATTGTTCCTGAAAGTATACGCCAATTTATAATTCATTTACAGCAAATCTTACTGGATATTTTTTATCAGTTTAAAAATAGATTTTCCAATCAAATAGGCAGAAAATGCTTTCATTTGCCTCTCTTTAATTTTTGAAGTACATTTTTATTTGCTTTTTTTGCCATTTGTAATTCTTCTATTATGACTTCCTATTTCATTTCTCTTTCTGTCTTTCTATTGAGTTTTTTATCTTTCTATTGACCTGTGGTTTTTAATATTATAAATAACAGCCTTTTATTTGTCATATGTGATCCAAATATTTCTCTATTGTCATTGGCCTTTGAATTTGCATGGGGCATATTTTAGACTTTTATATAGTGAGAACAACCCCTTTTAAAAGGTCTCTAGATTTTATTCATGCTTGGAAAAAAACTGTCCTTTAAATTAGAAAGGCTTTACCTTTGTTTTCCTAATATATTTATGGTTTTATTTTTTACATTTAAGTCCAAATAATAAAATAAATCCATTTAGAATTAATTTAGTGTGAGGAGTGAGGTAAGGATTCAGCTTAATTCATTTTCCAGAAGACTTGCCAGTTGTCCCACTATAATTTATTGAATAATCTGTATTTTCCCCACCAATTTGAAATGAAGTTATTATCAAATATTATTTTTATGTGTTTAAGTCTATTTGTATGCTCACCATTCATAATTTCATTAATATATCTATTCTTACATCAGTACCAAAATGTTTTAATTACTGCAACAAAATGTTTCCCTTATACCTGACTTTCCTTGGCTATCTCATTGCCAAGTTTTAATATTTATTTGTTTTATCCCCCCAGTGAACTTAAGTTCCTTTAGAGCAGGAACTGTTGCTTAAGCATTTTTATAGCCTTGACAACTTGGCTGAGTATTTATTTTTCTCAGTAGCTTTCCACCCTGCTCCCTGTACCTCATAGTGCCTTGCACCAAGTAATCACTCAACAAACATATATTAACTTTTAAGTGTTAAAGACAGAAGAGCAAGATGTTCCAAGATGGAGAGGTGGAAATACAAAGAATGAATTCATGAGAGGCTGAAGCAGACAGCCCTACGGAGGTAATGGAAGGCAGCTATGATGAGAAGGCGCTCTAACCAGGAGGTCAGTCTGTTCACAACAGCACCAGCAGTTTTGGTATCACTGAGTCAGCCCTGGCGCTTAATTAAGTGCTCTGCTCAATATATCGTGATGACTGAAGGAACGACCATCTTCGTCACCCATCTCTGACATGGCAGCATGGAGAACTGGCTACCTACTGCCTCCTGCATTTCCTGAAGAATGGCTGTCACTATAAAGTACTGTGACTTGGCATAAAAGTACCTAGTCATCCTGAAGGTTAGCGCTCTCCCTTTCAAAATAGCCACCAACATGCTGATGAATTGTCTGTGTTAGGAAGCTGTGCATTTATTCCAATGATTCTGCCATAGACCAAAAAGTTTTATTGGTATTGCCCTCAGAGCCCATGGATAAGGCACATGTAAGAGGATTTGCTGCCTGCTGATAGTTAAACTCCCAAAACTAACACAGACTCATCATTTCTAAAAGTTTCATCTGTGTTAGGTTGTTAAAATTTCAGATTTATCAGTCATGTGGAGCGTATGATTGGAGATATCAGGGTGGGTTTGAATATGTATGTCTAACAAACACCCTCGGTAATTATCAGTTTGAGAAACATAAACATAATAGATTGAATTAATCTAGATAAAAATGAGTTATCTGTGAGACTTACGAAACACAGAAGTCCGCTCAAGTTAATTAGGGCATATCCTTAAAATAGATATGTAACTAAATTTCTTTAAAATGTAACTAAAGAAAACCAGACCTAATTATTTACACTAAGATCTATTTTTAAAAATAAATGAAAAACCTGTGGCAATAGAAGAGTGTGTGTCAGACTGAACTCTTAAAAGAAAAGAATCAGAAAAAAAATGTGTATTATTAAAATACACATTATTGAAAAAGAAAAAAAACAATGAATATATAGACCAGCCAAAGCAAATTTTAACCCCCCTTTGATAAGAGAATTTCAGAAAAGTTCTGGCCACAGCAACAGCTAGAATTAGGTATACAGCTGACCAGGATGACACCTTTAAAATATAAAACTCAATTGAATGCAAGTGTTTCAACGTGGATTACTTTTGAAAAGACTTCTGAGTTTGAAGTAACCTTCTGTGGCACTGATTATAACTAAGTTTGTGACCTTGGGCAAGCTGCTTACCTCTGTGGGCTTCAGTTTCCTGCCTCTAAAATGGGGTTAGATTGTTTCTGAGATCAGTTAATCTACAAGCTCCTAAGGGCTCAAATTCTTTGGTTTTATGGCATAACCATCTTTCACCTGCTGCACACAGAGCCCCCTGCTGTGGACATTGGCCTGTGACTCAACCCCAGGGTTTAGGCAGAGGAGGCAAACTGCTGCAGAGCGCAGGCTCCTCTACAGTTCGTTGCCTGCTGTGTTCCAGTAACAGCCTCAGTTTCAAATTCTTCCTTCTTTTCCAATGGACATTTTCCTTTTACTGCAGGACAAGCAGTGTGTCACTTAGCAGAGACCTCAAGGTCAAAGGTGAATGTGATTTTCTAACATCTTTCAAGGACCTCTGTTCACAAATGGCTATCTAGGCAAAGATTTTTATCAATAAGAATCTCTAAAACAATGTTCCTATTAAAATGTATCCAAAAAGTAAAAGAAAAAGAGAGAATGGGTCCTTTTTAAAAAAAGTAGATACAGATAGTGATAAAGACAGAAATAGAAACAAAGAGATACAGAGAGATAGTTGAACATTAGGGATATTAGAACTATGTACATATTTACCTAATATACTCTGCAAAATTTAGGAATAAATGACTAAGAATCTGATAACAAAAGACACAAACAGGTAATTTACAGAAAAGACAAAAAACAATTCGTAAACATGTAGAAATGTGTTCAGCTTCGAAATAACAAGAGAAATACAGATCAAACAATACTGAAATATCTTTTTTTTCACGTTATTAACACTTAAAAATCTTGACAAAATGTTCTGCTGGCAAGGCTGTGGGGAAACAGTATCTCTCATATATTCCCAGCAGGAGTGCAAAATGGCACAATCCGTACAGAGGAAAATTTGGCAATATCTAACTATATTACATGTATGTTTAACTTTTGACCCAGCAACCCTACCTATATGACTTATCATTGGAAAAGATATATCAGCAAAGTTGTTCATAGTAGCAATATTGGCAGCAAATCTAAATTCTTATACATTGGAAAGTAGTTGAATAAATTGTGGCACATCCATTCAATGGAGTACTGTACAGCTATAAAAAAAAAGAATAAAATCTGTATGAAATAATATGGACCGATTTACAGAATAGAGTTAGGTTAAAAAAGTGAAGAGCAAAAACTGTATGTGGTATGCTACCACTTGAGTAAGAAAATAAAGCTGAAATAAGAATACAAGATCTGTCCAGAAAAATTCCAGCCATTGTTAATATAACAAGAATGGTTAGTGCGACATCAATGTAGCCCGGCAGCCAAGGAGAGTGGCCTGGAATGCACACGCACATGCATGAACAATGATGGCTTCACTGTACTAGGCAATGGAGGCAGTAGACACTACTGAGTGAGCATGTGTACTGTGTGGCCACCACATTCAAAATGATTAAGCGAGTAGAGCAACGAATCTGCATCAAATTTTGTGTTAAGTTTGCGCATTCCTCTGGGGATATTATTCAGATGAGTCAGAAGCCCACAGCTATGGGCAACTGATTGGCAGCTTCATCATGACAATGCACCTGCTCATGCATCACATCTCCTGCAGAGTCTTTTGGTAAAACTTCAAATCACTCAGGTGACTCAGCCCACCTACAGCCCAGATTTGGTGACCTGCTACTTTTGGCTTTTCCCAAAACTAACATCACCTTTCAAAGGGAAGAGATTTCAGACCTTCAAATACATTCAGGAAAATACAACAGGCAGCTGATGGCAATTGGGAAAATTGTGTGAGGTCCCAAGGTGCCTACATTAAAGGGACCTAGGCATCACTGTCCTGTGTACAAATGTTTCTTGTATCTTGTATCTTCTTCAATAAATGTCTCTATTTTTCATATTGCAAAGCTGGATACCTTCTGGACAAGCCTCATATATGCATATATCTACTTAATTTTTAATTATATTTTATTGATTATGCTATTACAGTTGTCCCAGTTTTTTTCCCTTTGTCCCACTCCACCTAGCACCCCCTCTGACTCCCTCAAGCAATCTCCACACCATTGTTCATGTCCACAAGTCATGAGTATGTTTTTTGACTTCTCCATTTCCCATACTCTACTTTACACCCCTATGGCTATTCTGTAACTACCTATTTGTACTTATTAATCCCCTGATCTCTTCAAACATTTCCCCATACACCCCTCCCCTCTGGCAGCCATCAAAATGCTCTCTGTATCCATGATTCTGACTCTGTTCATCTTGTTTGCTTAGTTTTTCTTAAATTCAATTGTTGATAGATATGTATTTATTGCCATTTTATTGTTCATAGTTTTGATCTTTTTCTTTTTATTAAATAAGTCAGTTTAACATTTTATACAATAATTGTTTGGTGACGATGAACTCCTTTAGTTTTTTCTTGTCTAGAAAGCTCTTTATCTGCCCTTTGATTCTAAATGATATCTTTGCTGGGTAGAGCAATGTAGGCTCTAGATTCCTGCTTTTCATGACTTTGAATATTTCCTGCCAATCCCTTCTAGCTTACAGAGTTTCTTTTGAGAAATCAGCTGAGAGTCTTACAGGAACTCCCCTGCAGGTAACTAACTGCTTTTCTCTTGCTGCTTTTAAGATTCTCTCTTTATCTTTAACCTTTGGCATTATAATTATGATGTGTCTTAAAGTGGGCCTCTTTGCATCCATCTTGTTTAGGACTCTCTGTGCTTCCTGGACTTGCATGTCTATTTCCTTTGCCAAATTAGAGAAGTTTTCTTTCGTTTTTTTTCAAGTAAATTTCCAATTTGCTTTTGCTTCTTCTTCTGGCACCCCTTGTTGCAAATGTTGGACCTCTTGAAGTTGTCCCAGAGGCAGCTTATATATTCTTGGGATTTTTTTAATTCTATTTTCCTTCTTGTTGTTCTGATTGGTTGTATTTTGCTTCCTTATATTCCAAATCATTTTTTGACTCTGGACTTCATACACGCTACTGTTGTTTCCCTGTAAATTGTTCTTTATTTCAATTAGTGTTCTGCATTTCAATTAGTGCATCCTTCATTTCTAACTGGATTTTTTTTATGCTGTTGAGGTCTTAGTTCTTTGATAATCCTTACAAAGTGTTTTGAACTCTGCATCTGAAAGATTGCTTATCTCCATTTTGTTTAGTTCTTTTCCTGGAGTTCTGATTGTTCTTTCATGTGGGCCATATTTCTTTTTCTCCTGATTTTGGTAGACTCTCTGTGTTTGTTTCTGTGTATTAGAAGGGCTGCTATGTCTCCCTGTCTTGGTAGCATGGTCTAATGTAGTAGGTGTCCGGTAGGGTCCAGTGCTACAGCCTCCCCTATTACCCAAACTGGCTACTCAAGGTGCACCTTTCACGTGGGCTGAGTACACACCCCTCTTGTAGTTGAGCTTTGATTGCTGTTGGCAAGTCAGTGGGAGGAATTTACTCAGGCAAGTCAGCTGCAAGGACTGGCTGTGACCACTGACACCCAACTTCAGACCTCTGTGGAGGGTCAGCTGTGCAGGGGCTGGGTGGTAGAGCTCCAATGTAGTCCGTGCTGTCCACTGGGTACACAGGCTCTGGGCTTTCCGAGGCGGTGCAGGCAAATGTCAGCCTCCACCTGTGTTCTTCTCAGAGCCACCTTCCATGAGCTATAAAGCAGTCTGAGATGCTACTTGTGCTAGGCTTAGAGATTCCCAGGCGAAACCAGCTGTGAATCTAGGCTGGCTGCTGCTAGTGCTGGTAGCAGTGCCACTTAGCAACATGTACAGGAGCTGTGGGCTTACTGAGGCCAGCTGTTGCTTGTCTGAGAGGATTTAGAAGTTGTGAAGCATGAGCCAAGACCAGATATTCATATGTAAAAGTCACAGTTGACAATTTGGATGAGCCCATTAAGTTGTTACTTTGGTGAGACAGAGTCTCAGAGGATCTCTTGGTCAGAGAAAACAGGTTGATGGTGTCTCAGATATGGCACCACCTGCCAGCTCTGTGGCTCTGTGGTGAGGGTTCAGAAAAGGGACAAAGGCCTCTGCCTACCTTTCTGTCTGGGAGACAGCTACCCCCCAGTTCCCTGCCTTGATGCCAGACACTTCAGTTTCTCCCTGTATGCCACTAGTGCCTTTCAAGCTGCTACCCTGGTTCTGGAGCACAGAGGGAGTGAGTCTGGGTTAGTCTGTGTGTGGGTTCTTTAAGGGGAACTGCTTGGGACTCTAGAAGTTTCTTCCACCAACTCTATCCCCACTGATTTTTTTTTTTGATCTTTTTTTTTTTTTATTAATTTATTTACTTTTTAAATACATTTGTCTCTGCCTTCCCCCCCCTTTCCCTTGCCCCCTCCCACCTTCCCTCCCTCAGCTCTTCCCCTTTGGTTTTGTCCATGAGTCCTTGCTATATGTTCCTTGACTTTCCCCTTCCCTTCCCTTTCCCTGGCCCCCCCTTCCCTCTTGTCTCTGTTGATTTCTTTTCCTTTCAGTGTTGCTGGCCATATTTGCCTTGCTTCTTTGCATTGTTGGTTAGGTTCCGCTTATAGGTGAGATCATATGGTATTTGTCTTTCGCCCCCTGGCTTATTTCGCTTAGCATGATGCTCTCCAGTTCCATCCATACTGTTGCGAAGTTTAGTACTTCTTTTTTCTTTCTGCTACGTAGTATTCCATTGTGTATATGTACCATAATTTTTTGATCCAATCATCTACTGATGGGCATTTAGGTTGCTTCCAACACTTGGCTATTGTAAATTGTGCTGCTATGAACATTGGGGTGCATAGGTTCTTTTGTATTGGCGTTTTGGTGTTCTCAGGGTATAGTCCCAGCAGGGGAATCGCTGGATCAAAAGGCAGTTCCATTTTCAGCTTTCTGAGGAAATTCCACACTGCTTTCCATAGTGGCTGCACCAGTCTGCATTCCCACCAACAGTGGACTAGAGTTCCCTTTTCTCCACAGCACCTCGCCAGCACCTGACACTGATTTTTGCAGCCAGAATTTATGGGGACTTATTTTCCTTGTTGTGGATCCCTGCACTTGGAGGCCTGGCATGGGCCTGGGAATCCATATTCCTGAGATACCCCTCCCAAATTTTATCCACCACACATGGATATGGGACCAGCCTGTTCTGCATCTTCATCCCCACTACCCATCTGGATGGATGTAGTTTCTTAAATTCCATAGCTGTCATACTTCCAATCCACTCAATTTTTGATGGTTCAGAGTGATGGCTGTTCTATACTTCAGTTGTAATATTGATGTGGTTGTGAGAGGGGGTGTTCTGTGTTTTCCTATGCCACCGTCTTGACCAGGAGTCCTCCTATCTAGTTATTTTTGCAAAAAGAAACAGAGATAGCATACACAAAAAAAAACAAATACATTTGGTTATCCACAGGGTGTGGGTCATAAAACAGGGTATAAGGGATAGGAAGGAATTAGAGTTCTTGGCATGTACTTTTTAGTTATTATTTTGGCTTTCAGAAGTGTGTACTCTTTTATTTACTCAAAACCATAAAATTAAACCAACAAGAATGGAGGTAGATGAGAAATCAACAATGGAATACAAACAAACAAAAGAGCCTTACTATACTTCAAATAAATAACATAAGTTCACTGAAGAAAAATAAATTAACCCCAACTAACTTTTGAACATAATACTTTGCCTATATAATCTTGTTCTAAGACAAAAAGAACAAATATGGAACTCTACTGTACTATGATATTTTTCTCAGTGATTTTGGCGAATAATTCTGAAATTATTTTCTCTGTGTTGGAAGGATTAAACAAATAAATATTTTAAGAATGTTAGGAACCAGGTTACTCACTTGTAGAGAAGAGATACAAATATGGAAGGGGTAGGCAAGGAAGAATCTTGTGTCGTGGAGTTGAAATTGGATAAAATATGAATTTATAGTTTTTAATATATAGAGAGAGAGAAATACATATGTATAGTTGTATGTATATGAATTTATATATAGTGTGAATTTATCGTCTTATGTTATTTACAAATAGATATGTGGTTGTGTGTGTGTGTGTGTGTATGATTCTTAGCTCTCTTCTGAAAGGGCCTGGAAACCTTGACACTCCAGTAGAATCTAAACCTTGATTTCTAAATCCCATTCCCTACTAAAAGGAACCGGGATCCTGGAGAAACTGCTAATTCCAATACTCAGGCAGAGAAAGTACAAAGTAAGACTGGTCTGTCCTGGGTCAAAAGTAAATAAGCCCTAGTTTATGTGGCTCAGTTGGAACATTGTCCCATAACTGAAAGGTTGCTGGTTTGATTCCAGGTCAAGGCACATACCTAGGTTGTGAGTTTGATCCCTGGTCTGGGAACAGGTCCAGGCACAAACAATCCCCAGTCCGGGTGCATACAGGAGGCAACCAATCGATGCCTCTCTTTCACAATGATGTCTCTCTCTCTCTCTCTCTCTCTCCCCCCCCACTTCCTTTCTCCCTTCCTCTCTCTCTAAAAGCAATGAAAAAAATGTCCTTGGGTAAGGATTAAAAAAAAAGAAAGAAAATAAAAAGTAAACAAGGGCTAAAAAATTAGGAAGACACGTCAAAAGAACACAGGAACCAACTTAAAGGTGTTTCTACTGGTCAAATCTGAGACAATTTGAGCATCAAAATTAATAATTGTAATAATGAGTAATAACCCATTGAAAAAAAGTAAGAATCCATTAGTCCATACTGATAATTAATGATGCCAGCAAGTTCTCCTTTGCAGCAGAATGCCAACTAATACATGTAGAAAAAAATGGAGTTAGAAAATCAACATTTTGCAACAGTCATAATAATTAATGATTCAGGTAAGAATCATTAATGAATGACAAAACTAGTGGCGTAAAGTTTGATGAGAAACAGTTTATTTACATAGTCTGAAAATAACTCACCACAAATTATTCATTAATTACAAAGGGAAAAGTAGTAACTTTGCAGTGGAGAAATCTGGCAGACATCACCTTAAGTAAATGATCAAAGTTAATGTCATCAATAATGGGTCAAACTGACTTCAAACGTCTCCTTATAAGGTGCACTGAGAAGGACACAATATTACTTATCTAGGATTCCTGCCAAGGAGATATAACCTGAATCTAATCATGAGTCTGATGTCTAATCTGAACATCAGACAAACCTCAACTGAAGGCTATTCTGTAAAATATATGACCTGTATCCTGGAAAAAAAAAAAAAAGTCAATGACATGAATGGCAGAGTAAGCTGAGGAATCATTCCAGACTGTGCAAACTAAAAAACATTTAAGTATATGTAATACTTAATCCTGTATTTGATTTTGGAACAGAAAAGCAAAATTGCTAAACAATTTGTGTCAATTTCAAAATTTTCTATTTGATAATTGAACTATGATTTTGTAATTGAATATCCTTATTCTAAGGAAATATACACTGAAGAATGGAGGAGTAAAGAAGTGTAATGTATGCAATACACTCTCAAATAGTTCAAGATAATGATAAATCAATTAGGATGAAAATTAACAACTGATGAATCGATGAAATGTTTATGGAGGGATTTTATACTATTCTTACAAAGTATTCTATAAATTTGAAATTACTTAAAAATAAAGTTTTGTTTAAAATGAAGGAAGGAAGGAAGGAAGGGAAGAAGGAAGGAATGGGGGGCGGGGGAGGGAGGAATCACCGAAGCACCCACTAGCCAACAATCAAAACTGTTGTGTATTGTTCTTAGCTTTGTGTAGAGCTTGGTCATTACCGACTGGGTCATGGGAAAGCCCTGAGATCCCAAGGCAACCTCAAGACAAGGGCCCACCATAAAAAATTCTAGTCTCTTACCTTGAAGCCCTTGGGCCTCTGTTTATGAGGTTATGAGTTGGCCCACTAATGTGTGATCCATCTTGGAAGGGAAGAGTGTCATATGTTCAAGCCATACGTGACTTTGGTTATTACAAAAAAAATAGCAGGAGAAAAAAAAATTTTTAAAAGAAAGCCATCCCAAGAGTCTTCTGCACACATGCCAAGCTTGTTTTCTAGTTCACAATCACAGGAGGTTTACATGAAGTTCCCCCACAGAGTACAGACTGTGGGTTATATAGTCACAACTAGGCTTGTATCTGCTCTGCAACTGAGCAGCTACTTGATTTTCTGAGTCTCAGTTTACTGACCTGTCAAATGGACATAATTGTGCCTATATCATACAACTATGAAAAAGATTAAATAGCACATATATATACAATGACATGTAAACAGCACCTAAATTATGCTAAATTATGTCTAATATATCTTTTTTATTCTTTTCCTTTCCCACAACTGACAAGAATGTACCTTAGAGCATAAATATCTTTAGGATTGTGGCCAATATTCAAATATGAAATGTAAACTAAAAATATCCCACATTAATCAGTGGTAATTGATTAGTTAACTCCAGTCTGAAGGTAAACTAGCCAGAGCTACAGGCACAAATCAGATGAAAGAACTGGATAATGGTGTAGTTTGAAACCAGAAGCTGTGAAAATAGCCCTGTTTGTAGGATATGAACAAGAAATCCTTTGTTACCACCTTGACTATTAAAAAGGTGTTCAGCATCTCCATCAGGGCACAGGGCACCCTGGCATCAGTCTTTACAACTGTATCTCAGCTAAAATTTTTAGCCAAAAGCAACACATTTTATTGAGATGGTGGGAACTGTCAATTCTGAGATGTTTAGAATTAAATACAAAGACGATGAAATAAACCAAACCATGCTATTAATAGTTTGCTTGTATGTTTAGTAATAATCCGTGTATATTTTATATTTTAAGTATTTGGAGTGTTAAGAGATTTTAGGGAATTCGATAGATTTTATCTTTGATTCTAATTTAAAATGTATACCTAAATAATTGATTTTAGACTTCAGTTTTTTCATTGAATTTATTGGAGTGACACTGGTTAACAAAGTTATACAGGTTTCAGGTGCACAATGACATAACACATCATCTATACAATGGATTGTGTGTTCACCACCCCAAGTCAAGTCTCCATCCATCACCATTTATCCCCCCTTTACCCTCCTTCACATCCTTTCAACCCCACCTCCTTCTGGCAATCACCACACTGTTGTTCATGTCCATAAGTCTATAAACAAAATTGGAATGGGTATGATTAACTTGAGATGGACCACAGTTAATTTAATTAGACTTATTAGAGTGGGAAGGCTTTGATAGGTAGGTTTGAAGTGCCTTAAAAAAATCAGATATATTCAATTTACAAATGCAATCTAACATGTTCAAGGGAATTTTATAAATTAAGATATAAACAGGACAGATTGTTTCAGGGAGTTTGGTCTGATCAGCTAATCAATCAAATTATAATCAAATAATTCCCTGGGCTTATTATATTTATTTATAAAATAAGAATTGTAATTTGAACCTGAAAGCTTAAGAAAAACTAGATTTATTTTTACATCTTAACTTTTCCAAATTAAACATTAATTTTAAAATCTCAAAGTTTAAATAGTATTTTGCATTCACAAAAACATATTGCGCAGGCACTGACTCCCCTTGACTATACTCATTTTTAGGTTGATGATCCTTTAGATTTCCATTGTATTTTGTTTCATAGGCATACTAGACATAGAAAATGGAATTTACTCAATTTTGAATTAAATATTTTTTAACTATTTTAACCCTTGGCA
This sequence comes from Pteronotus mesoamericanus, assembly GCF_021234165.1. NCBI lineage: Eukaryota > Metazoa > Chordata > Mammalia > Chiroptera > Mormoopidae > Pteronotus > Pteronotus mesoamericanus. Next base: position 10,913,877 of record NW_026555170.1, read on the forward strand.
GATGAGGGAAAGGAAACAGAATGAAAAAAGTCCATGAATGGATGATGGTGATGCTAATAGCTAAAACTTATTTTGTGCTTAGTGTGTACCCATCAAAGCTCTGAGTGCCTTACATAGACTACTCATTTAAACTCCCTAAAAATCTATGAAATTTTAAAAATAGAAGAACATCATAAAAAAAAAAGCAAATGTTATGTGGTAACCACAATCCATGAAAAATTCTTATCTTAGCATCTCAGTGTTTTCTAATGTAGCCCAATTACAATATGCAGCGCTCTCTGGCACACCTATTCATTTTTTCATTCACTCCTGTAATTATACCTAAGTTCTTACTATGTGCCAGGCTACAGAGTGGTGAATAGATTTGCAGGGAAGCAAGCCTAGATACCAGTTAAGGGGTTGTTATCATGATCCACGTGGAACCGATGATGCTTGGTTTGGGGTGGTGGCAATAGAGATGTTAAGAAAAGGATAGACTAAAGAGCTATTTGGAAGTTAGAATGGATATGACTAATTGGAAACAGGACATTAGAGGAAAGGTGGTATCTTCTCCCAGGTCCTCAAAAAGCAAAGCCTGAGGCCAGAGTTAAGGTCATAACAATTTATTTGGTAGATACAAGTCCAAGGGAGTGAGAATGAGGAAACCATGAAGTGAGCAAGGACAGCTGAGCAATAACACAGCGGGCTGCAGGACCAGCTGGCTCCTGTTTCACCACGGGATGCGCAGAGATGGTGGGTCACTAAGTAGATATGTTCATTCAACACACAAGTCTCCTTCAAAGGGCTGCAAGGAACAAACATACCCAGAAGTAACCCACAAAAAGAGAGAAAGGAGAGGGTCTTTATCTCATGAGTTAACTCCTATCTTCCTTTTACCGAGATAAAGAACCCTAGGAAGGAATGAGGGAAGTGGTATAAGGTAATAAGTAAAATTTGAATATACTTAATTGGCTCTTGTGAGATGTACAGATAGAGAGTTAAATATACAGGATGGGGCAAAAGTAGGTTTACAGCTGTTTGTATGAAAAATAATACAATAATTAATAATACAAGAATAAACTGTGTTTCACATACTTACAACTGTAAACCTACTTTTGCCCCACCCTGCAGATGGCGTCTGGAGGTCAGGACAGAGAATGCCAGGTTATAGTACGCTGGGTAGTGAGCACACCATGTGCCACCCAGGACTCCACTTTAGGGTTGAAGTAGTTATGCCCCCCACTGCCTGGGACTGTTGCCTTCTGGTGGCTCGTGGCTGAATCCCTCTCTAGAATTACCCTTTATCAGAGGAAGCCACTTGCCCAAGTTTATGCACCTGACATGTGCCTAATAATTAATAGATGTGAGGTTACAAAGGCCTATGTCCTTTGCCCCAATTCAAGTCATCTCTAAAAGGCCACGCCAGCTCTAGAGTTCCCTAGAATTGAACAATACCACTGATGCATCTACAATGCTACTCTCCCCTCTGCCAGTCCTGTTTTCTTCACCCCACTCCCAAATCTTTTCTAAGAGCACCCCCACCCCCCACCTCCAACACACCACCTGCATGCAAATATCTGTCAAAGTCTCCCAGAGAACCTAACCAAAGGTAGAGTGTAACCTGAGATAGGCCAAACTTTAGGTAATAATTCTTTCAAGAAGCTAGTCTGCAACAAGGAAGATCCTCAAAGAGAGGTACTATCAGAAGAGAAATTTTTTTTTTTTAATTTGGAAAGGCTAAGCATTTTTATCTGCTGATGAGCAGGAGCTAGTTAAGAAAGAATAATGAAAAATTGTGTGTGGAAAAAGGTAGCTGGGAAGAAATGGGATCCAAACCACAGGTAGAAAGATTGCCTGCTATGAGAGAAAAACATTCTCTGTCATGAGAATGGGGAGAAGATGACTATGAATGTAGGCAAATTTATTTTCAACGTAGAGAAGGTTAGATCATCTGCTGAGAAGAGGAGGAACTGGAAGCTGGGGAGTCAGAAGCTTGAAGACAGTGGAGAATGTTAGAAATAGACATCGGGGACAATGGCAGGGAGAGTCATCCATGGAATGCTGCAGAAATGCTGAGCAGTGATGAGAGCTGGGTTGAGAATGAGGTCACCAGGAATTTATAGGGGCAATCATCTTGGTACTAAACATGGTACATTATAATCACCGGCCTCTCTCAGGACACGTTCCTCACAAGCTCGAGTATCCACTAAATGTTGAGTGAATGAACAGGCTCAATTGATGCGAGCCCTCCAGTTAAAGGGCAGCATCTCTTCCACCAACATAGTTTCATCAGCTAAAACCATAGTACAGCTATCTTGGGTCTATCTCTCTCTGGCATTTTTAATCTAAAGAAATGTTGAGGTGGAAAATGTGCTTTTTTCTGCTTTTGTACAAGTTTATCATAGGTTAAACATGTATGTTTGCAGTGTGTATATGCATTGAGAACTTTTCTGAAGATCGCAGGTACAGGGACAGCTCGAGCTAAATTAGGTCACCTGACTCCCATTCCACCTAGCGTGCAATGGGACATACTCCGTGCAACTTCCAGAGTTCCAAATGACTCAACAGGCCTTCAATATTCCTTCCTCCCTTCCTTCTTTTTCTCCCTCCCTCTGCCTTCATTCCCCTAATCTTCCTCCCTGAGCATGGTAGACCTCTTGGAATATTTTCTGATCTCCCTACTAAGCTGTCCCACCAGCTTCATTATGTTCAGCTCTCATTTGCACATGCTCTTGACACCTGGTGTTTGGTGGCAGAAATGGCTGATAAAACTCCACACTAATTGATTTCATGTTTAATCTAACTGATACTTCTGTAGCCTTTGCAAATAACCTTTTTGAACAAAAACTGCAACAGCTCATTCCAAACCTGATCAAAGGGGTATGCATGACTCACAGGCACTAAATAAACATTGATGCCTGATGGCAGTAATATGGCTATTTATATTCAGAGCCTGATTTAACCAGTGGCAGTCCTGTAATAAGATAATAAGCATGGGCTGTTTACTAGAAAAAAAGGAGAGTCTGTGGCGCTGGTGTTCAATAAAATCTCTTAACAGGCAAATGAGTCTCAGAAATTGGTTGGCAAATACATCCAGAATGAGATGTGCTAATTAGTTGCTGTTACTGATTTTCTAAAATAAAGAGTTAAAACTTAAATTAGCCCTGAAATTTAGTACAAAAATACTGGATATATGATATTTGGTTGAGTCTTATAGATTATGTGCAATGTATGCCTAACACAATTAATAAAAAAGAGTTCTCCATCTAAATCATTAGATTTTAAACAGAGACTATCTAAGAAGAGATTTTAATTGTGGAGAATTATAAGCACAGATATCTGAATCTCAGGTTCAAGTTATTTTCTATTCAGAGAGCATTTGTATATGATCCTCTTGGCTATACTAGCAGAGATATCTATTACTCTAAGCACTTTAATTTTTAAATAGGAAAAGCAAAAGAACTAAAAATGATCTTAATAGCATTTAGATGCTCTTTAAACATAGGTTAACCCATCTAGAGACCAAGATTACAGAGGTTCCAGATATGCATGTAAGAGACAATTGTTCTGGATTCAGAAATAAATGATGAAAGCATCAAGTTAGTGAACCCTCCCCCAACACCTCCCAGCACTGTTCTTTCCTCCCTGAAGTAAGAGCAGCAGGTGCCCTGTGCTGACTTCCGTTCCCCTTCTGCTCTCACTGGATGCAGCCCCTTCCAGTTGTTAAGGATGAATCTTCAAACCTCTGTTTTCACTGCTTCCTTCACTAAGTTGGAAGGGAACTGCCTCTATCAACACTTGCAACTTCAAATAATGAGATGATCTCAGGAGACATCCAAATATTTTTAAAAATCAAATGTTGCTTCTAAAAAAATATGGCCAAGTCATAAGAGGATTCACATTGTGTCTCCATTATACTTTTTTTTCCCAAAAATAAGTTTGAATCCAAAACTTGTATCCAAATTTAGCTGTTTGAGATGATGTTTGTTTTCCCAGGGCAAGGGCCATTCTTTTACAATTGGGTAGATGTCAGTGCTGTGGCCCTGAGGTACTGATGTTCATGTTAGCAATGAGTTCATTCATTGATGTGGATTCTATCTATCTATACATAGGTTGATATATGAATGACCCATGGACATGGACAACAGAGGGGGAATTGACTGTGGGAGAGGGAGGTAGGGTGGGATGGGTGGAGGAGGGCAAAGGGGGAAAAATTGAGACAACTGTCATAGAATAAACATGACTTAAAAATTAAAAAAATAATAAAATAAAAAATAATCTGAAAACTAAAATTATTACCCAGTTGTATAGGCCCAGGGTTGTTTTTTTATACAAGGGAAGGTACTGGTTTTCTGGTTTATTTTCTGCCTCCTATTTGGTTCCCTGAATATCCTGCCCACAGTAACTTGCCCACCTGGATAAGTAGCCTTTCTCCCTATTTCCTCCATTTTTCCCTTTGGGATAGCCCAACTGGGAAAAAAAATGAATAAAGGGAAGTCCTCCCTTTTCCAGCAACCAAAATTGGATCATATGGCATATAAGGATGCTAACTAGCCCTATTTGGGTCACACCTCCGACCCTGGCCCAATCACTGTCAAAAGAGACATGAAGATTCATGATGAGCCAGGTGTGGGTCATGTGCTTAGGTGTAAGGTAGAACACTATGGTCTACAGACTGACATGCCTGTCAAAAACCCTGTCTGTCTTGTTTAGTTATTTCCCTCATACCTAGCACATAATAGGCCCCCCGCATATTAGATAAATAAATAATTGGGGAAAAGAGTATTGTGTAGCTTCTCCAGTCAAAATGGGGGGCAGACAAAAGCATAGAATTCCATAACAAATGCCATGATATGGTTTTGTGAAAATTAGATAAGAATGGCATGCACATGGGACCGGGCCTGGCACATAGTGACACTTTTATCTACAATATAGACCAGGTCAGTATGGGAGCCAATATTTTCCGTGCAGTTATTTACACATAGCAGGCACCCAGGTTTTTGATTGACTGAATTAGTTAAGTGAACTCATGACTAGACAATGAACAATCTGGATCCCATATCTTCTTTTGGAAAATGTTGTTTATCCAAATACAATTTTCATTTTGTCTGAAGTTTTGCTATGAACAACCAGACAAGAATCATACAATCAACAGGGCAAGAGTGAACAGGCATTAAACTACAACTGGAGGTATTTATGTTAAAGACCTACATTAGGAAACCTACCTCTAGAAAGAAAATCTTGAGCAAAACTTAAAGAAAGAGGCTAGCTTTGATTATAGTTCTCCTAGTGGAAGAAAAGGGACAGATGAGTTTTAAGAGCCCTTGCCTAGTGACTGGTAGCATTTGTTCTTCATATCCCAATCCAAGCAAGGTCAAAGGAAAAGGGACAGGAGGAGGAGACACAATATCAAAGTGTTTGACTTGGAAGTGTCCACACAGCTCATCTAGTCTAACTCCTCTTTCTACTGAGGAGGAGACGGAGGCCTGGAGGAATGAAGTAGCTTATCTAAGAGTCCTAGATATGCTCATGATAAGGGGCAAAGCACAGTCCAGGTCTGTTTAGTCTATGGTCAGTATTTATCCTTCACACCACACCACAGAGAGTGGTGGCTCACCAGGCACCAATAGTGCCCCCATCGTCCATGTCAGGTAGACAGGAAAGCACGTGGGGAATGGTGATGTCTCAATGAGAAATTAGTAAAGACCCTTGTGTGTCAAAGTGACAAAGGGTGTGGATCAATGTGCTCAGAAGGATAATCTGAGTCCTCCTCTTGGTCATAAATCCCATGTATTAGTGACATACCTCTCCCCACTGAATCCCATGTGTTAGTAACTTACATCTTCCCACTGAAGAGAATTCAAAACATGTACAGTATTTTTTTTAATTACAGATGTCAAGCAATCCAGGCAAATAACAAGCTAGGTTATTATATGAACACTTTATTTTCTAAAATAAAACTCAGGACCCATGAATCTAACAAAGGATATTTGAGTCTCTCCGAATAGGAAAAGCATAGATTTAGGTGCTAAAATAATGATTTTTGTGGGGTTAATAAGGAGTACAGGCAAATTATTTGCAATTGGCACAAATCCAGGACATGTGCTCACCTACAGGGTATGGGCATCGTATTTGTGGCAGACCATTAGTTCCCCACTGAGTATTAATTCTCTCCTTCCTCACTAGCAGAGTTCCTATATTGCTGGGAGTGACAGGATTCCTTTTTTTTTTTTTAATGACTTACATGAGATATAAGTAAAGAAAATTGAGGTTTTCCAGAAAGTCCCCTTCAAAGGGACAGGTGTGCCCTTCTGTCCCTCTTCTACATCTTCCAGATGCTGATCAAATGGCTAGCAGTCCAGAAACCAGACTATAAACATGGGGTGACGATCTATCCAAGGGATGGTGGAACAGTGAGCTGCAAAGAGCTTGGGTCCCCAAAAGCTCATGGCATCACCACACTCGTGGTACACAGCCCACTTCTGGACATCTTATTAGATGAGAAAAAATAAAGCCCTGTCTAACTTACACCAATTTTCAGGTCAGCCAAGTATCCTGACAGATGCAAACCCATAGCATGTTCTTGGCAAAGTAAGTTTTTTAGACCCTTTGAGCCTCCATTTCTTCCTCTTTAAAAATGAATAAAATTATTTACCAGATTTAAGGAATACATTATACAGTGGTTTTGAAATTCTGTTTCTTGAAGCCCTAGAAATTTTCTGAAGGTTGTTTATAAGAGTGAAGGGGTAAATACATGGGTACCTGAACTCTACCAATATTCAATCAGAACAATTCCTCTTCTATTTGATTTTTAGACTGAGTTTCTAAATAAGATTTCATTTGAAGGAAAAAAAGAATTTAAAGGCTAAAATAATTTGAAAATCACTGGCATAGAAAAGCTTAATCCTTCAAATGTGAGAAGGACGCGTGGGGGCAAACCACTGCATCTTAGATTATATTTTTCCAACATTACCCATGGGTCTGGTAATGCCAGTTGGATCCTTTTCTAGACCAATATCCCACACTTGTAGACCAGCCTAAAGGGTCAGTCTGGGGCCACTGAGCAGTGCAAAATGTCCTGATCCATTCAGGAATAAAATTAGTCATCCCCGCTGCCTTCACGCTGTGCTCTAACCCCTTGAAGAATAACTAATGAGCCTGAGAGCTGTGCACAGCTGCTCTCTGAGGTGTTAAATAGAGAGGAGGAATCCAGGGAGCTGTGTCCATTAGGAAGGTATCTTTTCATTCGGTGGCTGTTGTCACCTACCATAACCCTGACCTCTGTCCCATCAGACACAGTGTACCTAAGGGCTCAGTCACTTTCCACATGGGAACAAATTCCCATCTGATATTTTTAAAAAGAAAAGAAGAAATTAAAAAAAAGTCCTGGGACTTTCAGACAACTTGACTTCTTTACAAGGTATGCCGTGACGGATTATCTAACCTGGTGTCTGAGAAAAGAACGAAACCACAAATATCTTGGGGCCTTGGAAATTAGCCTTTGTAAAGCTGCACCCCTAATCTATCTACAGAAGTGGCTTCTACCCCCAGAAAATGATACACCCAAGGCCCTTTGATTATAGAAGGCTCCCCTGTGCACTGTGCCAACTCAAACAAGAAACAGCTGAAGGCTGAGGACTGGTGTCCACACAATCAGAGCCACTAGAGCAATTCCAGGCCCTGACTCCAAATTGTCTTTCCCAACCAACTTGGATTTCAACTTTGACTTGCCAATCAAGCTGCCATTTGTTCTGCTCAAGTACTTGGCTCTCTTTCTCTGAGTGTGATCACTGCCTGTCTGTTTTCTCCCTATGTTAGGGTCACGTCTCTTTGCTGAGCCACAAAATCCCTCATGAGCCCTTGACTTTAACCCATGCTCACTCTGTACCCCATCCCCAACCCATATGACCCATTCCGTCCACTCCTAGCTGCCAGAATCCAGACTCTCTGGGGATCATCAGGCTCTGTCTGACTCCCTTTCTCATGTTCTCAAACATCTCTACACAAACACAGCTCATTAGAACTGATCACTAAAATAGAATATATTCTATTTGCATTGCAATTACCTCTTTCTTTTTCCATTCTTCTCTCCGACCCCATCTTGGCCTCTACAAATATATCCTTCTGAGTGGGTTTTTGAATGATGATTGGAGAAATAAAATAGGAAAGATAACGTTAAAAATTAAGAGAAATAATTTAGAGAGTGATTATGTAGAGTAAATGGAAGGTCCTGGTGCCTGCTGGATTCAGTGAGACAGATGGGAGCACAAATATTGTCTCGTGGCCCTCAGCATCTATTTCCATGGGTCATATAGGCTGGAAGGCTTAAAACCACATTTTCCTGACTCCTTTTCTGCTAGAGTTTTAGATGTGATTCATCTTCTGCCATTAAAATGTACTCGTGTGCTATCTGGCCTGCAGGAGGAAGTAGAGGTCATTCTTTGTGGGGCAGTGGTGACTGAGGAGCTCCCCGTCATGCTCCCACAAGCATGACCTTTAGCCATTGGATAAGATTCCATGCTACCCTGTCTGATGACCAGTCTCGTGGATATTGGGCAGCTGTCATTCTGGCAGCAGTTTCCTGACCTCTGGGTAATAGCAGAGAATAGATAGATCAGAGAAAGAAGTCTTATTGGATTCAGTAAGGTAGATCAAGCCACGTGCCTTTGGCTAGAAGAGTTCCAGCTTCTTATCCCCTAACCTATTCCTCCCAAAATAGGGTGAAATAACTGAGACACTATTCCTTATAAATTAACTTTAAAGTTAGATAATATTGGAATGACTGCTGTTCACAGGATGCAAGGCTCATTCAATGTTCAAAAATCAACCAATACAACCCACCTATTTAGTTTAGTTTAGTTCTAAACTAAAGAGAAAAAATCATGCAATTGTATCAATTGATGCAGAAAAAGCATTTGATAAAACTCAACAATAATTAATGATTTTTAAAAACTCTCAGAAAACTAGGAATAGCAGGAAACTTCCTCAGTTTGATAAAGAACATCTACATAAAACCTACAAGTAACATTACATTTAATTGTAAAAGACAATGTTTTTTTCCCCTAAGATCAGATACAAGGTAAAAATGTCTGCAAGGATGTCTGTTCTCACTATGTCTATTCAACTGTTATCTAACCAGCTCAATAAGGCAATAAAGGAAATAAAAGTATATGGGTAAGGAAGAAAGAACTGAAACTGCCCCTTACTTGCAGATGCCATTATAGTCTACATAGAAATCCCAAGGAATCTTTAAAAATAAAATTTCTTGTGCTAATAAGTAAAATCAGCAAGGTTGCAGATGCAAGGTCAACATGCAAAACTCAATTTTAACAACAGAAAAATTAATTGTACTTCTATATTCCAATGGTGAAACAAATTAAAAATGCAATACCATTTATAATCACTCAAAAAATATAGCAATGGAGTGATTGCTGTTCACAGGTCTCTTAGCCCTCTTCTGAGATAAGACACCTCTCCACCTTGACTCTAGTAAAGAGGTCAGGAAAACTTGAGTAAGGTTGGAGGTATTAATTTTGGGCAGTTAATTACATTCTTTCAGCATTCATCTCCCTGAAGTTTTCACTGGGCAAATCCTTTAGGAGGACATCCCCATTAGCTATTCATTTTCCTTTTGCACTGACTGGAGAATGAAGTGACTATTGGCTGTGTCACACAACTCGTTGAAATTCACCCCTGGGTGAAGTGATCCTCAAATAATTACCAAATGTAGTTCAGGTAACTGAATTAGTGAATTACATCAGCTCCTTTGAGATGAAAGACTCTTTAGGAATGTGAAATACTTTGGCTCTTTGTTATTAATAACCTCACCAATGAAAGAACTCAAAGTAGTACTCAATATGCTCCAGGAATGGAAAGACTAAAATTAAAGAACGCAATTGATTTTCATTTTCCATACTTTTCATTTTTTCCTCCTTTTCATTTCAATAGTCAGGACTGAATATGACAAGTCATCAAATCCCCTCCGATGTTAATAAAGCATCAAGTATAGAGCTCTTGGAAGAGAAAAATTCAGCTGAAGTGTAGCAAGTAGGTGGATTTCCTCCCTTCTGTGATTTATTACCATTTCCTCTCACCCGCCCTATTACAGTGCTCTACATATGAAAACCTTCTACCCTGACCTGCTTCATCTTCTTCTGCCTTAGTCTAATTTTCCAAAAGTGTCTCAACTACTCCTCCACCCTCCAACAAACAACTGCATGCATCAGTTGTCCCCACCAGAGGAAAAGTATTCCACCCTGGGCATGAAGAAGAGGGAAGTATAGAGGCGAATCCCTAGCAGACAGCTAGACATTGGTGCACAGGGTGTGGCAAGTGGTGGGGAGAGGAATGAGGGCTGGCAAACCAAGGCCCAGCCTACCTGAGATTGGTAGGGAGCTACAAATGGAGGACATGCTAGGCTTCACTCCTGCTTGGTGCAGGTGTGCTGCCCTTATTGAATCAGATTTGCATTGAGAATTTTCTATTTCTCTTCCTTTCAAAATCTATTTTAAGTGTAGTTTATTTATTTTGGAATTGGAATAGGTAATATATTCATAAGTCTTAAGTCAAAGGCATACAATAATATACAATGAGGTCTTTCTCCTACCCACATGCTCCAGCCACGCACTAATACCCACCCCTTAGAGGCATCAGTGTCCCAACTTCCTACTTTTCCTTCTAGAAGTATACAAGTGAATTTGCCATCTTTTATTTACACAAACACTAACTCACTATGCTGCTATGTACCTTGCTTTTTTCACATAATATATATTAGAGATCATTTCACTCTGGCAGACAAAGAGCTCCTCAATCTTTTTTATTGATGACTAGTAATCATTATGTCAACATAGCATTATTTGTCTAACCACTCCCTCATTGATGGCCATTTCTGTTAGTTCCAATTTTTTGATGCTACAAACAATGCTACATTTATCAACCTTGTTCAACAAGTAAATTCCACATACAGGAGTATGCCTTTAATTTAATAAAACTTCTATTAGTAGAATTATTATAAATAATTTCTATAAATAGAATAGCTGAATCAAGTGTTATATATAGTTGTAATTTTGATAGATATTACCAAATTGCCCATCCATATCACCTGACACAATATCCTGTACCCATCATTCTACTGTATTGTAGGTCTTTTTTTTCTGTTTATTTTTTTAACTGAAATAACACTGGTTTATAACATTATATAAGTTTCACACATACAATATTATAATTCAATATCTGTATAACTATAGTGTGCTCATCACTAAAAATCTAGTTTCCATGCACCACCATACATTTGACTCCCTTTAACCACTTCATGTTCCTCCCATATCCCTTCCCCTTTGGAAACCACCAATCTGTTGCCTGTATCTATAAGAATTTTGTTTTGTTTTGTTTTGTTTTGTTTTTGTTCATTTGCTTCTTTCTTTTTGTTTTCTTTTTGTCTTACATTCCAGGTAAGAATGAAATCACATGATTTTTCTCCTTTTCCATGTGACTTCAGTTAACATAATATCCTCAAAGTCCATCCATGTTGTTGCAAGTGGCAAAAATTTCATCCTTGTTTTTAAGGCTGAGTATTATTCCAGAGCAATAAACTCTTAGGTTGTTTCCATATCTTGGTTACTGTAAATAATGGTACAATGAACATAGGGATATATCTATATATCTCTCTCTCTATATATATATATTTTAATTAGTGTTTTCATATTCTTCAGATAAATACCTAGAAGTGAGATAACTGGATCATATGGTAGTTCTATTCTTTTCCTGTTAGTAGTGTAACAATGAGTTTCAAGTATGTTTCCCAATTTGTCCATTGACTTTTGATTCTGTTTATGGTTGTTCTTGAATACAGACATTTTTAAAAAATGTGGTTAAATTTTTCATTCTTTTATTTTATGACTGCTGTAATCTGTGTCATATTTTTAAACGTTTTATTTAATCATAACAAGAAATTTTTTCATATTTTTATGATTTCACATTTTTATATTTAAAATCTGTGACTCACAGTTTGAAGAACAATGAACATCACTCAAAAACTGTACAAGAGAATTTTTATCCTATTTTAAGGAGTTATCATGTGTGTTGTATAGGAGATAGTTATGTTAAGCAGAAGCATGACTTTGTTATCTACATTTGGGAATTAAATACAGTTTAAAGAGATGTGTATGGGTGCCAGGTTGACAAGAGGTGGACTGTAGTGGCTTTGTAATGCATCAGCTTGGCTTGAATGTACTGTGCTTCCCAGAATTTCTTCTTTTGTATGTTTTCAGTTACAGTGGCCACAAGAAACAATTTGGCATGAAATTTTTAGGGTAGAGGTGAAACAGCAGCCTTCTCCCCCTCCCCCCGCCCCAGCAGGAAGATTGGAGCAGGCTCTTTTAGCTTATATATTCTGCACATTCTTCACTGGCTCACCTTGGCTTGGAAGAGCAGCCAGGTCTGCAGCTTCTTCACCTTGCCCTGTATCCTCTTTTGGCTTCTCTTTCCCGGGCCCGGGACCTGTTCACCTCCACAATGAAGGGTACCAACATCTCCTGAAGGATACCCATTTCATGCAGGTTGGAGTCAGTGAGAGCTGCAATGAGTCCATCCTGGTGGATTACAGTTTGTATTTTGGGTATCAGCTTGTCCTTACTCTATGCTTTATGTCCATCTTTCCTTCTCAACTGCCTTCCCTGAAGACTTCAAAAGATTTTGCACAGCAAAGTAACCATCAACAAAATGAAAAGACAACCCACTGAATAGGAGACCATATTTGCCAATGATATATCTGATAAGGGGTTAATATCCAAAATTTAAAAAGAACTTATAAAACTCAATACCAAAAAAACAAACAATCCAATTTAAAAATGGACAAAGGACCTGAATAGACACTTCTTCAAAGAGGACACACACATGGCCTACAGATATAAGCAAAGATGCTCAACATCACTAATCATCAAAGAAATGTAAATTAAAACCACAATGAGTTATCACCTCACCCCAATAAGAATGGCTATCATCAATAAATCAACAAAAACCAAATGTTGGTGAGGATGTGAACTGTCGGTGAGAATACAGATTGGTGTACCACTGTTGAAAGCAGTGTGGAGTTTCCTCAAAAAATTAAAAATGGAACTGCCTTATGAACCAGCAACCCCACTTCTGGGGATATATTAATATCAGAAGAAACCCAAAACAGTAATTCAAAAGAATATATGCACTCCTATATCCATTGCAGCACTATTTGCAATAGCCAAGATAGGGAAGCAGCCCAAACGTTCATCAGTAAATGAGTGGATCAAAAAGCTGTGGTACATTTACACAACAGACTACTACTTGGCCATAAAAAAGAAGGAAATCTTATGCTTTGTGCAGCATGGATGGACCTGGGGAGTATTATGCAAAGTGAAATAAGGCAGTCAGAGAAAGACAGATACCATGTAATTTCACTTATTTGTGGATCTAATGAACAAAATAAACAAAATAGAAACAGACTTATAGATACAGAGAACAGACTGATAGCTGTCAGAGGTGACATATATATATATATATATATATATCTCTCTATATAGATATATAGAGAGAGATATATATATAGATAGATAGATAACACACAGATACCTCTGTGTGTTATGGTGATTACCTGGGGGGTCAGGGAGGTAAAAGAGGGTGAAGGGGAGACATATGGTATTGGAAGGAGACCTGACTTGGGGTTGTGAACACACAATATAATGTACAGGTGATGTATTGTAGAATTGTACACTTGAAACCTATTTTTAAAAAACCACAATGACATATCACCTGTCAAATAAAAAGAACTTTGGACCTTGGGGGAAAAAAATAATCTGTGACCCATCTGGAATGTCTTTGGTAAGGTGTGAGGTCTAGCTCCAACTTACTTATTTATTGTTATAGCCAGCTACCCTGTTGTCCAAACACTACTGATAAAACTTCTAGTTTTCCCCATTGGTTTGAAATGAGGCATTTATCATAGGCTAAATCCCTATATGCATTTGGATCTAATTCTTGATTTTCTATTCTGTTGTTTTTTTTTCAATCCTCACCAGAGGTTATTTTATTGACTTGAGATGGGGGATAGAGAGAGAGAAACAGAGATGTGAGAAACATTATCGATCAGTTGCCTCCTTTATGCCCCCAATCAGGGATCGAACCCACAATATAGGTATGTGCCCTGACCGGGGATTGAACCTGCAACACTTTGGTGCACAGGACAACACTCCTACCAGCTGAGCAACCAGGCCAAGTATCTATTCTCTTTTCTTTCTTTAGTCATGTGCCAGTGGCACCTTGTCTTAAGATTTTTAAACTAAAATTAATTGTACTTTAAAACTTTATGCATCTCTCAAAGTGACTTTTCTTTTGGGTCAGTGATCCAATAGAAATGAGGTTTCCTACCTGTGTCTAACAACTTTGTTCACGTTCCCTCACATAGCTGGTGACCATATTTTTCTTAATTTCCCAGAAAAAAAAAATTAGCCTCTACCATAGTCAAGTAAATAAAATAACCTAGGGCTTTTAAAGACACGACCATGGGAATACCATGCTTCACTTTTCTAAATTCTAGTGCATAACAGGGTTCAAGGGAACATGCTCCTTTTTTCTAAGGCTGCCACTTTAAAATCATGCTCTATTTAATAAATATTTACTGTATGACAAGTTGTTTCAATTACAGTCATCATGGCTTTATGTCAGAGACACAGATTCAGCCTTTCGCAATAAGGAAATGCGGTAACTCATTCTCAAGGGGCAGGAGCTCAGGTGGGCAGTTCCCGCAGCCAGGCCATGTCATTTCACGCTTGGCTTTCAGCATTTTCTGTTCTGCCATCCTCAGGCGTTGGCTCCATTCTCAGGCTGATGGCAAGATGGCTTCAGTACTTCCAGGTATCCTCTTTAGACATGACAACACTGAGAAAGAAGAGACAGCATCTCTTTTTGTCCTCTTTCTTACAAGGAAAAAAACCATTTCTCAGAAGTCTCCTGTGTCTCATTGGCCAGAATTGGGTGGCATCCCCATTCCTGAAGCAATCCCTGACAACAGGAATGTGATTCTTTCTGGACCAATCTGAGTCACCCCCAGCTGGGGAAGGGTAAGTTTCCTCTAAAGCACCTGGCTGCTTTGGAAGAGGGTGGATACCTGCACAAAACCTGGGTTCTAGTAGTAATGAAAGTGCTTAATGGATGTTGACAAGAAGCCTGTCCCACTTCTGTCTCCTGGCTAATTCCTATGCTAGATACCCAACAGTGCCCCAACTCACACACACTTAGTGTTTGGTAATATATTAATTACGAAGTCATTCATTCAATAAATACTTTTTTTATCCTCACCTGAGGACTTTTTTTTTTTTTTTGAGGAAAGGAGAAAGAGAAATGTCAGTGTGAAAGAAACATTAATTGGCTCTCTGTTATATGCACCAAGACTGGGGATCATACCGCAACCCACATCTGTGCCTTGACTGGGAATCAAACCCACAACCACCTGGTTACGAGACAACACTCCAACCAACTGAACCACACTGACCAAGGTTCATTCAATAAACACTTATTGAGCTCATACTTTATGCCCAATACTGGATGAAGACATGAGGACAAGAAGAAGACAGGAGTCCTAATCTCAATGATTTTAATGGGAGAGGCAGAAAACTAAGCCAGTTCATAGTACAGCAATAAGTGATATGTGTATAATTTAAGGGTGCTATAGGCATTCTAAAAAATGAGAAATTTCATGGGGGAGGGTAGAATAAATGGATATTCTAGCTGAGCTTTGAAAGATATAGAGATAATCAAAAAAAGAAGGACACACAGGCAAGAGAACTAGCTCACACAGGAGATAAAGAGGGCATTGGCATGGCCTGCTCAGGCTACTAAACGTTGTGTATGCCAAGTTACCGGGTGAACATGGTGGTAGGGTGCTGTTTTACCCAGGGCATGCAGGCACCGGGGTGGAGCTTTGGGCCTGGTTAGCCACCGCAGTTTGTACCACTTAGGAGACATGATCAATGGATACCATCCCTAAGAAGTTCTGACAGTGGTTAAAGCTAATTGTAGCATCAAACACAATCAGCAGATTATTAATTAACCTTTTTAGGTCACAAACCACACCTCAGAGGCCCATAAATCTTTCTCTCACTTATCAATCAAGTTCTTCAAAAGATATCTACACTAACAATCTTCTTACCTCCTCTCAGTCCTCAACCTCAACCCACTGATATTAATAACATGCTGATTGCTCCTACTACGATCACCACTGGCCTTTATACAACTACAAAAAAGACTCTCCCACATTATACCTTCCAACTATACTGAATGACCTATATATAATTTACTAATTACACTGATTAATATGTTTAAAACTGTAGGCACTGAAAGCATCATTTTTTCTTCCTCCTATTTCAATAGAAATTTTAAACAATCATAAATCACAATTTTTCCCACAAGGACTTCATTTGTTTAAATATCAAATTCTTTCCCAAATATCTCTCTCCCCACTTCCTTCTCCTGCTTTTTTGCTTATTTAAGCACATGCATAGTCCACCAGTTGAATAATATAAACACATTCATACCTTGTTTGTAACGGGTTGAATGATATCCCCCCAAAAGATATGTCCACCAAAACCTCAGAATGTGATCTTACTTAGTTTAAGGGCCTTTGCAGATGTAACCGATGGAAAGATCTCTAGATGACATTATCCTGGATTAGGGTGGGCCCTAAATCCAATGACATTATGAGAGACAAGAGCAGAGAATTACAGAGACAGGTGGGGAGAACTCCTCATGAAGACAAAGGCAGTGATCAGAGCACGGCATTTACAAGCCAAGGAGCACCAGGAATTTTTGACACGGCCTCGGCATGGGCCAGGGTCAGTGTCTCCAACATAAACAGTTCCCTGCTCTCTGCTCTTTCTAGTGATGTCCGACCCCCCACAATCTTTTGGTCTGGACTAAGATCCTCCTCAACAGAAAGTTCTGGCAAAGAAAGAGGCTATGTGGGCCATCTTTTGCCTGTGGTTACCAGTTTCTTTTAATTTCCTTTTTTTAAAATGCCTTCTTTTTTCCCAAGATCTTATTTCGACAAAAAACAATCTGATGACGTTTCTTTTAGGAGGCCGCTTAGCTTTCTAGAAACTTTTCATTTGCTTTAGCTGGTTTGTTGAGGCCCTTTCCTAACAGCCTCTCTTTTGGATTTAACCCCACGTACACAATGCTGTGCTAGAGCTTGTTGGAGATCAGAAATAAAAACGGCCTAGAAGCTGGGCCTCTGTCATCACAGAGCTCACCGTGTATGGGGACCCTGCTGGGCCACTAGGCAGAGAGAGCCCAGGAGTCATCAGTGCCTCATTAATGTGAGATTTGCAAACCAAAGGGTCAAAGCCCTAGAAACCATACTCTCGGTCTGGTGGGGAAAAGGATGATTTTCCAATGTTAATCAGATGGACAGACTTAGCCATGGGCAGGAGAGGAGAGAGACAGGCCAATTCCTAAAATCGTTCTCTTTCTTCCAAGTCAGGCATCCCTCCTGGCTCATCTGGAGACCTTCCAAAGTGTCATTCAAGCCATCCCAAGGGAGAAATATTACAATGGGAGCAGGTAGAGACTGCTTGGTACCCTGCAAGGCATGGACATCGTAATTCCTTCTGTGATAAACTGAAAGTGCAGAAACCTAAGTCAAATAATTTGTGCCTAAACTGCAGGTGTTTCTAAATTAAAATGTTAATCATCTCTTTTCTTCTTTATATGTAAGAGGTCCTTTGTGCTGCCAAAGGGCTGAGTACATGGTAAACCCCTTGCAATGGCAAGGTGCTGTCACAACCCACACTCACACTTGCGCACACTCACACAGCACATACACACATACTGCCTGTAATTGTCCAGAGAGATGAATGGTGCGATCGCCCAGCAACCCGTGTCTCGTCCAGCTTCACAGTGGCTGGGTACCTAGAGAGCCAAAACCCCTGCCCAGGATTACTGTGCCCACTTCCTCCATCATTTATACCCCAGTTAACCGAGGAATGGTTAAGAGAGACTGGCATCACCTACATGTGGACAAGGGATAACTGCAGGGTCCCCATCAGGTACTCAAAAACTATGAACAAGTGGACCATATAAATGAATGGGGCCACTGGGCAGTTTGACGATCATTAGGACAAAGTCAAAACATTTTGTTCTAGAGTCAAAGATACCCACCTAAAAGGCCTAAGACAGAGGCAGCCGAGGCAGAATATGGACCTCTCCTCCCTGGGAAATTACCCTTCCACCCTCACCCAAACCTTCCGGAATTCTGCCCTCACTCCGGTGAAAGCTCCCAGCCAGCCCAGCCAGTGCCCCTCCTACTCCAGCTCACCCCTCATTCATTTGTTCATTCATTCGACAAACATTTAATCTCCTACTGTATGTCAGTCCCTGCACCAAGCCCTGGAGATACAGGGATGCCAGACACAGCCTGCTTGCCAGACCCTGCTGGGGACAGGGTAGGAGTGTCCCTCTCTTCCTCTCATTCCAGGCACATTCCACACAAGGCCATCTGTTCCGAGAACCACGGCTTCTCCATGTCCTCCTTCTGTGGCCTTGCCCCAGTGCAGTAGCAGTAGCTCAGAAAATCTCTGTCCTTTCATTTGTTTTATAGAATTTGTTTTTAATCCTCACCCAAAAATATGTTTATTGCTTTTAGAGAGAGAGAAAGAGAAACATCAATGTGAGAGAAACATTGATCACTTACCTCCCATACATGCCCTGACAGGGGATCGAGCCCACAACCTAGGTATGCGCCCTGACCCGGGATCAAGCCGCAACCTTTTTGGTGTGTGGAATGATATGCCAATCAACCGAGCCACCCGGCCAGGATGCACTATAGGATTTTATTTTTAAAGCAGCAGCAGGAGTGGCAGGAGCCTTGCCTTCCAAGAAGCCTGTGGTTTAGGCTAATATTTACATGGATTTGCTTTTTCTTTTTCTTTTTCTTTCTTTCTTTTTTTTTTTTTTTTTTTTTTTTTGTACACATGGATTGAGAAAGGGTGGGGAAGGGAGCTTTGCCAAGGAATGAAAATGCGCCCTGGGCCAATCCTCAAAGTGCTATTGCAATTGCCAATTTAAAATCAAGAAGCAACTTGTTGAGCTAAAATTCAAGCCGTTTCTGTCCCTCCCAGCCTGGCTGTTCTTCCCCTGCAAACTCCGGCTCCTTGGCTGTCGTGCTCATCTGTTCACATCGGGTATGGGTGAGCTATAGTTTGTCTTAGTCTTAAATGCACTGGAAATTTTCTTTCTCCTCTAATTCTTCAGGTTTTGGTCATTTTCAGAGAGCACCATGGGCACCCTCTGGTGGCTGACTGAACATTTTACCTGCAAAAATCGCAGTTTAACAGGAATGGCTTAATTTTGCAGTCAGGATCTTGAGTTGGATGTTAAAAATTGCAAGTCTATTTGCTGTACTTTGTATCACCTCTTTCATTACATGGTAAAAGAGACTAAAACAGTAGCTTTGCCCTCTCAGGAGGAATGGTACCTTACAGAAAAGGCACAGGTAAGTAACAGACCGTGACCTGTGGACTGCAGTTTTTCCAGGCCAGCCTGGGTGAGGACAAGGGCAGCCCTTTGGACTCACCCCCAAAGGAAAACGCGCTGTACTCCCAGAGCAGGCCAAGCTTCCTGGATGACTTTCTTCCCAGAACTCCTCCACCAGCCCAAGAGGCAGGTATTCCTGAGATCCTCCTGGTCTCTGGAGAAGGGTTGGGGACAGGGAGGGAGGGAGGGAGGGAGGGAGGGAGGGAGGGAGGGAGAAGAAGCAGAGAGGAGAGCTGTCCACCTGAGGACGGCTCCCCAGGCCCTAACATCAGAGGATCTGATGAGCACAACTGTTCAGTCAGCACCATAAATACCGCCACCTGATTTTCCGTAGCTCCTTCCCCAAGGACTTCATTAGTCTTGGGATACTCCCCAAATCAGTTAATGCTGCCTTCGTTTTGCATAAAGAGGGCCCACAGAGCTTGAGTATGAATGGGACTTCACCCAGCCTGTCAGCACAGGCCAAGGCTGGAGTTTTTCCTCCTGTGGATGGCGCTCCGGGATATTTACCTGCAGCTGCTGTGGGTCTCAGCCACCTCCTGCCCGAGCAAGCCAGGCTCGAACGGGCAAATCATGAGGAGGCCTTTCTAAGGCACAGAAGGTTAACAGTGTCACAAGTGGGTTCCAGAAGCTGGGAAGAGGACCAGGTTCTCAGATTCCAGACCCCACGATCTCAGGCCTAAGCGTTATCATTTACCTGGAAACAAAGAGGCATTGTCTACCAGGAGCAGTCTTCTTTATTACTACCATTTTTCATTTGCTTTATTTCACAACCAAGCCACAGGGCAGAAGGGAAGCCCAGCTCCTGGTAAGCCATTAGTCTCACCTCGCTCACAGTGGCAGCCCCCTTCAGCCCCACTGCGTCTGACAGTGTCACTGGGGGGAAGAATGTCTTTAGTGGGCAGCCAAGAAGCTAAGATATGATTGGAGTAGAACAAAAAAAAAAAAAAAAGGAAGAAAGAAAAAAGAAAAAAAGAGGCCATTGCGACCACACCTGTGAGAACAGACAGCTCAACTACCCACAGAGCCTCCGACCCGGAGGCCGGGCAGTCAGGAGATCTCCACTTGAATCTGAACTGAGCACGTAGGTCTCTCCCTGTAGTCTGTGCTCCCAGCAGAATGCAAATATTTTTGCAAGGTTTTGCCAAACACCCACGCAGGGATGTAGCAGGCATTGTGCTCATCACAGCTGAAGGAGTGTAGCCAAGTGCAGCCACCGCTCACTCTAAACCCTTCACATAGATTTACTCATTAGTCTTGGTGACAACCCAATGAAAGAGGTGTTGTCATAACCACCATAATACAGGACACCAAGAGAGAGAAATTAAATAATTTGCCCTCCACCACTCATATTGTCAGTGGTGGAGTCAGGATTTAAACCCTGGCCTCTCGCTCCAGAGCCTATGCTCTTAAACCATACATCTTGTTGTTTGCCTCAGTATGTGATATGAGCTCATGTTCCCATCACAAAAGCTGCACATATGTACTAGTTTCCCCATTTCACTGATGAGAAAAATGACTCAAAGAAGAGTTAAATAAGGTTATACAGCTAATAAGACACTTAGCCAGAATTTGAGTCCAGGCAACTAGAACCCTGAATGCCAGCTCTAATCACCATCTAATCATCATCCCCCTCCCTTTAAGCCAGGGCCATTTCCAAAGCTTCCACTTAGTAGGTTTTGCAAAATTCTGGCTGGACATTGATTGAGCACCATTCTGGCTTTGCGGCTGGCCCCAAAGCCCAGAGAGGGGCCCTCCTACCCTCCCAAAGGCAGACCTGAGGGGGTCCTCCCTCTCTGCGCACTCCTCCCAGGATCTCTCAGTACTAGCGGGTTCATTGCCACCCAGCTCTGACTAGCAAGGTGACACCAGTCTTGATTCTGTACAGGTCACACAGGATGTTTCCACCTAGTGCTCTCAGCCGCTGGAGGGTGTCTCTCTCCTCCTTAACCCCATTATTCCCATTTCCTCCACTGGGTGTCATGCTCCCAAGGTCTCCCTTCAGAGAGCCACTCAGGAACTTGGGGGGTGGGCAGCTCGCCCATAGCGCCGCTCCTGAGGGGCCAGCGTTCATAGGGCATCACTGCATTTTACAGCCTACCTGTTTGATTAAGAAATATCTTCGGCAAATCTCTCTCCTTTCGGGCTTATTGATCATATACCTGGCTACCTTCCAAAACTGATGCTGGCTTTTGTCACCTAAGGTTTGTGTTCTGCTCTGTTGGGCCGTTGAGTTTTATTAAATGGGATCAATGCCAGGGCACCAGTTTCAAATTGCCTGGTGTCAGAGCTGGGCGTCTTCCATTTGTCCCTGCAGATATCCCTTCCTATTCCTCCCATGGCACTGACCCACAAGGCCAGCATCAACAGGTTCCTTGTCCTCTGGATTTCACTGGGTTCATCCAATGGAGGCCACTGGCAGTAGGTAAACAGGGAGGGACAGAGAGAGGCCCAAGTGTTTGTCCTGCCAAGTTACCATGGTGCTGCCAAATTACTGTGGGTTATCTGTGTCCCTCTACTTGGGCCCTAATGCATGTATCCTGGTATCCATTGGTGGCTAAGAAATTATTCCCAGCATTTAGTAGATTAAAACAACAATAGTCATTTATTTTATTGATGAGCTCATGATTCAGACAGAGCTCGATTGGCAGCTCATCTCTGTGCCATGGGACGTAAACTGGGGCACTTGACTGGAGCTAGAGAATCCACTCCCAAAATGACAGGCAAGTTAGTGCTGGTTGTCACCTGGTGAGCTTTGTCAGGGCTCCCAGTAGAGGCCCTCAGTTCCCCAGGAGGGCCTCTCCCTGGGGCAATGAGACTTCTGCCCGGCAGAGTGAGTGGTCCACGGGAGAGGGAGGGACGGTGCCAGTCTCCCAAGGCCTGGGCCTAGAAACTGGCACAGCACCGTTTCCGCCACATTCTGTTGGTCAAAGCAGTCACAGAGGCCCCTCTGATTCAAGGGGAGAGAACAGAGACCCACTCTTGATGTAAGCAGTATCAAGGAATTTTAGACTATCTTTAATCCGCTACAATCTATAAGTGGTCTCTCCTGTCCTTGGAAGATCTTTGCTCAGGCAGTAACAGCTGGTTAACTTATCAAAATAATTCATGCTTCCTTTCTTCCAGGGTGCTCATTGCTTCACACCCACCTTACCTAGGAGAATGTTTATACTGTTATAGTTTCTCCAGAATCAATCTTAACCCAAAGACAAGTCCATATAGAAATATGTGAACCTCTAATTAGACTAATAAAAGGGTATGTTTAGTCTCGCTAGCCTTTTATCCCTTCAAACCACACATCCTCCAAATCCTCTTGCCCTCAGTGTTCTAAGACATTTGTCTTGACACTGGATCCCATGCAGAGCTTGAAGATCTATTTTCCTTTCTTTGGCTTTTCTGCGATAACTCTCAAGCTTCAATGGGGAACTGTAACTGATTAGTCCAGAACCAAGGCAAAAGAGCATATTTACTGCCCCAAGGCCCCACTGTACTCAAAGACAACTATAAGTCTCCAGCAAGTGATAGAGGAACAAAGTTGTATTTCTATGACATTGCAGAAAGAGAGCAATTTCTGGATTCTTATCTGGAACTCTGATACTTATGGTATCTGCCATGCACTTATCAGCAGATCCAAGAAAGGCAGCACTAAAACTATTTCTGAAGCAGTTTGTCTTCTATTACTTCCAGAACTTTTTAAAATTAATTCATTACAGAAATATTTATTTAAACACTTGCTGCATGTGGCAGGCAATGTACTAAGCATTGGGTATCAATACTGAGCAAAATCAGATGGACTGGAAGATACATTACTCAAAGAATTACACAAATAAATGTGAAATACCAAATTGTGGTACCAGTTTTCTTCTGCTGTGTATGATAGGGAGATTGTCATGATGAGGGAGGTCAGAAATAGGAACCTGTTATCTTTAAGTCTCACTGATGGTCCCACCATCTCCCATGCTCATTCCTGCCCTTGGATAACCATGGAACAGTGAAAGTGAAAGACGGTCCGTGTTTCTTATAGCTCTGAGCTGTTGAGTGTTAGGGATTTCCAGCTACAGTAGCCCTGTCAGCTCCCTTGTCCAACCAAACCCATCCCATGTGATATTAGGAGCCCTGGCACAAAATGGGAGGTGTCTGGAGTGCGTCTTGGTAGGAGGCTTCTTATAAAGCAGAGAGAACCTTGTCTTATGGTGTCATGGCCAGGTTTTCTATGACACCTACCTGTTACCTCGCCAAACTGTCCAAGGACTCTCTACCAAACAGTACCAACCCCATCTACTGGGATCCTTCAAAGGCAATGCTGCTGAGATGTCAAGAGATATCTGACTTGGCTCTTCACATAGGTGTTTAAAGAACTGGTTTTTATACCTCCCCTGAGTCAATGTGCTACAGGATTCTATGGAATACTTTCTACCATGTCTCGGGGTATTATTCCCTGAAATTTACCTTTAGTGGCTTCTGTACTTATAACCAATCATGGAGGAGCCACATGTTTAGGCAATACCTAAGGTTCTGCGTCCTATGTTCATCCTGTCTTCTAACGAAAGCCAAGTGCCTATGAACAACCCCTGAGAACTTCTGTACCCTCCAGAAATCCATGTCCCTAGAGCGGACACACCAGCAAGCTTGCCATTCCCTGCCCATCCCTGCCTATGTGACAGAATGTGTAGCTGCCTCACAGCTGATGCCCCACATGTTAGTATTATGTTCCCATTTGAGGATGTTGGTCTGGTCAGGCAACAAACAATACCTGAGATAAACGTGACTCAGAATTGAATTTAGATGCTGGTTTTGCCACTTACTAGCTATGTACATTTGAACAACATACTGAAATTGCCTCAGTTTTTTCATGAACAACAACAACAATGACAAAAATGAGATAGTTCTCACCTATCAGAATAAATAACAGCATCCCTAGTCCAGTGCCGGGAACCCAGAAGGTGCTTGACAAATGTTCATTTCCTTTTTGTTCTGACAAATCTGCTAAGGCAAAAGACCCTTCAACTCAGCAGACAGAAGCAACAGTGCATAATATTTGTTACAATTAGGTTAATTTGCTGAAAGACCACATCCTGAAGGATGTGGAGGCAGAGAAATCAGATCCCACAAGAGTGGTATGGTTGGGACCAGGCTGGACTTTCACAGGCAGTGGAAATTCCAGGGACAGGGGTAGGGAGGTCTATGGGGTCTAAGAGGTTCCTTCCATCCTGAGGGAGCAGGTGTGGATATCAGAAAGATTTCAAATAGAGTCAGAACTCTGACCTAAAATGCCGCAGGGACCTGATTCAGACCAGCGACCCCATGCCCAGTCTGTGAGGCAAGAGGAAGGAATGATGACTGACAGGGACCCCTATCTCTCTCAAAAGAGAGAGCTAGTGCCTCCCAATTGCTCCAAACAGAACAGGATCTGTGAAATGGTCCCATGTCACCAGCAATGCCAACATATGAAATTTGACAACCCCTCCAAGCTGAGTCAAGAATATGAGACTCCATTTGCCTGGCTTGGAAAGAGGCTGTAAGAGGGAATATGCATGGGCTCCATGCAGCCCTGCCAGCCTCCAAAGGGTCTGAATAAATGCATGTTGTTCCATATGCACAGAGGATCAGGCTGCTTCTCCTTGGGAGACCTTGCTGGCAGCAATGGCTTTGTTAGTGTGTAGACTTTCATCATATTCAAAAGACTCTACATTTGAAAAGAGTTAAACTGGAGGAAGCTGGGATAAAAGGAGACAGAGAAGACCTACTTGGGCAGCCAGGGCCAGAGTGGGTAGTACACCAAGAAAGCTTCTCTCTCACACACACTTTTCCAGATGCAAGGGGTTACCATAATAACAGTGATAACGATCCCATTTATTGAGAGTTGACATGTGCCTAGAACTCTCCTGAGCACTTAACATCTCTCCTGATGAATTTAATCTTTATAAGCACTTTAGGAGGTATGTATTGTCTCCATTTTATAAACAAAGAAACTGAGGCACAGAGATGATTAGTTACCAGCCCTAGGTCAAATTGTTATTAAGTGGTAAAGTTGTCATTCTCAGTTTGTGAATAGTGATAAAGAAAATGTGGCTCCTTAGAGTCCCTCCAGCAAAGGGCCTCAAGGTAATAGACTCTGAGGATTAGAAGGGATCTTCAAGGAGACCCAGTCATTCACTCCGATCTTCCCTATCTCCCATTCACCAAGATTGGGAGAAATGAATCCCTGGGTCCTCAGTGAAACATCAGCTCTTCCAATGGAGCATTTGGCACGTGCTATAAATTGTGCAGGGGGAGATTAGGGCCCTTCTTTTCTTATCCCAATGAGACAAGCTAAAAAGCCAGGACAAGTGGAATAGGGAAACTGAGACAGTTAAATGAGCCGTTGGCAGCCATCTAGTAAATCCTATCTTCCCTAAATCAAGGACACTTAAGAGTAAATGGTTTGCACTTCTCCCCAACCAGAGGGTAAATAGCTTAAATCACCCTATTCAGAGAGATAGATAGCAGAAATCCAATTAGTGTCATTTGCCAACCTTACTCAAGGACAGAGGAAGTTAAAGGAATAAATCTCATTTTGGCACATCAACATAAAGCTGATGAATATTCTATTGAGATCCTCCCTTAAGACCTCCCCTAAACTCCCATCCTTTAAAACCTCTTCCCTAGGCAGGGCACACTCTCCCTCCTGGGAGCACATCTTTCTTCCCCTTACTGCTCCCCCTCTTCTTTCCCCACAAGATGCATCTCCTAAACCCTAAGGGACCCCAGGAGGATTGCATCGAGGGAGCAATGGGCAGTGAAAGCTCCTCCTGGGCTAAGCCCTTGAACCTCTCCCCAAGGATCCCTTATCTCTGACTGAGTGAGCTAAAGCAGCCCCTCTAAGGCTCATTTCTTTCCTAAAACATTTCCAGAGAGCTAAGGCAACCTCGCTTAGTGTCTCCTGTTGCTTCCGATATCCTAAGCCCTTCCTTGTTTTCCTGTCCCCAGCTTTAATAAACATCCTCTAAAAATCACCTGGACTGGTGTGAAATCTTTCCTGCATAAAGTCAAGAACCCACACACTATGGGCTGGCCCTACGCAGATCCATTCAGGGCCAGGTCCTATTTCTGGTAATACCATGAAGACATTCTCATTTAGGAAGGTCAGTGCCGGGGATGGCTTTATAGCCCTGTGACCTCTGAACCGCACAGGACTCCTCACTTAGGAGGGTCACATGCTTGATTTACCATTCAACTATTGATGCCTTGAAATATTAATACATTTTTTAATAAGGGGTCCTGCCTTTTTATTTTGTAATTGTAACTGCACAGAAACTCCATTTTTGAAACATGACATTTTTCCTTTCTGTCAGTCCATTCTCTTCCTTTATCATTAAGCCTAAAGGACACCAGATTCTGGTCTATATCAAACTGTCTTAAGAACAAAGCCTCAGGTCTATTGACCACAGAAACAGAGTTTCAGTCAAGCCAAAGATAACATCTTAACTTCAGTTGTGTTTCAGCCCCAGGCCCTGAAACCAGAAAGACCACACCCTTACAAAACCAGAAAGAACAATGCTTTGACTGACCTCAGAGCCCGATGCAATGAGCATTATCTCCCTACTCTGGCCCCAACAAATGAGGAGAGCCCAGGACCCCACTCCTTTAACCACCATGATTACTGATTGTTCCCCTATATAACCTCTACTTTCTTTGTTGCAAACTCTTGTTCATGTTTGATTGAGCTTTGATATGCACAGGTGAATGGACCTCTATAATTTGGCAACAGAAGGAGCCCCACAAATTCTGTAGCTAATCCTGAACAGAACTGTATGGCTAGGGCAGGGAGAGGCAGCCAGTCAAGCTACAGTTAGTGTGTCTGCGTGCAGCCTGTTCTCCTCCACAGTGGGCTCACTGGTTACAATGCTGCACATCATGGAGCCCAAAGAGCACTGATAAGCCCATTTCCAACAAATGCAAGTAAAACAGTACTTGAAATTTGTCAAAATGTCATCAAACCAAAGTGGGATTCAGCTGCCTGTTGCTCTCAATAGGCAAATTGTAGAGGAAGAAGCTGGGAAAAGGGAAAGAGGTTTTTATTCAAATGCTGTATGATCTGGGAGAATGGCAGACTCTTCTCTCAAAGCCCATCCCCTCCGGGAAACCCAGAGGAAAAGCCAACTGTCCTCAGCCAGACCAAAACTAAAGGCAGCATCCAGAGTTTCTTCTCCCATTTAAAGTACCATCCTCTGGGAACCTCAGGCAGCCACTGAGTGGCCATCCAGGTGGCTCAGCTTTTCTCCCGGCCACTGTCTGGCTTCAGGCTCCTTCCTGGAGCCCATGTGCATGGTCAGTGCCACAAATGGTCATGCAGCTTCCAGGGCCAGAAGGTACGTCCTCCAGGTGGGTCAGAGCACATCCCTTACTTTCCTTGCCACCATTGTGACCTCCTTGGTCCATGTGCCTGCCTCTCCCTTCTTCAACCTCCAATCAGGTATCAGAAGGGGGTAAGAGGGCTTTTTCCCTTATCCAGTTATCTTGCTAGCCTTGCATGTGCTTACAGCAATATTCCCTACTGCTGCCATCTTTCCTGGGAATGGGAAATCTGTCACCAGAAGCGGGACTTTCCACACCAGTGGTTGGGAAGGCATTCACAAAGCACCAGCTTGGTTACCTGAACACTGCAGCCCTGCCCACTGCTTCACACGATTCATGATCTCCTCCAGCAGCCCCTCCTATTCCTTGCCCTCTGCCCGCTCCTTGCAGTCTGGCCAGGCTGTCGGTATTAACTCCCCTCTTCAAAACTCTGGAACCCTGTATCTTTGCAAGGGCAAAAGGACAAAGGTCTCATTCTTCTGTAATTACTTGCTGCTGGCAAAGCGCATAGTCTTACCTATACCCGGGTCCAGAGATTTTTACTACCCAACAGGGGAAGGGGGATCAGGAATGTAGGGAAGACTTTATGCAAGGGAGAAGGATCTTGCAAAGTCCAGATCAGTTGGCCATCCCTGGAGAGCAATGTACACAATGTACAAAGAATGGCATTGCTGGATAAATGAAGCTAGTAGACTGCTTTATGTTTCAAGAAGCAGCCTTGCAGATGGGCTTCCAAAGTGAGATCTATCGTCAGACTGTCATGTGTTTAGTGAAGGGTCAGAAACTAAAGAGACTAAAGGATCCCCATGATCTAGCCCTAAATAAGTCTTTGTGTGTCACCCCCCTTCACCCCAGCAGAATAAATTTGTGAGGAAGTCACTGCCTCAGAAATGCAACAAAAGAAATATAGGAAAAAAATAAAATTAATCACTGTTACTTAGCTTGGGGGGCTGCCATCCCTTTCTGGAATAGGAATTTTAAATCTCCTTCAGGAGTGCAAGTCCAGCTTTCCCTTGCAATATCAATAGCAACAACAAGATCCAAGTCTTCCTCAGGCAGTGCCTGCTTTCTCCGTGTGTGTTAGATCCAAGGCTTGATTTCCATGAGTGTTAGGGAAGAGTGTATTGTCAGCAGGATATCAGAGGGATCAGTCCATTGCTCAGCTAACTATTGTTCAGGGCCTTGAGTCTTCCTGGTTTTTAGTAAGATTCGGTCTCCTGGCTGGAACAAGTGTTAGAGCTAGCCAGATGGATAGAGGGACCTGCAATCAACAAACTTGTGCAAAA
Organism: Pteronotus mesoamericanus; assembly: GCF_021234165.1. Lineage (NCBI taxonomy): Eukaryota > Metazoa > Chordata > Mammalia > Chiroptera > Mormoopidae > Pteronotus > Pteronotus mesoamericanus. The sequence continues at coordinate 10,943,036 of NW_026555170.1, forward strand.
TTCTTAGTGTTTGTGCTATATGTTTTATATATTGTTTGATTTTTAATTCATGCTCCAAATCTAAAGGGGGTGTCCCTAAAACAGAGACTTGGAAGGGTCTCCCATATGCTATTTCAAAAGTGCCTAATTTAAGCCCACTTCTGGATGCTACCCTAATTCAGAACAAGGCAATAGGAAATGCCTAGTCCCATTTCAAATGTGTTTCCTGACATATTTTTACCAGGGTCTTCTTTATTGTGTGGTTCATTTTCTCAGTCTTTTCTGTAGCTTGAGGTCTCCAAGATGCATGCAGTTTCCATTGAATCTGTAGTTCCTGTCCTATCTTCTGGGAAATCTCTGAAGTGAACGGCAGTCTACTGTGGCTTTGAATTCTGTGAGGAAGTCAAAACCTAAGGATTGTTTCTGTAAGAAGAAGTTTTGCTGCCTCAGTTGCTTTCTTAATTATAGTGGTGTATGCCTCTATCCATCCAGAAAAAGTGTCCACAAAAACAAATAAAAATGTAAAGTTTCCTCTGGTTTTAGGCATCTGTATAAAGTCAGCTTTCCAGTCTTCAAATGAGCATAACCCCTTATGTTGTACTCCCTTTTCCATTGGGGCATGTTCTGTTTTAGGAGCATATATGGCAGGCTTAGATAATCCTCTGGATGGTTTTTTTCCAATTAGGGTCCTTCAACTGTGGTTTAATGAGGTCTGTTAAAGCATCCCTTAAGCCTTTTGGTAATATTTCTCCAAATATAGTCGGGGAATTCTTAAATCTTTGTCCCAATACAGTTCAACAGTACTGGAGCATGGTTTTAGTTTTTGGGTCCTGCAATTCAAAGGCAAATAATAGTTGAGCCTGTTTATCTATTGGGATGCAGAAAAAGGCATCCTTTAGCTCTAGGACTGAAAACCATTTTTTATTCCTAGGCACCGTTGTCAACAAAGTATAAGAAGTAGGCACTGTTGGATGAATGTCCTAAAGAATGTCGTTTATGGCCCTAAGATCCTGTACAAATTGATAGTCATCAGATGAAGCTTTTTGACTGGCAAAATATATAGGGAGATTGGCATGGCCAAATTATTTCTTATTTTAAGAATTTCTTTAATACTGTTCAAATCCCCTCTAAAGCTTCTTTTTCAAGAGAGTACTGTTTCTTCCATGGGATCTGTGCCCCTTCTTTTAGGTTAATTTTTACAGGTTGAATGTTAACCACTCTACCTGGGGTTCCATCGGCCCAAATAGCTTGATTGACCTGCTTGTGGTTGTCAGGTGGGAAGAGTTTACCTCTGGGTCCTTTCAAGCAAGTCAGGAGTACCTGGAGTAGGATAGCATGTTCCAGTGGGACCTCTACACATAATTGCTTCTTCTCAGGAGAAAAAGTTACTTGTGCATGCAATTTACGAAGAAATCTCAGCCCAGCAATGAAATGGGGCAGTCTGGCAAGCAGAGAAAGCTGCATAAGCTTTTGATCCCCAAGCTGGCATCCTAGAGATTGAAGGAACACTTGTTTTTTTCTGCAATTGTCCGGTCACTCCAGTAACGATTACTACAGCTGAACTTTTACTGGTTAGTTTTGTATTTAGCACTGAATATGTAGCTCTTGTACCTACAAGGAAATCAATTTGCTTGTTTTCCACTGTCAGTTGTACCCAGGGCTCCTGTGGGGAAACTGTCATAGGTTGGGAGATGTCTAGGGGAGCCTCCCCTTCTGTCATCAGATTCCTCTTTCCCTTCTACCATTTCTTGGCAAGGGTTTTCATCCTTCTATTTTTCATTCTGAGCTTTGGGCAGTTCTTTCTCCATTGGCCCTCCTCTCTACAATAGGCACATTGGTTGATACCTAGTGGGTCTTTCCTCCTTCTCTCAGGTTTCATCTCTCCTTTTGGTTTTCCTGCATTTTCTAAGAACACTGTGGCCTGTTCTAACCTCCTTGCTTCCCAGGCACTGTAAACTTTAAAGGCTATGTCTACCACCTGGGAGGGATTCATTCTCACTGCCCCATCTAAGCATTGGAGCTTCCTTCTGATACTCAGGGCACTTTGCCCAAAAAAAGATCATGTTTACCATCTGGACATTTTCTGAAGCCTGTGGATAGGCATCATTCTGCTTTCAATACACCTGATAAATTCTTTCTAAAAATTCAGAACGATCTTCACTTGTTTTTATTGAATGGCCTGTATCACATTCAGGCAATTTTGTGTAGGTACCCCTTTCTTTCTTTCTTTTTTTTTTTAAATAAATTCACTGACTTTGAAGGGACAAATGAAGAAAGAGAGAGAATGAGATAGAAGCATCAATTTGTTGTTCCGCTTATTATTTTTAAATGTTTTATTTATTTTATTTTAAAGAGGAGAAGAGAGTGAGAAAGAGAGGGAGAGAAACATCAATGTGTGGTTGCATTTCATATGCCCCTTGTTGGGGACCTGGCCTGCAACCCAGGCATGTACTCTACACTGGGAATCAAACCAGTGACGCTTTGATTCACAGACCAGCACTCAATCCACTGAGTCACACCAGCTAGGGCTAGGTATCCCTTTCTTAAGTCCTTTCAATATTCACCTTTTTTAAATGTTTTAGGAAGCCTATGTCTCCTCTATTTTAGTCCCAGTTGGGCTCTGTCAAGGAAATTGCCCTGGCTGCACTGGGGGGTCCCATTGGGATTCTCTTGGTGGAGGCATTGAGCCTCTAAGGAAGAGGCTTATTTATAACTAGCCACCTTTCATCTGCCATTAGCAGGATGCTAAGGAGAGCCTGTACCTCTGCCCAGTTTGGATGATGAGTAACAAAAATGGACGTGATAAGATCTATCATTTTCTGAGGATCCCCCTAAATGAGGGGTTGAAATTACTCCAATTCAATAAGTTTGAAGCAAAAAATGGAGTATTGGCTCAATAGTAGCCAGAGTGCTGGTCTTTGTGGTTTATTCTGCCTATAGGGCATTGCCTCTAGGGTGTTGTGCTGCTCCAGATAAGGATGTTCCCTGGCCAAATTGGGTGTCCTACCAGGTCTTTGAGGGGTAGAGCATTCCTTCTTTATGAAGAGGTGGGGCTGTTGTCTCTCTGGGCCCTATTTCAGAGGTATCTAGCAGAGGGAGTGGTGATGGGGGAAGTCTTCCAGTGTCCCATGGGTTCAGGGCATTAAAGAGACTTTCCAGTGTCTTACTGCTAGGGTGGGGTTTTGAAGCAACTTCCCTTCTCTGCATCATTAAATTCTCTTTCCTTGCTGAATCATTATTGTGTAATGACATAAACACCTGGACATAAGGGAATTAATTCCATTTCCCTTACCATTAGCAAAATAATTCCAACTGCATGATGGTGTAGTAATTTAGGGAACCATTGAGGGATTGTTTTTCCCCATAGTCTAAAATATACATAGGCCACGCAGTGTTACATTAGAAAGCCAGCTCCTTTTTAGACATTGGTGATAGCTGTATGTGGAACAATCTGCTAAAATTTGACTCAGGGGCTCTTTTTAGGAGTCAAAACAGAACAACCCCAAATGGTAAAATATGTATATAGAAGAATTTCACTGATAAACATGTTTTTTCAAACATGTAACTGTGTAGTACCTAGTATCAACTGCTAAAACTTGCCACTGTCTTTCCAAGTGTTCAGGAGGAAAACTCCTCTACCATCATGGTTTTCCTGGCTGGTCTAATACTACATGAGACAACTTAACAATAGAAAATAACCAAATTTAGTAGATACAGATGTACGAGAAGCCCCACATATATGAGAATCAGAGACCCCATGTGCAGGAGGGGTTCAGATATAGGAAGGGAGATTGACGTATGTAAGACATCCTGAGCTAGACATGAGATAATGCTCCTTGAGGCATCTAAAGGTCATTACAGGATGATAAGAAGAACAGATGTTTAGTAAATAAAAGTTTTCCCTGCAATATACTTGGGTCCAAAAGGTTATCACTGATAATCTCTTATTATGTCAAGGCCCCTAATTCAAGTTCTTCTAAGTAGTTAAAGGAAGGGGCAGAAGTTTCTCTTGAGCCTGAGGCTAAAGTTGCCCTTAGCTCAAAACAAAACAATTGCATATCACAGAGACACATCTTGGATGACTGGTTCAGGACCCTCACACTAGCTTTATTCAGTTTTATAAAAACCGCAAAGAGCTTCCCGCCCATTCCTCATCACTGCTGAGCTCAGGAATTTCAAGTGCACAATCATAGCAATTATCACAATTTTGCTCAGATTTCCACAGCAATACAGAGGATCATGAGGAAGAAAGGGAACATTGTTTGCTGCCCAATTAAGTGGAGCATGTAGAAACAGGATTGTATGTCCTAATGTCAAAAGCCCTTGTGTTTTTCATACCCTGTGCTTCAGGGCATGCTTTAGTTTATGGTGTTAAGGAGCCAGATGCCTGAATAAAGAGACACCAGTCCTTAGTCATTTTCCTAGGACTGTGATCACCTAAAGACAAAAACGAAAATTCAAGCAGAGAATCTGCGTTTGTGAATAATTAGGCTTCTCCAAATCTTGATGTAGATATATTAGCCTAGGTAGATTACAAAGACTAAACCAAATCAAAATTAAACATAGATTCAAAGGTGTTTTTTTAAAGAGAGGAGCAACCATTTTAACATATCAGTCAATCACCCCTCCCCATACTCACATACAATTTTACTACCTTCATTCAAAGACTAGAGTTTCTTTCCTCTAGGTGTTAGTGCTGGAATAGCTGACATTAGTGATGTTTATTCCAATTCATTCATTCATTCACAGGACCAAGTCCAAACACGTGGGTACCCTGAATAAGCTAATAATTTAGCATCCCTTCCACCAATATTCTTTTACTATTTGTTCAGTATCGGTTTGGTGGAGGTAGGAAAACTAATTCAGTATTAATTAAAAAAACAAAAATGTCTTTGTTCATAACTTACATTGTTACCAAATGAAAGTTGGGTTCGGCTGCCTTCCATCACTATAGATGAATTCCAGAAGCACAGGTTGGTAAAAAAAAGAAAGAGGCCTATATGCAAAAGCTGCACAATATGGGAGAGTGGCAGGCTCCTGTCTCAAAGCCCATCCCCTCTGGAAACCTAGAGGGAAATCCAGCCATCCTCTGCCAGACCAACACAAGACCTCATCTAGAGTTCCTTCTCCCATTTAAAAATACCCTCCTTTGGGAACTATCATCCAACACTACACCTCCCCCTGTCACCATCTTGACATCTAAGATATATGTGGCTGTGTCCTCTTGTCCCACCCACACCCAGGGACTGGAAGGGAGTGAGAGGACTTTCTCCTTTGCCAATCAAACTCACTAGCCTTGTAAGCTAGCTTGGTTACCAGGGCAACATAGTGCTGCCCCTGTGGCCCCTCCCCTCTGCTGCCACTCACAATCCCAGCACTGGCTGGGTTACCAGCATCAACATGTCAGCTATCCTCTCATCCTCTTCTCTGAGTATTTTCAAAGTAATACTCCACTTGCTGGAGCACATTTGTAAGCAATATAGCCTACTGATACATTTAAAATGGTGATGTAAAAAAGTGTTGTCATTACACAGCAGACAGTATTTGCTGTAAAAAAAAAAAAAAAAATCTCAATATCATATGTGTAGGACACCAGGTAAACAAAAAGGTTCCTCCAGGGAAAGAAAAGTGCTTTTAAAATAAATCTCCTCCTTTGATCTCACCTTTTTATTATCACTAGTCCCCTCATTCGTCTTCTTGTTTTCAAAGAGTCTTCCGCATATTAGTGGATTCTTGGTTAACCTGGCCAGTATGGTTAGGAGGCAGAACAAAAGCAGCAAACTCTTCAAGGGCCTTTGTGAGCAAACACAGCAGTCCCAGGGTGGCAGCAGCACCTGTACTAGCTTCCCCTCTCCTATATATCTCCTCCTTTCCCCCACCCCACAAAGAGATGTCCTGACTCATTCATCAAGACAACCCACCTCCCGAAAGGCCCACATTCACCAGAAAAGCCAAACCCTGACACAGTCTCTTAGTGTAACTCAAAAGGAATGTTGCCCATCTTGTAGTTACCTGGACCTCCTCCATCAGGGGCTAAGTCCCTAGGGTCCACTTTGAAATTTCTCCTGTAAACTATATGGATGATTCTTTCCAATAGGTCACCTTTATCTGGTATCTCTTCAGTAGAAGATCTCCTGGGTTAGAAGACCATGAATTATGGAAAGAGAAAATGGAGCTAGAACACAACTGGGATTCTTGGGGCACCAGGGAGAAAATTCTCCAGATGTTTGTAGGAGTGCAGATAGAGGGGATCAAGATGGGAGAGGGAGCTTTAACCTGAGGCAAGCAATAGGAGTGTCATTAGAAGTTCAACTGAGAAACAAATACCGTGAGGCATAAGGCAGATCCACTCAGGGAAAAGTGAATTCCTTAGTCTAAAGTAGTTTGTTCATTTCAAATGGAATCTCTTAAGACGGTGGTGTGCTGGTAAATATTTGACAACTAGACCTGATTTGTAGACTTTGCCAATTTCCATGGTGTAAATACTTCTTCCATGGCCCATTTCAAGCTACCAACATGATACCACTGAACGCAGAGTTGGGAAGGCACACACAAAACTGGCTCTCCCCAAGCAGGTACAAGTTGGTTTACCACTGAGGCAAGATCTCTGATACCTACTTCTTAAAGATAACCAAGTTGCATTAGCCTCCAAGCAGCACTTTTCAAGATGGAGACTGGCTGACACAAAGAATGAATCACAGCACAGAGAACCTGATGTGCTGCCTTCATACATAAAATAGGGAACTTGGCCTATTTTTAACACTGTAATTCCCTGAATACTGTTTACAATCTCTGGTGTTAGTATTCCTTTCTGTAAAGGGAAGGGCATTTTACCAGCCTCTGCCCAACCTTTTGAGCTAACAATAATGTGCACAGCCCAATCTACACTGTTCCCAGCACTGCTGACCCTCTTATAGCACCTCCCCAACCTCTCTTTGGATCTTCCTGAAAGCACAGGTGGTCACCTACTCACTATTTCTATTCATAGTGCTAAAATGGCCTGGTAACCTGTACTAATATAACTCCTAGAAGTAAAAATACCTCCAGACTCTCTGAACTCAGTGCTTCTTTCATGCTGCACAGAGAAGTGGGAAACATCAGAAACACAGGCTTTGGGGCAGACCTCTTATAGGAATCTCTGATTTCCCTGGGGGCCCTTCCAACATTACCTCATTTCCTTTCAATAGCCATCTACAAAAAGGAGTGCTACTGTGTGGGTCAGGCCATAAAAAGATGTCAGGACCTACTGCTAGTGCAAGTAGGGTGGTGGGAGGTGACAGGGCAGGGATAAAAGGGAGCTTATGGGAGGGGGGCGAGACAGTACCTAGTCTTTGAGTCTTGTAGAACAGATTTTTCTTACATCTGCAGGTGTATGTGTAAAGGACCAAAAGCAAACATTTCCTTCACCCTCTTCCAGTTGGAGATATATGCAAGTTTTCTCAGAGAACAAGATAAGCTAGAAACAAGACATGAAGAGCCAAAACAAGTCCTGAAAAATTCATGTGAATATATATGTGAATTTTTTCTTTTTCACCCAAATCTTACTCCCAATTATTTTATCAAGACCTCAGTTATGGCACAATTGGATGGGAAACATGCTAGGTGGCTGTCCTGAGATATAGTCAATAAGTCCATTTACACTTTTTTGGAATCATGTCAACTATGCAGCCGATCTCTTTCTTTTGGCCTCTATATTTTGTTTTCCGAGTGAATTGAACTAAATTCATTATTAAAAAATTTTATTGTATTATACTCCTCTTTGCTAAATACCTGACTGATTTCATTGTTTTTTCAGGCCACATCCCTAAAAACCTAATTGACAGAGGGAGGCGTCTTTCTGAGTTGCACGTTTGTCCCACATGAGAGGTTTCTGAGTGTGCGCTACCATCCCAAAGTCACTGTTCATTGGACCTGATAGTGCACAGTTTTCCAATAAATATCTTAATCACACAGACCTAAGTTAGCAAAGGTACTGACAGTCCCCCTGAATATTCACCAGGTAAGAGGTTCAGGTGACTTCTTTGACTAGAAAAGCCTGCAGGCAGTCACATGCCATGTTGGGAAAGGAAAGAGATTTCCACTGGGAGAGATGATCATTCCTTAAATATTTATGTTTGTTTTCTGTTATAAAATTACCACACTTCTCTCCAGAATTCCACCTAATATGTCTATTGTCTCAGGGGATTTTTTTTTTCTTTTACTACAGCTTTCAAGATAGTACATACATGACTCTTTTTAAACTCACTTTGAAAAGTCAGGGGACTCTCTTTTGTCACAGGAGAGATATGTGGGCTCATCAATTTTGTTAATGTTTTTCTTTTTTATAACTGCATGGAAACCCTACTCTGCACATTCTCAACACTGTTCTTGGAAGCACAACTTATGACAGTGAAGAACTTAATATTAAATACACCTCATACTTGTCGTTTATAACCCTTTTCCTTCTGTTCCTTGCAGTGAAATCTTAACATTTCTGAGTCAGACGAATTTGTCAGATGATGTGATCTTCACAATTTACTTTGTTTCACTTTGGCTATAAGAAAAATGAGGAAAAGCATATCTGCTCCTGCCCCACAATGGAGAAAGAATAGATAGCTTGGCTCCCCTGGTGAAACTGGCATTCCACAGGCCACGGGGCGAGTGCTGGTAGAGATGGAAAAAAAGTCCTCTTTCCCAAGTTACTTACAATCCTGGAGCCCAAGGTGGACCAAAGTCTGTAACAAAAGCCCAGAGACAAGTCCATTTATTTACACTACAGGATAAGACTTCTATCTTCCTCTCCTAATTTCCCAAGGTTCTTAGCACATTTTTATGTCCAATAAATGTGGTTGACTAAATGAAAGATGAACAGTCAGCTTGACTGGTGTTTTATCTTTGGCTAACATATGTACAATATTTGGTCCTTCAAAAACTCAAGTGGAAAAATTCATAGATTTTGCTTCGAATTATAAAATGTGCAGAGATCCAAATGAAAATTGTCTTAACTCACTTTGTTATCATATCACAATTTTATCCCACTCAGGAATGTTCTAGGATACAGAGTACAATGATAGGGTCTTACAGGCATCTCCTGAAGTCCAAAAGATTATCTCACCCCAAATTTCACTTTTTGGAATTTCTGTAGCATTCTTCTGTTTAACACACATCCAAACATTGTTATTACGTTTTATGTGATTTGTCAATTTGCAGAGAAAAAGATATAAATTCTAAGCTGAATTCAACAGTCAGAGGATGTCTCTGCTGGATACACCCAATTGGAGTGATTTTTACTGTGTGTTATAGTGAATCCCTGATTTCTCTGAAATGTTACCCAGACAGTTAACTTATTTAAAGTGAGCTTCTTATATAAATTATATCATCCTTCCTATAAAATTTGCTTTTCACCAACTAAAAGGACTGCTAAACTTAGAGGAAAGACACCAGAGCTGATTAGCTTATTTTACAAATGAATCTTTAATACACATCTCTCAGTGCTACCAACACAGTAGTGGCAGAGATAAGCCTTCAGTGGGAGCTGAAAACCTTGACATGGTATCAGATTTCCTATGCTCTTACTTTCAGGTTGAAAATAACTCCTTGAGCACCTTGATAATGCTTAAAATGCAAAGTGTCCCTAATTATTTACAGCCAAAATATTCTATCAGTGAGTTTGATTCTCCTAAATAGTTCTATCATTGACTTCGAATTTTTTCAATGTTAAAAGATGCAATCCACTAGAGAACTCACTTAAAACCATCTTGAGGTCTCTTCTCTAACAATTTTGGAGACACCTCCTTAGCAGGGTAGGCCTTTTAAATCACCAGATATTTCCCTGGGCAGGACACCAACTGGATTCTTGTCATAACCCTAATGCGACATACTGAGTCCTATTAAGAGTGACTATATCACTGCCCTCAAAATGGAAAGCTCTCAGTGCTGAAAGCCTAAAACCAAAGTAATATATTGCCCAGTTTCTCAGGAAGTCTGCAACCACCACACTAATATTGACCTGTCACACTTTTCTTTGATTCTAAAGATTTTTAAAAGTCAGCCCTATTTCTATATACCTTTGAAATCCTACCTTCTTTGAATATTGTCATCAGGTAAGACTACAAGCCTCAAAAGTATTTGATCAATATCTGATCGTATGCTTCATGACTTTGCCCAAATCCAGCCATAGTTCTGGAGAGTATGCCGATGACAAATCTCAAGCCTTCTCAAGCTTGTGTCATTCCTTGTGATGGCAGGAATGGTAGCAGTAGCAGTAACAGTGGGAATAGTAACTGCTATAACAGACAGAGAAATCAGGGCACAGAATGGCCAAGTCATGAGTAACCATAATTCCAAACTTCCCAGACAACAACGGGGCTGATACTGATATTTATATTCCAATCAGTCTATAGTTCACATCCATGAATTTATCCGTTGTGAAGTGTATATTTTTAAACATTGGCATTTCCACTAATCCTTCATACCCTACCTTTCGACTTCCAGCTGACAGTGAGCATTTCAAGGTATTGCGTGGAGCTAAAGCAAACCTGCCAATGGTTTACTTTCAGCACCATTACCTTCTTTGTCTGTACAACATTAATTTGAAGAGTTTATTGCATTATAATCTTATCACTTGTTTGGTTTTTTTAAGAAGAAGAAAATGAAAAACAAAATGCAGGTTGCCAATTATGCAAAGCACATATGTTATAAACTTATTCAAATTGAGTTCAAGATAGAAATGATAGTGATACCAAAAAAAACTCATGTAAGATTCAGCTAACAGAGACTCCTGAGCACCTGAGGGAAAAAACACTGTTCCTAATTCCCAGTACTCTAGGCAGACTACCAAACTTGTCCAAGGCTGCTGGTTCAGGCCCCATAGGCCACAGTCAGTCAAGCTCAGAACGATCCAGGTCTCCATCTCACCCATCTGCAGTCCTTCAGAGTCCTAAGGCCACCTCCAGTAATGACCCCCAACCCCAGAAATTAGGGAGAAAGCAAAGGGCCTCTAGGAAGGGCAGGCTATATAAACAACCAAATAAGCTGCAAAATTTTCTTTGAGGCAATATTTTATGGACTTTCCCCCTTCAAAATCCACATTAACTGGGGGACTTTCCACACCTTCCTTCTGCAGACACAGGCTTTTTGAGCTCTTTGGAAGCAAAGCACCTGATAAATAAACCATAATGCAATAAATTAAATTTGTATCACTGCATCTATCTCCTAGTATGAAAGAAGCTCCTGGTCTTATTCTTTCAAGGTTTATATTTCAAGGCAAAATTTCAGCATAATTTAGAAAGTTCCTTTTCTATTGAGTCAATTTGCTGTTTTTGAAATATTGTACAAATAACTCACATACACTGTGTTGGTGGGTGAATAATCTATCTTTTGATGAAAAGTATAAGTTCTTTTTAGAGGAATCATTTATTTCTTAACATCCCCAAGGCAAAAACCTCCCAAGATAAAGCTAGAACTCTTTCCCCTCTCTGACTTATTTGACACCATATTTATAAAATAAATTCTCTAAATCAAATGATCTTCAACATATGATTTTGGAGGTTTGCGTTCTTCACCTCCTAAAGAAGGGAGCTATTTGGAAATGTTTATACATTCATCCAATCCTTCACTAGACATTCACAGAGTGCAGAGCACATGCAGAGCACTGTGCTAGTGGTAGCACGAAAGGATGGGGATGGATAAAACAATGAATAAAAAATGACACCACCACCCCCCCTCGCCCTGCACACTGCATCTCAGAAGCTTATAATACATGGACCAAGAACTAAATACAAGGAGCAACTAGGAGGAGTCAGTATGATTCCTAAATATGATTGCATATTAAGATACTTGAGAAATCAATTAAAAACAAAGATTCTTGGGCCCTACCTACTAGGCTGAGATGTGCTGAATCAGAGAGGCCTACAAGAACCTAAGGACTTGTATTTTTATAAATATAATACATGAGGCTTAAATAATATTCTAGTGGCTAGAATATCCCACACAGCCTCTGCCGCAACCACCAAAAATGCTTTGCTTCATGTTCACAGCCAAGATCAGGGTCACTGAGATCCTTATTTTGCAAAGCCAGAAAGCTTGCCTACGATGAAATGCTCTGACTTGCCCAAAAAGAATATCCAGGAAGAGATGCATCTCTGACAAGAAAGTCAAAGGTTTCTAGCTATCATTATGTTATTAGGAAGTCAAGTACCTATTTCAGCAGTACGCAGGACTATTAACATGAAATCACAGCTCATCAGAGCTAGGTTCACAAACTAGATCAGAGTTCACAAACTTAAATGGTTACAGGGCCCAGGCAGTAGCATATATAATTAAAGCAGGCTGGAGGAGACAGGGGCTAAGGAGGTCACCTACTACTCTACTATAACTAGTACTTGCCATAAAAGAATGTGAGCCCAGCCCTGGCCCAGTGGCTCATTTGGTTGGGGCGTTGTCCCATACACCAAAGGGTTGTGGGTTTGATCCCTGGTTGGGGCACATGCAGGAGGCAACCAATCTCTCCACCCCCCACACACACATTGCGCTCTCTCTCTCAAATCAATAAACATATTCTCAGGTGAGGATTTTTTAAAAAGAAAGTGTGAGCCCAATGTGCCAGATGTTCCAAATTTTCAAGAGAAGCCAGAAATCTCTACATGAAAACTATTCATGCAAATAAAAGACTCTACAGACATATTCAATGTAATTCCTAATCTAGTCCAAAGTCTTCATTTGACATATCAGAAAATAACTTTGTCCTATTTCTCATATCTTTTCAGTTTGACTTTCCACAGTGAGGAAAGGAGAGTTGCTGTTGATTAATTTTTGCTTTTTTTCCTGGGTTTTGAATTTTCCAATTGTATTGATTTGTCCAGATGTTCAAAGGCAAGTTTGCTACAAGCCACACACAGTAGGCACAATGCTATGCTGCCCAGAACCCCATCGCCTCACCGAGCAGGCCTTGGCTCTCAGCCATCTCCCGGAGTTGCCTTCAGCTGCCTCACTCAAAAGTATCTCTCTCCTCCCCCTGGACATCTGGCATCCAGTGACTAAAGGATATTCATGCTTTTAGAAGCCCAGTCTTCTCACCCCAACTCAGGACAACTCCTCAGGGCTATTCACAGCTTCAGAGGTCCCCATGGCATCAGCTAAAGCCTTGTTGTGGCTGCATCCCAGCCTACATTCTCCAATGCCCAGTCCTGATTCCCCTACAGGTGTGCATCCCAGAGTGCTCCCCAGATATCCTGCACAGATTCTCTGTCTTCGAGTCTGCTTCCCAGGGACCAGACCTACACCACTACGCATGTGCGGATCTCACTGGAAACAACCTCATCTGTGCAAGTCCAGATTTGCACAGTCAAATCAGAGAACTATTCTTTACTTCACAAAAATTACTTCTGTTGTTTATTTTAAATATCGTTTTATTAGTTTTTGAAAAATCATATCATACTAGGTGCCTCCTATTTCGTGCCCCATCTCTTATTTTAGCCATCACTGTGGTGGGCAGTCCCGGAAGTTCAGATTCACCTGATACGGACAATGCCTACCTCAAGGGTAGGCCATGCCTCTTTCTGCTATCAGTCTTGGGGCCTTTCTCAATGCTGCAAGGTCCCACTAAACCCTCAAAAGTAGAGCCTGGAAAGGTTGGGGGTATTTATGTATTTGTGCTAAAGAGGCCCGGTAGACTACTGCTCTAGTCTCCTGGCCTTCAGACAAACCTTTGCAGCAAAGAGCTCTTAACACGCACCCACACAGCCTATACACACCCTGACATGGGCTTTCCCCCTCCCTGTCTCCACCTCCTCGTTTCCTCACTCTTCTTCCCAGGATCATGGTCCAGATCAGCTACATCAAGTCCTCCTCCATGGGGCTCTGCTTCAAGTGGGACCCAGACGAATACAGATATATCATCAATTTTTAAAAACTCAACAATATAAAAAAGTCTAAGAAGAAAGTAAAAGTCCATTTTTGAAACCTCCAGTCACATTTCTATGTGTTAATGCCCACTAATAAGTAATTTTAAATAAACCAGATCAACATAGATACTCTGTTCCCCTCAGCAGCTTTACCAGCATGGTGTCCTGTCACTTGTCACTGGGGGGGTAGGGCACTAGGAAAGCATTGTGTTCACCTGGCCACTCCTCATAACCACAGAGAGAGTGGGCTCATCTGTGGAGTTGGTGCCAATGCACAGGTGTAGGTGCTAACTTTATAACATCTGGAGTTTGCTCCAGGCTCCAGAGTCCTGCACACAATGTTTACTAGTTCTGTAGAGAAAGCACAAACCAGAAGAATCCAGAAGGGATGTAAATACCAAATTTTCTCAGCTATCTGAGCACATATCTTGCTGGCATGGAGATTAATTTGCATTTCAACTCAAGAAACATTAGGTCAGGCAGTTGCTGCTTAAGACAGGCCACATGAGTATGAGGGGCATGTTCTCAAAGGGTTGCTATCTTCAGTCTTCCATAGTCCTCACAGCACCCAGCATAGCCTTAATGCTAGATGCTCAGTACATTTTTGTCCACTGACTGATTGAATGCTTGTAGGTCTCCTTAAATCTTTCCCTGGCAGAGAGGGAGTCTACAAAATGTGGAGAAAATCTGACTCTCCAAAGACTTCCTATTTGTGCTTTGTAAAGGGCTTTAAACAGAGAGAGATGGTATAAAGTATATGTATATGCTGTATTTATATCCATAGTTTTAATTATGGCTGACTTAGACCATCTGTTGTGCTACATAAGGAAAGACAAAGATTACATTTTTTTTCCAAATACAACAGTTTTGGTGGGCTTTTTACACTACTCTCTCTCCCATGTTTCCCATTAATACTGCAATTACTACCACTACCACCACCACTACCATGAACTAAACTTTATTCAAGTCTTTCCATTTTAAATGCCTAGTCATTACAGAAAAACAGTTTACCCTAGTTTCACAGAAAAGAGTTTGTCTCTAAATATTTCACCATATTCCTCTCTGTACTCTGAAATCCAGTTTTTGTTCAGACTTTAGGCGGATGAGTATCAATGGCAGTCTCGGTCCTGTCACCACACAGATTCTGAGAAAAAATGGGCCACTGTCCATGTAGTAGCTTAAGATGGCACATCCAACTCCAGGTCATTCCTCATCCATGGAGACTATGACAGCTTTCTACTGTTAGGTCACCCTCTTAGATAAGCATAGCTGCAAAAGCTGTTTGTATTTTTCCTTAAACATCCATACTAATCTCAAATATTAAAAAAGGTATTATTCCAATACTAAGGCTCTGGACTTCTCCTTTAAAAAATGTAGGCAGTCAGATATTTGAGCAGCAATTAAAGAATCCTGTTCAGTATCAACATCGACAAAACCCAATCCAAATGGTAATGATTCTTTCATAGAGTCTCAAAGAGAGAGGCAGGGCGGGAGGTGGGTGGCGCGTGGAGGGAGAGGGAGAAAGAGCTCACACAGATAAAATGGAATCCGCCTCATGATGTAGTTGTGTGTGTCTAGGAGGGAGTGGGGCAAAGGTAAAAGCCAGAGCAAGATGTCTGCCACTTCATGCACTAAAACTTACAAAACCAAAGGCAGGGGAAACCACCCATAGATTGCAAAACACATCTAAACTGGTGGTAGGAACAGATAAAAAATGAGACTGTTCTGTAGCCGAGGACAGTCACTGACTAAAGATATATTTTGTTTGATTTGTTCACTTGTAAGACAACAAAAGTATTGTATTAGAATTAAATTAGAAACACTAGAAACATCAGGTCCAAATTCTAGAAGGTAATTATACCTTAGTAAAACTGGAAATTGCTTGCTCTGCTCAAATATTCCTCCGCCTGCTAACTGGAATCCAAATGTCATGGTTTCCAGTTACTGAGGCCCAAAGGAGTCTAAGTCTATCCCTAATATAGTAGTTGGCCCTCGCAGCCTAACATCATCTGCCCTTTGAGAAGCCTGTTTCCTATGACTACCTCCAAGTCTTTATTAGAAGCATTGCCTACAGACAGATTCTATACCTTTTCAAGCATACAAAGAAACACCAGAAACCTGCTACTGTAGAAAAGCTACTGGGGAGGATTTAAGACCTTCCTGCAAAGTGAGACAACCATGACTTGCACTGCACTTTGCAGAAGACTTTAAAATGCATGATCTTAGTTGACTTTTATTATAATATTATGAGCATGTATAATAATGTGGCATGTAGAACTATTATTACCATCAAGATCCTTACTTCACAGACGAAGAATCTAAGGCACTAAGGAATTAAATGACATACTCAAGGTCATCTGCTGAAGCTTGAATTTGGGCTTCCGGGCTCCTAATCAGGCTCTTTCCTCTGTACCACAGAATGTAATCTGATTCTTTCTGTACCTTTGAGGGAAGATTTTAAATGGCTAATACTCTCTGAAGACAGAGTAAGTAATGAGCTTGCTATGTCTTCTGAATAGTTTGTTAAATTTATTTCATTTATAACATTTTGTATAAACATTAAAGAAATTGTTTCATCAACTCCCACTCCAACTTTGGACTCTAGAAAAGTCTGCACTCTCAGTCTCAGTTCTGTCTGGGAGCAGATTCAAATTGATATGAGAAGTAAATAGTGATGCAGCACAATGCCCTCCCACATGCAGCCTGCTGGGGAGACATTTTGCCAGTGACCCAAGGTCAGACTGGTTGGACATTATGAGCTGATGGTCTGAGCCATGCCTGGGTCAGTCCTTTCTACCTCCACAGTGTTTGATTTTCATTAGGAATCTCAAAAATGAATGCAATCACTCAATGAATGTAACCACCATTCACTGGGTGTTAATATATTCCTGGTGCTTTGTATAAGCTATCCCATTGAAACCTCATAGAAACCCTGTAAAGCAAAGATTATTCTCAATTTACAGAAGGCCCAAGAATTAAGGCAAAGTATTCAAGGTTTTACAGCTGCAAATAGCATGGCTGGGACTCAGAGCCCAACCACTCTCTCTCTGAGGTCTAAGGACTTTCTACTGGTCTACTAAGCCTCCAAGATGAGGAAAATGATGGGAAAGTGAAAGAGAGCAATAATAATCTCCTTAGAGCATTGCATAGTGACCTTTCTAATAGAGTCTATTTTCTCAAGGAAAGAAAATAGGAAGTAAAGGAAGGACAAACCTAGTAACAGAGACAGACACTGTAGATACTGATTGGAACACACTATACATGGTTTAAATATCTGAAGACATGTCCTATGTTTTAAATTTTTAAAATATGTTTATTGATTTGAGAGAGAGAAGAGGGGAAGAGAGAGAGAGAGAGAAACATTAACGTGAGAGAGAAACATTGATCACTTGCCTCCTATAGGCACCCTGTCAGGGGATCAAACCCTCAACCTAGGTATATGCTCCAACCAAGTCACACCATCAAGGGTGACATGTCCTATGTTAATAGCTACTAGTCAGTGCCCAGGCTGAGCATAGACAAGGCCCTGGGAACAGCAGCCAAGAAGTGAGAGGAAACAGGGAGTGAGATGACACAGCAGCATGACAGAGAGGAGATTCTGTGCCTCTTTGTGACAACATGGCCAGCCAACTTAACAGATTGCTTTCAGGTTTTCATTTTCATATAATGATCTAAACACTTTCAAAATTAGCAGTTGGAGCTAAAGGGAGAATGCTAGAGGTTTTGCTTAAGACAAAAACAATAAACTTGCTTTTTTCTCTTCCTCCTAAAGCTTGCCCCAGGCTGCAAGTGATACTTGGCTACTGAGGCTCAGGTGGCTCCTCTTTCCTGCTCTTTGGAGGAAGGAAGTGTCAGCCCCACAAGAAAGAAGCCCTCCGTTTCTCTCTCTGCCTTCTCGGCTACCAGAGAATATATCCAGCTTCACCTTGCAGCCACTTGTGAACTCAGTCCTGATCCCCAGAACTGCCTCTGAGCCCGTATTTGCATGTCAGGCCGTGTGTACGTGAGTCCCCTCTCGTGCTTCAATTCAAACTCGGAGCAACTACTATTTTAAGCCTGAGCAGATGCCAGATCATCACAGCCGTGTAGGTGGAGGCAGCTGTTTACACCCAAGCTGCCTAGTGTGAAACATGAAGAAAGAATCTGAGGAGGTCAAAGCCTTCAAGCTTGAGTTTCAGATACTCCACTTTAGTGATGTCCCTACACAGATAGACATCTTCCTTATTGTTATAGCCCATTGGAAGGAGCCACAAAAGCAGGCTGTGTCTTACATAGGTTTTCTAAGGCACCAATGTGATGGAGGGCAGAGGTTCAGGCGACCCCATACCAAGCATACACAGGATGCTAAGGGGAAAAATCAGCATGTAGCATATGATGGGCACTAGCACAGGGTACCATCCTGGGTAACAACTGTGACTCGTAGAGCAGGACTCAATATGCGGATAACTCTGATTTTAAAGATATGATCTAAGTCACTGAAGGACCAGGCCTTATTTTCCCCTTGCCCTAAAATGGCCGCAAAGGAAAGAGTGAAGGTCATTGAGTTCAAAGAGACTCCACAGAAACAAGTGTGGACTCAATTCGAAGGCACAGGTCAATGTATAGACCCAATGAATAGGGTAATGAATAGGGTCAGTTGTCTCAAATGCTTTGCCTGGGTCATGCTGACCCAGTCCACACCTGGAGTGGGATGGAAGGTTGTGTGCTTCCTATAAAAGGGTGCGAAGTACAGCACTTTAACAAGGGGATGGTCTAAGCCAAGCCATGAGGTACCTGGATAAGCAACCCAAGTTCTACCCAAAACAAAAATGAGTTCATGCCACTCCCAATGGTGTTCTCCTCCCAGCAGAAACCAGGAGTTAGTTTGTCAAAACAGAAACCCAGTCTGGGCCGGGGCAACCTGGCTGTCTGTAAAGGGGAAGGGAAGCAGTCAGTGTGGATGGGAGGCACGTGACGGGAAGGAAATTCATTTTGAGCTCCCAGGAGAAAGAAAGATGGCTCTTTTGTCCACTGGCCGAGCCCTCCACACTACTTGAAGCACAGCCCCTGGGATTTCCCAGGGTTCTTTCTTGGGCTACAAGTCTTAGTCTTGCTTAGGAAAGTCATGAGAGGTTCAGTAACACACAGAGCAGCCTAACAGAGCCAGGTGCCCTGACTTCTATCTAGCCCTACTTAGTAGTCTTTCCCACCAGAACATAATAGATACCCTGTCTCTTCAGCCACAAGGGGCAGTGTTGACAAAACTATCCAGACCTCTGCTGTTGCATCCAGGAATGTAATCATCCTTTGAGTTGACTGAGATCCAACTCCAAGAACATATGGTGAAGGACAGCCATCTGACTCCTTTTTCCTTCATGAGTAAACTATAGAGGAAAGAACACCTTTCCACTTGGCACAGTCAGCTGAAGCAAGAAGGTCTGAAGTGACTGGGCCAAAGGTCACTAAAGCAGTTTGTGTTCGAGGTGAAAGGTGACAGACCACTACTACACCACCCAGATCACAGCGAGTCTCACCTCCCACCCAACACTTGGCAGCCCCATCTTCCCTGACCTTCTGAGCACCCAGCCAAATTGCCTTTCCATCCCCCTGTTTAAAGTGTACCATCCTAACCACCACTGGCTAATGCATTAGTAGATTTTGAGGGGAGAGAGATTTTTATATTCTTGCCTCAGGTAACATTACATGACCTCAAAGTTTTAATCAAAATAAATGTCACCAAGACTAAGGAATTTCAGGGCAGGTAGAATAGGAAGGCTTAGCCCTGGCATCTCCTAGGAGGCTGGCCATGGCCTCCAGCGCAACGGGAACTGATACCGGTGACTCGCTCATGGCTCACAGCTGTGCGGGAGCTTCTGTCCACAGGCTCAGGTCACCTCCGGATATTTCTGACCAGCAGAGAACGCCTTTGTGCAGCTAAGTGTGGCAGGTCACTAGAAGCCTCTTCAAGTGCAGAGCAAACTCTGCTGCCTGACACATCCCCTGGCTGTTTGGCTGCTTTGCATGCCTATGGGGCAAGCAGGCTATTTTTGAGCAGATTTCATAACCCCTTTTGTGGCTGCTGTGGCTGCTGATTGCACATGTGTTTCCAGTTCTGTTCCTGTGGCAAAAATGTTTAGGACGGTGCCTGTTAGAGAGTGTAGAGGAAGCAAGTTTGAAAAATTAGGAGCCCAGCCTCCATACCTAGAAGTGGTTCACACAGACGGCATCTGCTCCAGTCAGGGCCCCTGGAATTCAGCAACTTGGTTGTCATTCTCTGAACCATCTGTCCCACCCTGAGAACTTCACTATGAACTCTCCAAGGCAGTGTAAAAGGGCAAGGAGAGCTCCCTGGCACCCTTCCTGAGAAAAAACCCAGGGTGGACTTCGGAGTGTGTGGGAGCAAAACAATCAAAGTTTCAGAAAAGTCTGCATACATTCTTCTTTATGTGACCTTCAACTTCAAGCCCAATTCTAGCCTCTGTAACAAGCTGTGTCACGCTGTCTTGGCCAGCCAGGAGGGCCAACTTCATCACTACTTATGTTGTAAATTTATTTACCCCTTTGCTTACGTTCTTGGTCCTTGTCAGCCTGATGATGAGTCTGCTCGCATATTTGGTTTTTAATCCATCCTTGGCTCCTCTTTTCTGCCCTTGCCGACTGTGCCCTTTCAGAAAGCACTGTTGCCCTGTTACTTCAGCTCTCACATGGAGCCCCACCATGTTAATAACTGGCTCCATCGATTCTCTTTTTGAAACTTTGATTCCATTTGTTAGGTGCCCCTTTCGCCCTGTTCTTCTTTCCTGGCTCTTGTCATATACTGTGTCATGATTGCCCATCACGAGCTACCTTGAGACAGGATCTGTGTCATTTTACCTTAATCACCACCTTCATGACTTTCTGCGTTTTCAAGAAAAATAATACCAGCCAACAGCTGAGACCACAGAGCAGGCACTTAACTAATGCTCTACATGCATTTTTTCCTCTTTTTTTAATTCTATTTTTTTCTATTACCATTTATCCTCCTTATACTACTCCCATCCCCCCGCAATCACCACATTGTTGTCCATGTCCATGAGTCCTTTCTCCTTTTTCACTCAATCCTGCCACCCCCTAACCTCACCCCACCCCTTAGCTGTCAGCCTGCTCTCTATGAGTCTGTCTCTATTTTGCTTCTTAGTTCAGTCTGTTCATTAGATTCCGCATATGAGTGAAATCACATGGTATTTATCTTTCTCTGACTGGCTTATTTCACTTATCATGATGTTCTCTCAGTCCATCTATACTGTCACAAAATTGATAAAATTTCATTTTTTTTTTTTTTTACATCTGAGTAGTATTCCATTGTGAAATGTCCCATAGTTGTTTTATCCACTCATCTACTGATGGACACTCGGGCTGTTTCCATATCCTGGCAATTGTAAATAATGCTGCAATGAACATAGGGGTGCTTATGTTCTTTCAAATTAGCGTTCTGGGTTTCTTCAGATACATACCCAGAAGTGAGAAAATGGGGTCAAAAGGCAGATGCATTTTTAATTTTTAGAGGTATCTCCATACTGATTTCCACAGTGGCTGCATTCTCACCGACTATGCAAGTGTTCCCCTTTTTCCACATCCTTGCCAGGATTTGTTATTCTTTGGTTTATTGATGATAGCCATTCTGATAGATGTAAGGTAGACATCTTATTGTGGTTTTAATTTGCATTTCTCTGATAATTAGTGATGCTGAGCATCTTTTCATATGTCTATTGGACATCTTCCTTTAATTGGATTGTTTAGGGTTTGTTGTTTGTTTGTTTTTTGGTGTTGAGTTTTATAAGTTCTTTGTAAATTTTGGATATTAACCACTTATCGTATATATTGGCCAATATGTTCTCCCATTCTATGGGTTGTCTTTTTATTTTGTTGATGGTTTCCTTTGCAGAGCAAAAAAATTTTTGTTTGATATAGTCTCATTTGTTTTTTTCTTTCGTTTTCCTTGCCTGAGGAGATATATCACATAAAATATTTCTATGAGCAATGTCCAAGATTTTATTGCCTGTTTTCTTCTAGGGTTTTTATGGTTTCATGTCTAACATTTAAGTCTTTGATGTGTTTTGAATTTATCCTTTTGTGTGGAGTAAGAAGGTGGTCTAGATTCATTTTTCTGCACATTTCTGTACAATTTTCCAGACACCATTTATTGAATAAATTATTTTTAGCCTCTTGTAGTGCTGTGTCCTCTGCTGAATATCAATTGACTATAAAGCTATGGGTTTACTTCTGGGCTCTCTTTTCTGTTCCATTGATCTATGTGTCTGTTTTTATGCCAGTACCAGGCTGTTTTGATTACTATGGCCTTATAATACAGTTTGATATTAGGTAGTATGATTCCTCCAACTTTATTCTTCCTTTTCAGGATTGCTGTTGCTATGTAGCACCTTCTGTGGTTCCACATAAATTTTTGAAATATTTGTTCTTGTTCTGTGAAATACTTCATTGGAATCCTGATATGAATTGCATCAAACCTGTGGATTGTTTTGGGTATTATGGACATTTTAACGATGTTAACTCTTCCTATCCAGGAACACAGTATGTGCTTCCACTTATTTGTGTCTTCTTCAATTTCTTTCTTCAGTGTCTTATAATTTTCTGGGGACAGGTCTTTTATATCCTTGGTTAGGTTTATTCCTAGGTATTTTATTCTTTTTGAAGCAGCTGTATATGGGATTGTTTTCTTAATTTCCCTTTCTGTTAGTTTGTTATAGGCATATAAAAATGAAACTGATTTCTGGATATTAATTTTGTATCCTGCTTCTGTGCTAAAATCATTTATCAATTCTAGTAGTGTTTTTGGTGGAATCTTTGGGGTTCTCTATGAACAGAATCATATTATCTGTGAATAAAGACATTTTTACTACTTCCTTTCCAATTTGGATGCCTTTTATTTCTTTTTCTTGTCGATTGGTGTGGCTACGACTTCTAATACTATGTCACACAAGAGAGGTGAAAGCAAAAATCACTGTCTTGTTCCCAATCTTAAGGGGAACGCTTGTAGTTTTTGCCCATTGAGTATGATTTTGATAGTGAGTTTGTCAACATGTGGCCTTTATTATTTTTAGGTATGATCCCTCTATTCCTACTTTGCTGAGAGTTTTTATTATAAATGGGTGCTTGATTTTATCAAACGCTTTTTCTGCATCTATTGATATAATCATTTGGTTTTTATCCTCCATTTTGTTTATGTGGGGAATCACATTTATTGATTTGTGAATGTTGTACCAGCCTTGCATTCCCGGAATAAATCCCACTTGATCATGGTGTATTATCCTTTTGATGCATTGCTATATATGGTTTGTTAATATTTTGTTGAGGATTTTATCATCTATGTTCATTAGAGATATTGAACTATAATTTTCTTTCTTTGTATTGTCTTTATCTGGCTTTGGAATTAGGATAATGCTGACCTCATAAAATGAGTTTGGAAGACTTCCCTTCTCTTGAATTTTATGAAATAGTTTGAGAAGGAGAGATGGTAGTTCTAATTGGAATATATGGCAAAATTGACCTGTAAAGCCATCTAGTCCAGGGCTTTTGTTGGTTTGTTTTGTTGTGTGTGTGTGTTTGTGTGTGTGTTTGTGTGTGTGTGTTTTATTACTGCTTCAATTTCACTAAGTGTAATGTATGAATTCGGATTCTCTAATTCTTACTGACTTAGTTTGGAACATTGTATGTTTCTAGGAATTTATCCATTTCTGCCAGGTTTTCTAATTTATTGGCATGTAGTTTTTCATAATATTTTTAGAATCCTTTGTATTTATTTCATTTTTAATTTTATTTATTTGAGTCCTCTCTCTTTTTTTCTTGATGAGTCTGGTGAGAGGTTTGTCAATCTTGTTTACCTTTTCAAAGAACCAGCTCTTGGATTCATTGATCTTTTGTATCATTTTCTTAGACTCTATGTCATATATTTCTGCCCTTATCTTTATTATTTCCTTCCTTCTACTCACTTTGGACTTTGTTTATTGTTCTTTTTCAAATTCCTTTACGTGTAGAGTTAGATTGCTTATTTGAGTTTTTCTTGTTTCTTAAAATGGACCTATAATGCTATAAATTTTCTTCTGAGAATTGCTTTCCCTGTGTCCCACAGACTTTGGATTGTTGTATTCTCATTTTCATTTGTTTCACAGTATCTTTTCATATCTTCTTTGATCTCTTGTTGACCCATTCATTGTTTAATAACATGTTGTTTAGCGTCCATGTGTTTGTGTATTTTTCAGAGTTCTTCTTGGGCTGACTTCTAGTTTCTTAACATGTGGTCAGAGAAGATCCTTGTTATTATTTCAATCTTCTAAAATTTATTGAGGCTTGTTTTGTGTCCTGACATGTGGTTTATCCTAGAAAACATTCCATGTGCACTTGAAAAGTATATATATATTCTGCTGCTTTGGGATGAAATGCTCTGAAGATACCTGTTAAATCCATTTGATCTAGTGTGTCATTTGAGGCTGCTGTCTCCTTGTTGATTTTCTGACTGGAAGATCTATCCATTGAAGTGAATGAGATGTTAAAATCCCTACTACAACTGTATTTCTGTCAGTCTCTCCCTTTATGTCCATCAAGATTTGCTTCACATATTTAGGGGCTCCTATGTTAGGAGCATAAATGTTTACTAGGGTTATATCCTCTTGTTGGATTGTTCACTTTATTATTATGCGGTGTCTTTCTTTGTCTCTTACTATAGCTTTGGTTTTAAAGTCTATTTTGTCAGATATAAGTACTGCTACCCCAGCTTTCTTTCTTTTCCATTTGTATGAAATATCTTTTTCCAATGCTTTTAATCTGTGTGTATCTGTTGATCTGAAGTGGGTCTGTTTGAATCAGCATATATGTGGGTCTTGTTTTCTTATCCATTCATCTACCCTATGTCTTTTGGTTGGAGCATTTAAGCCATTTACATTTACGGTGATTATTCATAGATACAAATATACTGCCTTTTTTTAAAATTATTTTTCTCTGTTTTTTTCTTTCCCAATTCCTTTTTCTTCTTTTTTTCTCTTTCTATACATTTCTTTTTACTTAGCAATGTCACATGAATATTTTATATGGCACTACATATACAATATATTATCTTTTTGGATGACTGCATAATATTGCATTGATGTTTTTATTTAATCAGTGCCCCCTTAAAGGACAACTATTATTTCCAATTTTTCATTGTAAAAAAAAAAAGCCATAATGAATATCCTTGCATGCCATCTTTATGTACTTTACTAGTGATCTCCTTAGGATATATTCCTGGAAATGGCACTGCTGGGTTAAATAGTTCACGCCTTTTAAATTTTGATACATATTGCTGGTAAAATTAACTCTTTTTAAATTCTATTCTAAATTATTTATTGCTATTATATTATAGTTGTCCCAGTTTTTCACCATTTGCCCTCCTCCACCCAGCCCACCTCCTGCTCCCACAGTCAATCCCCACACTGTTGTCCACGTCCATGGGTCATTCATACATGTTCTTTGACTAGTCCCTTCCCCTTCTTCCCATCATTATTCCCCTCTCCATTGGTCACTGTCAGTCTGTTCCATGTTCCCATGCTTCTGGTTCTATTTTGCACGTTGGTTAATTTTGTTCATTAGATTCCTCTTATAGGTGAGGTCATATGTTATTTGTCTTTCACCAACTGGTTTATTTCACTTAGCCTAATATTCTCTATTTCCATCCATGCTGTTACAAAGGTAGGAGTTTCCCTTTTCTTTCTTCTGCATAGTGTTCCATTGTGTTTCCATAGCTGTTTGGCTATTGTAAATAGCATTGCTATGAACCGAAGTATGCTTAAGTTCTTTTGGTGTTTCAGGATCTTAGGGATTATTCCCAGGAGTGGAATTGATGGGTGGAAAGACAGCTCTATTTTTAATTTTTTGAGGAAACTCCATAATGTTTTCCACAGTGGCTACACCAGTCTGCATTACCACCAAAAGTACTTTAGGGTTCCCTTTTCTTCACATCCTCACCAGCACTTGTCTGTTGATTTGTTAATGATGGCCATTCTGACAAGTGTGAGGTGACATCTCAATGTGGTTTTAATTTGAATACTGCTGATGGCTAGTGATGAGCACTTTTTCATATGTCTATGGGCCCTCTGGATGTCCTCCTTGGAGAAGTTCTATTCAGTTCCTTTGCCTATCTTTTAATTGGGTTGTTTGTCATCCTGGTATTGAGTTGTATGAGTTCTTTATATACTTTGCTGATTAAACACTTGTCCAATGTATCACTGGCAAATGTTTCTCCCATACAGTCTGCTCCCTTTTCATTTTGATGATGGTGTCTTTGGCCATGCAGTAACTTTTTAATTTGGTGTAGTCCCATTTATTTATTTTCTTCTCTTATTTCCCTTGCCCTAGGACATATATCTGCAAGAATATTACTACATGGGATGTCTGAAATTTTACTGCCTATGTTTTCCAATAGGACTTTTATGGTATCATAATTTATATTTAAGTCCTTTATCTATTTTGAGTTTATTTTTGTGTATGGTGTAAGTTGATGGTCTAGTTTCTTTTTTTTTTCCCACATACCAGGCCAGTTCTCCCAACACCATTTATGAAGTGACTGTTTTTATGCCATTGTATGCTCCTTCCCCCTTTGTCAAATATTAATTGACCATAGAGACATGGGTTTATTTCTGAGCTCTCTATTCTGTCCCATTGATCTATGTGTTTGTTCTTATGTCATACCAGACCATCTTGATTACAGTGGCCTTGTAGTATAGTCTAATATCAGGTATTGAGACCCCTCCAACATTGTTCTCTTTTCTCAGGACTGCTGAGGTCATTCAGAGTCTTTTTTGGTTCCATATAAATTTTGGAATATTTTATCTAAATCTGTGAAATATGACATTGGTATTTTTTCTTTTTTTTTAATTTTATTTTAATTTATTTTTTCAAATACATTTGTCTCTGCCTCCCCCCAACCACTTTCCCTTGCCCCTCCCTCCTTCCCTCCCTCAGCTCTTCCCCTTTGGTTTTGTCCATGAGTCCTTGCTATATGTTCCTTGACTTTCCCCTTCCCTTCCTTTTCCCCGCCCCCCTCCCTCCTTCCCTCTTGTCTCTGGTGATTTCTTTTCCTTTCAGTGTTGCTGGTCATATTTTCCTTGCATCTTTGTATTGTTGGTTAGGTTCCACTTATAGGTGAGATCATATGGTATTTGTCTTTCGCCCCCTGGCTTATTTCGCTTAGCATAACTCTCTCCAGTTCCATCCATGCTGTCGCAAAGTGTAGTAGTTCTTTTTTTCTTTCTGCTGCATAGTATTCCATTGTGTATATGTACCATTATTTTTTGATCCAATCATCTACTGATGGGCATTTAGGTTGCTTCCAACACTTGGCTATTGTAAAGTGTGCTGCTATGAACATTGGGGTGCATAGGTTCTTCTGTATTGGCCTTTTGGTGTTCTTAGGGTATAGTCCCAGCAGGGGAATCACTGGATCAAAAGGCAGTTCCATTTTCAGGTTTTTGAGGAAATTCCACACTGCTTTCCACAGTGGCTGCACCAGTCTGCATTCCGACCAACAGTGGACTAGTGTTCCCTTTTCTCCACAGCCTCGCCAGCACCTGTTGTTTGTGGATCTGTTTATGATGGCCATTCTGACCAGTGTGAGGTGGTACCTCATGGTGGTTTTGATCTGCATTTCTCTGATGGCTAGTGATGCTGAGCATCCTTTCAAATGCCTCTGGGCCCTCTGTATCTCCTCCTTGGAAAAGTGTCTGCCCAGGTCCTTTGCCCATTTTTTTATTGGATCGTTTGTCTTCTTGGAATGGAGTCGAGTGAGTTCTTTATATATCTTGGAGATCAAACCTCTATCTGATGTATCATTAGCGAATATATTTTCCCATATGGTTGGCTCCCTTTTCATTTTGCTGATGTTTTCTTTTGCCATGCAGAAGCTTATTTTGATGAGGTCCCACTTGTTTATTTTTCCTTTATGTCCATTGCTTTAGGAGACATATCAGTGAAAAAATTGCTGCGTGGGATATCTTAGAGTTTCCTGCCAATGTTCTCCTCTAGGACTTTGATGGTGTTGCAACTTACATTTAAGTTTTTTATCCATCTTGAGTTTATTTTTGTGTATGGTTTCAGCTGACGATCCAATTTCAATTTTTTGCATGTAGCCATTCAGCTCTCCCAACAGCATTTGTTGAAGAAGCTATTATTGCTCCATTTTATGCTTCTGCCCCCTTTGTCAAATATTAGATGCCCATAGAGACCTGGGCTTATTTCTGGGCTTTCTATTCTGTTCCACTGGTCTATGGGTCTGTTCTTGTGCCAGTACCAGATTGTTTTGAGTATAGTGGCTTTGTAGTAGAGTTTGATGTCCGGTATTGTGATCCCTCCTTCTTTGTTTTTCTTTCTCAAAATTGCTGAGGCTATTCGGGGTCATTTATGGTTCCATATAAATTTTTGAAATGTCTGTTCTATTTCTGTGAAATATGTCATTGGTATCTTAATAGGGATTGCATTGAATCCATAAATTGCTTTGGGTGGTATGGACATTTTGATGATATTAATTTTTCCAATCCATGAGCACGGTATATGCTTCCATTTATTTATGTCTTCCTTAATTTCTTTTTTCAATGTTGTATAGTTTTCTGCGTACAGTTCTTTTATGTCTTTGGTTAAATTTATGCCTAGGTACTTTATTTTTCTTGTTGCTATATCGAATGGTATTTTTTTCTGATTTCTTCCTCTTCTATTGCATTGCTGGTGTACAAAAATGCCTTTGATTTCTGAATGTTGACTTTGTATCCTGCTGTTTTGCCAAATTCACTTATTAGGTTGAGGAGTTTTTTGGTAGAGTCTACAGGGTTCTCGACGTACACTATCATGTCATCTGCAAACGATGATAGCTTTACTTCCTCTTTTCCTATTTGGATGCATTTTATCTCTTTTTCTTGTCTGACCACTGTGGCTATGACTTCCAATACAATGTTGAAAAGAAGCGGTGAGAACAGGCATCCTTGGCGTGTTCCCGATCTTAGTGGGAAAGCTTTCAGTTTTTGCCCATTGAGCATGATATTGGCTGTAGGTTTTTCATATATGGCCTTTATTACGTTGAGGAATGCCCCATTTATTCCCATTTTGCTGAGTGTTTTGATCATAAATGGGTGCTGTACCTTAGCGAATGCTTTTTCTGCATCTATCGAGATGATCGTGTGGTTTTTGTCTTTTCTTTTACTTATGTGATGTATCACGTTTACTGATTTGCGTGTATTGAACCATCCCTGCATGCCTGGGATGAATCCCACTTGATCATGGTGGATAATCTTTTGAATGTATTGCTGGATGCGGTTTGCCAATATTTTGTTGAGGATTTTAGCATCTATGTTCATCAGCGAAATTGGCCTGTAGTTTTCTTTCTTTGTAGGGTCTTTATCTGGTTTTGGGATCAGGGTGATGCTGGCCTCATAGAAAGAGTGTGGGAGTCTTCCCTCCTCTTGGATTTTCTGGAATAGTCTGAGAAGGACAGGGGTTAGCTCTTCCTTAAATGTTTTGTAAAATTCTCCTGTGAAACCGTCCGGCCCTGGGCTTTTGTGTGCCAGGAGTTTCTTGATTACTGCTTCCATTTCCCCAGCTGTTATCGGTCTGTTCAAGCTTTCTGTTTCTTCCTCCTTCAGTGTTGGAAGATTATACTTTTCTAAAAAGTTGTCCATTTCATCAAGATTTTCAAATTTCTTGGCATATAATTGTTCATAGTAGTTTCTGACGATCCTTTGTACTTCTGTGGTATCAGTTGTTATTTCTCCTCTTTCATTTCTGATATTATTAATTTGGGTCCTCTCCCTTTTATTCTTGATGAGTCTGCTTAAAGGCTTGTCAATTTTATTTATTATTTCAAAGAACCAGCTTCTGGATTGGCTGATCCTCTGAATTGTTCTTTTCATCTCTATGTCATTCAGTTCTGCTCTAATCTTGACTATTTCCTTCCTTCTACTTGCTCTGGGATTTATTTGTTGTCGCTTCTCCAGTTCTTGAAGTTGTAGTGTTAGGTCTTTTATTTGAAATGTTTCTATCTTTTTTTGGTAAACCTGTATTGCTATGAACTTCCCTTTCAGGACTGCCTTCGCTGTGTCCCATAGGTTTTGGACTGTTATCTGTTCATTTTCATTTGTTTCCAGAAATGTTTTGATTTCTTCTCTTATCTCATTATTGACCCATTCATTGTTTAATAGTGTACTGTTCAGTCTCCATGAGTTTGCAAGTTTTTGAGGTATCTCTTTGATGTTGATTTCCAGTTTCAAGCCCTTGTGGTCCGAGAAAAAGTTTGGTATTATTTCAATTTTCCTGAATTTGCTGAGGTTTGCTTTGTGTCCTATCATGTGGTCTATCTTTGAAAAACTGCCATGAGCATTTGAAAAGAATGTGCATTTTCTTCTTTGGGATGTAAGGTTCTATATATGTCAGTTAAGTCTCTTTGATTCAGTGTGTCATTCAGCGCCACAATATGTTTATTAATGTTTTGTTTGGAAGATCTGTCCATTTTTGACAGTGAGGTGTTGAAATCCCCTACTATCAGTGTGTTGCTATCTATATCTTTTTTGAAGTCATCCAACAATTTCCTTATAAACTTGGGGGCTCCTATATTGGGAACATATAAGTTTACAATGTTGATGTCTTTAAGTATTATAAAGTACCCCTCTGGGTCTCTTTTTACGGCCTTTCTTTTGAAATCTACTTTGCCTGATACAAGTATGGCAACCCTGGCCTTTTTCTCATGCCCATTTGCTTGTAATATTTTTTTTCCATCCCTTTACTTTCAATCTGTGTAGGTCTCTTGCTCTGAGGTGGGTCTCTTGTAGGCAGCATATGTGTGGGTCATGTTTTCTTATCCATTCAGCTACCTGTGTCTTTTGATTGGGGCATTTAGTCCATTCACATTGAGAGATATTACTGATAGAAACTACTCATCTTTTCTCTTTGTACCTGTGTTCCTCTCTCTCTCATTCTTTTCCTTCTTCTGCTTAAACCAGTCCCCTTAGCATATCTTGGAGTGCTGGTTTGGTAGAGATATATTCTTTTAGCCTTCTTTTGTCTGGGAAACTCCGTATTTCCCCTTCTATTTTAATTGAGAACCTAGCTGGGTAGAGCAGCCTTGACTGTAGGCCCTTGCTTTTCATGGCTTGGAATATTTGTTGCCATTCCCTTCTGGCTTGTAGTGTTTCTGTTGAGAAGTCAGCTCCTAGGCGTATCGGGGGCCCCCTTGTATGTTACTTTCTCTTTCTCCCTTGCTGCCTTGAGGATTCTCTCTTTGTCTTTGACATTTGCCATTTTAATGATGATGCGTCTTGGAGTGGACCTCTTTGAGTCCCTCTTGAGTGGGGTCCTCTGTGCCTCCTGGATCCACGAGAGCCTTTCTCTCCTCAAATTAGGGAAATTTTCCATCATTACTTTTTCGAGGAGGTTCTCTATCCCTTGCTCCTCTTCTTCTCCTTCTGGTATCCCTATTATACGGATATTATTGCGTTTCAGGTTGTCCTGCATTTCCCTAAATGCTTCTTCATTCTTTTTGAGTCTTTTTCTCATTTCTTGTTCTTTCTGGGAGCTTCTTTCTACCTTATCCTCCATCTCACTGATTCGATCCTCGGCTTCATCCAGCCTGCTTTGTATTCCTTCTACTGTGTTCTTCAATTCAGAAATGGTATTCTTCATATCCTCTTGTGTCTTCTTGATAGTTTTTATGTCCTTTTCCAGGCTGATATAGTTTGCTGTAAGATCCTGATAGTTTCTCTGCAGTTTCTCATAGTTCTCTTTGAGCTGGCTGAGCTCATTGAGCTTCCTTAGAACCACTGTTTTGAATTCAGTATCAAAGGGACAGTTCCCTTGCCTCTATTTCATTTAGCTCTCTCTGGGGGAGTCCCCTTTTACACTTATTTGGGGGGAACTCCTTTTTCTTCCCATTTTTGTGAGAGTCTGTTAAGTATTTTTGTCCTTTACTTTTCTTTCTGGGCCTGCCTCTGATGATGTCAGTTGTTGACCCTATATGACCTTGGGTTGTTTGTTTGAGCCTTTCAGGAGCCTACTGTCTGTGTCTGACTCCTGCTTGGGGTAGCTCTGTGACCCCTTCGGTCAGGGCTGGGCTATTTTTGGGGATCTCTCTGCACTCTCATGCCCACTCCTTGAGCGCGCTCCAGGCGCGGCAGGATCCCGTGCCTGCCTGGGTTCGCATGTGCTTGCCCCAGACCAGGGGGCTTATTCGCGACCTCGCGTACTCATCTGGCCCCCCTGGCCTGTGAGCTCCCCGGCACTGGTCAGTTTAGGGTCTTCTATTATGTGCTTTCCCCACTTTTGGCTCTTTGGGTGCGTTGCTTGCCCTCGCCAAATGGGGACTACGGAAATGGGAGGAAGTCAGCTCCAGGACTCTCCAGTTAATCCTGTCTCCGGTCTCTCCTCCAGGGACTCTGGGCAGCTCTACTAATTTTGTGGGCCGCTCCGCAATCCTGGGCGGACGGGTCAATTTACGCCTGCCCTTGCCGCTCTGTGCACTCCCTCACAGGCCGTGTTGGTGCCAATCTGTGGGAAGCCTTGCCGGCCAGTGCAAGGGTTCGCCAGCCCGTGGGAGTCACACACACGCTCGCCAACGCTTGCCGGTCACTCGGCGCAAGTGTGCGCGCCTGCACTGGGTGCGTTTGGGGTGTCTATGTGTGCTTTTCGGCTTTTGGCTCTTTGGGGGTGTGGCCTCTTCCCGCGCAATGGAGACTATGGCAAGGAGAAGGAGTTGGGACTCCCCGGTTCCTCCTCCCGTTCTTTCCCCAATGCCTCCATTTTTAGTCTCTCCTCAGGAGCCTCTGGGCAGTTCTATGACCCTTTCAGCCAAGGATCCACCCCCTGTGCGGACTGCGTTTCAATCGCAGGCAGTGTGGTTCATGCGCGCCCCGCTTTTGCCTCTTTGGGGTCGCGCCTTTCCAGCCCACAATGGAGACTACAGAATGGGGGGGGAGTTGGGACTCCCCGGTTCCTCCTCCCATTCTTTCCCCAACACCTCCATCTCCAGTCTCTCCTCAAGGCTCTCCCAGACAGTCTGCACTCAGCCCCGCAGCTCACACGCATACAAGCTGTGTGCGGAGCGCACAAAAGGCAGGTTAATTGATTCCCTTATGCCTGAGCGGGATGGTAGCTGCAGAGTGGGAGGTGCGTTATCACCCGGGCTCCACCGGCTGCCGTGTCGGTTCTCTTCACAAAGTTTTCCTCACCAGTCTTTTCCCAGGCACCAGCCCACCCTGCTGCCACCTCTACCCAGAGATCAAGGATGGTGGCTGCCACTGCAATTTTTGCATTGGCCCTTTAAATGTCTCTTTGCATATCCAGCCACCTGTCTCTGGCAGAGAGCACCCCTAAGCTTTTGGGGGTTGCGTTTTGTCTGTATTTTCTTGGTTTTAGCTGCTGTAGTTTAGGGGTCCCTGTTTATGATTCAGACCCCGTTCTTCTCGGGGGAAGCTAACTGGCCATTTCAATGTCCCTCTGGTGCTAGTGGCCATGGGCACCCAGCCCACCCTCTCGAGCCTCCACCACACTTCTCACCCATTGGGATGTGTGAGAGTCGAATCCACTGTCCACAGCACCAAGGCTCCCCTCCCATTATCGTTCCATTGTTTTCCAGGTGATTACTCCACTATTTAGTTGCAATTCCAGTTTGGTCTTGGGAGGAGGTCAGCGTGACTCCCATTCACTCCTCCGCCATCTTCTCTCCTCTCGACATTGGTATTTTAATAGGAATTGCATTGATTCTATAGATTGCCTTGGGTAGTATGGACATTTTAATGATGTTAACTCTTCCAACCCATGAACACAGCATATGCTTCTATTTATTTGCATCTTCCTCATTTTCTTTCTTCAGTGTTTTATACTTTTCTCAGTACAGGTCTTCTATATCCTTGGTTAAATTTATTCCTAGGTACTTTATTTTTCTTGTTGCTATAGTAAGTGGGACTTTTTTTTCTTAGTCTCTTATTCTTGTACTTCATTGTTGGTGTGCAAGAATGACATCGATATCTAAATATTGATTTTGTATCCTAATATTTTGCCAAATTCACTTATTAGGTCATCTAGTTTTTTGGTGGAGACCATAGGGTTTTCTATGTACACTATCATGTTGTCTGTGTATAATGACAATTTTACTTCCTCCTTTCCAATTTGGATACCTTTTTTTCCTTTTCTATCACTTCAGCTAGAACTTCTACTACTTTGTTGAATAAGAGTGTGAAAACAAGCACTCTTGCCTTGTTCCTGATCTTAAGGGAAATGCTTTTAGTTGTTTGCCCATTGTGTATGCTGTTGGTCATAGGTTTCTTGTATATGGCCTTCATTATGTTGAGGTGTGCTCCCTCTATTCCCACTTTGCTGAGATTTATCATAAATGGGTGCTGTACTTTATCAAATGCTTTTTTAGCATCTATTAATATGATCATGTGATTTTGGCCTTTGATTTTGTTTATGTGATGTATTATGTTTATTGATTTGTGAATTTTATATCATCCTTGAATCCCTCGGATAACTTTCACTAGATTGTGGTGTATGTTCTGTTTAATGTATTGCTGGACCCGGAATGCCAATATTTTGTTGTGGATTTTAGCATCTATGTTCATCAGAAATAATGGCTTGTAGTTTTCTTCTTGTGTTTTTACCTGATTTGGGGATTAGGATAATACTGGCTTCATAAAAAGAGTTTGGAAGTCGTCCTTTCTCTTTCATTTTTTGGAATACTTACAGAAGAATAAGTGTTAGTTCTTTGTAGAATGTTTGGTAAAATTCTCCTTGAAGCCATCCAGTCCAGGGCTTTTGTGTGCTAGGAGTTTTTTGATTACTGCTTCAATTGTGTTGGTTGTTATTAGTCTGTTTAGGCTTTCTGCCTCTTCTTGATTCAGTTGGGATATTGTATGTTTCCAAAAATTTGACCTTTTTTCCTAAGTTGTCCAGTTTCTTGGCATATAGTTGTTCATAGTAATTTCTTAAAATCCTTTGTATTTCTGTGTTATAAGTTGTAACTTCTCTTCTTTCATTTCTGATTTTATTTATTTGGGTCCTCTCTCTTTTTTTCTTGATAAGTCTGGTTGAAGGTTTGTCAATTTTGTTTATCTTTTCAAAGAACCAGCTCTGGGATTCATTGTTTCTTAGGGTTGCTTTTCTAGTCTCTATGTCATTGAATTCTGCTCTCATTTTATTTAATTTCTTCTACTCACTCTAGGCTTTGTTTGTTGTCGTTCCTCTAGTTCTTTTAAATGTAGGGTTAGGTTGGTTATTTGAGATACTTCTGTCTTCTTTAGGTAGGCTTGTATTGCTATGAACCTCCCCCTCAAGATTGCCTTTGCTCTGTTCCATGGGTTTTCAGTTGCTGTTGTTCATTTTTATTCATTTGTGGATAATTTTTTATTTATTTCTTGATCTCATTGTTAACCCATTCACTATTTAATAACATATTATTCATTCTCCATATATTTGAATGTTTTTGAGTATTTTCCTAGTGGTTGGTTTCTAGTTTCAAACCATTGTGATCTGAAAAGATGCTTGATATGATTTTAATTGTCTTAAATTTGTTAAGGTTTGTTTTGTGTCCTACCATGTGGTCTATCTTCAAACATGATCCATGTGCATTTGAAAAAAATGTATACTTTGTTTCTTTGGGGTGAAATGTTCTGTAAATGTCAGTTAAGCCCTTTGATCTAGAGTGTTGTTCAATGCCACAATATCCTTTTGATTATTTGGAAAATCAATCCGTTGTTTACAGTGGAATGTTAAAATCTCCTATGATGCCTGCATTGCTGTCAATCTCCTTCTTAAAGCCCTGCAAGATTTTCCTTATATATCTAGGTGCACCTATGTTGGGTTTATGTATGTTTACAAGGGTTATATCCTCTTGTTGGACAACTCTCTTAAGTATTATGTAATGATCTTCTTTGTCTCTCCTTATCACCTTTTTTTTAATATCTATTTTGTCTGATATGAGTATTGCTAACCCAGCTTTTTTTCATGTCCTTTACCTTGGAATATTCTTTCCATCCCTGCACTCTCAGCTTGTGTAGATCTTTTGTTCTGAGGTGAATCTCTTGTAGAAAGTATATATGCAGATTGTGGGGTTTTTTTCTTTTTATCCACTACCTACCCTGTCTTTTGATTGGAACATTTAATCCATTTACATATAAGATTATCAGTGATAGGTACTTGTTCATTGATATTTTTCCCTTTGTACCTGTGTTCCTCTCTATTTCTTCTTCTTCTTAAAGCAGTACCTTTAGCCTCTCTTGCAGTGCTGGATTGGTGGAGATGTACTCTTAGTTTTCTTTTGTCTGGAAAGCTCTTTATTTCACCTTCTATTTTAAATGAGAGCTTTGCCGGATAGAGTAGTCATGGTGGTAAGTCCTTGCTTTTCATTACTTGGAATATTTCATGCCAATCCTTTCTGACTTGTAGTGTTTCTATTGACTCAGAGGATAGCCTTATTGGAGCTCTCTTATCTCTTACCAGCTCCTTCTTCCTTGCTGCCTTTAAGATTCTTTCTTTGTCTTTAAACTTTTCTATTTTAATTATGATATATCTTGAAGTAGGCCTTTGGGGTTCATCTAATTGAGACCCTCTGTACTTCCCAAATTTGCATGACTTTTTCCCTCACCAAGTTAGGGAAGTTTTCTCTCATTTTTTAAAACAGGTTTTCTCTCTCTTGTTCCTTTTTTTCTTCTTCTGACATTCCTATGACGCAAATGTTGTTATGTTTCATGTTTTCCTGAAGCTCCCTTAAACTATCTTCATTTTTTTTAGTCTTTTTTCATTTTGTTGTTCTGGGTTTTTTCCTACCTTGTCTTCCAGCTCACTGATTTTGTCCTCTGTTTTATCTAGCCTGCTTTTGTTTCCTTCTAGTGTATTTTTCATATCTGATATTGTATTCTTCATTTCCTCCTGATTCTTATTCGTAGTTTCTATGTCCTTTTTCATGATGCTGTAGTTTCCACTAAACTCTATTTCTGATAGAGTTCTTGCCTTAAATTCACTCAGCTCTTTTTCTATGGATTTCTCCTTTCTTTTTGATTGGGATTATTTTCTGTTCTCCCCATTTTAGGTGTCTCTGTTTGTTTCTGCATCTCAGATTGCTCTTCTTTGACTGCCTGTCTTCATGGGGTGGCCTTCTGTGGTAGGAGTTCTGTGGGACTCTGGTACAGTGTCTTTGATCTCCTAATCTGGATTCTCTAGGGATACCCTTTATTCAGTTTATGTGGGGGGTTTTTGGTTTTGTTGTTTGTTTGTTTTGGTTTTGTTTTTTTGTTTGTTTGTTTTTTGCTGTACTTGAGTCTTGTTTATTGATGGATCATTCATTGGTGGGTTCTCCCCTTTGGCTGGATGACTGAGAGTCACAATCCCTACAACATCTTGTATGCTATTATGCAGGTGCTAACAGAACAAAGTAAACTACCCAGAAGACCAAACCCATGCAAGCAAAAATGTCCCCTTCCTGCATCAGCAAGATGAACAGCAACAGAGAAAATATTAATAAAGATGGAAAGAGATTGAGACTATGATAGAGTAGGAAAAAAAGAATATGAGATGACTAAAAGAGGGAAAAATGATTTTCAGAGGGAAGTGGAAAGTGAGATAAGAAGAGTAGGGAATAGAAACAAGGTGAAGAAAGGGAGAAAATAGAATTTAAAATCTAAGTAAAAAAAAGGAAGCATGAAGGCAAAATGGAGTAAGAAAAGGGAAGAGTATAATATGAGGTTTGAAATAAAATTTAAAAATAGTGAACCAATAGGAAAAAATTGGAAAAAAAACACAACAGGGTCAATAACAATGGCAGATGAGCAAAGACTGATATAAGTGGGATGAGAATAAAAATATTGTAAGAAATAGAAAAGAGAACATGAAATGTCCTCTTCTCATGTGAAGAAAAGATGAAGAAAAGAAAAAACAATTTTGAGAGGATAGATAGAGGGAGAAATAATAAGAGTAAGGAATAGAATCTAGGCAGAGAGAGGGGAAAAATAAAATTCCAAACTCAAATATGCAAGGACAGTAGGAGGGCAAAATGTAGTAAGATAGAGAGTAACCTATGAGATTTGAAATTAAAAAATATGGAACAAATAGGAATAAAATTGAAGAAAAAGAGTGATAACTGCAATATCCACACCAAACAATGATTTTAAAGGTAGAAAGAAATATTATAAGAAAAGGGAAAAGAATGTGAGCTAATGTGAGCTAACTAAAGGAAAGGAAACTAATTTTAATAGGATAGAGGGGGCAGAAATAGGGTAAGGAACAGGAACAAGGCATAAAAAGGGGGGAAATAAAACAAAATGAAAATAAAAAGGGGCAGGAAGAAATTAAAATGGAGTAAGACAAGGAAAGGTAAAATGTGAGATTTGAAATGAAAATTAAAAATATAAATAAAAAGAATAAAAATAAAGGACAAAAATAGTGAATTAGTTGGGATAAAATTGAAGAAAAGGAAGAAATGTTAAAAGGTTCTGTGAGAGTAAAAAAATAACACAAATTCTGAAGAGGAAGAGGTGGAATTTTTTTCAGCAGATTTTGGTGTTTGCCTTCTGTTTTTGCCTTCTGGATCTGCCTCTGGCTTTTTATCAACTCAAGGTCCAGAGGTGGGTCCCCCAATTTCTTGCAACACTGCATGTATCACCTTCGCCTGCCTCTAAAGTGGGGCTCTATTGCACTCAAGAGTGTGGGACTCCTGGGTCTCCCTGGGAGGTGCTGTTCAGGCTTCCAGGGAAATTGTGGGTGTGTTCCCCCTGCCCCTGCACCACCTGTGTTGGTCTGTCCCAGGTTATTTCCAATAATGTATAATTTCTGATGAACTAGCTGTCTGTTTCAAAGGAGGGGCCAACATGTGTAAGAGGGTCAGCTCTTTCCTGCTTGGTGCTGGTGGCAGCTCTGTGTGCAAGCCAAGACTGGACAAGGCCTTGATTCCCTCTGGGAAGGACCCTGGTTTCCCCTTGCTGCACAGATTCCTGATCTCCATGCCTTGCTGGCCTCAGTGGATTAGGGCCCTAAGACCAGTGTATTTTGTCTCTCTGAGAGAGGAACAAAATGGGCCCTTCTGACATTTCTCTTCCTACAGATATGCACGCTGCAGGGGGTACTGGAACATGTCCTGCCTGTTTTGCAGAGCTTCCGCATTACATTAGACGCTTGTAATCCTGCAGGGTGTAGGGGCTAAGTAAGTCCTTCCCTTCCCAGTTGTATGAACTCTCCCAGGGAAGAGGGTTCTGCCTGGCTTAAGTAATCTCGGGTGCTCAACTCTTGCCCATCCAATTCCCAGCCCACTGCCCTTGCAGCAGACACAGTCCTGAACTCTCCGCTTTGTGCAGCCTCCAGCCTGCTAGCTGTGCAGGGCTGGGGCACAGAAATCCCCTTGCTGTGCAACTTTCTGATATCCCTGCCCAGCTGTATTCAGTGGGAGAAAACCATGCTATTGATCTTGTCCCTTTGCTGTCAAGGCAGCTGTACATGGGTCCTGCCCAGCACACTTCATTTCCTCCTTTAAAAAGTCTCTCTGGGCACACCCACTGCAGGACTGAGGCACTGTCCAGTTTTCCACACACACTATCTCTCCAAAAAGTCAAAAGTCTCCCACAGTCATGGCTCGCTGCAGACTGCTTCCACCCAGCCCAAGTGCAGATGGAGTCCCTTATATCTCTCTGGCACTCTCCCAGTTGGCGTTTGGCACTGCAGCTATGGACATGCTGTTTGCTGTATGTGTGTAGCCTGGATCTCTCTGACTTCATGTATCTTCCCAAGTCACTCCCAGGCCAGGTATGGGGATTCTTTGCCATGGAAGGGAAGGGAGCCACAAAGCTGCAATTTCTGACTAGTTTTCATGGCTGCAGGTGCCACACATGGGATATTTCTCCTTCAACCTATAAAATCTCCTTACCACCCACTGTGAAGTATTTTCTGTACTCCTTGGCTTCCAAATTTCATATCAGCTAAGATTCCATTGATTGTTCAGGTTATTCGTTGGAAGATCAGCCAAAAATCTGAGTTGGGGGCAAGAGCAAGTGGAGTCAGCTTCCACCTACTTGGCCACCATCTTCTCCTTCTTCTTAAAGTAAGCCCTTTAACATTCGTTACAGGACTGGTTTGATGTTAATAAACTCCTTAACTTTTTTCTTGTCTGGGAAGCTCTTTATTTCTCCTTCAATTTTAAATGATAGCCTTGCTGGTTAAAGAAGCCTTGGTTGTAGGTCCTTGCTTTTCATCGCCTTGAATATTTCATGTTAGTCCCTTCTGGCCTGAAATATTCCTGTTGAGAAATCAGATGACATTCTAATGGGAGCTTCTTCGTAGGCACGGCTTTGCTATTATGGCTCTTAGGATTCTCTCTTTGTCTTTAAGCTTTACCATTTTAATTATCATGTGTCTTGCTGTAGGCCTCTTTGAGTCTGTCTTGTTTGGGACTCTCTGTGCTTCCTGGACTTCCTTCACCAAAGTGGGGGAGTTTTCAGTCATTATTTCTTCAAATAGGTTCTCAATGCCTTGCTCACTCTCTTCTCCTCCTGCTATTCCCATGATGCAGATGTTGTTCCGTTTTATGTTATCCAAAATGTTTCTTAAGCTCTCCTCATATTTTTTAATCCTTTTTTACTTTTTGCTGCTCTGCTTGGGTGGTTTTTTCTACCTTGTATTTCAAATCACTAATTCACTCCTCTGCCTCATCTAACCTACTATTTATTCCTTCCAGTGTATTATTTATTTCAAATATAGCATTCTTTATTTCTGATTCATCCTTTTTTACAGTTTCTATGTCTTTTTTCATGCTGTCGAATATCCTTAAAATCATAACTCTAAATTCTATATCTGATAAATTGCTTACCTCACTTTCATTTAGTTCTTCTGGAGGAATTTCTTGTTCTTTTAATTGGGGTCTGTTTCTTTGTATTCCCATTTTGGCTGCTTCTTTGAAATTGTTTTTTATGTATTAGGTCAATCTGCCAAGACTGGTGAATACATATGTCAGATGCTATCTGTGACTGTACCTGTGCAACCAATATGGAGCTACCTGTGATCCACAGCTTGTGGCTATCCCTGCTGAGCCTTAATGTGTGCAGAAAGAACCAGGCTGCACACCAAAGCTGGCTTTAACAAGAACTTGGCCAGGGGGAAGGTCAGCTAAAGTCTCAGAGTTCCCAGAGACCAAAATTATCTGTTAGACCTTCACCACTAATATAGCCTCCAGCTGTACACAGCAGCTCGGCCTAATTTCCTCAGGGTGTGGCAAAAGGGACTCCCACAAGGTGGGGCTATTGCCATCAGGCTAATGCCACTTGGAGGGGATTGCTCAGCCCAAGAAAGATGGTCTCTGAAGTATGGAGAATGATTCAGCACAGGGGTTCTGGCAGTTGATCCTTCAGCTCTTTCCCCAAAGCCACCAGCTCCAGACTCTCCTCATGTGTCTCCAGTCCACTCTGCCCTCCTTCTGCCAGAGCCCAGGATAAGTAGATGCAAATGAAATTTTGTGCATTGGCTCTTGTTTTGGAATTTATTAATTTTTTTAAATTATAATTTATTGATTATGCTATAACAGTTGTCCTGATTTCCCGCCCTTTACCCCCATCACCCAACACCACCCATTCCCACAAGCAATCCCCACACCATTGCTCATGTCCATTGGTCATGCATATAAGTCCTTTGGCTACTTCATTTACTATACTGTACTTTACATCCCCATGGCTATTCTGTAAGTACCTATTTATACTTCTTAATCCGCTCACTTCTTCACACATTTCCTCCCACACCTCTCTCATCTGGCAACCATCAAAAAGCTCTCCATATCCATGATTCTATTTTTCTCTTCATCATGTTTGCTTAGTTTGTTTTTTAGAGTCTTTCTTGATAGATACGTACTTATTGACATTTTATTGATCATAGCTTTGATCTTTTCCTTAAATAAGTTCCTTTAACATTTCATATAATAATGGTTTGTGGATAGTGAACTCCTTTAGTTTTTCCTTGTCTGAGAAGCTCTTTATCTGCATTTGGATTCTAAATGATATCTTTTCTGGGTAAGGCAATCTTGCCTGTGGTCCCTGCTTTTCATAACTTTGAATATATCTTGCCAATATCTTATAGCATGCAAAGTTTCTTTTGAGAAATCAGCTGACAGTCTTATGGAAATTCCTCTGTAGGTAACTAACTGCATTTCTCTTGCTGCTTTTAAGGTACTCTCTTTATCTTTAATCTTTCACATTTTAATTTTGATGTGTCTTGGAGTGGGCCTATTTGCATCCATCTTGTTTGGGATTCTCTGTGCTTCCTGGACTTACGTGTCTATTTCCTTCACCAAATTAAAGAAGTTTCCTTTTATTATTTTTTCAAATAGATTGTCAATTTCTTGCTATTTCTCTTCTCCTTCTGGCACCCCTATAATACGAGGTCAGAATGCTTGGAGTTGTCCCAGGGGATGCTTACATTATCCTCATTTTTTGAGATTCTTTTTTCTTCTTGGTTTTCTGAATGATTGTTTTTGCTTCCTCATGTTCCAAATCATTGATCTGATTCTCTGCTTCATCCACTCTACTGTCATTTCCCTGTAAATTGTTCTTTATTTCAATTAGTGATTCCTTCATTTCTGCTTGGATCTTTTTTATGCTGTTAATGGCCTCACTAAGTTCCTGAGCATCCTTATAACCAACGTTCTGAACTCTGCATCTGATAGATTGCTTATCTCCATTTTGTTTAGCTATTTTCCTGTACTTTTGATCTGTTTTATTCATTTGGGCCATATTTCTTTGTCTCTTTTTGGCAGCCTCCCTGTGTTTGTTTCTATATCTTAGGTAGAGCTACTAAGACTCCCTCTCTTGGTAGCGTGGCCTAATGTAGTGAGTGTCCTGTAGACTCCAGTGGCACAGACTCTCCTATAACACAAGGTGGGTACCCAAGGTGCATCCTTCCTGTGGGCAGAGTATTCCCTCCTCTTGTAGTTGAGATGTGACTGCTATCAATAGGTCAATGGGAGGGATTAACCCACGTTAGTCCGCTGTAGGGACTGGCTGTGACAACTGACCATCAATCTCTGTCCTCCACTGGGGTCAGCTCTGCAGGGACAGGCAGTGGTGCTCTGATATGGTCTGTAACTGTATCACTGGGTGCACAGGCTCTGGGTTTCCCAGGTGGTACAGGCTACGTCAGCCTCCATTTGTGTTTTGCCTGGGGCCAACCTGTCTGGGCTTCAAAGCAATCTGAGATGGCTGCTACTTGTGCTGGCTTTGGAGATTCCCAGATGAAGCCAAACTGTGAATCAAGGTTAGCTCCTGTTAGTGCCTGACCTGGGGCCACTTAGCAAGCAGTAATGGGGCTGGAGTCTCACTTAGATTGGCTGTTGTCTGTTTGATATGATTTAGGAAGTTTGAAGCACAAACCAAAGCCAGCCATATATATGAAAATGTCTCTTACAACAGCTTGGGTGGGCCAGTACGTTGGGAGGGATGAAGTCCCAGGGGATCTCCAGGGTGTGGCAAACAGAATTAGCGAGGTTGATCAAGTCTCAGATATGGCACCCACCTGCTGGCTCTGTGGCTCTGTGGGGGAGGGTTCAGAAAAGGTACAGTGGCCTTTCTGTCTAGGAGAAAGCTCTACCCCAGCTCTTGCATTAATGCCAGACACTTCAGTTCTTCCCTGTATGCCACAGGTCCCTTTCAAGCTGCTACCCCAGTTCTGGAGCTTTGAGGGAGTGAGTCTGAGTAGGTGTGTCCATGTGTGTGTTCTTTAATAGGAACTATTTGGTACCCCAGAATTTTCTTCCACCAACTGAGTCCCCTCTGGTTTTTGCAGTCAGAAGCTATGGGGACTTATCTTCCTGTCATTAGAACCCTGGGCTGAGACACATTGTGTAGGGTTGGGACTTCTTGCTCCTGGGATATCCCTCCTGAATTTTTAACCACCAATCATGGAACCAGCTCATTCCCCATCTCCGCCCCTCCCACCAGTCTGCATAAATGTGGTTTCTTTAATTCTGTAATTGTCAGACTTCCATTCAATTCAAATTTTGATGGTTCCGGGTGATGTTGTTGTATAATTTAGTTGTAATTTTGATGTGGTTGGGTGAGGAGATGAACCGTGTTTACCTATGCCACCTTCTTGACCAGAAGCCACATTAGCCCATTAAGAGGCTCTCTGCACCCCTAGCTGTTCTTTCTGGCTGACAGATAGTCCACTGTTTTTCACAGCTGCATGTTATTTGGTTTCCTTTCCTGGTTATGGTGGAGGCTGGTGGAGTCCAGCTTGGGGTTTAGACAATGCACTTCTCAGGGGGAACCCCCTGGGCACTGAAATATTCCTCCAGAACTCTAGCTGCCACCAGTGGGAGCCCAGCCAGTCCTCTCACACTTCCACACTCCATACCAGTCTTGTTGTGGTGAAGCAGTTTCTTCCAGATGTCCTTGGTTATAAGGCTTCTCTCCAGCTAGTGTTCAGTTCATTTTTCAGGGTGATTTTTCTTTAATTAAGTTATAATTCTAGTTTTGTCCTGGGAGGAAGTTAGTGTAACTTTCACTTACTCCTCCACCATCCTGGCTCTCCTACATGCACTTTATTATTCTCATTTAATCCTCATAACATACTTGGAGATTACTGTTATTTTCCCAACTTCATGCATTAGGAACCTGCAGCTTCAAGAGATAAAGACATTTGCCTAAGAAAGTACAGCTGACTAGTGGAAGAAACAGTTTGCAAATTTAAATCTGCTTGACTCTGGAGCCTAAATGCTTAGGGTTCTTGAAAGAATTTAGGAATGAACAAATGAATATTCAAGATCCCCATCTTTCTAATCATTTTATTTCTCATATTTGCTTCTGGTTCTTTCCTGACTTGCAAGGGAAGTAGAACCCTAAAGAGAATTATAAAGTCTAAACTCAGAAACCAACCCTCATTTTCCCAAGCTGCTGGGATATAATGTATCTTTCTTCATGCAGCCTGGCAGTACAAGGGCTGTGGCCTCTGCTGACTCTTTCACCATGAGGTCCTGGGA
The DNA here is from genome assembly GCF_021234165.1 of Pteronotus mesoamericanus. NCBI lineage: Eukaryota > Metazoa > Chordata > Mammalia > Chiroptera > Mormoopidae > Pteronotus > Pteronotus mesoamericanus. The sequence goes on from NW_026555170.1 coordinate 10,987,880, forward strand.
CCCACCTCACTGCCCTCCTCGTGGGTCTTCCCAGCTGAGCGCATAGCAAGGACAGGCCAGCTCCATGTTCAGTAGAGCATGCACAACACCAACCACAGCTGAACCAGGATGAACTGAGGCAAGACCACAATTTTCCACCCAAAATTGTCAGAAGGGAGGCCAAGAAAACCAACAAAGTGCAAACAAGTTCTCACAGAGCCAGTGCTCCTTCCATTTGCAAAATAATGAGCCTGTTTTCTGGCAGAATGACTGCAGAAATCTAAGTCTCTGATATCTCCCATAAATCTGCCTTCCATGAGCAAAAATAGGCAAAAGCAAGCAGCTTCTTATGGTCAAGTCACCAGTCTGAGAAGACAAGAGCTTAAATCCTAACCTTAACCCCACACCCATCTCCAGACAATCCATAGTCTTTTACCAAATATAGCAGAGTTTTCATGCTTTGACAGAGGAATGCCATCCCAGTCCTTTTTTGGATGCCACTACTAGCATGAGGAAGAGGGGTTATGTGAAAAAAAGAATCGAAGACACCTCAGGGACAACCACTGCTGTTGTTCTTCTGCCTCCACACCCAGCCCAGGAAATAGCCTGTGTGTGAAATGTGCCTGCTGGCCCTGACTCTGCCTGCACCTGGTATCTGAGGGTTGATTCTATTCAGCAAGAGTGTCCCCAGCTCCTCCCAGGTGCCCATGTCAGTGCTGGTCACTTCAGGGGACAGAGAAGCAAGATACTGAAACAGACTGTAAATATTAAAAGATCAGTGCTGCTCTGGCTGGGTAGCTAAGCTGGCTGGAGCACCATCCCATACACCAAAAAGTTGTGAGTTTGATCCCCAGTCAGGGCACATACCTAGGTTATGAGTTCGATGCCTGGTTGGGCCATATATGGGACTCAACCGATTGATGTTTCTCTCCCTCTCTCTCTTCCTTTCTCTCTAAAATCAATAAACATATCCTCAGGTGAGGATTTTAAAAAAGAGATAAATCAATACTCACATCTTTTCTTCCTGCTATTTTAAGAGAATCCTGAATTCTTATAGTTTTTCCTTCCTACTTCTTTTTAAAAAGAAAGCATTCTTACTTTTTTAAAAAACTATATTTATTTATAGACAAGGGAAAGGAGGGAGAAAAAGAGGGAAAGAAACATTGATGTGAGAGAGAAACATCAACTGGTTGCCTCATGCAACCAAATCAGGACCGAACCCACAACGTAGGCACATGCCCTGACCGGGAATCCAACTGATGAACTTTTGCTTTGCAGGACAATGTCCAACCAACTGAAACACACTGGTCTGGGCAGGATTTTTACTTTTAGAAAAGACGCTAAGTGATCTATATACTAAAAGGAAGGAAGGGAAAAGAAAGAGAAAGAAGAAAAGTATGGGTTTGGGCTGGGAGATGGTCTAGAGTGGCTTTTAGAGACTGGAAGACTGGAGAGAAAAGAAGACAAATAAATTGCATCCTTGTGTCGTATGAACTGGATCCTGTTTAGTACTCTTAGAGAGACCCTGGTAAATAATGAATTCTTTAAAATAATATATTTTTAGTGGCATTTCTGTGGAACTGTGTTGCTTTTGATGTGGTCCCATGCAAAAGCCAAGTCATGTGACTCTCCTTTTAAAAAATATGGAAGTGTTTTGAATGCTTTGATATCTTTCATACAGAAAGATAATGATCAGTTTGAAGTCATTGTGTCCAGGGTTACCCTCTTTAATCTTTGATTCCTGGCTTCATCCCTTTCCTCCTCCTTATATAGAGTAAAAGTGGAGGAGAATGTGGCTCCCTGAGGACAGGGGAGATTTCTGATCCACAGTGGTGAGCCTATAATAGATGCACAAGTTTATTGAATTGAATTAAGAATTCAAGTGCCAAAAATTTCATGTCATATGGTGCTCACAAGATTATTTCATGTGATAAAAAAAGGATAGCAAATGATTTATATCATATAATCTCAATTTCCAAAAAGGAAAATATGTTTGTACCCACACACATATGTAAAAAATGAAATAACCTAAAATATTAACAGTAGAGTTTTTAGTGGCTGTTTGGTGTTTTTGTTCATCTATGCATTACCCAAATTTTCTATAATAAACATGTAGTTTTTCCCCAGGAAAAACTTTTTTAAAAGGCAATAAAATTAAGGTCTGATGCATTCTGACAACAGGATAGGTCTTTTCAGAAGAGAGGAATAATCTAAACCTAGGCCTAAAATATTGAGAAGGTCTCAGCCACAGAGAAAAAGTTGAAGAAACAACTCCCCATGTTCACTGTGGCAATCTTCCTGGCAATGATAGGCCATTTCCTGCTGGTGGGTATGTTGGTTCACAAGACAGAACAGATGTACTCTTCCTTCAGTTATGAAAACATGTTTGCTGTTAATCACATAGACCTATAAACTTCTTCAAACCTGAAGAAATATTCCTCTTCAGAACAATAGAACATTTTGGGGGTACCTTTCTTAACATTTATCACTCTCCCTTTGCATTGAATCAACTCATGGAAAAGATAAGAAACTGAAATTAAAAGATAAAAATTCAGGACCTGCTATACCACTTACTAGTTTAAGAACATTGAGCAAGTCATTTACCATTTTCAAATCTTACTTTACTGGCCATTCAAAACATGTTGTACACTAGGAATAATAAAAGGGAAAGGAAGAAAAATCAGAGCCAAGAAAAGGCAGGAAGAACAAGTAAGCTCCTTATAAAAGTTGACAGTGCTTCTGTGTTTGAACATCAATTTGACTCTATTTCCTGTCATCTGTTTTTGTTGCTATTCAGCATCCAACCATCCTTTCAATTGGTCTGCTAATCTTCATTTTGGAGACTGCCTTTTTAATCTTAAGAGTGGCTGTCCCTCCTGCTGTAGACATCAAAGGAACTGGCTCCCCAAACTGAAGAGTGGCCATACAGAAGATTCTCAGAGGACTTACATCTTGAGGAAATGGCCCATCATCATAGAGGGAGTTGAACACCTTACTCACCTTGGCCCAGCAGCATGAGAACCAGTTTCTGTGACCTCACTTTCCAGAAACCTGTTTTCCAAACTCGATCTTTGAGCATTCCATCTAGTTTGGGCACTTCACTCTGATTGTACAACATTCCTTGAATGGCGAGTACAGTGAAATCTGAAAACAGTAAATGATTGTCCAATACCCCTGAGTGAGTCAGTGGTATAGCCATGTATGAAATATATATCTTTTTATTTAAATATTCTTTCAACAAGTTCTTCTTTTTGCCTAAGACATCTAGAATTGATTTCTATGGTTTACAACTTGGAACCCTAGCTTACTCATAAAGTGGAAACAGAAACATGATGTTACAAAATTCTCATTTCTAAAAAGAAGGTATGGGCAATTTCTCACACAAAACAAGGTTTTCTTGGGACTAAATTCAAAACATTATTTCTCAAATGGGAACACACATAAGGGATGTCATTAAGTAACAGAAGATTATACTCATATAGCTATAATGACCAGATATTTTTCGAGAACCAAGAACTTGGTGTTTTATATCTGCTTACCTACAGTGCCTTGTTCATAATAATACTCAGTATCTTTTTGTTGAATGAAAGTATGAACGACTGAGGTCATTTTCTAGAAAACTTTCCCAGCTGGCATTTTCCATTAGTGTTTACCACCTTTGTCTAGGAGAGACATGGGGCTTTCATAAAAATGCCTAAGAACCTCTTCTTCTTCAACTCCCACATGCACCTACAAGCATTAGCAGGCCCTACATGATTACCCACAAAATGGATACTTCCCAAATCTCCTGATTCTTCATTCTCTCTCGCTTCCAGCAAAAATACAACCTGCTTTTCAAAAATTAACCTTCATGTTTCTGTCCTTTCCACTCACCTAGTCCAAAACCAAATGCAGAAGTCAACCTGAGCTAGCAAGAAGTCATGGAGCTCATCCCTGATGACTGCACAGAGGGCATGTTGCAGTATAGATTCAGTGGGGTCACCCTTTCCCTCAGCCCAGGGGTCCTTTCCCTGTGTCTGTGGCTTGCTTAAGAATGAGATAGAACATGATTTTGAATGCCACCCAAACAACTTCTCACCATTAGAATGACTAGTCAGATCTACTGCTCAGTGGAGCCTGTCAATTCCATATGTCTTTTTCCAACCCCATTTCTTAAGGATGTTTTTCTCCTTCTATATTGAGTCAGGTTGTTTATCAGATATTTATTTTCTTAAATGTATCATTAAAACTGTAGAGACTGTGAATCTTACAAATTGGACCAATAATCCAATAATATTTTCCAGAAGAGTATTTTTTCCTAGGAGAATTTAGTAGTGACCATGAATAGTAGCTTTTATTCACCCTGAATAACCCACTCCCTGGAGTTTCTGGCAGACATTAGATTCATGACATTAGTTACATTTCATCAGATACCAGGAAACACCAGAGTGTGGAAGGAAATAGTGTGGAAGATAAAAGTGTTGCCACTCTCTGCCTTCCTGCCTTCAGTGTTCCTGGCTATCCATATGCAAGCAAGAGAACAACTTGCTCAGGTACAATCCAGAGTAAGAAACATGTTGTCCTAAAAGGGCTGCAACCTGCCACACCACAGGCCTGTTTGTGTTGAGAAATGCCAACAAGGAACTTCTACTTTGGCCTGAGGCCAATCTCCAGAATAGAGTTAAACTGTTCCCATCATCCCTGAGTCAGTTCACCGCTGAGTGGCTACAGAAGCAATGGAAAAAAAATCAGCTTGGTAGGATTTGCATTTCACCATCTCCCCCTTACCAAGTAATATAAAAATATTACAGGACTTCTGAATCAAAAGTCCAGGGCCATCTCAGCTCATTAGCATTTCCATAGACAGCTGGGCAGGTTTCTTCCCCCTTCCCACAGCAAGAGACTTGTTGCTGCTGCTTGAGTCTTACGTACACCAAATTAAGGCAGTTCTCCAAGAAAACAGGGCAGCTAATGCAATAAGGGACGTGGCAAACCAGAGCTAAAGCCACTAGTGACTTTCAGTGGGGCCTCCAAGGTTTACCATTTTGCTTTTTCAATTAAGCACTTATTTAAACTGAAATTTACATGTTTGTCTTCAATCTAAAGGCTAGTATTTTGTGAAGCAGTCTGAGCCCAGCCTATCTGAAGCATATAATAATGAAAACTTGAGCCTCTTTTTGCCTAGCATCTCTCCATCTCCTAAGAACAGAGAAAATATATACTTGCTTTGTGACCTTAGGATGCAAATACTCATTCCCCAAAGCTATTACTTTCACATGTTTCCAGGCAACCCTCTCATATCTTTCAGGAAGCAAAGCTTTAAACAAGTAGGGGGGAAAATTTTCCTCAACACATGGCAATTTCATAAATGTTGAATTACATGAGCTTTCAGGTGTCTGGGTAGTTGGGTAAACATGGACCAATGCTTACCAGCCATGTAGCTGTGGTTTTTCTGTTTGAGCCAGAAGATGACAGATGTCTCTGGGCAGTATTTATGCGGTCACTCCAATTTCTGCTCACAAAAGAATCACAATGAAAAGGCAAAATTGCATTTTAAGTGCAGTGTTTGACAGGGTCGGGGAAGATGGAGTGGGAGTGAAGGATGGCCAGGAGGAAGGACCAGAATTACATACCCAAACACAGAGTCAGGAAGCACTTGTCTCTGTGACCACTTTACCACTCGGCCACACACGTGGCCATGATAACCACTCAGTGAGCCAGAACAAAAGACAAACCAAAAAATGGTGTCCAAGGATAATCTTGGCCAGACTCTACCTCTTTAAGAGCTTTACTAAGATGCTGCCATCTTCAAAGAACACTTGCATTAGTGTCACAATTGTAAAATTTGCAGTAGGCACCTGAAGCTGTCCTAGGGATGAAAAATGTGTGGTTTGCTTTATCCTTCCTTATTGACCATGTTTGGGTTTTCTAAAATACTCTCCTACCTTGAAAGTAGATTTCAAATATGGCCCAGTGACAATTCTTTTTGACTGTGATCCTCATTCTGATATATAAAAATATACAATATCCTGTTCAAATGGCAAAATGGGGGAATGTGGCTGGGATGGCAAACAGGACTATGGCTTAGAAGTTATGGGGCAGGGAGGGGACAGCCTCTCTTCTAATACCTCTTTGGTGTCCCCCATCCATGACACCCTCCAAGTTACACAAGACTCATTGCAGCTTCTCCCTAAAGCTGACACTTTAACACACATTCCAAAATTATTTTGAGAAATATCCTGTGCAATCAATGCATCTTGGATTGAGCACCTCAAAAAAATAAGCATTAAAATAATATAGGTGTCCCACTTTTATTAACGCACATAATTCTCACACCCTCACTGGGAGTGAGTATCATCTTGCCCAACTGAAAGATCATGAAGCTGAAACTAGAAGAGGTAGACTCTTTAGCTAAGGTCACACAATCAATATACGGCAGAGCTGAGTTTGAATCCAGGTCTTTGGCCCCTTTCTATTATATCATCATCTCTCAAATATGTAACAAAACACTCAAATCTAGGGACTGTTCAAGTATAATAATTATCACATTTCCTTACAGGCTCTTCATTTAAATCCAGGGATACAAAGTCAAAAGCCATCATGGGCCAGGCTATGAGGAACCCAAGAACTTCAGAGCATGTGCCCCATTGAAAGAGGAAGTGAGTGTGCAATTCCAGCTCAAAGTTTCCTTGAGAACAAGGATTCTGTGTCATTAGGGATTCTAATTTTGAAGAGATGCTAGCAATCTGAGTGTGTTTGTGTAAGTGCGTGAGAGAGAAAGCACCTCAATTTTTTTTAATTTTTTTAACATGAACAACAAATGCACACATGTTAAACTACTGTGCAGACATAAAAAATATGTCTTTAGGATAAATCTGGCCCCTGAACCACCAGTTTGAGAGACTATCAGGTATAAAGCAAGTCAACTGCTATCCTTGCTTGTGCCACTTATTCTCCTAACCAAGAACGTCCACATTCAAGATACTTCAGATTCACTTCATTGCCTGAGGTGGTCTGGCTCCTGGAGCTTCTTCTCACAGCTTACAGTCAGTCTACCTTCTTTAGAGGAGGCCCCTGTAGTGCAAAGAACTGTAGTCCTGTGGTTAGGAGAGCTAGGTTCACTGATTCCAAGTGACCTGGATGAGCCTCAGTTTCCTCAGCTTGAAGACTTGTGATTTAAACATTAAATAAGTTTACAGTCATGATGGTGGAGTGGACAAATTCTGTGCTCATCTCCTTCCATGACAACATCAAAATTACAACTAAAGCATTATTGAGAATTGCCTGAAGTCTAGCTGAACAGAAATCCTATAACCAAGGATATCAGAGGAAGCCACAGTGAGACTGATTAGGGGAAGAGAGGCAGAAAATGTTAGTTCCATACAAACATGTGGTGGCTAAGGATCTTAAGGGGTACCTGCGATGCAGAGGTCCCCCTGAAGAGGGAGGAGTCCCCACACCAGGCTCTTCAGCCCAGGGTTCCAGTGCTGGGAAGAGAAGACCCATAACTTCTGGTGGTGAAAACCAGCTGACATTGTGGCTGAGTGAGAGGGAGTGTGTCTGGAATCCCAGATGTTCCTCTTAAAAGGCCCTTGCAGAGACTTACTTGCTGACAGACTCACTCACTCAGTTCCAACACTGGGCAGCAGCTCCAAAGACACAGGGACATAGGGGGAGGAACTGAATTGTTTGGCTTCAGGGAGAAGGCTGGAGGGGCAGCTGTCTCCCAGACAGAAGTGCCTAAGAAGGCATTGTTTCATTGTTAAGGGCCCCCCGCCCTCTCCACCATCCCGGCCTGCATGAACAGGCAGACACCATAACTGGGTCTCCATCAACCTAGCTAACTCCATTCGCCCCACCCTGGTAATATCCTAAAATTCCATCTCACCCAAGCCACCTCCAGTGGCTTTTTCATACAAATAAGATGTCTTGGCTCATGCTGTGGACTTTCCTAAAATATCTCAAAGGTTCACAAACCCCAAATAAGCATCATCTGGCCTCAGCTTGCCCCATACTTCTTGCTAAGCATCCCAAGACAAGAACTAGTGTCAGCTGGCCTCGGTTTGCAGTTTAGCCTCACGTAGGCATCTCCAAGCCCATACCAAGTGGCAACCATTTGCAGATCACTTTTTGGCTCATACCAGGTGGCCCTAGGCAGCAGCTGACCTTGGCCTACACCTCCCAAGAGGCCCCAGAACCAATATACCCAGCTAGCTTCAGAACACTCCAGAGTACCACCCAACCACCTCCACAAATGAAACTCTCTAAGGACAGAGTCAGCAGGCAACAAAGCCCTGATAAAGATGAATCCTGTTATATAGAGTCAGCCCCAGCACAATAACTCCTCCACTGTAGTCAATGCTAATCCTCACAACCAATCAGCCTGAGGGTCAATCCTTCCAAATAGCAATCAAGGCTCAACTTCAATAGGAGGGCACACACAACCCACACAAGAGACACACCTGAAGCACCTGGCTCAGTTGACCAGGGAGACTGTGCCACTGGGCCCCACAGGACACCTACAATATCAGGCCACTCTACCAAGACTGGGAGATATAGCAGCTATATATAATACATAGAAACAAACACCAAGAAGCAGCCAAAATGAAGAGACAAAAAATACATGTCTCAAGTGAAAGACATGTGTTTTGAACTTTGTTTAGTTAGTTTTCTGGAGTCTCACATGAAACTCCAGAAAAATAACTAAACAAAACAGAAACGAGAAATCTACCACATGCAAAGTTCAAAACACTGGTTATAAGGATGTTCAATGAACTTAGGGGAAGAGTAGATGAACTGAGTGAGAACTTCAACAAAGATGTAAGAAATATAGAAATGGAAATAGAATAAACATAAAAAAAGAACAGCCAGAAATAAGGAATATAATAAATTAAATTAAAATTACATTAGAAGTAATCAATAGTAGATTAGATGAAGCAGAGGATCAATCAGCAATTTGAAAGTAAAAAAGGTAGAAAACATATATTCAGTAAAGCAAAAAAAATTTTTTTTAATGAAGATAGTTTAAGGGGCCTTTGGGACATCATCAAGCATACCAACATTTGCATCACAGGCATACAAGAAGAAGAAGAGAGAGGAAAAAAAATATTGAAAACCTATTTAAAGAAATAATAACGGAAAATTTCCCTAACCCTCCTGGCAAAGGAAATAGACAGTCCCAGGAAGCACAGAGAGTTGTTCCAGACAGGATGAATCCAAGGAGGCCCACACCAAGATAAATCATAATTAAAATGATAAATATTAAAGACAAAGAGAGAACCTTAAGAACAGCAAGAGAAAAGCAGTTAGTTACCTACAAGGGAGCTCCCGTAAGACTATCAGCTGATTTCTCAACAGGAACATTTCAGGCCAAGAGGGACTGGCATGAAATATTCAAAGTGATGAAAAGCAAGGAACTACAACCAAAATTACTTTACCCAGCAAAGCTATTATTTAAAATTAAAGGACAGATAAAGACCTTCCCAGACAAAAAAAAACTAAAGGAGTTTATCACCACCAAACCCGAAGCACAAGAAATGTTCAAGGGACTTACTCCTTTAAGAAAAAAGGTGAACCCTGGCTGGTGTGGCTCAGTGGACCGAGCACTGGCCTGTGAACCAAAAGGTCACCAGTCCGATTCCCAGTCAGGGCACATGCCTGGATTGCAGGCCAGGTCCCCAGTAGGGGACGTGTGAGAGGCAACCACACATCGATGTTTCTCTCCCTCTCCTTCTCCCTCCCTTCCCCTCTGCCTAAAAACAAACAAACAAACAAACAAATAAACAAACAAATAAATAAATGGGGGGAAGATCAGAAATATGAATAATAAAATGGCTATTACTACATATCTATCAACAATGACCTTAAGCATAAGTGGATTAAATGTTCCAATCAAAGACAAAGGGTGGATGAATGGATAATAAAACAATACTCCTGCTTATGCTATCTACAAGAGACTCACTTCAGATGGAAAGACACACACAGACTGAAAGCAAAGGGATGGAAAATGATATTTCATGAAAATGGAATAAGTAGCAATACTTATACCAGACAAAACAGGCTTTAAAACAAAGGCTATAAAGAGACAAAGGAATACCCAGTAATTCCACTTCTGGATGTTTATCTGAAGAAACCCAAAACAGTTATTCAAAAATATATATGCATCCATATGTTCATTGCAACATTATTTACAATTGCCAAGATCTGGAAGCAACTTAAGTGTCCATCCATAGATGAATGGATAAAAAGGAAGTGGTACATATATACAATTGAGTAAAGAAGAATAAAATTTTTCCATCTGCAACAACATGGATAGACCTAGAGGGTATTATGCTAAGTGGAATAAATAAGTCAGACAGACTTCACTTATAATTTCACTTATATGTGGGTTCTAAAAAAATAAATAAATGAACACAAATACAGTGAACAAACTGATGGTTGCCATATGGGAGAAGGGTTGGTGGACTGGGTGAAAAAGGTGAAGGGATTACAAAGTACAAATTGGCAGTTACAGAATAGCTGTAGGGATATAAAATACAGCACAGAGAATATAGTCAATAATACTGTAATGAGTGTGTATAGTGCCAGATGGGTACTAGGTTTATCGGGGTGATCACTGCCTAAGTTTTATAAAAGGTCTAACTACTATGTTGTACACCTACAACATAATATTGCATATCAACTGTAATTTAAAAATTACTTTAAAAAAATAAACATTAAAGGAGACAATATGATTTGTAAACTTTGAAGTGTCATGCAAATGACCACAACTGAATTTAATCCATTTCAGGATTCAGGGTCCCACAGGAAATTTTCCCCCACCCTCGTAAACTGTTTAATATTCAAAATCTACGTCATTCAGTAGATGTTATCCACAACCTGTCTTGTGTCACCTGGTATTGGTATTAACTCTCCTGTTTTCAACTCTTCGTACAAAAGATTTTTATTTTCCCAGTTAGATTACAGACTCTGGAAAGCAGAGATTACCCACCACATTACACAGTGTCCCTGTTAGCACCTGGCCAATGTGGTCGTCGCCTCAATAAGTAGACAATCTATAGATTTTTAGATCATCTGCATTCACCTTTTACTGCTTCCCAGACTCCAAAAGAGAATTAGGGTAGTTGAAAAGTAGAGTGAGGTGTGACTTATAGGGAAACTGAGGCATGCTTGATATGAATAAAAACAAGAAAGGAAATTTCTCATCCTGTGAAGCCTTCTGACTGATGTTGTAAAGTGACTTCAGGGGACTTAGCAAAAGGTGATGAAGACATAGAGATGAAGTAGGAATTTGGGAGCCAAATAACAACAGGAGAAACAGCCTGTGTCTCTTCCCAGTCCTGCCCTCTCCTCCCACCATTTCCTCACATAAGTCAAGGGAACGAAAAAACAAAACCACACCAAAGCCAACTCAGAAACAAACAGGAAGATGAAACAGGGAATTCCAGCTAGAGACAAGCTCAGGACAGAGGGAGGAGGAAAAAGAAGAAGGCAAAAGAGCTGGGACCCTGCTCCTCTGATGTTTCCTGCTGGCTACCCTGACCTTCCTTGGTGTCTGAGGGGTTGACAATACTGTTACCCTCATTCCCAAGACCCCAGTCTTCTAGTGTGTAGACGAAAGAGACCTGGAGTATATATAATGCCCAATGTGATGTGGGAAAGAACTCAGTCACATACACACACCCATGATTGCTATGACATCCTTGGATGCAGGCCAGTTAGAATCATCATTGCACGAGTACAGTGACTACAACTTCAGATTTCATGTCAGACAGAACTGGCTCTGCTTCCTGTTTTAACTTTATGATCTGGGTAATTACCAGGTTTGTTAAGTTCTTTGTTGGCTGGAGTCTTGGGCTTTTCCAAGTGAATTTTTGTTTTGCCAACATTATTAAAAATAAATCTGATGAAGCTAAGTCTTTCAGTAGCTTCACCATTCTTTCCAACCTCAGGTTTGAGAATTGTGGAGTCAAACCTTTTACTGCATCATATGCACCTCTTCCCTCATCTTCCCCTTCAGCAACAGCTCAGTGCTTTGTACACATCTTCTCTCATTCTCACCTGTCTTCACAAATCCTAGACAGATTTTGACTGAGAAATATACAGTGGAAAATGTAATTATTTTGCTTGTCTGTGGTCTCACATAGATAGGGAAACATTGTAAGTCTCTCCTTTTACAGAATAATAAGTACTTACATGCATACATATCCACAAGGTCCTGGAAGAGTAAATGGCTTATTCAAGCTTGCATTAGCTTGAATCCTGGGACTAAACTGATGTCTCTCAAATTCCAAGCCTTTGCTCTTCCCCCTATTCCTCACTGAAATCTTATGACGTACCATCAGATCTACTTTTAAGCCATGTCCACTCAGGGAAGACAATTTCAACTGCAGTTTTAGAAGGAAAAATGAACAGGGGTCTCCTAATACTAACAGGCTAGTATTCCCTTGCTTGTGCCAACTGCTGGCTGTGACAATGTCTGCCCATCCATCCATCCTCCACTCCCTGTTGGCTGTTGACTTTTTAAAGTGGATTTATAGTGGCACCTCTCGCAACAAGGGAATGAGACTAAGTACTGGCTGTAGCTTCATAAAGGGTAATTGAATTCCAGTAGGAAATACATTCCACCCAAAGAAAGACAACCTCATGAACTTGGTCATGGGTCCTCCCTCCTCGTACTTTATAAAATGCCTCTCTTCTCCCTTCTTAGTCACCTTTCTAGTCTTTCAACTTTCTACTTTTATTTTCTTCTAAATATATTTCCTCAATATTTTTATTTACTAGTTTGATTTTTTAAATTTTATCTTTTTGTTTCATATTTCCTGTTTCTTTCATTTTTTTATTGTTGTTCAAGTACAGCTGTCTCCATTTTCCTGCCATCACTTTCCCCTGCCCCACCCTCAATCCTTCCCCACTTTGGCTTTGTCCATGGGTCCTTTATACATGTTCCTTGATCACCCTTCCCCAACGCCATATTTCCTATTTTTAATCTTTGATTCCTTTCAGTATTTTAACTTTCTGGTTCATGAAGCATATGTATTTTGTCTTAGATTTTATCTTTTTTCATTTTTATGTTTTAACTTCATTAGTTTTAACCTATCTTTTACTTTAAATATCATCTTTTTTTATTTTTCAAAAACCAACTTTTTACCTTTATTGGACTTCTAAGTTTAGCTTTTACTTCTCTTTATCTTGTTCTTTATCTTTGTTCTTTTACCTTACACTCCATTTTTTAATGGCTTCTTAAGTTTCTACTCTACCTTTATTTAAAAGTTTTCATTGGTTTTAATATGAGTGAACAAAAAGTCTAATAGGGGAGATCTCACTTCACAAATAGATTTTGAAGGCCTTTTTCCCTTTGGCTTCATACCACCACTCCTGACTTTCCCTTAAAATTATCCTCATTTTAAAGATGACTTTCAAACACAGCTCTCATGAGGAGTTATAAATATGGAACGGGAAGCCTAGAGTAAACCCCCTGATGCTGGAGTACAATCACATGTATTAGTATGAATTCAAGACATATGTGTGACTGTGTATACATGTGGACACACATATACAAAACATATAATATAGATATACATATTCACAATCAAGCATATATGTTTATTTCATAGTTCTCTCTGCTGACCATGCAATAAGACCTCAGCAGCAATAAGCATATCTGCTATTCAGAGCTCTGTTTGTGAATACCGTTCTCCTTTGAAAGAAACCAGGTCCCCTGGAGAAATCAATGACTGCTTCTAAGGCTTAGGCAAGGAAAGTACAAGATGAACCTGAAGTAGCTTGTTGTATACAAAAGAAAGCTCAAATAATCATACAGACATGTCAACTGGACCCAGTTTGGAGGAGTTCCCACTTGCCAAATCTGGGACATTTTAACATCAAAATAGGTAAATAATGATAGTAATAAATTATTACTCATTGAATAAAAGAACCTATGAACCCCTACAGGAACAAATACATACACACATACATGCATACATATATACATACATACATACATGATGGAAAGCTCTTCTTTACAAGTAGAATGGCAACTAGTACATGTAGAAAAAATGGTAAAGTTAGAAAATACCATTTTGTACCTATCATAGGAATAATTGATTTAGGCAAGAACCATTAAATGCTATTCAATAAAACTAGTAGATTGATATGAACAAGATATATACATATTCTCAAAATATCTCTCTACAAATCACTTATTAATTTCAAGAAGAAAAATAGTAACTTTGCAGTGGAGAAATCTGGAGGACATCAATTTAAACCACACGTTTTGTCCCCTGATGCTCTGAGAATACAACATCGCTTCTGTAAGTTTTCTTCTTAAAATACATCATCTGACTATAATCATGTGGTAAAATCAACTAAACTCGAAGTGAAGGACTTTCTACAAAACAACTGGCTGTACTTTTTCAAATATGCCAAGGTCATTGAAGACAAAGAAAGGCTAAGGAACTGTTCCAGAGTAAGGGATTTAAAAGCCATGGTAGCTAAACACAATGTGTGATCTGGTTTGGATACCAAGGAGAAAAAAAAATAGTTATAAAGGACAACTGAAAAATTTTAGCATGGACTGAGGATTAGATAATAATAATTTATAAATGATAGGTGTTCTGATTTTTATATTATGCTGTGAGTATGTAAAAGAATGATTTGGTTCTTAAAAAGTACACACTGAAGAACCCTGCAATAAAAAAGTCTATAGTATCTCACTAGCTAAATATGGAACTTTTGGGGCATCAAAATTAATAATAATAGTAATGTATTATAATTCGCTGGATAGAAAGAGGAATCCATGAATCCATATAGATATAAATGAATACTTAAAGGAAAATTAAAATCTCTTTTCTACAGTAGAATTACACTCAAATATTTCAGAGTATGTGTCACAGCACACACACAAATGGCAAAGCAAGTGCAGAAATTGGTGAATCTCAATAAAGGAGACTTTGAATAAATTGTATCAGCAGGAAGTACTCAAGTGAAAAGGAAGGTGGGCTGATGGTGGGGAGGAGCAAAGCAGCATTGAATCTTCACTTTTTTCTGGTGGGAGGAAGACAGTGGAGGATTCTTTTCTGGACTCCACACTCCAACCATTCTCAAATATATTTCTTTCCAGGTTATTTCATGTTCCCCCCTCAGAAAGGTCAAAGGAGAAAAAGTCAAACTTTTGTAGAGTTCACTGCTTTCTTTATCAGAGTTATTATTGGCCAGAATGGGGATATTTTCAACTGGTTAAAAAAAAACAACAACAACAAATCCATCATCAACCATGCCTTTTCTGGTCAGCTGCATTAGGCAGCACAGGTCCATACAGGAAATCAGCAAAATCTGTTTCAGTCCATATCATACGCCAATGTAAAATCTGGAATATCTCTCCATGTACAAGAAGATAGTAGCTGAGGCAGGCTGTCTCAGATCCTCTGTCTTTCAAGGAGAAAAGGATTGTTGTGGAACAGATGGATACTGAAGAACAAGTCAGTCAAACTTCAGAACATTGGCTTTAGAGACAATGTACCTTTCTTCCTTGTATCCTTTAATAGATCCTCTTGTAACAATTCCAGTGAGGATCATTGTGCCATCTCTCATGCCCAGTTTCAGAAAGTGATTTTCCGGTTGGTTCTTCCTTGACTAAAAAATGAAAACTTCAACCTACCCAAACCCAATGCTGTCAGACACCACACTCTGGGGAATTTTTTTTTTTTTTTTGAGAGAGAGAGAGAGGAGGGGGAAAGGAGGGAGAAAGAGAGGAAGAGAAACATCGATTGGTTGCCTTCTGCAGATGCCTTGACTGGGGATCACTCACAATGTACATATGTGCCCTGATCAGGAATTGAACCCAGAGACCTTTCAGTTCATGGACAACACCCAACCAACTGAGCCACCCCAGCTGGGGCTACACTGGAAGGAAATTCTTGACACCTTGATTAAATGATTCATCACTGAGAGCCACCCTGGAACCAGTGTCCTGACCCAGAATAATCTGAAGCAAAGTGTTCTCTCATTCCAGGAGTTGGTTGGTGCTCCACATTGGACTGGATGATCTTGACTTGCTAGATATAGGGAAAGCCAGGTCACCTGAAGAAACAGCTTAACTGGGTGATGCTCTCTAAGTCTTCAGTTGCTTTTCTTTGGGCTTGGTAAGGTCCCTAGTGTTTGCCCCTGAATGAGTAAGTAAGAGTTATCTTCTAGAAATATGAATGTGGCAAAGGTAAGGAACTGAACTGTTGGATTTTTAAAATGGGTTCTCATATCTGCTTATAAGAAACCTCAATTTTAAGACATTAAACTTTCTCTATATTACTAGTTTAAAGTTGGCAAACTGTTAGAGGGGAAAAAATGAACAAGATATAGGATAGCCTCAATATATTGGTCTACACATAACACTTACTAATTACAATGGGAAAAACTGTAACTTTACAATGGAAACATCCAGAGAACACCAGCTCAAATCATGTGCTTCCTGATGTAATGCTCTGAGAAGAATACAATAACACTCCTGTAGTATTCAGAGACAAGGATGAGTAAGATCCTCCTTTCTCCTACTTCTGGGCTGATCTTGAGCTCCATTGCTCATATGGCTGGAACCTTTCCAGTCCTCATTAATTCCTTTGGAAGCTGGACATGATTTGCCTTAACACCATTCCCATACTCATCCAAAGTTTACATTGTTTGCTCCTCATATGGTCTACTTGGGGGTTTTTTTCAATTACAGTTTACATTTAATTTTATTTTGTATTAGTTTCAGGTTTACAGAATAATAGTTAGATAATTATATACTTTACAAAGTGTTTCCCCCAATATTTCCAGCACCCACCTGGCACCAAGCATAGGTATTAAATATTATTGACTATATTCCCTGTGCTGTACTTTAAATACCCATGACTACTTTGTAACTACCAATTTGTATTTCTTAATCCCATCACATTTTTCACCCAGTCCCCCAATCCCCCTCTCATCTGGCAACCATCAGTCTGTTCTCTGTATCTAAGTATTTCTATTTTGTTTGATTTGTTCTTTTGTTACAGAAATTGGATGTTTGGGAGCCCAGATACAGTTACCAAAACAACACCCCCTCACTCAGGGTCTTTCTGTACTATGGGTTTGTCTTTGCCTATCGCCAGGTGTTAGAAATTGTGGCTCTCAATGCTAGAGTTTGGTGAAAAGAAAAGGAACTATTTATTCAAAAGTTATACAGGTTTAAACTAATGGCAGGATATCGTCGTAAAATTTCAAAGTCCCTTTAAAAAAAACACCCACCAACACACAAGGTCCTACCTTCCCCCTCTTTGCCCAGTCAGGCTAGTCAGGCCAGTCAGGCCAGTCAGGGGTACCATATCTCAGGAAAAGAAATACAAGTCCATAGCTCAGCGAGGCTCCCGGTTCCTCCCAGTGATCCATGCTTAGATAGGCAGGCCTCCCACGGTTCCCAGCACCATCAGCTGTGTCGCCATGATCTCCATTTCTTAATCCAAAACCATGCAGCACCTTCTCATGGCCCAACAGCAAGAGTCCTTGCACCCCTTTTCTTCCCACATGGTTTCCCATTGTTCCCCCATTCCTCATGGCCGCCTGCCTTTAGTTTATATCCCAGCCTGGAACCTCCTCAGTGATCCCATTTCCAATTGCTCCCACAATTGGCTACACGTGCCAGCACTCCTGTATTCTCTGCCTTTCTTGGCTGCCATAGTTATCCCATGCAGGCGTGGCCCCGTGGCATGGAGCAAACCATCTCCACTCTGGCAGGCACCGTAATCATGGGTAAAATTCACACCCATCTCCCTAGCTAGCCTGCTGTTATTGACATGCAAAATAACTGTTCTGGCATATAGGTATTAAGCTAGTCTGCTGTTGATATGAAAAGTAACTCTCAATGGCCCTGCTCCATATCTCCCATCCCCCAGCTGAAACACTATTACACTTTAGATTCCACATGTAAGAGAAATCTTTTGTCTTTCTCTGACTTTTTTCCACTTAGCATAATACCATCCATCCACGCTGTCGCAAATGGTAAGATTTCATTCTTTTTATGACCAAGTAATATTCCATTGAGTATATGTACCACCACTTTTTTATCCACTCATCTATTGATGGGCACTTGGGTTAATTCCAGATCTTGACTATGGTAGATAACACTGCAATGAACATAGTGGGGCATATATTCTATCAAATTAGTGTTTTGGATTTTTTCAGACATAGACCCAGAAGTGGAATGATGTGGGGTCACAAGGCAATTCCACTTGTAATCTTTTGAGGACCTTCCATACTGTTTTCAATAATGGCTTCACCAATTCCTATTCCCTCTAACAGTGCATGAGAGTTTCACTTTCTGTACATTCTTGCCAACACCTGTTGTTGATTTATTGCTGATAGCCTTCCTGGCAGGTATAAAGTGATATCTCATTGTGGTTTTAATTTGCATCTCTCTGATGTTTAGTGATGTTGAGCTGCTTTTTACTTTCTATTGGCCATCTCTGTGTCCTCTTTAGAGAAGTGTCTATTCAGGTCTTTTGCACACTTTTAATTGGATTTTTTGTTTTTTGCTTTGTTTGGTGTTGACTTTTATGAGCTTTTTATACATTTTGGATATTAACCCCTTATCAAATGTATCTTCTCTCATTTAGTAGATTGTCTTTTCCTTTTGTTGTTGGTTTCCTTTGATGTACAAAAACTTTTTAGTTTGATGTAGTCCTATTTGTCTATTGTTTATTTTGTTTCCCTTACCTGAGGAAATATATCAGAAAAAAATATCGCTAAGAGGAATGTCCAAAAATTTATTGCCTATGTTTTCTTCTTGGAGTTATATGGTTTTGAGTCTTACATTTAAGTTTTTAATCCATTTTTACTTTATACTTTTATACGGTGTGAGAAGGCAGTCTAGTTTCACTTGTCTGCACACATCTGTCCAATTCTCCAAATGTCATTTACTGAATAGAATATCTTTACCCTATTGTATGTTCTTGCGTCCTTTGTCAAATATTAATTGACCATATAAGCATGGGGTTATTTCTGGGCTCTTTAATATGTTCCATTGATCTATATGCCTATTTTTATGCCAGTACTATGCTGTTTTAATTACAACAGCCCTATAGTATAGTTTGATATCAGGTATCATGATACCTCCAACTTTATTCTTCTTTTTCAAGATGGCTGTGGCTATTCAGGGTTTTTGTAGGTCCATATAAATTTTTTAGATTATTTGTTCCAGTTCTGTGAAATACACCATTGGCATTTTGATAGGAATTGTATTGAATCTATAAACTGTTTGTGTTGTATGAACTTTTTAATGATGTCAATTCTGCCTATCCATGAGCATGGTACATGCTTCCATTTATTTGTATTTTTATCAATTTCTTTCTTTAGTATCTTATTATTTTCTGAATACAGACTTTTCTTGGTCAAATTTATTTCTAGGTACCTTTTATGAATTTGTAAATAGGGTTGTTTTCTTAGTTTCTCTTTCTGATAGTTCATTTTTGGTGTGTAAAAATGCAACTGACTTCTGAATATTTTTTATTCTGTTACTTTACTGAATTCATTTTTCAGTTCTAATAGTTTTTTGGTGGAATCCCAAGGGTTCTCTATATCCAGTATTATTTCATCAGCAAATAATGATAGTTTTACTTCTTCATTTCCAGTTTGGATCCCTTTATAGCTTCTTCTTTTCTGATTGCTGTGACTAAGACTTCCAGTACTATGTCCAGTACTAAATAAGAGTGGCAAAAGCAGACATCCTTGTCTTGTTCCCGATCTTAAGGGAAATGATTTTAATTTTTCCCTGTCGAGTATGATGTTAGCTGTGGCTTGGTCATATATGGCCTTTATTATGTTGATGTATGTTTTCTTTATTTTCACTTTGCTGAGAGTTTTTATCATAAATGGGTGGTGGATTTTGTCAACTGGTTTTCCTCATCTATTGATATGATTTTTATCCTTCATTTTGTTTGTATGGTACATCAAGTTAATTGATTTGCAGATATTGTGGCAACATTGCATCCCAGAAATAAATTTCACTTGATCATGGTATAAGATCTTTTTAATGTATCAATGATTTGAGTTTGATCATAATGGTCTCTCTTTGTAGTGTCTTTATCAGGTTTTAGAATTAGGACAATGCTGGCCTCATTAGATGAGCTTGGGAATCTTCTCTTGAATTTTTGGAGTAGTTTGAGGACAGGTGTCAGTTCTTCTTTGAATATTCAGTAAAATTCATCTGTGAAGCCATTCGGGCCAGGACTTCTGTTTTTGGGGAGTCTTTTGATTATGGCTTTGATTTCATTAGTTGTAATTAGTCTATTCAGATTTTCTGTTTCTTCTTGTCAGTTTTGGCAGATTCTACACTTCTAGGAATTTACCTCTTTCTCCCTCATTGTTCAATTTGTGGGGATATTATTTTCTTAAAGTCCCTTGTATTTCTGTGGTGTCAATTATTACTTCTCCTCTTTCATTTCTAATTTTATTTATTTGGGTCCTCTCTCTTGTTTTCTTGATGAGTCTGATTAAAGGTTAGTTAATCTTGTTTATCTTTTTAAAGAACCAATTCTTGGTTTCACCGATTTTTTGTATCATTTTTTTAGACTCTATTTCATTTATTTCCACTCTCCTTCCTTCTACTCACTTTGGGCATTGTTTGTTTTCTTTTTTAAAGTTCTTTTAAGTGTACGGTTAGATTGTTTATTTGAGATATTTCACATTTCTTGAGGAGACCTATAATACTATGAATTTCCCTCTTAGCACTGCTTGCATTGTGTTGCATAGATTTTGGGTTAGTATGTTTTCATTTACATTGGTCACAGGATATCTTTTGATTTCATCCTTGATCTCATTGTTAACCCATTCATTGTTTAGTAGCATGCTGTTTAGCCTCTGTGTGTATGTGTGTGTGCTTCAGTTCTTTTCATGTGATTGATTTCTAGTTTCATACCAGAGTAGTCAGAGAAGATACTTGATATGATTTCGATCTTCTTAAATTTATTGAGACATTTTGTTTCCTAAGGTGAGTTATCCTAGAAAATATCCCATGTGCATTTGAAAAGAATGTATAATCTGCTCTTTGTGGCAAAATGACCTGAGAACATCAGTCAAATCCAACTGGTCTAGTGTGTCATTTAAGGCTAATGTTTCCTTTTTGATTTTCTGTCTGAAAGATCTATCCATTGATGTTAATGGGGTGTAAAATCCCCTACTGTGGTTGTATTACTGTCAATCTCTCCTTTTGTGTCCACCAAGATTTGCTTATATGTTTAGGTGCTACCATGCTGGGTGCATAAATGTCTACAAGGGTAATATCCTCTTGTTGGATTGACCTCTTTATCATTATGTAATGTCTTCTTTTAGTATAGCCTTTGTTTTAAAGTCTATTTTGTCTGATATAAGTATTGCTTCCCCAGTTTTTTAAAAATTTCCATGTGCATGGAATATTTTTTTCCATTCCTTTACTTTCAGTCTGTGTATATCTTTTGTTCTGAGGTGGGTCTCTTTTAGACAGTATCTACATGGGTCTTGTTTTCTTATCCAGTTACTCTATATCCTTTTGAGTATTTAAGCCATTTACATTTATTGCCATTTTATTCTTTATAACTATGTTTTTCTTTTTTCTTTCTTCTTAAAGAAGTTGTTTTAACATTTCTTGTGTGGTTTAGTGCAATTAACTCCTTTAGCTTTTTCTTGTCTGGGAAGCTCTTTATTTCTTCAATTTTAAGTGATATCCTTAATGGGTAGAGTAGTCTTGGTTATAGGTCCTTGCTTTTCATCACTTTGGATATTTTTGTCAGTCCCTTATGGCCTGAAATGTTTCTGTTGAGAAATCAACTGACAGTCTTATGGGAGCTCCCTTGTAGCTGTCTTTCTCTTGCTATTTTTAAGGTTTTTTCTTTGTCTTTAATCTTTGGTATTTTAATTATGATGTGCCCTTATGTGAGCTACTTTAGTTTCATTTTGTTTGGGATTCTGTGTGCACCTAAACTCATGTGTCTTTTTTCCTTAGTTAGGTTAGAGAAGTTTTTGACCTTTATTTCTTCAAGTAGGTTCTCAATCCCTTGCTCTCCCTCTCTCTCTTTCTCTCGTACTTCTAGCATCCCTATGAAGCAGATGTTGTTACACAAGGTTTTTCCAGTGGTCCCTTAGACTTTCCCCATTTTTTTAAATTCCTTTTCATTTTAACTGTTCTGTTTGGATGTTTCCTGTTACCTTGTTACCTAAATCATTGATTTGATCCTCTGCTTCATCTAACCTACAGTTAATTCCTTCTAGTGTATTCTTCATTTCAAATATTGTATTCTTCATTTCTGACTGGTTCTTTTTTACAGTTTCTATGTCCTTTTTAATCTTACTATCACTTTGTTTAAATTCTCACCGAATTCTTCCATTCTTTTCCTAAGTTCCTTGAGCATCCTTATAACCATTGTTTTAAACTCTGCATCTGGTAGTTTGGTTGTCTCCATTGCATTTAGTTCTTTTTTCTGGAGATATCTCTTGTTCTTGTATTTGGGGCATGTTTTACTGGCCTTTCTGTGAATGGGGTTGACTCTCTCAGGCTAGCTATGAGGATCAACTGTCACCACATGTATGAGTGCATGAGGGCTACCCCGTAAAGTAGAGTTAGCTCCAGCAGGGTCCGGTCCCTGTCCTGGGATCTCCCTTTGAGTGTGCCACTTGTGTGGCTAGTTGAGTTGTGCTCTGGTGTGGTCTGAAGCCTACCTTCAGTAGTGTTAATTCTGGATCTACTCAGGACAGACCCCAGTGGAGGTCAATGTCAGATGCTGCCAGTAACCAGCCTTGTGCTACCTGTCTGGAGCTACCAAGCAATCCACAGTTTGTGTCTGCCTCTGCTTGGCCTGGGTGATAGTGGGAGGGGCCAAGCTGTGTATGGAGACCAGCTTCCAACAGCTCCAAGTTCTAGGGAAGGTCAGCAAAAAGTCCCTGAGATTTGCCTCTACTTGCTGGCTACCTGTTAGGCCTCAATCACTAAAAATGTCTCTAGCAGTACTCAAGTTGTGTGAGGTGGACTCTCAGTGAGGCACCAGGTATGGGCAAGTGTTATTCACTAGACTGATACAGATTTAAATTCGGTGCCAATGCTGGACTGAGGTCATTCAGGAAAAGTCTCAACATACACCACATCCAGCTGCCACCTGCCAGGTGCCAGTGAACCTCTGTGGTGGAGTGAGGCCTCAGAGAATCATCAGGGTGAGGCCAACAGAGTTCATCAGGTCCTAACAGACCAAGATCTGGCTGTGTGAAGGGAGAACTCTGCATAGGAATGGCAGCATCAGTTGGGCATGCAAGGGAAAAATGGCCCCTGTTGTAGAGTCTCACAACTCAGTCTCTCCCTCTTCAAGAACTTTCCAAGAGAATCTGCATGAAGGCCCCAGACTGGCAACAGCCAGCTAACTCTTCCACATGGTCTGAGCTCAGCAGGGTGGGGCAACAGGGAATCAAGAGGGTGGGACAGGTACATTTCTCCAAGCTGATGCAGTATGGAGAGAAGTGCCTGACCCAGAAAAGATGGCATCAGTGGGTGGGAAAGGGACCCAGCACAGGGACCCGGTGGCTGTCACTTCAGTTCTCTCCCTAAAGCCACACAACCCAGTCTGTTCCCCCCACAACTCCAGTCCACTCCAATCCATTCTCCCTCTACCTCTGCCAGAGCCTTGGGTTAGTAACCACTAATGATACTTTGTGTGCTGGTCCTTCAAAAGGACACTTGGGTTTCTAGCAGACTCCTGTTTCTCCCTTGCAAACAGAATCCCTGCTGATTTTCGCAACCAGTTGTTATGTGGGCTCTTCTTCCCAGCTCTGTTGCTCCAGGCTGGGAAGCTCAGCTTGGGGGGTTAAATTTCACACTCCTCAGGGGGGAGCTTTGCAGCTGAGATGTCCCTCCAGATTCTCAGCCACCTCAGGTGGGTGCAGGACCAGCCCTTTTCACATCTTCACCCTTCCTACCAGACTTAATGTGGCTTCTTCTTTAAACTCTTAGTTTAAAAACTTCTATTTAGCTAGTTTGTAGTTGGTTTTCAGGTCAATTGTTCTATAATTTAGTTGAAATTCCAGTTTGTACCTGGGAGAAGGTGAATGTAACTTCCACCTACTCTGCCACCAACTTGGATCCCATATGGTCTTTTTGTGGTGTTGTTTAAATCTCAGACCATTCTGTGTTCTCCATGGGAGAGTTGCTGATCTCCAAGACCCTAGACACAAGGATTTGCAGTGAGCTCATTGAGACTCTGCCAGAAATCACTTAGAAATGAATGGGTTAATTTCCTGCTGGGTGAGGGCGTTCCTTTAGTGACTCACTAAAATTGATTATGAAAAGAATCTAGTGGTACTAAGTGGTAGCTCATGGGAAGAATTAAAGAAAAAATTTACTCTATATCTTCCCTGAAGTTTAGAATCAAATATTATATTAGAGCTAGGTCTTGCCTACTTATTATTATCCTTGGAGTAAAGTTTAGGACTAGGCAGGAGAAGCCAAGACGTAAGTTTTAAGTCTAAGTATATCCATTCCTAGAGTCAGTCTGCACCCATGTTTTTCTGGGCTGTTTAGGAAGTCTGGGGATGAAAAATATATTAAAGGACTGCAACGTCTACCAATGGTCTGTTGCCATCCTATGGCCTTTCAGACCTTTGCTTCAATACCTGGATGATAAAATTTCTTTGCTTCTTTCCGTTCACTTGGTTGTTAATATCTTAAACTTGCCTCATCACACAGGGTCCCAACCAGTTGGGACTTTCTATCCCAGTGTCCATTAGTTATAAACTAAGGAGAGCCAGGTATTACTAGGCAGGAAAATCAAAACAAAATCAAACAAAACTGTAGAACTTACATCACGATAATCAAAAGAACTATCTGAGAGTTTTCCAAACTTAAATATTATAAACTTCTTATCACATTAAATATATTTTATAATCAATCTACATGATAAGATCTGAATTTGCTCATTAGATGTGGAAATGAGGGAAGACTCTGGGAAATTGTTATTCAAGTTATGAATTTCATGAATGAGGTCTTAAAAGTCCAGGTCTTGGCTAACTGTGGGAAGCTTATTTTTCCAACTCTGTAAACCCAAGTGACTTATATAGACTCTAAGCTGCTTTCTTGCTGGTCTAGGTAGTGCTTTCTTATATTGAGCAACTGATATGTAAAAATAAATTTCACCAATACAGTACCTGGGCAGAATCCCTGCACCCAGAACTATTAAAGAACTGTTTGGAAGGGTGTGCTTAGGTCCCTGTTTGTAAATATCTTTATTAACTCTATACTATACTAACTATACTATCACCTAGTTAAAGCCGTTGTGAACTACATCGGTTTATAAAAGGAACTTTACCTTACCCAAATTGTAGAATCAGAGCATTAGCAAAGGTAGCTCCAAGTATAATCATCCAAAGGTAATGGTGTTCTTCAGGCACAATGTCCCAAGGTCAAGGAGGAGACCATTTTCTTGAGCACCACCGATGAGACCCTGGAAAGATATATGGGCAATGACCACTAGAAGGGTTCCACTTTGCAGCAGAACTACCCCAGTACTGACTTCCAAGAAACTAAAAAGAAGCAAGAAATGCCTCCAGGATTTCCATGGCTCTACAGCAACTACTCCCACCAATTTAAACTTCTTATTAGATAGCTGCAGATAGATGACATGCAAGTACAGTATCGAAAGCTAATGTCACAGAGAACTTGCATGCTGAAAGAGCCCAGCTAAAAAGAGCTGCAGGTGTGACCACAGAAAAAGACTCCATGAACAGCAGCATTCCTGTTTTCTCCTTGATAAATTGTAAGTTTAGGCCCAGCAATCCAATATTTTATGCAGAAGGCAGTGGCCTTTAGGTATAGTTATTCCACTACAAATCATTGACTAACTCTGTATTAACCTGTAAAGAAATATCACAGGAGTTATGCAAAATTTTGTGTGCTCTTTTTAGATTTCTTCTTTATATTCAGAAGATGGGAATTGATTATGGATGGAATTACAAGGTCAATATATTATTGATCCTCATTACTGATGTTTGATGATCCACTATCAGAATTAGGATCTATAACTGATCAGGTAGAAATTACATGAAAGATGTTTTTACTTTGTGTAATCATACCATCTGGACTGGATATGTATCTTGTCATGGAAAAGAAAAAGAAAAACACTCTCACATGCAGATCCTTTTCTTTGAACATTTGGAATATAGTGACCTGCTATAAAATTTCTGCCACAAAGTTCTACATACAGGTCAACTATTAACAAAGTCATCATTTGGAATAAGCATATCACTACCATTTGGACTCAGGGGCCAATCTAACTGTGTTTGAATCCCAGCTCTGACACTTGTTGCATGACTCATCTGTAAGATGGGGATGATAACCACATCTGCCTCATGTTATTTTTCTGAGAGTTAAATAAGTTAGTACATGTGACGTGCTCAGAACAGTACACCACAAAGTCAACTCAGTATAAGTGTAGCATAGTCAGTTATCCAGCAGAGTAAGTTAACTCATTTAGACATCTATACCTAGATAGTATTTTAATAACAAATTTATGGCCATGGTGATAGTTTCAACATCTAATTTTAATTTTTTCTAAGCTAAAATTAGTGCAGCAACTGGGACATCGGCCACCTTTTTGACGGTGCACTGCGACATACCTAAAACTATCCAAGGCGGACCCTTGGCCATGCCCTCAAGTACTCCTTGGCCCATGTGGGAGCAAACTGGTCTTCTATTTATACTTCTTTACATAATAATGCATCCATATATAGCTATCTTCCAGGTTTTGCTCAGAGCATCCCCTTACACTCCCACTCTCCACATTTGTCAAAAGCCCAGCTATGAAAGCATTACTTATGAAAGTTTGCCTGAGGGATATACATTTCTCAAAATGACTAAATACTAATAATAATAATCATCCTATAAGATTTTGTTCGAGTCATTGTCCTTTTCATTAAAGAGTATCCTCTCAAAAAGGATTCAAGGAGAAATTTTATTTCTGGTCTCACTATTAGAAATAATAACAAATGTTAATACTTATTGAGTGCCACCAAGAACCTATCACTTTTGAAGTATGTTCTATGTATTAACCCATTTAATCTGTGAGACACTTTTATGAGTATATACCATAATTATCTTGTTTTACTAGTAAGAAATCTAAAACACAAAAAGATTACATAATTTGTCCAAATTTACATAACTAGTACATTATAGAGTAGGATTGGAACTCAGGTAGTCTAGATCCAAGGAATAGTCTCCAAACTACAACCCTATACTGCTTCTTGAAAAATTTGTTCTGCTCCTGAACTGCTAGCTCGATTTTGCCTAGCTGATTTTAATGAATCATAAAGTTGATTTGAATTCATTGCTAGGAAGGTCAGAGCCAAATTCCTAGCCATGTAAGAGATCTTATGGCATAAATTTTGCATCACAACCTAACTTTTATATTTTCTTCTTTTTTCTTTGTCCCACTATATTATCCTCTTATAAAAATTATGCTTGCCTGATATCAAAACCTGTTGAGAACAGTAAGGAAAGAAATAATATAAGCTGGTCTTACTCATGAACACAGGTGCAAAAATATTTAAAAACATTAGCAAACTGATTAAAGAAATGTACAAAACACAACATATCATAATCATGTTGGAATTATCTCATGAATACAATCAATGATTTATCATTAAAAATATGTAAGTGATATAATTTATCATATTAATGAATTAAATTAGAAAAGTTATATAATCATCTGAATCCATTTAAAGAAAAAAGTATATAATAAAATATAGCATCCATTCATAATAAAAAAAATTTAACCAACTTGGACTAGAAGGGAATTTCCTTCCCTTCTATTAATAAGGTATTTTTAAGATAAATCTCCAGAAAATAACATATTAATAATGAAATGTTGAAAACATTCCCTTTAAGATCAAGAATAAGACAAGGGTACAATTATCTCCCTTTCTATTCAACACTATACTCTTGCCTGGCTAATAGGAAAGGCAAAATAAAGAAGTAAAACAATCATTAACTGGTGATGATATAACTGTGTATGTAGAAAATAACCCTACAGGTAAATTACTGGAATTAATGAAAATCAATATTAAAAAAACCAATTGTATTCTACATATCAAAAAAACAAATAAGAATAAAACATTTTAAGAGATATCATTCCAAATGGCATTTTTAAAAGATCTTATTAGATGATATTATAAACTTTAGTAAAAGACATTTTTAAAAATATAAAGTAGAGATATACACATTCATGGATTGTAAAACTCAATACTAATTTAAAGATGTCAATCTTTTCCAAATTGGGGTCATCTCAATCAAAATCCCAAAGTTTTGTTTCCTTGTCTGTGGGACTTCACAAACTGATTCTAAAATTAATGTGAAAAAACAAAAGGCCAAGAAGAGACAAAATCCTACTGATGAAGGACATAGTGAGGCAACTTGTTCTACCAGATATTAAGACCTTCTATAAACTATGGACATTGGGACAGTGTAGTATTTGTGCAGGAATAGACAAATAGATTTATAGAACTAAATCATGACTCCAAAAATATTCATATACACATATGGATGTTTGGTGTCTGTCATAGTTGGTCCTGTAAATCAGTTTTTTAAAAAAAATAGAATGCCCTGTGGCTCAATTGGTTGGGCATCATCCCACAAGCTAAAAGGTCGTGGGTTTGACTCCCAGTCAGGTAACATGCCTAGGTTGTGGGTTTGGTCCCTGGTTGGGGTGCGTATGAAAGGCAACCAATCGATGTTTCTCTCTCACATTGGTGTTTCTCTCCCTCTCTCCCTTTCTTCTCCTCTCTCTAAATCTTCTCTCGCTACCTCTCTCTCTAAAAAGAGCAATGAAAAAATGTCTTTGGGTGAGGCTAAATAATTAATTCATTAAGGTAAATCGTGTTGAACAATTATCCATATGGAAAATGTACTTCTCATAAAAATTAAACTCCCACCACACACAAATATCATCTCCAGGATTAAATTCCCAAAATCAAATGGTAAGATATAAACTTTTAGATGAAAATATAGGATAGCATAATAACCTATGGGTAGAAAAGTAGTTTTTAAATAAGATCAAAAACATAAACTCTAAAAGTTTAATAACTTGATTGCATTAATATTAAGAACCTCCATTTATCAAAGGTCCCATAATAAAGGGAAAAAATACAAGTCATAAAACCGTAGAAAACATTGGCAATTTATATAAGCTACAAAAGGATCATAACCAGAATATATAAATAGCTCTCATGAACAATTTTTTGAAAGGCAAACAACTCAGAAAAGAGCTTTGAATAGGCACTTTCACAAAAGAGGAAATCTGAATGACTCATAAATATGAAAGGATGCTCGATTTCATTAGTGATCAAGGAAATAACAAATTAAACCACAATGAGTTGCAATTTATAGCCACAAGATTGACAAAAATGTAAAAGTCTTTAAATTTAAATTTTCCAGTAATGCATTGTTGAGAATGTGGAACAAAAAGATTCCTCACCCACTGCAGAAAGCTAAATTGGGGCAGTCACTTTGGCAGATAGTTTGACATTACCTAGGATGGAAAGGTGGTAAAGTCAAGCAAGATCATTACATGTAGGCACAGAATGGACTTTGTTCTGGGAAGTTAAAGCAGAGAATCGGCAAAACATGCATGGTTCAGTCTCCCACAAAGAAGTGGGAAGGGCCAGGGTACTGCTGAATATACCAGGGGGCTCTACTCCACAAGCAGGATCCCTAGGCAATGACCTTGCTAATAGGTAAAAGGGGGAGCAGAAGATTAGTTTAAGCAATCTGAATTTAGATGCCAGCTATTTACAGAGCCGTCTGACAACACCACTGCTAGCATTCCATGACTGTGGGAAACTGGACAGGAGAACAGCCTCTTCTTCTGGGGAAAGAGGAACTCTGACCCCAGGTCTCTTGGTGCTGGGCAAGCTGAACTTCCAGGGGCATTTATCAGACAATCACACTTGTCTTGTCACAACTAGTAAAGTTGGCCATGTGCTTTATAGCCCAGCAATTTCACTCCTAAGTGTGTACCCTAAGGAATCTGTTATACATGTCCAATATTTTACCAGTGCAATAATAGTAACAGCTACAGTGCTTATAATAGCAAACACTGTAAACAACCTACATATCCATCAATAGTAGACAGGGTCATTAAATTGTGATATATTCAAATACTGGAATACTATAGAACAGAGAAAATGAATTAAATTTAGTTATATGCATCAATATTTTAAAATCCCAGTGACAATATTTAGAACAAAAAGCCAATCACAGAATTCAAAAAAGATGAAACAAAATTATTTATCATTTAGGGATATATTTAAAAGTGGTGAAAATTAAAAGAAAAGCAATGGAGTGGTCATCACAAAATTGAATTTAAATATTATTGCACATGTATAAGAGATTTGGTGGGGAATGGGAAGGGGGGGGCAGCTGTAAGAGGTCCAAGAAGGCGCTTCTGAAACTCCACCAGTGTTCTTTATCTTAACGTGAATGGTGAACATTCAAGTGTTTGCTTCATTATTATTCTTTCAACTGTACATATACATTCTTTACACTCTTCTATTAAGATATTTCACAATTTAAAAAGCAGAGAAAATAAGTTACAAGTACACGAAATACAAAGATAAATCTTTGAACAGGTTTTAATTATTATCCTTGGGATAAATCTCTAGAAATATCATTACTAAGTCAAAAGGCATGAACACTTTGAAAGGGTCAGAATTTATATACACTTCAGCAGTACCCCCTGATTTTGTTTTATTTTATTATGTTTGCATTTATGTAACTTGTTTCATTCTTTTGGATCAAGGTGAAGCCTAAATAAACCATTAATAAGGTGAGGAGGTGGGAATAGATATCGAGAACAGAGCTCTGTATTCTGTGTGGTATTTTTCCCCAGTGGAAACATGGGTTAGATTCCCATACAGATGTGCAGACACGGTGGGTGGTATCCCTGGATTGTAGATCTGTAGTTTTCTTCATGAACCAGCAACAGAGACCAAGAACTTTTCTCACCTTCAGCCTGTGAACTCCCCTTTCGGACTTTCCTGCTGGCCCATAGAAGGAGGCCTGGCCAGGCCATCTAATATCAGCTTTCCGATTCATTTCCAACTCACTGCAGCCTTTTCCTGTGTGTGCATGAGATTCATTATTGGCTCACCTTGATGGAAGTGCCGTGACTTCAAAACCACTGATAGCCATCAGCAAAGAGCCTAACATAAACTTCTTAAAAAATACTTCCTTTTGTCAGAGGCTTGGCAAGGTTTGGAAATAAATATCACTGAGTGGGCATGGGGGAGAAAATAAATACTCCCCTGCTACAAAGACCACAGGAAAAGCAGAAGCCTCCCAGCTCCTGGGCCCTCACCTAGTGCTGCCCCAGGGATGCCCTGCAGACACCCCCATTCACTCTCCACCCGCCTGTTCCAGAACCCTTCCCAGGCAAGAGAAATACTTGTCACTCTGCCAGCCTCCCTCGTTCCCCATTTAGGTATGACCTGTTCATCTTTAATGCTCAGCGCTGGCATGGTGACTGGTACTTACAATGGCCTCTGCTGCTAGGAGAAGCTTCTCTGGAAGACCAGTGGCACCTACTCTTTTTACCCAAAGGAAAGGTTGTCAAAAAAAAAAAAAAGAAAACACGTCCAAATCCACAGAGAGGGTCATAATAACAGCATTATAGTCTTCTGAATCCTATTCGTATTTACTACCAAGGCATGAAGTTTTCAGTAACAGCTGTATTGTGTACTGGTTCTTGGACTCCTCAAGTGTGTGTTTCTGCCCTGGCAGAAACAAAATGAGCTAATTAAATGCTTGCCACTAGCTTATTTTGGAAACTTCATGGAGTATGTGAGAGCCTGAATGAATTTCAGGCCACTATTGATTACTTCAAATGCAGAGGAAATCATCCAAGCGTGGGAAGAAGGTGAGGAAACCAAACCCAAGGCCGAGGGTTATTAATATTGTAATGCTTTTGCTTATTGGAGCAGAAAAGCAACTATTGGCTGTATAAGGGACTAATGCTGTAAGGATATAATGAAGGAGAGTAAATAGAATCCTTCAAGGTTGAAGAAGAGTCCAAGCAAATACTCTACCTAATTGCTCTGGAATAACTAAGATGGCCCTGATTACTAGGGAGAAAGAAAATCGATAGATTGTATTTAGAAGAAACTAAAGGCACAATTTGGTCATTCTCTGTGGCTAGTGGAGTAGTCCTTTGGCACAGATTCTCAGAGGGGTTGCAATTAAGTGAAAAGGGGTCCATGCTGCCTAAAATAATCTAACAACACTTACATATAAAATAGTTCATTACAAAGCTTGAAGGTTTTCATGGATCTGTGACACTGCCCATTGTGAAGGTTTTTATAAAGCACGTGGACTCGCTCACCCTTCCCTCCAGCACGTACATGCTCCAGTAATTTAGTCCAATGTTAGAAATGATAAATCAGATTTTGTGTCATAGCACTAATCTCAGAGATTTCTGGGAACCAAATTAAGTCTCTTCTATTTTTCATGAAGGAAGATACAACCCAGAGCTTTCCATGCCTGAATTTTGAACTTTCCCATTCAAAATCGCCTGATATTGTCCGTTACATGGTAAAATCACTTCAGAGTTATTGCAGTTAGCATATTTTCCAGATCTATCCATGTTGTCACAAATGGCAGCATTTCATCATTTTTTATGACTGAGTAGTATTCCATTGTATCTGTACCACATCTTCTTTATCTAATCTTATATCAAAGGACACTTCAGTTGCCTCCATATCTCAGTCACCATAAATAATGTTGCAATGAACATAGGAGTGCATATACTTTTCAAATAAATGTTTTCAAATTTTAGGAGTGGATACCCAGAAGAGGGGTTGCTGGGTCATATAGCAACTCTATTCCTAATTTTTTGCAGAACCTCCATACTGTTTTCCATAGTGGCCATATAAATCAGACAGAAAAGTCAAGAATCATATGATTTCACTCATATGTGGCATATAAAGCAACAAGTGAACAAACAAGAAAAAAAACCTCATAAACATAACACAACAGTGTGATGGTAACCAGAGGGAAATGGAGTGAAGGGCGTAGTAAAGATAAAGGGGATCAAACATATGGTGGCAGAGGAAGATTTGACTTTGGGTGGTGCAATATACAATGAACACAACGCAATATAAAGAGGATGTATCATAGAATTGTACACTTGAAAACTATATAATTGTATTAAACAATGTGACCCCAATAAATTTAATTTAAAAAATTAAAATAGATCACTTCAGGGAACATCGGATGCATTGGAGAAATAGGTGCCACCTTTCAATCATTACCACAGGTCTGACCCAGACCAAACAGAAACACCTGGCTTTAAGCTGTGACCATTCCAACCCATCATTTTTCAGTATGTACATTTTAGTGGTGATATTTAGAAAATAACTAACTTTTGTAAGAGCCTCAGGCTGGGATTCAAGTAGGCATTTAAACAAGGCACATTATTCATTTCAAAGTAGGATACAGATCAAGCAATTTCCAAGCCGGTGTCAAACTAAGTGACACAGAACACTTAAAAATTAAAGTGGAGCTCTTTGGTAGGTAATATGAGCTTTTAGTGCTAGTATTAACCCATTCTCTGTTAGCCAAAAACAAATGTAATTCATTCTCAGTTAGCAAAAAGAAGTTTAATTTGATTTGTGGATTATCCTAAAATCTGCCAGAACATGGCTGTCCTTCCCCTCAACCCTTCCATTCAGTTAGTCGTCAGATGGAGAAACTCCTGCTCTACAACCTGTTGGATCCTCTCAGTCCTCATGTTGCTCCGGCTGCTGGCACAGCCTCCTCAGGGCTCTGTCTGGTGCTTGTGACCCACTTCAGACTTCTGTACACCTCCACCCCACGCTTCCACCCCACTGTCTTGTACATCTTCTATAGCTCTCTGTTAGCTAGAGAAAAAGTCCAAAGTCTTCAGCAGCACTGAGATCACTCACAGGACCCTTGCTCACCCTCAAGCCTCACCTTTCTCTGCCATCCACTCTCGCAAGCTCTGGCCAAGCTAGAGCCCCCGTTCCCCAAACAGGTTTGGCACTTCACGACTCTGCCTTTTTTTGTACAACACTCTGCCTGAAATAACTTTTTCTTTGCTCCTTTACCAGGAAAAATCTTACTTATGCAACACTTCTTGAATCTCCCCCCTCATCTCTCTTATCTGCACTTCCATTGTTTTCTAGAACAGTGTCAATTACATGTTTACCATCCAGGGTACACAGTCAGCTTTCTGGGGGCAGGGCCTTTGCTGGGCTTATTTGTTTATCCTCTGTGCTTCTCCCCATACCCAACACACAGAAGCTACAATATACTTTTGCTGAAAGGATCGATTCCTTCCAAAGAAATGGTGTTGTCCTCAACAGCTGAGATTGAGAGTCTTGGCTCTATCATATGCTTTACAAAAGGCAACATGATGCCCAGTGAGATGTAATGTAGCACCTACACCCACTTATTTTACAAAAACATTTATTTTATTACCAGGTTTGATGTGTAATGTTGATACCGTGGTGTTGACAACATTATGTCTTTTTGTTGTCACATAAGTTTTACCAGGGAGATGCTTCTTTGTATCTCTATCAGAGAAAAGCGTTCTGGAAAATATCTTCTCTAAACTTGAAGACAGAGGTCACTTCCATCCTAGGAACTTTAGAAGCATCAAAGAAGATGTCACATTTACCAGCAGGTTACATTTGAAACTGTTTGGAGGGACCCCTAACAGGAACAGGTTAATGAAGTGTGGTTAGAAGGAACAGCAACTGAAAAGTCAATTCCTAACTTTACCAAACCTGCATCTTAGAACAATGATGCTCCTCATCAGACTTCCTTTAATGTTCCCTTCAGCCAGTTTTTCGCCTCTTAGTTGATTTCAGCCTGAAAACCCAAAATCAGACACTGGGAAAACCTGTAGGCTCTTGTACTGCCAAAATAAAAAGTCATATTATCAGGACACCTTTTATAAAGAATATAAATCACCAGACCTCTGAATATTTTTAATAATGAATATTACCAAAACTTTTCAAGTTTCAGTCATAGGAGGAACATTGTGCCAGGCACCTAAAATAAAATTACACAATCCCTGTCCATGGGAGACATGCAGTTGAACCGGAACACAAAGAGCAATCCCTCTTTCCCATTCTCTTTTCTCTTCAGTGCCCTCTTCCTTCCTTTTGCTCTTTTCATCCTCATGCCTTCCCTCTCTGAAAAGGAGTGTCTTTGTTGTGAACGGTCTGGCCTCCTTGGAGTGGCTCAGAAGTCTCATTAACCACCACCGTTATATAGCAAAGTCCCCACTGGCGCTGAGGCTGGAGCACACCCTGTATGAGTTGCCCATGTGAGGGAAAGCTTGATCCCACATTGCCTGCAGTTAAGCATGGGCCCCGGGGACATTCAGTTTGCAGCTCACATGTGAATCACTGTGGGTGTCCTCTGTCTATAGCATCTGACTACATATATCAGGCTCCCTCAGATCATAAGGGACACATGTCTCTCTCAGGGCAGTTCAGCTGCCCTTCCCTGAGAAACTAATCTCCACCGAAGTGCATTTTATTTTCACACATGGCCTATATTTTAAGTCAGACCATCCACCTGTGCATCTGCCTGTGAATTTCAAGAATACACAGCTAGCCAATTATGAATGGTGTAGAAAAAAATAGAGAAAAGCTTAACTGCATTTGTATAGGGTGTTGAGGTCAGGGTTTTTGTTTGTTTGTTTTTTGTTTTGGGTTTTTTTCCCCCCAAGGGAGTGGATGATGGTTGGGGGGCAGGGAGACTGGAGGAAGGTTGTTGTTGGATGGTGTCTTTCCCCTTTCAGAGTCACGTTCCAACATTTGGCGTGTTTTTCTATTTCTTCTCCTTGGCTATATCTAGCGCGTTAGTTACTTGGCTCGAATTTCTCCTTGACTTCCATTTACTCCACATTCTTTGCTTTGTGTTAATGGTTAACAGAGCATGTACTGTA
Source organism: Pteronotus mesoamericanus (assembly GCF_021234165.1). Lineage (NCBI taxonomy): Eukaryota > Metazoa > Chordata > Mammalia > Chiroptera > Mormoopidae > Pteronotus > Pteronotus mesoamericanus. Next base: position 11,023,825 of record NW_026555170.1, read on the forward strand.
AATTAGCATTTATAAAAATCAATTACACTGCTTTGTAAGACAGAGCAGAAACTTAGATTGTCGTCACCAGATCATTTGTATTTATCTGTTAATTATAAACCTTAATTGTCTCTTTTTATCATATTAATTTGCACGAATTGTACAACTTCAGAGTTTAGCAGTTTTCAAGCCCTTGAAACACAATTATTCTCTTAACATTCTTTTCAGAAACATGGTATTCATTAGTGATTAGGTTGGGAAAAAGTAGCAGTTCTGATAATTGGCCTTGGCTTCTCCTTGGCTTTTTTTTCCTTTCCCCAGGAAAATCCTGGTTCTCACAATTATGCATGCCTGTTAGCCTCTCACTGTGAGCAGTTCAGTTTTAATTGGACTTTTCAGCCCATGAGACTTCACAGGATTTTGGCTCAAAGTAGAATATAGTTCTATAGAACTTATTCCTTGTAGGTTTGACTCTTTTCCCCTCTCCCCAGCAGAACTTGGACTTTTGTCCCATAGGTTAATCTACTGACCCTAGCCCTTAATACAAAAAAGCATATGTGAAGAGAGGAAAAACACTTCCCCAATTCCAGTCCCATGATGAAGGCTCTCCAGGCTCTCTTGGCCATCTCTCAACTGCAGCTCTGTTTCCACTCATTGTGGCAGCCATTTAGGAGTCACACAGCACCTATCCAAAGGCCAAAATAACCTTTCTTCTTTCAAGAGGTTGCACGCATCCTGGATGTGGGAAGTAAGTGATACAGACTGAAGGACAAGGCATCCTGACCACCCTGGAACCAGGCGGCTTCCTGCCTGGGGCTCTGCAGTCACGTCCCAGAGGCCTGCCTTCCAGCTCTGACGACACTAACAGCCACGCCACACACTCTCTGCCGAAGGAGCAGGGAGGAAGAAGGCATGCTGTCCCTGAGGCTCTACAGAGGGAGCAGAGATGAGGATTCTGTCCTATCCCACTTGGGCAACCCAGCCACACTCCCCTGAAATAGTTTGCTGAGTGTGGGGTGGTCATCCAAGATTAGAGGAGCAAGTGCCTAATACGGTAGATTCCTTTGAATTCTCTGACTAGGTGTCTGGAAATATTTATCTTGCCATGATTCTGTCCCTTCAGAAGCAACAGTTCAGAAGTTAGGCCAAATTTCCTCATAAATTGTCTCAGATAGGACCCCAGCCCAGTATAAATTTGCAAGTCAAGACCTGAAGGCTGTGAGCTGTGGTTTTCCAGGGATATTTTTTGTTTGCTTTCTTGGTTGGGGAGGAGGTGCTGTGGGTTCCAGCTATAGTAACTCTCCATGATACTCTTCAGATCAGGTTACTTTTATGAAAAAGTATGTTTTCCCACATACAAAGCACACGCCAGCAGATCTGTCAACATCCTCCCTACGCCTGGTTCCACCACCCCAGCTTGCACCAGCCTGCGCCAGAGAAACATGGTGAGAACACCTCTGAGCAGTCTCCTCCTCACCCCGCGGTTTCCATCAAATGGGGTGTTTCAGCCTCTCCTGCCAGCGGCCTCAGGGACTGAATCCAGTAACAAGGCGAGAAGGTATTCCTGGGTCTTGACAAGTTTTGGCTGAAATAAACCATTTGCTCAGCCACGTGGCTCTAAACTGTCACTTCTGCAAACTAGAAGACAGGACTGCTACCATTCCCCCTGCTGGGTTGACAAGCAATGGTCAGGGGGGAGAGAACACATCAGTCTTGGGAGGACTTTGGGATAAGGATGGACGGCGGAAACAGCTCCCACAGCAAAGAGCCCCTTCCTGTGGAAATCTCTCTGCAGGAAGAGCTCCCACGTAATTTTGATCTCATGCTAACTATGAGTGTCTTTGCCTGTAATGTATTCACCTCAAAGCCCAGTGAGAATTAACAACAGTGTGCCAGGCATGCCGACCTACCCTTGCCAGCTGCTCACCTTTGCTCCCTCTTGCCCATCGTCCTTGCTACATACCTTCATCCTCCTTCTGTGGCTCAGGAGTCAACCTCCTTAGACTTGGGCATGATACAGATCTTTGGAGAACTCAGCTGACTTAGAAATAAGTCTAAGAAGAAACAGTTATTCTTGAGCCATGGGGTTAATAAAAATTCAGCCACTGGTTATCACTGTGTTCCAGAACAGGTATAAAGAGAAGGGCTATGCCAGCTTCTTCCAAGTGCATCCACATAGTCAAGACTAAGTTGGGAGCCACAGTTTCACTCTGATGGAGGGAACAAAAAAAAAAGAAAGAAAGAAAGCTGAACTCTGCCTCAGGCCAATCTGCTAACACACTGTACCTCTGTAAGAATTAGGAAGGAATGCCCCTTCCACAAGACATTTACTTCCATCTATTGAAAACTGTAATAATAAATATGTAACTCTGCTCCTTAGATAGGGACCCTGGTACAGTGCACAACCTGTATAACTCTGCCAAAGACATAACTAGAAGTAACAATAATGATAGCAAATGAGCTCTTTACTTTGAGTGCTGGATTGAGTGCCTCGCATGTACCAGTATTACCTCATCTAATCCTCACATCAACCCTAAGTGCTATTATTATCTCATTTAGATCTCATTAGTAAGATATTATTAGGATACATTTTGCAAACTAGGATACTGAGACTGAGCAATCTGCCCAGACCAGAGCTATTCAGGGGCAGGGCCAATATTTGAATGCAGGTGGGTCCTATTCCAGAATCTGAGCTCTTGACCACCATGCTCTAAGGAAGTGAAAACACCTGTGTAACTTTGGCTGTCTATTGAAACAAATGGCACTCTCTCAGGGAAGATTTCCTTGAAGCAGAGCCTTGATAAAGGGATTTGGGTCCTTGTCACCTGTTGAGAGCAGGTTCCTCAGGAGAAAACTTTAAGCTAGCAAGGGGAGCAGGATGGGCAAACGGAAGATGCTGAGCAAGGATGTGATCTCAGGTAACACTCAGTTTGGCCTGATCATGGGGCTCTGGGGCATAAACGATACAGCAGAACTGCCCCACCTTGAGATGAGAGGGCCAGTTTTTTGTACTCCCATGAATCACTCAGTCATTGGCCATGGGGCTCAAGCAGTGGCACCTTGCATGTATTTCCAAATGACGTGACACCTGAGAATGTCACAGATGTAAAGGCCTCAGCTGCAGCATTTTCAGCAGATGGAAGATGCAGGTACCAGCAGGCAAAGGGGCTCTGGCTGGGGCACCAATAGCATCTACTACAGGCACCCAGTACATTTGGCAAAGAGTCAGCAGATGAGGTCTCCATAATGTTTTTGGTGTACCATTCAACTTGAGTTAAAAACGGAATTTTGTCCACTGTGTAACACTGAAATTACAGTTCAACCACCACCAAAGAGGTATTTATTACTCTCTAAGATGGCAGAGTCATAATACATTGATCTGATATCATCCCTCTGCTATTCAAAACACTGCCAGGCTCCCGCTGCCTACCTCAAACTACCTAGAGGAGAATTTCTAGGGTCAGATTTCTAGGTAAGTTCCAAACTATCTTTCCGGCCTCATTTTTTACACCCTACATTGCAATGCCCATTTTCAGAACTCAATCAACCACGAAATTTTGCACTGCTTTACTTTTATGAATGCTGTTGCCTGAATTTTGAGAGCCCACTTTCCCCGCTTCTCTGCCAGCTGAAATCTAGTTAAGGGTCTTCTGTTGCAAGAAATAGAAACCCACTCAAGCTGGCTTAATCAGGTGGGATTTATATAAGGAATCCAGATCTCTCAAGGAGAATGGAAAGGTCTTCACAAAGGAAGAGCACACAGGAGCTGGAAAGAGAGAGCTCTCTCCTCAACCTGTGGTGCCCTTCTTAGAGCATAAAGCTTTGAAGGTGGCTCCTCAGTTAAGGCTGGCCTCTTTATTGCCCCCTTCATACAAGAGTGAACCCCCAGCAGCCATGAACAGGCCCCATAACCTGCCCCCACTCTGAGGCCACAAGTACTGGACCAAAAAGAGATACTTGGTATCTTCTGGGGCAGTTGGAATTTGGAAGTGAGACTAAAAGCTAGATTCTAATTCAATCTGGCCTGGCGTCTTGATCAAGGAAGACATAAACCTGGAAGTTATGGGGTGGCCCTCTTGTGCCCACAAAGTGTACCAATTAGCAGAGAAGCCTGCAAACAGAAAGGATGAAGCCAAACTATGGTAAGAAATGGCCAGAGTCAGACAGTTTTTCAAGTTCTGGTTCCAGTCCCTTCCAGAGGTGCAGCTGCATTTCTGCCCTAGGGTTCTGTGATGTCCCTGTATTTGGTCCTCATAATGAAGTCTTATTTTCCATTTAACAAGCTCAAATTGAATTTGGGAACTTGCAACCAAATCATCCTCAACAATACACCCATCTCTATTCATTTCTGTGTCTGTTTCCATCATCTCTTCTACACGTTCCCATCTCTTCTCTTCCCTCTATTACTCCTCCTCCTCCTCCTTCTTGTTCTCTCCCTCTCCCTCTCCCTTCTTTCCTCCCTTTTCTCTTTCTTCCCCTTCCCCCTTCTCTCTCCTGCTCTCTGTTATTTATCTTCTCTTCAAATACAAACATGACTCTACCAGCCTCCTTCGTGTCTTCCCAGCAACAAAACTACCATTCAGCTTCCCTAAATTCTAGATTCCCAGAAAAATTTAATGGCCTGGCATGGTGCCATCTCCCCTAGGAACTGGTTTTATAACGTCAGAAAATTCAAAATCACATATAAACAAAGGTGCAGATGCACTGTGGGGATGTGCATGGATTGAAACATCCCAAATTTCAGTATGCCCGGGTAGGTTTCCTTACCTCTCAGTCAGATTTTTATCTCTGCCCCTTCTGTATATATTTTCCGCACCTCTAATGACCCTGTCATTTTCTATGCTATTAAATCTTATTTACATATATGACCCTACCATATATGATCCAAAACCTCTTGAGAGCATGTTGGGCATATCATAAGCACTGAAAATATTGACTTAAATCTGACTTGTATATGCGAATAGGGGTAGGTAATATCTGCAGTTCAATTTTTGATAGGCAGTCCAAAAGATTATATGCCTTTTAAGATGGAGCACCTTCCCAAAATATTTTTTTCTATATTTCCAATTATTCTGTCATTTCTGATCCAGAGTACTTTGTATATATTAATTAAATACTCATCACACTGAGCTGCTCTTATTTGTCTAAATATCTCATGCTTCAACTAGATTATGAGCTCTCTTAGAGAAGGGGCCAGGTCTTTGTAATCTTTCTAGCCTTAAGCCTGACACAAAGAAAATGTCTACTGAACATTGTTTGTTGGGTTAAACTGAATCCATACCTATGTGAATTTGGACTGAAAACATCTCACTTACTGCCAGTCACTTACTTGGTCTTCTGAGTCCTCTTTGTGGTCAAGTATAGTGAAACTTTCCTTGTAAACCACAGCCTTGGCAACACTATAGCCTTCCTTCTCTGCAAGGGTTTATTCTGTTTTATTACAATAGAAGAGCATGAGAAATAATTTTTCCCATAAGAAACACATTTCCTCTTTTTGACAATTTTGACAGCCTATTGTTTAAGTCTGAAAAAGGAGCCCAGAAATAATTTACAGAGGAAACATGGCTCAGGTGTCTTCCCCAGATGCTATTGGTATCTTGAGACTATCCAGAAAGGTAATTTACACACACATATGCATACACAACAGAATTTAAGTGTGCTCTCTGTTTCCACAGAGTGTCCAAATACTAACATTTGCCATCTGGCCTGCTCAGATGGCTGTTTCTAACATCTGCACCAAAGTCTGGGTTTGCCTTTGTTTATTATTCAAACATTTATGGAATACGAACACCGTGTTAGGCACAAAGGACGCAAAGATGGAAAGCTCCATTCTCTGCTCTCAAAAAAGTAACTTTAGAACATGAAAAACTAATATTATCATGCAGTGAAATAAAACTATTATGCTCTAAAGTAAATCTTACAATAAAATGCAATTGGGATGTGGGAGAACAATCTCTAAGTCAGCATGAGCAAGACAAGGAAAGTTTATATAGGAAAAAGCTCTTGAGATCATCCACAGAGAGTAATATGATCAGAAGGCAAAGGATGGAACCCAAGGAAACACCACCATTAAAGGATGAGTCAAGGGGAATCTATGAGGGAGACTGGAAAGGAACAGAAAGAAATGTAGGAGGGGAGACTTCCGATCAAGATGGCACCATAGGTAAACAAGACTCATCTCCTTGCACAACCACGTCAAGATTACAACTAAATTATAGAATAATCATCACTCAGAACCAGCAGAAATCGAACTGAATGGAAGTCTGACAACTACAGAATTAAATAATCCATATCCATCCAGTCTAGTAGGAGGGGCAAAGATGTAGAATGGGATGGTCCCATATATACATGTGGTGGATAAAAATTCAGGAGGGATATCTTGGGAGTAAGGAGTTCCAGCCACACACCAGGCCCCCAGCCCAGGGTACCAGTGCCAGGAAGATAAGTTCTCATAACTTCTGGCTGCAAAAACCAGCAGGGATTGAGTTGGTGGAAGAGATTTCTGGAGTCCCAAGCAGTTCCTCTTAAAGAACACACACATGGACTTAGTCAGATGCACTTCTTCTGAACTCCAGCACTGGGGTAGCAGCTTGAAAGTCACCAGTAACATATAGGGAGGAACCAAAGTGGCTGGCATCAAGGTGAGATCTAGCTGACAGTTTTCTCCCAGACAGAGAGGTGGGCAGAGCCACAAAGATATCAGGCAGGTGCCATATCTAAGACTCCTTCAACCTGGCCAACACTGTTTGCCCTGCCGGGGAGATCTCCTGAGGCTCTTTTCCATCCAACTTACAGCTGTTAACAGGGGCTTTTCCATATGAATGGCTGGTCTTGGCTCATGCTTCACAATTTCCTAAATCCTTTCAAACAAGTGACAGTTGCCCTCAGTGAGCCACAGCCCCCATTACCTCATGCTAAGTGGTCCCAGACCCAGCATTAGCAGCAGCCAGCCTAGATTCACAGCTTCACTTTGCCTGGGAATCCAAACCCAGCACAAGAAGCAGTCATCTCAGATTGCTTCATAGCTTAGGCAGGGTGGCCTTCAGCAAAACACAGGTGGGGGCTGACCTTGACCTACACCACCCTGGAAACCCCAGGGCCTGCACACCCACTGGACAACAACAGACCACCTTGGACCACCACCACCCTGCCTCTGTACAGCTGATCCTCCACAAAGGGCAGAGGTTGGTGGTCAGTGGTCATTGCCAATACTTGCAGCTGATCGGCCTGGGTAAATCCCTCCAATTGATCTGCCAACAGCAAACAAAGCTCAACAATAAGAGGAGGGTATACTCAGCCCACACAAAGGATGCATCTCAAGTACCCAGCTTGAGTGATAGGGGAGGCTGTGCCACTGGTCCCTACAGGACACCTACTACATTGGACCATGCTACTAAGACAGGGAGTCATAATAGCTCTACCTAATACACAGAAACAAAGAGAAGCTGCCAAAATGAAGAGACAAAGAAACATGGCCCAAGTGAAAACACAGATGCAAACTCCCAAAAAGGAACTAAACAAAATGGAGATAAGCAGTCTGTCAGATACAGAGTTTAAAACACTGGTTATAAGGATGCTCAAAGAACTTAGTGAGGACCTCAACAGCATAAAAAAAGGTCGAGTCAGAAACAAAAGATACGCTAATTGAAATAAAGAACAATTTATAGGGACACAATAGTAGACTGAATAAAGCCAAGAACCAAATCAATGATTTGGAGCATAAGAAAGCAAAAACAGCCAATCAGAACAACAAGAGGAAAAAAGAATCCAAAATATGAGGATGGTATAAGCAGCCTCCAGAACAACTTCAAGCATTCCAATATATGCACCATAGGTGTACCAGAAGAGGAAGAGAAAGAGCAAGAAATTGGAACTCTATTTGAAAATATAATGAAAGAAAACTTCCCTAATTTGGTGAAGGAAATAGACATGCGAGTCCAGAAAGCACAGAAAGTCCCAAACAAGATGGATGCAAAGAGGCCCACTCCAAGACATATCATTATTAAAAGGCCAAAGGTTAAAGATAAAGAGAGAATCTTAAAAGCAGCAAGAGAAAAGCAGTTAGTTACCTACAGAGGAGTTAACATAAGACAGTCAGCTGATGTCTCAAAAGAAACTTTGAACATAGAAGGGATTAGCAAGAAATATTCAAAGTCATGAAAAGTAGCTGAGATTGCTCCACCCAACAAAGCTATCATTTAGAAGGGAGGATAAAGGGTTTCCCAGACAAGAAAAACCTAAAGGCATTCATCATCACTAAACCATTATTATATGAAATGTTAAAGGAATTTATTTAAGAAAAAGAAGATCAAAAGGGTGAACAATAAAATGGCAATAAATATATACCTGTCAACAACTGAATCTAAAAAACAAACTAAGCAAACAAGATGAACAGAGACAAAATCACAGATCCAGAGAGTGTTCCGATGGTTGCCAGATGGGAGGGAGTTGTAGCGAATGCATGAAGAGGTGAGGGGATTAAGAAGTACGAAGAGGTAGTTACAGAATAGTCATGGGGATGTAAAGTACAGTATAGTAAATGGAGTAGCCAAAGAACTTATACACTTGACCGATGGACATGGACAATGGTGGGGGGATGGCCTGAGGAAGCAGGGTGTACTGGCTGGAGGGGGACAAAGTGGGAAAATTGGGACAACTATAAAAGCATAATCAATAAAATTTTAAAAATTTAAAAATAAAATAAAATAAAAAAGAATTGTAGAAAGAAAATAAAGAGAGATGAAAGCCATGAAAGGCAAAGGAAAGAGAAAAAGTTCAACAGTGTTAACAGTAATCTATGATGAGCACACAAAGTGGCCTTGGGATTCCGCTCTTTAGAAGACACAGTGGTCTTTAAATACATGGTCTTTTAAGTATTGGCATAGAAATGTTCCAAAAACACCTAAAATCTTGCTTTGAAGTGAGGCCAGAAGTATCTACATGACTTGGGCACTTGTTAGAAATGCAGACTCTCAGACCCACCCAGGAGATTCATGTGCACATTAAAGTGTGTGAAGCAACCACACCCTTCCCTAGAAAACTGGCAGTTTGGGGTGAATGATCAGATTCGTGATTTGCAAGGAACTGGTTTCACAAGGTTTCAAAATAGAAAATCAACTTAGCTCTATTCTTATTTGTAACCTTGATTTAAACATTGTGAATCATGCAGAAGATATTATTACTTCCATTTTAATAACCATGAAACAAAATAATAAATGGCAAAGACTGGACTTCAACAAAGTCCTCAGATTTACTGGCAGGAAGGAAGGTTCTGTTCACTGGAAAGAGCAAAAAGTCAGAAATGGGTCTAAATGAAATATCATTTAAGACAATTCAATTTCCTTTGCTTTAATTCTGGTCTTGTCAAGCAGCCTTCTGGTGACTAATCTGACTTCAAGTTCTAATTCTGAAATGAGATGCCTAGGAATAAGGTAAAATGACAAGAAAAAGGAAAAATTGTAAATGAATAAGCTGACATGATTGGTCATAAACTTCTTTGTCTGAGGCGGCTAAAAAGGACCATTTTTTCAAAAAATGACTTGCCCCAAGTGTGCTAATAAACTGAGTTTTCAAGTCATCAAAGCTCAGAGTTTGCAGTAGTCCATGTGGGCTTTCCAATGAGACATGCTACAGTAAAGGGTTGGAGAAAACGTACATCAGAAATAAGCAGGGCTGGGAATCACCCAGGCTACAGTATTGGCGTCCTCAAAACAAGCAGTTCTTCAAATCACAATGTCTGAAGAAGTTGGGTCTGATTTGGGCCAGCAACATTACCCAAGAGTTTTAATCTGGTGGGTGAGATGTGGTATCAGATGCATCTGGATTGATATAATCATTTCTTTTCATTATTTGTGTGGACAAATCACGGTTCTATGGCAGTCACTCTAGTTTGAAAGAGTCCTTGGCCAATAGTGGAATCCACTTCTTGGGAAAGGAGTTGGCAAGAGTTAGGTAAGGCTCTAACCAAATGTACTTGGCTTCAGGGTGGGGGCCACACCTAATAGGAAGTGGAGTAAAGGTAAGAAATCAAGAAAACACCCAGCACTATAACATGGTGTGTCAAGGCATGGATTTGGGGACCAAGTAGATCTAGTTTCAGGTCCCAGCACTTCTGCTTACTGTGTGACCTTGGGCAAGTCACTTAATCTCCCTCGGTTTGATCTGTAAGAAAGAATTAATAGCAATAACTATTACTTCACAAGGTTGTTGCAAAGATTAGATGACAACAAACTATATTACACACTTAACATAGTGTTTTAACTTAGAGGAAACATTCAAAACCAGCATCATTATCTCTGGGTCCGGAGATTCTCAACGTAGTTGAGGGGAAAGGCTTCCGAGGGTGGGTCCTAGGTAGGATATGGCCCAGGAAAAACAGAAATGAGCAGACAAGCAGAAGACTTTACCTGTTGGTGGAGATGGGGCTTTGGAAATATTACTAGGCCTGGTCTGGGCTGAACTGCCTAGTGGAAGGTCTGAAGTATTGTGTCTGTGAGGACCTGAAGGGCTGGCCATAAACAGGTTTCTGGATAGAAATTTATTCCTGAGGCTTAGCTCTGGCTGCTGAGACATTTGATAAATAAATGCTGTCAAACTGTTGACCAAAATTATTTATATCATCCCAGTCAGCCCTGTCTTTCCCAATCTTCATCCCACTCTACCTCTCCTCCAATATGAAAAAATACTGAAGAGTTTATTGGAAGTGTCTTGTAATTTATTCTACAATGAAATGATTTCCCTAGAATATAAACAAAGGGAAAAGCCTTAGGTGATGTTAACTCAAGCTGGTAGACAGAAAATATAAATATTCCCTCGAGCCCTTGAGCAAATTGAAGATCACTCCTCAGATTTCCTGATGAGATTAATACCCACGATTTCCTGGTGGGCTTTATAATACTTTTGGAGGTGAGGAAAACTATTTCCAGAGGTCCCAAGAGAGGTCCATTGTAACCCAAGATGCGAGTTAACCACCTGCTAGCACCAAGCAAATAAAGCCTCCATATTACATTGCTTCATGTAGGCAGTCAGGACTGAATTCCCACAGATCTGCCATCTGTCCCCCAGGCTCCAGGTCTGGGCTCTAATTCTGCAGAACACAGAACTGCAAATAATTCTTGGTCATTAGGGAAATGATGAATTCTTCTTTTTGTCTTTATCTGTATCCTGTAATGTACAGGTTATCCTGCTTCCAGTGAATTATTCTACCCTTTCTCTTTTTCTGTTCTGGGGTCAAAGTTTAGCTTTAGGCGCCAGCTCTCCAGTCATTTGCTTCTTACATTAGTGACTTTTGGGTGAAATGCTGGACCTCAGAGTCAAAACCATTAACATTGTCAAAGATGCCTTTTCCACTCTGAGAACTAGGGCCACACTTCTTAAACAGTGTTCAGCAGAGCCCGACAAGAGAGTCTGCTGTTACTTGATCTCTGTTCCTCCAGACCAGAACATGAATACATTTTATTTAACTAAGTATAAATGATATAAAAATGTTTGCTCCAGTTGAAAATACAAGTAAATAAAACATGGCTGGCAGAGGGGGTGAGTGGAGATGAGAGTCAGGCAGATCAGAAAAGGCCTTTCAGCCACAGCCCTCAGGTTGGTTAATGACCACGATCCACCCCATCCCAGCCCCCAAAAATCCACCCTGCCAGTTTTCTTAAAGAAATTGCTGGGACTGTTAGCCTATTGTATTTTTTTAGTCCTTACTCGAGGCTATGTTTATTAAGTTTAGAGAGAAAGGGAGAGAGAGAAACATCAATGTGACAGGAAAACGTCAATCAGTTGCCTCCCGTACATGCCCTGACCAGGGACTGAACCCGCTCCAATCCACTGGGCAACCTGTGCAGGGCACTGTGAGCCTATTTTAAATATGCCAGCTGAGACTGATTTCTTTTTCTCTTTTCATGTGTTCGTCATTTTTTTTTTTAAAATCAAAAACCTTCGATTTAGGCCACTTCACACTGCTTCCTTCTCTAAGTCCCAAGTCTCTTTTGCAGTTGAGCTCCAAATTTTTCCCTTTAGGGAGATGTTGTCTTGCTTAAGAGAGGAAGAAACAGGCCACAGGCCAGTTGGAGGCCTGGAAACCTCCCAAACCATCAGGAAATCCTGGGGGCCTGGGTAGTTAGTCTCTTTGAAACCTGATTCCCATAAAATGAAAAGAAGAAGGCAAAAGACCCCACTGAACCCCAGCTCTCCAGGGCCAGCTCTCCAGAGGCAATGATTTGTAGCCATTAACAGGGTTAAGCCTCTTCCTGATGAAGCCCTTTGTTTGTCCTCTCAAATGTTAAATGGTTATGAGGGCAGGAAATCCGAGGTCAACTTCCACTTGGAGCTAGGAACTGACGCACTCTGCTGAGGGTCGAGGATGTATATTTACATTTACACTTGACCTGGTCTCTCTCCCCTCCCACAGATTTTCCTTATTTTCTTTCCCCTTTGCTATCCCAAACAGGGAGGGACCAAGGTTTCAAAAGCCCGGCACCTTTAAAAAAAAAAACAACAGCAAATTCAGATTACCACAGACCCTTGGCATCCCTCCAGTTGCTACAGCTTAAAGTAATCATGGTCAGTATCAGGGCATGAGGGTTACTTGCAAAATATCAATCTGTCAACAGGAACAAAGAGCTGACTGTTAAATGGCAAAGGGACACATGTAGAGATTGTGTTAATCAAGTTCTAAGCTCTAAAAGCAAAGCCTTGCATAGGCAGGGTTATACTCTTTCAAATTAAAGTGGTAATATAAATAACATGGCAATATTTACCACCAAGATCTTTTTAAAATGATATTATTTAGGTTTCTATATTTAAATTACATCCCCACCAATTTTTATTTCATTGAATGCTTATGTGCAAAGGCTGTGATGGTCAGTGACAGTTCCTCTATCTATTGGAACCAAAACCTGGGCTTTATCGATTCAGGGGGTTGAAGTAGAGTATTTCATCCCATAGAGATGCACATATGAGAACTGTAGACATTCAGAGCTTATGGGGGACTGCAGAAAAGACCCACCTCTAGGGAGATGAAGTGACTGGTTCAAGGTCAGTCACACTGCTCCAAAGCCCAGACTAAAACACAAGTCTCTTAAGGTCAAATCTAGGGCTCTTTGCCCTGTACTTCACCTCTTTATCTTAGCAGAGGCTTGCCAACCTGAGAATCCCATAGAGGAAGATAGACACTTGGCCAGTAGGGATGGTAGGTACAGATGGCATTGGGAACGCTATAACTGGGGTTTGCTAGTAGGGAAAACTGCCTGAACCAGAAAAGTTTGGAGAAAAACCAGTATCAAAAGGGTCTGTTTGGTTCTAAAATAAGGAACAATGTGAAGAACAGAATAACTCACATGGCGGCTCGTCTCCCCGCGGTGAAGCACGCCTCTCGGCAGGCGCTCCCCGTGTCGACCGCTCACGCCAGGCAAGTGCAATGGGAGTCATGCTTCGTGGTGCCCAAGGCTAAGGCCTTTCACCTTTCACCTTTGAATGCTCACTCCTGGACTCTACCTCCTCGGACCTAGCCACCATGCTCTGAGAAGCCCAGGTGGTCACACAGAAAGGCAATATGTCATCACTTAAGTGGGACAGCTCCAGCTGAGCCCTCAGCCAGCATTGTGCCAGCCACAGGAGTGAGACTGAGGGGAGGCCAGCTTCTTCAAAGCTTCAGATGACCGCAGCCACACCAGCCCTGACTGCAGCTGCAGGAGAAACGCTGGGTGAAAACTACCTGCCAACGCCCAGCCAACCCAAGACCCATGAGAGACAATAATAATTGTGTCCTAAGCCACTAAGATTTAGGTGGTTTTTACACAGCAATAGATACCTGAAGCAATTCCTTTTACACAGAATGGGACAGACAGGGAAATCCTAAAGGTTACCTATAAGCATCATCTTAAACTAAGGATTTCTGTGAGGTTTTTAAAAAATAGCATAACCTGAAATAGAGAGGTGTGAATTTGTTTTGAAATAAATGTTGCCAAACTGTGAGGTTTACATGAGCAAATGGCCAAAAGCATCAGGCATCAAGGACACTGAGGGGAAACAGAAACTGTTCAAAGCTACACTTAATGAACGCCCAAGGGTATTCATTATGCATGTCACCCCAGCAATAAATACTCCAAAAGTAAATCAAGTGGAGGACGATGCAGAAGAGCAAAGAAATGCAAAGAGTAATCAAGGGGAAGAAAGAGGCATATGCTCAGTTTGGTACAAAACCATCTGGAACACACCAGAGGAGGGTGAGGCAGTGTGGGACGAACAGAATATCATGCTTTGGAGATTGCCCAAGTTGTTCAGAGGAATAATAAGCAAACTTAAGAGGGATGATGAATAATATTTCAAATGTATTTGGAGAGAGAGGTCAGGGCAGGAGACAAGAGGTCTCAGAGTGACTAGGAAGGACTTTTATGAACAATAGCAGTAACATGAGCTAGTGACATGATTATCACACAGTAATCGGGCTTCAGTGCTAACTGTTAATAGTCCCTGCCCAGACTGGGCTTTAGAGTAATTCAGCCAGTTACAAGACCTTAGCAGAAATAGTCACGATCACTCACTGGGTCCCCAAGTTCATGAAGGTCACTGCTGGAGACCGGGTTAAAAAGAAGCTTTGGTTTTTATTCTTTCTTTCAATGATCACAAAGATTAAGGAGCAAGACCTGAGTCAGACTCACTTGGTCCAGGAGGATACATTTGATGGAAATCAAGACTGGCTGAGAACCTGGGCTCTAATGACCTCAGGGAGCGAGGACCTCACTGCAGAGCCGCAAACCTGCTTTGGAGACTATTTCAGGCCTGTGTGTCCTGGCACTGTCATAACGCAGGCTACTGTTCCCTCTTCACTTACATCTCCGGCAAGGCCCCCAACATAACAAGAAAAATCAGATTGAGGTTATTAATCACATATTAATATTAAATACCCTTAAAAAGAGCTTCCACTATATACCAGAAATTCCGTTAGAAGTTCTATATACTTTAATTCCGAGGACCATTTGAGATTGCTATCCCTACCTTGGTTTTATAGGTGAAGAAACTCAGGTTTAGAGAAGTTAACTTACTAGCCCAAGATGACAGTCAGTAATAATAGTAATAATAATAATAATAATAATAATAGCAACTATAGTATTGAGTCAAGCCCTATTCCAAACACTTTAACATGTTTTAAGTAATTTCATCCCCAAAACAACACTGTGAAGAAGACACTATTACCAGCTCATTTTCGATAATAGTGATCATAGTGAGTAAATAGTGGAACTGGGATTCAGACCTGTCCTGAACCACCTCATTATACGGGCTCTCAAGACAGAAGTCCTCGTGGGCCATCCCTGTCTAGTTGACTCTAAAAACCTATATTCTTTTCTTTGCACTACATTTCCCCTGTGAGCACTTTGGTAGATTTCCAGTTTATAAGAACCCAAAATTAAATCTCCATAACATGACAAGTTCTCAAAAACACCATCCTGAACACCATCCAGGGCCTTGTAATTAGCTGCATAGATTGCAGTGCAGGAAGATGAAGCCTGCTGCCCACTCAGACCCTAAACTGATGTCTGATGTCCAATA
The DNA here is from genome assembly GCF_021234165.1 of Pteronotus mesoamericanus. Taxonomy (NCBI): domain Eukaryota; kingdom Metazoa; phylum Chordata; class Mammalia; order Chiroptera; family Mormoopidae; genus Pteronotus; species Pteronotus mesoamericanus. The sequence continues at coordinate 11,039,353 of NW_026555170.1, forward strand.
TCCTTGGTACAGTGCTTGCTGAAGGCAAAGGGGAAGCTGACAAGGGCAACTGTTAGAATCTGAAGTTGCTGTTGGGGTTTTTACCTGTGAAATTCAGAACTGAGACTAGACCATTGAATTATAGGCGATGGGACAAGAACAGGAAAGAGCTCACTGACAAAGTCCAGATCCTGATAGAAATATACCCTCAAGATTAGAAAAGCAAGTAATATTATTTTATTGCAAAACAAGAAAGCACAGAAAAAGTGGAGAGAGGGCCGAACAGCAAATGTAGACTCAAAGGATCAGCTGCTAAAGGGAGCTAGGAGATTCAGGTTCCCAACAGATACTCATCTGCTGGTTCTCATTCTGGGGGAAGGCAGGAGAGACAAGGATACAGACGCAGTGTGAGACATGCCTCCTGCCCATAGAGTCTTTTCTCCCTTTTAAATGTGTAAGCTAATTCCCTTCACATTTTTATTAAGAACTGCTTTGTTCTTAAGTTAATTTTCAGGCATTAAGAGCCAAACAACGTAGGGCTGTTGATGAGGAATTTTTTTTCTCAACGACAACAGAAATGACTTAGCTTCTGAGTTACTAGAAAAAAACACCTTAACACCTAAGATAAATTTCAAGACCCACAGAGACCAGTGAGTTTACATTTTATATAACCTTCTCCACCATGTGGTCCCTACACAACAGCCAAGCCCAGGATGGCTGGAGAGTTTACAGCTGAGAATCCTAAAAAAGTATCTTTCAGTTCCTCCCTGTGTATATTTCTCCACAGACTCAGAGCCTATTTCATTTGCGGTTCCTACTTGCTACCTGCCAAGGAATGTGTTTTCAATACACATAACCCAGAAGGCTCAGCATAAAAACAAACATGATTTTAGAGTTCTCCAAACACTACTTAAGAGTCAGAACAAGTCTTTGTAGAATCTAGAAAGAGAGGAATAACTCTGAGAATCAACCAGAAGAAGGAATTAAAAACTGAAGAGATACCAAAACATAAATTCATAGTCACCCTGGGGCACAGAGCACAGCAAAGAGGCCCTTTTGTTCCTTAGGGAGAGCACAAGGGAACAACACTGATTCCGACACCCATATACATATTCTGTATACACGCATCTGTGCATGTGTGCATGTGCAAACAAACACACCCATCTCAAACTGCCCCAACCCTTCTCAGCTGTTTTGAGGAGCTTTAGGCTGAAGGTTGACCATACCCTAAATTGACCTTAAGTTAGCACTTTAAGCTGGATTCCTATCTTACCTGCTAATGGTGCCAGAATTGCTGACTATCAAGGCCCCCTGTGGTGAGGCCCAGGGCCTTAATACTTTTTTGTATTTATCCATCACGGTGCAACAAATTGCCACAAAATTTAAAACTGTAAGCACTTGACTCCGGCTGGCTAGCTCAGTTGGTTAGAGCATCATCCTGATACACAAATTGTGCCTTCAGTCCCTGATCAGGGCACACACAAGAATCAACCAATGAATGCATAAATAAGTAGAACAACATATCAACATTTCTCTCTCTCTCCCCCCGCCCCGCTGCCCCCAGAGTAATAAATTTAAAAAATTAAAACTACAAGCACTTATTATATCATATGGCTTTTGGGAGTCAGGAATCCAGGGACAACTGTGTAATTGTGGCTCAAGCTCTGTCATGAGGTTGGCATCAAGATGTTGGCTGAGACTATGGTTGTCTGAAGGCTTGACTAGGCTGAAGGGTCTGCTTCCAAAATGTCTCACTCAACGCCTGTTGACCAGAGGCCTAGGTTTTTTGTCTCTTAGACCTCTATATGGGGCTACTTGATTGTCCTCACAATGTGGCAGTTAGCTTCCCCCAGAGTTAGTAATCAAGAAAAAACAAAGCAGAAGCTACAATGTCCTTTATGACCTAGGCTCAGACATCATGCACATCATTTCTACAATATCCTGTTGGTTTACACAAGTTAGCCCTATTCAGTGTGGAAGGGAATCACACCGGGCATAATTCCAGGAAGTCACTATCATTGGGGCAATCATGGATAGTAGCTCCCACAACTTTATAAACGCACTGCTGCCTGGTTCCTGGTGTTCCACCAGTCCTTGCTGGCTCTCTGGCTGGCATCCTTGTTATTCTGCTTCAAAGGCCTCAAATTACCAAATGAACAATGATCACTTATGATTTTAAATATTTTTATATTGTTTGGATCTTTTACCATGAAAATGAATTTTATAACTTAAAGTTATTTTCAACATGAAATACTGCTAACTTCATCAGGCTACCTAAATTTTTCTGGTCTTGTCATTTTCTTTTGTTTTTTTTTTTTATTGTTAATATGAAATCTAAGAGCATAATTTTGTAGATTTCTTACCAACTAAAAAGGATTTGTGGTATATATGCCATGATTCAGATTCACTAGATTTCTCCATTTCAATGGATTTAACAATCGCAGTTATCCTTGTGTGAATATATTTTCAGAATATGGTTACTATTTTTCAGTCTCCAACCTGTAATAATAAAGAGATATTTCATTCAATATTTAAGAGTGTTCATTGGCTATAAGTAATAGAAGATCCCATGAAAATGGCTTAAACAATAAGAAGACTTTATTTTCTTGCAGCTCTTTAATTTTCACATCTGCTCTATACCTGTGTAACTTGGTAGCTCTGTGATACCATCCAAGGCTCAGGTGCTTTCCATAGTTTGTTGTCCTGTCGCCCTTAGCATATTAGCAACTTCATAGTAGCAAGATGGGCTGTGTTAGCTCTTTGGAATCATATTTTTTCACAGTCACATTTTAAAACAAAAAAAAGAACGTGTTTTTCTTGAGAAAACATGTTTTCTTTATTTTTAAGAACAGGTAAACCTTTCCCACAAGTGACTGAGAAAACGTCCCTTTGTTTCTTACTGGCCAGAATTGTATCATATGCCCATTTGTTATCAGCAAGGGGGATGCAATTACCATGATGGGCTTAAACTAATCAAAATTCGCCCCTCACCTTGGAGCTACGGAGGGGCCTAGCCTCTCCTGAAGATCGCCCAATATCTGAGATAATCATAGTACCGTTAACAAGACAAAGAGGGCATTAGCTATTGGACAGTCCTTTGAGAGTGTGAGCAATGGTTTGAGCCCTCATCAGTATACTCATAAACATCAGCCTCCTCTCCCTAACTTCCAAAGCCATTCAGGTATCTCTAAGACATCCCTCAGCATGCCATCTCATGTATGCTCAAGAAGCAATGACAAGATCACTACCCCATAAAAGAAGTGTTCTCAGGCCTTCCTGTTCTCCTCGATCTCACACCCAACCTCCACAATGAAGTGAAATAACAGAGGATTTTCTCTTTACCTTAGTCCAGGGCATGCTTATTGAGTCTTCTTTTTCCATCCCAGAATTGCCCTCTTCCCAGGATGACTGACAATGAAAAATCCCACTCCATTCAAAGTAAATTTGACTTATACACACCCTCAAGCCATAGAGTGAAGTCTGGTTATGTGGCTCTCATGAGACAATCACATCAGGAAATAACAGTTCAATATCAGTAAAGTCAGGGTTATTCAGCGAGAAATAAAAATCATGTGCAAGACATCAACAATGCAGCCAATACAACATAGACCAGGCCAAGTTCAAGTCATTTTCAAAGTCTCTTCACAAGTAGGACATGAAGGTCAGGACTGCATATCTTTCTTGTCATTTTATGATCTCTGGTTCCAATGTCTGCAAGCCAACTGTTTAAGTAAGAGGACGTGCATAAGAACAAGCACTAATAGAAGGCAAAGGTATAATAGCAAACATTTTTGGCTTTGAAGGCCATACAGTCTCCACCACAACTACTTGCTGTCGCAATAGGAAGGCAGACACAGACAATATGCAAATGAATAAACATGATTGTGTTTCAATAAAATTTATTTACAAAACAGATAGTGGGCCAGATTTGTATCACAGGCCATAGTTTGTCAAGCTCTGATAATAATGCATGAGGCAGTTTAAACCTTAATAAAGAAAAGCTTTCTCACAAAGAAATAAAGATGTCTAGAAATCTTTACTTTGCTAAAGTATATACGAATTATTTACATTAATAATGTTTAAACACCTGCTGTCAGAAAGATCTGGAGTTCACAGTTTTTCCCCCAAACAATTGATAGGTAATCAAGATTTTTTTTAACAGAACAAAATTCCCAAATCTAATTTCAAGCTTTCACCTCTCAGGAGACAGATACTGTCTTAAATTTTAAGTAATAGTCTTCCCAGCTTCTGTACACAAAATCATCAAGTTTAGGGAAAAAAAATGGGTTTCAAGTTTTAGCTAAAACACCCTGTTACACCAGCACATCTCCCTGCTGGAGGGAGCAAAGTCCACCGTAGAGCAAACAGCAGGCTCAAGGAGCCAGCACCAGCCCCACAGAAGTCTGATTCTATCACATACATTGTAAAGTCTAGAAGCCATGACAATACCTAAGAATGTCACAGGAAGAAATAGAGCTGTGTCACTTCCAATCCAGACACTTGTTGTCCAGAACCTCCTTCTTCCGCTTCATATACTGCAAACATATATTTTACCAGGGAATGGAGTTCCAAACTGAACAGATTCCTAAACTGCTTATTTCACTGCATGCTTTTATTCGAAAGGCACAGATGCTCTCCTCACTACCTCCCTGGAGAAAACAGTAACTCATTCTCTGCCACCAATGCCACTCTAGCAAGAGGATTAAGTCCAGGAAATTTTAATCTCCTTTAAAATAATGTCCATTGATTGTACATAGTAAACCTTTACTGTCCTGATCCACTCTTGTGTGTACTTACTGAAATTTATTTACTCTCTCCCATCATCAATCACAGAATCCCTACTCAGAATGGAATTAGGCAGTATCAGCAAGCTTGCTCTTCAAAAGCTTCTAGCAGCCCTGACTTTACACTCAGGGCCAGGATTTCTGCAGGTATATTCTCCCAGGTATGGGGCAGGTGCCAAATACCCCAAAATGTGTAGCCATGGTATACACTAGCAAACAGTAGGAAATGACTAAGGCGAAATGCCGAGATCAGTGAATGGTAGAGGGTGTTTTTATATGTAGATCACTGAACTACATAAAAGGAAAAAAATTATTAAATTTAAGAACTGCTTTATATTGTTATAAGAATAAGGGAAGTCACAGCTTTCAGCCTTGATCCATTCCTCATATATTACTTCTGAAAAATGCTGTGATTACTACTATTTTACTGTTAAGACAAGTCACAGCCACAGGCAACATAAGGTAAATGGTAACTGAAAGAGATCTGGGCATTCAGCACCAAAATATTAGTGTGTGATTCTGGCTTTCTTTACTTTTCAAGAACATTTACATAAGGCTCTTTCATGTCTTTCTTGGCTTATGGCCTCTCTTATATGACACTGGTTTTGTTTTTGTTTTTGTTTTTCAACTTCTTCATTACAGGAATCCAAAACAGTTTTGTCACAACTCCCTGGTACAGGGTCAGGTGCTGAACAAAGAATTTCTCACATTTTTCCTTTCCGTTTCCTTTTCCCATTGAGATAAGTATGGTGGAAGAAACCACTCGATGGCTGGTATGGCAACCCAAGATAGAAATCCACCTTCCTGCCCCTCTTTTTCCTGAACACATCTGATTTAAGCACATTCAGCAATAGCCCCAGCAGACCTAACCCTATCAGACTCTGCCTCATTATGACCGTAGGGCAATGTTCTCAAATTTTAGTGTACATCGAAACACCTGGAGGGCCTGTTAAAACTCAGATTACTGCCACTCCCCTCCCAGAGTTTCTCATTCAGTTGATCGGGAGTGGGAACTGAAATGTTGCATTTATAACCATTTCCCAGGGAATGGCGACGCTGCTGGTCTGGAGGGATGACCACATTTTGAGAACCACTGCCCTTAGGCATTAGCCAATGTGGACTGATAGAATCACCTGGAAACTTCACGGAAGCAAATGATCCTGTGAAGACAAACAGGCACTTCTTCCTCTACCTCAGGCAGAAGGAGGATTCATCTGCCACCAGATACAGAGTTTAGAAGCAGGGGTAAGTCACGGAAGGCTGAGCCTGGGAATAGAAGTAGATCCTACAGTCACGAAGACTTTGGGAGTCGATGAACCTTGTAATCACAGCCCCAGGCTGGAACCAGATGACCTGTGTTTGAATTCCTGCCTTGTCCTCACACTGCAACCATGGACAAGTCCCTTCATATCATTAAATTATGGTTTATTCATCGATAAAACGGTATTGGTTATCATGGCTACGAACTCAGGGAGTTGAGGTAATCCATGTATACCATGCAAAGTACAGTGTTTGGAGGATCCCACATAGGTTGATTGTAAATGCTCAATAAATCACTAGTTCAGGAATAAAGTCGAGATGAGGGTCTTATTGGACTAAGGGAGTGACATACAAAGACCTGGGTATAAAGCTTGGCCTGGGGCTTGATGATCAGTCTACATGGGGAAAATGAAGATCGGATACTAATAATACATTGGGCAGAGGTGAAAGTAAGGTCTGTGGCACAGATATTAGGCTCATCCAGGAACAAGTTATCCTCAGCTGTTGTACACATTTACCATGTGGTTGCATTTAGGAGATGAGGTATCAGAGTAGTCAGAGGAGCCGAGGGCTCAGGGCAAGACATCCATGGATCCAGCTGCACAGCCACCCTCAGGGGGTGATCTGAAAGAACGATGACGCCAAGGCAGGGAGCTGCTGGTGTAGGACTGGGCCCAGAATCTGGAGCAGGGCCAAGCATACAGACCAAGGTAAAGGAGACCAGCTGAAACAAAGAAATGAAACATAGATGGCAGAGATCATGGTATCTACTCGCCTATACCCACTTTGGGCTTCAAACACCTAAACGTGGCAAGCAGCATGAAATAGTTCACAAGTTCTGAATCCCTTTCCCTCAGGAATAAAGTTGAGGTCTGCCCTCTGGTCCCTTTCTTCTTGTCTCTGACCATGCAGTGTTTGGATGCCACTCCCCCGATCTCTAGTACTTGCCTTTGCTGGTTACCCTACTGTTGACCCCTCCCCTGTCTAGCCCTAAAGTCTGCTCCTGTTATATCTCTGCCCACAGTGAGATCAAACTGGGTTAAAACCTGTGCCCCAAACACCTTGATATGACCAGTGACAATTAGTCCAACTCCACAAGCCTTTTTTTAAAAATAAGCAATGCTCTCCTAACATTCATAAAATGATTTTCCTACCCTCATGGTTTTCGTGTTGCCCAAGTAAGGATGCTTTCGCTTTGTTTGCCAATTCCAACTGCTTCGCAATGATTGCCTGGGGTGCATGCATATTTTTAATTATTTAATTAATTTTCTTTTTATTGGTTTTTTAAATGTTTTAATCGCATAAACATGCATGTTTAAAGTTAATAGTCAAATAATTCTACAATGTTTATTACAAAAAGATCGTAGTTTCTTATCTCCCTCAGCCCCATTTCCCCTTTTCAAGAGGTAATTACTTCCGCATCTTTTACCAATTAAATGAAATTGGTCTCTAGGTCTCTAAATAACATTTTTGTATCCTACTACTTGGGTTTTCTTTTTCTTCCAGTCTTATGCATTATATATTGACTTCCTACTCTAAAATTTAAAGCTTTTATTCCTTTTATCCATCCCACTGTACTCATGCACCTTTTCCATCTTTTTATCTTCCCAACATAATTATATTTTCATAATTTAACATAGACCACCATTTGGAGTTTATAATATTATTACTATGTAAATGCTAGTCACAGATGAGCCATGTAATAACTATAATTACTTTTCCTTTTCTGTACGGCTTTTACTTTCCCCAGAATTAATAATTGCCTTATTGTCCTCACTTACTAAGTTTTCTACATTTCTATCAAAAATTTAATGCCTATCTTTGACGGTTGCCTAAATCTCTTCTCAAGACATTTAATAGATAGGATATTTCATTAATTTCACCCTCCTGAAGAAGCCTGTCCCAGAGCTTCCTGATCCGGTCCAGTCCCTCACTGCCTTTCGGTGCCTCCTTTCGCTGTTCATGTGCTTCCTTCTGCTCCCATTTTCCTGTATCTCATATCTACCTTTTTCTTGATCGCACCTTTATTTTCATGGAATACATTTACCAGTTAATAAAAGTACTTTATTTTCCTCTTTTATTTGGAACTTCATAACTTTGTAAAGCAAGGTATAAAACAAATACATAAATATTCTTAATGAACCCTTTCAGTCTGGAAAATTATGCCGTCCTCTAAAAAGTTTTCTGGACTCATTTGGTTGATGACTTTCTCCCCTCTCTTTCCTCTATTTTCTTCTTCAGGGACTTTTATTATTCAGATGTTGAACCTCTCAAACTGATTCTTAAAAATGATTTTTATTAATATCTCATCCTTTAACTTCCATCTCCTTTTACTTTTGCTTTATTTCATGAAGATTTATTCAAACTTATCCTTATTCTTTCTATTGAGTTTTTCATTTTTGCTATTATATTTTTAAATTTTAGAAGTCTTCTTTTTATCCACTGAATGTTCCTTTTTGAAAAGTAGTCTTTTGTTTTCATGGTTGCAGTATCCTTCCCCATCTCCTCATATTAATGAGAGGCCTTCATTTCTAAATATTTTATTTCCTAGTTTAGCCTCTGATCTAAGTTACTTTGTTTGTTTGATAGCACTCCCTCTCCCTCCCCAGATGGTTTGAAATCCTTGTATATGCTCATATTTGGACTGAAAAGCTCATTATGATATAGGCTTACCCCTAAATATGGTAACATGTTTATCCTAAAAAATGATCAGAATTGTTTCTGTATTTCGGTAACTTCTTTTTTTAAAAATTTGTATTGAATTTACAAACAATGGAGTGACATTGGTTAATAAAATTATATAGGTTTCAGGTGTACAATTCTGTAATATGTCATCTGTATATTGTATAATATGTTCACCACCCCAAGTCAACTCTCCTTCCATCAATGTTTGTAACCACCCTTTAGCATCTTCTACCTCCACCAACCACGCCCATTCCCTTGGGTAGTCACCATGCTGTTGTCTGTGTCAATGAGATTTTTTTCTTTCCTAAATCCATTCAACTTTTTCACCAAGCCCCCCAACTCCTCTCTGACAACTCTGCCTGTTCTCTGTATCTATGAGTCCGTTTCTATTATGTTTGCTAGTTGATTTTATTCCTTAAATTCCACATATAAGTGGAGTCATATGGTACTTTGTTTTTCTCTGACTGGCTTATTTCACTTAGCCTAGCACTCTCCAGGTCCATCCACAATAGATAAGAGTGCCTTCCTTTTCACGGCTGAGTAGTATTCCAGTGTGAAAATGTACCACTGCTTTTTTATACACTCATCTACTGGTGAGCATTTGGGCTGCTTCCCAATCTTGCCTATTGTAAATAGCGCCGCAGTGAACACAGGGGTGCATACATTCTTTCAAATTAGTGTTTTGTGTTTCTTTGAATAAATTTCCAGAAGTGGAATCACTGGGTCATAAAATAATTCCATTTTTAATTTATTGAGATAACTCCACACTGCTTTCCACAGAGTCTGCACCAATCTGCATTCCCACTAACAATGTACAAGGTTCCATTTTCTCCACATCCTCACAACACTTGTTGTTTGTTAATTTATTAATATCAGCCATTCTGGGAGGTGTGAGGTGATAGATATCTCATTGTGGTTTTAATGTGTCTCTCTGATGATTAGTGACGCTGAGCATCTTTTCATGTCTATCGACCATCTGTATGTCCTTGTTCGAAGAGTGTCTATTGAGGTCTTTTTCCCATTTTTTAATTGGATTGTTTGTATTTTTAGTGTTGAGTTTTATAAGTTCTTTATAAATTTTGGATATTAACCCCTTGAGATGTTTCCTTGGTGAATATGTTCTTTTATTCAGTTGGTTGTTCTTTTCATTATTGTTGATTTTTTTTTGGGGGGGGGAGTGCAAAAACTTTTTAGTTTGATGGAGTCTCATTTGTTTATTTTTCTTTTGTTTCCCTTGCCCAAAGAAATATATCAGAAAAAAAAATAATGCTATGAGAAATGTTCAAGATTTTACTGCCTATTTTTTCTTCTGGGATTTTTATGGTTTCAAGTCTGACATTTAAGTCTTTAATCCATTTTTAGTTTATTCTTGTGTATGGAGTAAGAAGGTGTTTTTTTGTTTTTGTGCACCTATACATCCAATTTCCCCAACACCATTTATTGAATAGACTATCGTAACCCCATAGTGTGTTTTTGCATTCTTTGTCAAATATTAATTGACTATAAATGCATGGGTCTATTTCTGGTATCTCTAGTCTGTTCCATTGATCTATATTTCTATGTTTATGCCAGTACCATGCTGTTTTGATTACTTTGGCCTTGTTTGATATTTTGATATCACATTGTGTGAGTCCTCCAATTTGTTCTTCTTTCTCAAGATTGTTGTGAGTATTCAGGGTTTTCTGTGGTTACAGATAAATTTTTGGAATATTTGTTCTAGTTCTGTGAAATATGCCATTGTAATGTTCATAGGAATTACATTGAATTTATAGATTGCTTTGGATAGTATAAACATTTTAATGGTGTTAATTCTTCCTATCTATGAACACAGGATACACTTCCACCTATTTGTACCCTCTTCAATTTCTTTCTTTAATGTCATACAATTTTCTGAGTACAAGTCTTTTACAATCCTTGGTTAAATTTATTCCTAGCTATTTTACTTCTTTATGCAACTGGAAATGGGATTGTTTTCTTAGTTTTCCTTCTGATAGTTTATTATTGTTTTATAAAAGTGCAACAGATTTCTGGATATTAATTTTGTATCCTGCCACTTTCCTGAATTCATGTATCACCTCTAGCAGTTTTTTGCTGGAATCTTTAGAGTTCTCTATATACAGTATCATGTCATCTTCAAGTACTGGCAGTTTTACTTCTTCCTTTCCAATTTGGATGTCTTTTATTTCTTCTTCTTGTCTGATTTCTCTGGCTACAGCTTCCAGTACTATATTGAATAAGAGTGGTGAAAGCAAGCATCCCTCTCTTTTCCCATTTTTAAAGGAAATGCTTTTAGTTTTTGCCATTGAATACAATTTTGGCCTTAGGTTTGTCATATGTGGACTTTACATTGAGGTATATTCCCTCTATCCTCACAGTGTTGAGAGTTTTTATCATAAATAGATGCTGGATTTTATCAAATGCTTTTTTTGCACCTTTTGGTATGATTATATGATTTTAATCCTCAATTTTGTTTATTCAGTGTGTCAAGTTAATTCATTTATGGCTATTGTACCAACCTTGCATCCCCAGAATAAATCCCACTTGATTATGGTGTATGATCTTTTTAATGTATTGCTGAATCTGTTTTGCTAATATTTTGTTGAGTATTTTAGCATCTTTGTTCACCAGTGATATCCATGGGTGGGATTTACCCATGCCAGTCAGTTACAAGAATTGGCTGTGACCACTTCCCTCCTATCTCCACCCTCCATGGAGGATCAGCTGTGCAGGAACAGGGTGGCAGTGCTCCAATGTGGTCTGTAGCTGTCCAGTGGGTGCACTCGCCCTGTTTCTAGGGTGGTGCAAGCCAAGGTGAGCCCCCACCTGTGTTTTGTCTGGGTCCACCCTGCCTGAGCTATAAAGCAATCTGAGATGGGTGCTACTTGTGCTGGGCTTGGAGATTCCCAGGCAAAGGCAAGCCATGAATCTAGGCTGGCTGCTGCTAGTGCTGGGCATGGGGCTGAGGCCAGCTGTTGCTTGTTTGATAGGATTTAGGAAGTTGTAAATCATGAGCCAAGACCAGACAATCATATGGAAAAGCAGCTTGGGTGAGCCTGTAAGCTGGGTGGGGTGGAGTCTCTGAGGATCTCCAAAGCAGGTCAAACAGTGTTAGCTAGGTTGATAGGAGTCTCAGATATGGCACCAGCTTGCCAGTTCTGTGGCTCTGTTGGGGGAGGGTTTAGAAAAAGGACAATGGCCCCTGCTTTGCCTTGATGCCAGACACTTCAGTTTCTCCCTATGTACCACTTGTGCCTTTCAAGCTGCTACCACAGTGCTGGAGCTCAGAGGAAGTGAGTCTGAGTAGGTGAGTCCATGTGTGGGTTCTTTAAGAGGAACTGCTTGGGTCTCCAAAAGTCTCTTCCACCAACTCAATCCCTGCTGGGTTTTGCTGCCAGAAGTTGTGTGAAATTATCTTCCTGGCATTGGAACCCTGGTCTGGGACTTTTTTTATTTATTTTTTTTTATTTTTTTAATTTTTAAGTCATATTTATTCTATTACAGTTGTCTCAGTTTTCACCCCTTTGCCCCCCTCCACCCATCCCATCCCCACCCCCCATTCCCACAGTCAATTCCCACTCTGTTGTCTGTGTCCATGGGTCATTCATATATATTCTTTGTCTAGTGCCTTCTCCTTCTTTCTACCATTGTCCTCTTTCCCCATCCCCTCTGGACACTAAATATTTTATTTATTTTTAGAAAGGGGAATGGAGTCCTTCCTGAAGAGAATCAAGATGGAGAAGGAGTGAGTGGAAGTCACACTGACCTTCTCCCAGGACCAACCTGGAATTACAACTAAATTATGGAGAAATCACATGGAACAAACAACTGAACAACAGCAAGAGAGGAGCCTTGTAACTCTGGAAACAAAAGAATCAGCTCTAGCTCAATCTAACTGGTAAGGAGTGTGATAGAGACTCGAGAAGGTGGGCGGGGTGCCCACAGGCGGCAGCACCAGAAGGATATTGAAACAGCCAGTTGATCCTCCTGAGAAGAGTGGGGTCTAAACAATAAGCGGGGATTTCTAGTCCACAGCACCAGAGCCCAAAAAGTACACAGATAACAGCCAGCTGCAAAAAGTGGCAGGGTTGCTCTCTGCCAGAGACAGGCAGCTGAAGATGCAAAGAGCCTTTAAAGGGTCAAAGCATAAATTTTTATTTGCAGCCACTTACCTTGGTCTACAGCAAAGGCAGGGGCAGAATGGGCTAGAGACACCTGAGGAGAGACAGGGGAAGGAGACTATATATTAATCCAAGAAAACAGAGAGAGTAGTCAGTGGGATCCCAGTGCTGACTCATCCCCCATGTGGCAGCAACCATCTTGCTCAGGCAGAGACCACTCCCCCTGAGTGGCAGCAGCATCAGAGGACCCAATAGCCCTGCCCACAGGTGGGATTCCACCCTGCCCTGCCCTGTGCTGTCTAAGCTGCCTGCTGAGTGCAGAGTGGCAGCCCAGATAGTAGATCCCTGGCTAAAGGGGGCACAGAGAGGTCTAGAGACACTTGAGGAAAGACTGGGATGGAGGATTTGGGTAGAGAACGAAGAAACGAGCTGGTGGGATCCCAGTGCTGACTCCTCCCCCATATGGCAGCAGCGTGAGAAGACCCAATAACCCCACCCCTAAGAGGGACTCCGCCCTGCCCTGAGCTGTCTAAGCTGGCCTGCTGAGTGCAGAATGACTAGATTAACAGCTGAAGGAGACAGCCACAGACAGTAGATTCCTGGAAGTCTCGAACAGACTGCCTAAGGTCAGACAGGGACGACATCTGACTTCATCAGAGGCAGATCCAGACAATAAAAACAGCAGTCTCCTACCATAGAAATTCACACTACAAAGTCAGGAAATCAAGACAGATCAACTTAAGAAGCAGAAGCAAAAAAAAGAAGAGTCTCACAAATAATGGGAAGACAAAGAAATATACCCCCAGGGGAAGGGATAGGAGGAATCCCCAGAAAGAAAACTAAATAAAATAGAGGCAACTCAACTATAAGATACTGAGTTTCAAACAATGGTTCTAAGGAAGCTCAATGAGCTCAGTGAGCTCAGAGAGAATTACCAAAAACTACAGGGAAACTACGAGAAACTTACTGCAAACTATATCAACATGAAAAAGAACATAGAAACTATCAATAAGAGACAAAAGGAAGTGAAGAATACAATTTATGAATTGAAGAACACAGTAGGAGGAATCAAAAGCAGGCTAGATGAAGCAGAGGATCAAATCAGAGAGCTGGAGGACAGGTAGAAAAAGGCTTCCAGAAAGAGGAAGAAAATTTAAAAAGACTCAAAAAGAATGAAGAGTCATTTAGGGAAATACAGGATAACCTGAAACATAATAATATCCGTATAATAGGGATACCAGAAGGAGCAAAGGATGAGGAAGGGATAGAGAACCTGTTGGAAAAATTAATGATGGAAAACTTCCCTAATTTGAGGAGAGAAAAAGTCACACAAGTCCAGGAAGCACAGAGGGTCCCAGTCAAGAGGAACCTAATGAGGCCCACTCCAAGACACATCATCATTAAAATGGGAAATATCAAAGACAAACAGAGAATCCTAAAGACAGCAAGGGAGAAAGAGGTAACAACATATAAGGGTGCCCCAATACAGCTAGCATCTGACTTCTCAACAGAAACACTGCAAGCAAGAAGGAAATGGCAAGAAATATTCCAAGTCATGAAAAGCAAAGGTCTGCAACCAAGACTGTTCTACCCAGCAAGGCTCTCAATTAAAATGGAAGGCAAAATAAGGAATTTCCCAGACAAAAGACTGCTAAAAGTATACACCTCCACCAAACCAGCACTGCAAAATATGCTAAAGGGACTGCTTTAAGATGAAGAAAAAGAGTCTATGAATACCCAGTTCCTTTCAGAGTCACCAATACTTGATATTACCAATATTTTTTAATACATATTAATCTGATTCTGACAATGATGTGATATTTTAATTGTTCCTTTATTATTTGTTGAAACTAAACCTGTTTTTGTATATTTCTTGCCTATTTCTATTATTTTTAAAAAAGCTTTAAATGACTGGTATTCTTTATCCATTTTTTGATTAAATATTTGCAGAATTTTTTCCTAAAAAAAAACCCAAACCATTAACCCTTTTTTAGATGTGTTGCAAATACTTTCCTATTCTATTACTTGTCTTTTAACTTTTTATATGTATATTACTGTACAGTCTTAAATGTTTAATATAGTCATATCATCAATATTTTACTTTATAGCTTCTGGGTTTGAATATTTTACTTCAGGGTAAGAAAAATATTAGTTTGTGTTTTCTCCTAAAACTCCTTAGATTCTACATATTGATTTTTAACTCACTGGAGTATTTTTTGTATAATATGTGAAATAAGGCACTGTATTTTTTTTTATTTCAAGTAATACTGGTCCATGCACCTCATTTGTTGAATAAGCCTTATTTTCCCTATTGATTAGAAATATCAATTTAATCATATATTATATTGTTAGATATATACGTTTGTCTCTAGAATGTTCATTATATTTCATTGATCTACTTGATTATTTCTGTGCTGGGTCACATTGGTTTAATTGTTGAGACTTTATAATGGTTTTAAAATTTTTTAATATTTTATAATTAACTTTGACATTTAAAATAAATAAATAAAATCAACCTGCATTTAAGAAAGGAAGAAAAGAAAGAAAGAAAGAAAGAAAGAAAGAAAGAAAGAAAGAAAGAAAGAAAGAAAGAAAGAAAGAGAGAGAGAGAGAGAGAGAGAGAGGGAGGGAGGGAGGGAGGGAGGGAGGGAGGAAGGAAGGAAGGAAGGAAGGAAGGAAGGAAGGAAGGAAGGAAGGAAGGAAGGAAGGAAGAAAAGAAAGATGGAACTCCTACCTTTTGCGACAACATGGATGGAACTGGAGAACATTAAGCTAAATGAAATAAGCCAGTTGATGAAAGACAAATATCATAAGATCTCACCTATAAGTGGACTCTATTCAACAAAATAAACTAACGAACAAAATAAACCTCAGGCATGGAAACAGACTGAAAGTGACCACAGGGGATGGGAAAAGAAGACAATGGTGGAAAGAAGGGGCAAGGACTAGACAAAGAATGTGTATGAATGACCCATGGACATGGACAACAGAGTGGGAACTGACTGTGGGAGCAGGGGGCAAGGGGTGGGATGGGTGAAGGGGGGTAAAGAAGGAAAAATTGAGACAACTGTAATAGAACAAACATGATTTAAAAATTAAAAAAGAAAGAAAGAAAGGGGAAGGGAGGGAGAAGGGAAGGGAGAGAATCAATGTGTGGTTGCACCTTGCATACTCTCTATTGAGGACCTGATGTGCAACCCAGGCCCTTGCCCTGACTGGGACTTGAACCAGCAACCCTTTGGTTTGCAGGCTGGTTGTTCAATCCACTGAGCCACACCAGCCAGGGATATTCTTCTGATTAATTTCTAGTTTCATACCAGTGTGGTCAGAGAAGTTGCTTGATACGATTTCAATAATCTTAAATTTATTAAGACTTGTTTTGTGTCCTAACATGTGGTTCTATTCCAGAAAATGTTACATGTACACTTGAAAAGAATGTATATTCTGCTGCTTTGGGGTGAAATGATCTGAAGATGTCAATTAAATCCATCTAATCTAGTATGTCATTTAATACCACTGATTTTCTGTCTCAAATATCTATCCATTCGTGTTAATGGGAGTCGAAAATGTCCTAGTAAGTCTGTGTTACTGTTGATCTCTCTCTTTTTAAATATTAAGGTGTCCCTATGTTAGGTGCATAAATGTTTACAAGAGTTATATCCTCTTATTGGACTGAACCCTTTATCATTACATAGCGCCCTTCTTTGTCACCTATTATAACCTTTGTTTTAAAGTATTTTGTCAGATATAAATATTGCCACGCCAGCTTTTTTTTTTTCTTTTTAATTTGCCAAAATATCTTTTTCTATCCCTTTACTCTCAGGTTTTGTGTGTGTTTTGTTCTGAGGTGGATCTCTTACAGACAACATATATATGGGTGTTCTTTTCTTATCCCTTCAACTGCTCTATGTCTTTTGAGTGGAGCATTTAAGTCATTTACATTTAAGGTGATTACCGATAGATACGTATTTATTGCTATTTATTCTTTCGACTGTCTGATTTTTCTCCTCCTTCTTCTCCTCCTTCTCCTTCTCCTTCCTCTCCTTCTCCTTCTTCTTTTTTCCCCACCCCTCCTCCTTAACGAAGATCCTTTACTATTTCTTGCAATACTGGTTTGGTTGTAACAAACTCCTTTAGCTTTTTCTTGTCTGGGAAACTCTTTATTTCTCCTTCAATTTTATGTGATAGTCTTGCTGTGTAAAATGGTCTTGGTTGTTGGGCCCTTTTTTCATCACTTTGAATATTTCATGCCAATCCCTTTTGGCCTCAAAAGTGTCTGTTAAGAAACCAGCTGACAGTCTTATGGGAGCTCCTTTGTAGGTAACTTACTCTCTCTCTCATTGCTTGTAAGATTCTGTTTGTCTTTAAACATTTGCTTTTTTTTTTTTTTATGATGTGTCTTGGTGTGGGCCTCTTTGGGTTTATCTTGTTTAGAACTCTCTGTGTTTTCTGAACTTGCATGTCTTTCTTCTTCACCAGGTTTGGAAAGTTTTCAGTCATTTTTTTAACTTTATTTTTATTGTTGACACTATTGCATATATCTCCATTTCAGTCATTATTTATTCAAATAGGTTCTCGAGCCCTTGGTCACTCTCTTTCCCTTCTGGCACCCCTATGATGCAGATATTGGTATGCTTCATATGTGTCCCAAAGGACACTTACACTGTCTTAATTTTTTTTTTAATCTGTTTCCTTTTTGCTGCTTTGACTGGTTGTTTTCTGCTCTTTGACTTCCAAATTCCTGATTTGATCCGGTGCTTCACCCAACTTACTATTAATTCCTTGTAATGTATTCTTCATTTCAGATAACATATTCTTCAATTCTGACTTTTTTTATGGTTTCTATGTCCTTTTTTACACTTGCTATTTCTTTGTCAGAGTTCTCACTAAGTTCCTTAACATCCTTATAACCATTTTTTGGAACTCTGTACCTGGTTAATTGCTTGTCTCCATTTCATTTAGTTCTTCTGGAGATTTCTTCTGTTTTTTAATTTGTGGCATGTTTCTTTGTCTTCCAATTTTGGCTGTTCCTTTGTGTTTGTTTCTCCGTATTGTATAGATCTGTTATGACTTCCAGACTTGGTAAGATGGCCTTATCTAGTAGGTGTCCTGTGGGACCTAGACACAGTCTCCTTCATCACCTGAGCTGGGTGCTTCCATAATATCCCTTATGTGTGTTATGTGGGCCCCCCTGTTATAACTGAGTCTTGATTTCTTTGGACCTGTTCATGCATGGGGTCAGTCCTCTGGCTGACTATGAAAATTGACCTGTCCTCATTGTATTAGCTTCTGTGCAGGTGCTGACCACATGAAGTGGAATTCACCTCAGTAGGGTCCGGCGCCTGCTGAGGTCTCCCTTTGGATATGCCACTTTGAAGCTCATGTTGTCAGAAGCTGGCCACTGGGTGTGTTAGTTCTGGGGTATCTTGGGAGGGACTCTGTCGCAGACCAATGCCAGACACTGTCTGTTACCAGCTCTGGGAAACCTGTTTGTAGCTACAATATGATCCACAGTTTTTGGCTGTCTCTTCTTGGCCTGGGTGTGCATGGGAAGGACCAAGCTAAGCACCAATGCTGGCTTTTATCAGCACCTGGCCTGGGAGCAGATCAGAAAAGTTCTAAAGTTATCCCAAGATCCACCTCTGCCTGCCTCCACCTGTTGGCTGCCTGTTAGGCTTAGTCACTGATAGAGCCTCTGGCAGTAGTTGATTTGCATGAAGTAGGTTCTCAGTGAGTCATGAGGTAGTGGCAAGTAGTGTTCACCAGATAGATACAGGTTCAAGCTAAGTGCCAGTGCTGTGTCTGAGGCGACTGAGAAAATATCCCAGGATATACCAAGTCTAGCTACCACCTGCTGGATGCACACATACCTTTGCAGAGGCCAGGGTCTCAAAGAGTCTTTATGATGAGGCTAGCAGATTTTAATCATGCCCAAACAAACCAATATTTGGCTATATGAAGGAAGGGCTCTGCATTGCTCAGGCATGTGAGGGAAAAATGGCCACCACCCTAGAGCCACATAACTCAGTCTGTCCCAGGTTCTGCCAAGAGTCTAATCTCAGCAGGGTGGAGCTGCTAGGAGTCAGAAGGATGAGGCTAGTGAATCTCCTGTGAGGGGGAAGTGCCAGTCAGGCTTGGTTCAAGGTGAGGGGGGTGGTCCCCATGCCAGCGCCACACAACTGAGCCTGTCCTGGATTCTGCTCAGACCTTGACAGGCAGAGCCACCAGGAATTGGGAAGATGGAGCCACCATGAGCTTAGAGGCCAGCAGATCTCCTGTGAGAGCACCTGTAAAGTTCATGAGAAAGTTGG
This sequence comes from Pteronotus mesoamericanus, assembly GCF_021234165.1. Taxonomy (NCBI): domain Eukaryota; kingdom Metazoa; phylum Chordata; class Mammalia; order Chiroptera; family Mormoopidae; genus Pteronotus; species Pteronotus mesoamericanus. The sequence goes on from NW_026555170.1 coordinate 11,058,490, forward strand.
GGGAATGGCCCCCACCCCAAAGCCATGCAACTCAGTCACCAACACTCCCTGAGTGTCACCCAGACCAGCCAGCTGACTCCTCAGCAGGGCGCAAGTTCCCCAGGGTGGGGCTACAGGGACTCCAGAGGGAAGAGCTATTGCCCAGGCTGATACTGTATGGTAGAGTGTACTCCACCCAAGAAAGATGGCATCTGTGATGTGGGAGAGGGACTCAGGACATGGGTCCTGGTGGCTGCCCCTTTAGCTCTCTCCCAAGACACAACCCCAGTCTCTCCTCATGCAACTCTAGTCTGCTCTGCCCTCCCTCCACTGGAGCCTAAGGCAAGTGGCTGTGAATGAGATTTTGTGTGCTGGCCCTTTGAGAAGGCACTTGTGTCTAGCAGATATTTATCTCTCTCTGGTGGACAGAATTACTGCTGATTTTCACATCCAGATGTTATGTAGGCACCTCTTCCCAGCTCTGGTGCTCTGGGCTGGGGAACCTGGTTTGGGGAAACTTTGCAGCTGAGATACCCTTCTGGAATTCCAGCCATCACCTGTGGGAGCAGAGCCAGTCCTTTTCACATCTCTGCCCTTCAGACCAGTCTTGATGTGGCTTCTTCTGTAAATCTTTGGCTATGAGACTTCTGTTCAATTAGTCTTCAGATGGTTATTCAGTCTGATTGCTCTATATTTTAGTTGTAATCCCAGTTTGGTCGTAGGAGAAGGTGAGTGTAACATCCACCTACTCCACTGCCATCTTGGATCTCTTCAGTAATGTCTTTTAATCATAATCGCCAGGAAGGATCTTGTGAGTGTCACATTGAACAGTGGATGGGTTGGATACCATTAAAAGTGGGGAAAAAAAGAAATAAAAGGACAAATTCCACAACAGGGTTAGATATAGGAGCTTTATTCCAAGTTTCTAAAACAATTGAATATATTTCCACTGAAATTTTCAAAGAATGAAGTGTATAGACTGCCATTCTAAGTGACTTAGCACAAGGTTAGCCATCACTCTTACCTGGGATGTGAGACAGGTATTCTTCACACGAGACTGACTCACTGTTTCAGGTACTGAATTTCCAGATGACTTGGTGTAGGTAGAGATGCCAATAGTTTCCCCCCACCCACACACCTTTCTTGGAGGACCTGCTCACATCCCTGGAGAGGACAGCCCTTTGTACCCCCTCCTCTGCCACAACTGACCAGGCTATAAAGACCTAATTCAGACTGGGTCACTCAGATTCTCTCTCTCAGGAAACTGGAAATAGGACACTGAGAAACACAGTTAAATAGTGGGGTTTCCTTGAACTTAAAGGATAAATAGGATCAAATCCAGAAATCTCCATGTACCATGACCAAACAACACCAGAAAAATCCATGAGACATACAGATAATGCCAATATGCAGAAAGCCACAGAATAGAGCAGTTCTACAGTGAGAATAGTGGTCAGAGACTAAAGAAGTAATTTCATGTATGGAATTTCCAGATGACTTGGTATATGTCCTTTACTGGCCCCTGTGTCCTTTCAGTAAATTAACCTAGTACTTGAGCTAGAATATGTGAGCTTCTGTTCTTTGTCATCAGATGATAAAATATTCACCAAGTATTATAGTCAGGATCCAGCAGGAAAACGATGATACATCAGACATGGTAGGGAAGTCTAATAAAGGAATGATTTACAAAGGGAACCAACCTTGAGTCTAGCAATAGCAGGGAGCTATTTACCCTGTGGCTGCAAGGGTAAAGGGGTGGAAAGCATGTACCTTAGTCTGGAAAAAGTAGGTATTTCCTGACAGGAGCTGTGGTTTATAGGTAGATGGGCACAGTCAACGCACAGCAACCTAGCAAAAAGGGAACTGAGGGAATAAATATCCTGATCTTGCTCCCTTCATGCCCTCCAGTATACTGTAGCTATCTCCTACTACCAAATCTACTAGAAGACAGAGAGCAAGGGAATGAGAAACCCCCGCCCCAACACACACACACACACACACACACACGCACGCACGCATGCACGCACGCATGCACCACACCCTCCTTGGACAACAGAGACCACATAAATTAGAGGTTTTATAAGTAAAGCTCAGAAAAGTTCTTACTCAAGAATATTATTTCCTTCTAATTTACCAACATTCTTAATAAGAACATGTCTAAATAATTTTAAATTATGGTGGAAACTGAGCACAAGCATGTTAGAAGTTCCAGAACCACCCTTGTGGCTCCAAAATGTCTTCGTCTCCACAGCAGAGCCTGGCAGAGCTCTCCCAGGGTGGGCATTCAAGGAGCCGGGAGCCTCAGCAGCATTTATGACCACTGCCGTCTGGCTTTTAATGAGCAGATAAGAATGGTGATGGGCCTTTCATCTTTAGATCAGTTAAAAGCCCTGCATCACTAAGTCAAAGTTGAAAGCTGGTCCTCCTGCTGATGGTGGGAAATGAGTGGGTGCGCTCAGCCCACCTCTTCCTAGATGAAAGCTGCCTAACAAAACCACCTCAATACATCTGGCATGGATTAATCAGTGCAGATTCCTGTGGTGAGGGGAGGGGAGGATTGAGAGGAGCTCTGAACTCATAAGATCTGGGAAAGACTGTGACCCACTTACGGCAAAACCAAAAACAGCTCACGGGGTCTCGAAGCATTCACATTATACTGGTAAGCTGAGACTACATGAATATGAGCATCCTCCCTTTGTGAGTGAGAACCTTCCAATGGAAGTATGATATTCTTACACAAGGTTATAATATTAAAGTTTTTCACCTGTTCAGTAGGATCCAAGGCTCCCAATACCCAAAGACTTTCAACTGACTCGATTTTTCTAATGGGTACCAACATGAACAGGCAGGAAGGAGTATCCCATTATAAATTCTTGGCATAATTGTTCTGCATGTCTTCCTAATAATTGATGCTAAATCATCATTCAGATCACCATTGTTACAAGCCCAAAGAGACAGAGAATATGAATAAAGCTGAGAGATAAGTGAAGAATAGAGCATGGCTAATGTCGATGTCTGTCTGTCTGACAAGGGCAAGCCACGCGGCCACCAAGGAGATCAGTCTAAATAAATCAATGATTGCCCATAGCTACAGGTCAGCAAGACCCAATGGGCTAAAGTACACAGCAGTCTGTTTCCTCTTGTGGGTGAGTTCTGTGGAAAATGAGGGAAGGGTCAAACGGAGGGGATTCAAATAGTAGACACCATTTGTTTATCCCAGCCTTTTTTGGGTAAATAAAAGCAGACTTCACTGATTGGTAAGTCTTTTGCAAACTCCAGAAATTACATTGTATACATTCAGTGGCATATTTTCTTTCCATTAGGGGGAATAAAGAAAGGACAACTGGGGGAAAGAGTGCCAATCAGGCCTTAGGAATGTTTTAACCTGTGAGATGAGATTGTGTCATTTGCTGAGTTCTGCATTTGAGGCAAAAGATACTCCCAGATTTGGCAGAAAATATCTATCAGCATTTCATTTGAACTTACCTCTTATTGGGTAGGTTAGAAAAGAATGTTTATCATTTTATGTAAAATTACAAATATATACATAGATGCATAGAGAGATGACTGGAAGAATGTTGTAAAAGTATGAATAGTTATTTCTGGGGACTTCATAATTTTCAACATTGTTTGATTTCTAGAATAAAGATGTATGTCTTCATAAACAAGAAAAACAATTAAAATTATTTTCCTTAATCAGAAACCAACATATTCATAAATTTTATTATAAAAGGCTAAACATAAGACAAACATTTATTAAATGCCTCCCTTGCACTGAGGACTATTTTTGACACATTCCCTGTGAATTATTATTTCTATTTTACATATAAAAAGTGAAAGAGAGTTTTACTAACTTTGTTGCAGGTGGACACAGGTAACCAGGTTCTTGGTGATCATGGACAAAGAATTGAACCAAACACACAGAGAGTTTATAGCAGAGAGAAACCGCATTTCTTAAGCGATAGTACACTCCACAGAACATGACAGCAGGTCAGCTCTGAGCAGATTGACCTCAGGGGCTGGGGGGATTTTATTCTTATGGGGCAGATATTTCCTGGCTAGTTTTGGTGGGTTTTATTGCTCAGGTACAAGTAGTTACATTACTTTAAAGCTACTGTGCATGTGGTCTCCCATGATTTTCCTTGATTAGCCACTGGGGAAGGGGGTCCCACAATGTTAACTTATTATAATGCTATTATAATGAAGCAGGGGTCATGTAGCATCTTCTGCACAGGTGCATTCATGATTCACCGTTACTCAGTGCTTTTCTAGAAAGCAGGAACAACCAGTGTTAGAACAGGGTCTCTGTCCTGTATCTTGAAGTCCTTTGTCTTAGCCCTGGGGCACCCCTGGAGTTTCCTCCTTCCTGACTATCTCCTGTCTCAACTGCCCCCCTGAGAGACATGGTTCTCAAAAATCTTTTTGGGGTTGTTGAAGGGCAAAAATCATTCTGCTGTAACTTCTTCTGGCTTAGGCGGCGTAGTTGTCCCTGCCTATCAAGAACCATGAAACTCTCACCCTGTTCTACCTAGAGGTTGAAGAGGAGCTCCTGAGGCCATCACAGATACTGTATGTTGGTCAGCTTCAACATCACTCTCAAGGATTAGTTGGAAACCCTGGAGCCTCTTCAATTTGATGTAGAACTGCTTAAGTCTAGAAGATACAAATTTAACAAGTAAATTAAACAAACAAGGTTCTAAAAGTAATAAGAGCAGCAATGTTATAAAGAGACCTAGGAGAGGTAGTAGCCACGTTAAGCTATGGAGCCAGGAGGTCAGGGTATCCCTAATTCTTTGGCCCTGTTGATTGTATTTATGTAGCCACTCTGCCTGTTCATAAATTTTCCTTATGTTAGTTTCAACCATTCCAGAGTTGTTCACATAGATGTGGCAGGTTTTGTTGATAACAATATATATCCCACCTTGTTTTGGTAGAAGATAGATAGTCAAGGGTGAGGTGGTTATCCATGACTGCATTTGCCAGTGAGTCTACCGATCTTGATAGTCCAGTTAGAGTATTGGTGGTATCTTTGGAGACTTCTTCTATAAGCTTAGTGAGTTCCCTTAGAGTGGCCTCATGGTGGGCAAAGCCTCCCCAGGGGGCTGCAGTGGCTACTACTAGACCAAAAGTTCATTATTTTCTGCTGGGAGATGGACTTCCAGGACCCTGAGTCTTATTTATAATGGTAAGGTCTTGAGGTGCCAAGGTCCCTAAAGTACAGTCACCCCCAAGTTTAGAGTTGCTGAGATGTGTATAAGCAATAGCTTCTTGAAGTTCTGAATGATCTGTTAGCCAGTTATTGGGAGTCCCACAGAGCCAGACAAGGCCCGGGGATGCTGCAATGACTGTAGCGTTGGTGGAGTTATATTTGTTAAGGAGGGCATATGGCAAGCGGGTAAGGCCATCCTTAAGGGGGCCTAAATTATTTCCCCAATCTTCTCCTCCTGCAGGAGGTAAAAATTTTGCTAATACCCCTTGAAGGGATTGGTTCAACTTCCAACTCACACATTTCAAAGTATCATTGGTATCTGCATTATGAGTGTTGTCAAAGCAGCAATGGGTACAATTAAGAAAGCAGTTAGAGTCATCATTTGGGTAGCATATTATATGTGACCAGTTCAAAGGTTTGAAAATTTCTCCCTGAGAAAGATTCTCTAGAGAACTGGAACTTGAAAGAAAGGCGGGGCTTCGAATGGGTTAATGGCCCAGGTTTGAGTACTATTATAATATGGGGTGCATCCTATAGTACTGTTGCATTTCAGAGAGGTACTGGAGTAATCAAATGACTTTAACTTTAGTGAGGTCATATGAGAGCACAGAAGAGTGTTCCACTCCCATCAGTGGTGATGAAACATTTGTCATCAGGGTTTTCTAAGTGTTGGTCTAGCTAGTCAGTCCTGCTGGCGTGATTAAGATTAATAATGTCTGAGTAGGAATGGGTCAAATCAGGAGATGGTTCTGTAAGCATTAAGGATTTAAGGTATTACAGGTCTTCACAGTTACTTCAGGATTGTCCAGAAGAAGGGCCTGATATCTGGTCAGTCTACTTTCTGTTAGCCAGAGGTGCCCTTTCATTTCTAAAACTCCTTGTACCTGATGTGGAGTTAAGACCTCTAACTTCTGCCCAAGAGTTAGTTTAGCAGCTTCCTCAGTTAGTACCGCTGTGGCTGCAACTGCTCTTAAACACAGAGGCCACCTGGTTGCTACAGTGTCCAGTTTTTTAGAGAAATATGCAACTGGTTGAGGTTCATTCCCTAGTCATTGGACTAAGACCCCTAAAGCTATTCGTTGCTTCTCTGCTATCTATAGAGAGAAAGGCTTAAGTTAGGGATGCCTAAGGCTGGAGCCTCGACTAGAGCCCGCATGACTTTATTAAAAGTCTGATCACATTCCTTTTCTCATATAATGAGTTCAGTGTCTGGCCTCTTAGTAGCTTCATACAAAGGTTTGGCAATTATCCCAAGGTTGGGGATCCAAATCCTACAGGATCCTGCCATTCCTAAAGAAGAGTGAAGCTGCTGTTTAGAAGCAGGTGGAGTTAACTCAGTAATGGCTTTAATTCCCTCTTGTGATGATTGCCTAGACCCACGAGTAAAAATATAACCTGAATAATTTACTTTTTGTTTGATAATAAAAACAAAAAGTCGTCTTTTTTGATACCCGCTATCCTCTTTCAGGTAGGAAATTCAGAGTCCAGGTGGTATTTTGATCAGAAGCCTCCTTGGAGGGGCTGCAGATTAGTATGTCATCTACATATTATAAAATGGCTCCTCCTTGTAACTGTAGCTCTCAAACATCTTTTCTAATACTCTAGCAAAGATGTGGGGACTGTCCCTGAGCCCTTGCGTCAATACAGTCCAAGTGTATTGCTGATGTATCATCATCTTTGGATCAGTCCACTCAAAAGCAAACACATACTGAGAGTCAGGATGAAAACGGATTCAGAAGAAGGTGTCTTTCAAATCTAACGCTGAATACCACTGAGCATTGTCAGGTGCCTGCGAGTGTGAGGTATCAGTGTTAGCTACTATCGTATGTAAAGGGACTACTGCTTCATTGATTAACCATAGATCCTGGACTAGCCTATACTCTCCAGTGGGTTTTATCACCGGTAAGATGGGAATGTTGCAAGGAGATTGACAAGGAACTATGATCCCATGTTGTATAAATTTAGTTATGATAAGCTGTAACCCTTCCAAAGCCTCTCATTTAATAAGACACTGCTTCCTGTAAGGATAACATGATCTGGGCTTTAATTGGATTTTAACCAGTAATGCAGGCGTTGCTCTTCCCGGAATCCCTGACTCCCAAACTAGCAGGTTTGCTGCATCCAGAACCAAACTTGGGATTTCTTCCTGGTTTTGGCTCCCACTCAAACGACTCTTCAGGGAACAAGATGGTTCCCATTCAAGCTAAAAGGTCCCAGCCTAACAGAGGAATGGGGCACTGAGGAACAATCAAAATGGAGTATGTGAATATTTGACTCTCAAATTGGCAAATGATAGGAAATGTATAGAAATAGGCCTTAAGGTTTCCTTAGACCCCCATTATCTAAGCTGATTTGGAGGAAAGAGGTCCAGGAGGTCCAGAGTAAGAATTAAGGGCAGGGTAAGTGGCCGCAATGTCAACGAGAAAGTTGATTTTCTTACCTGCCACATCCAGAGGTACCCAGGGCTCCTCAGTAGAGATGGGAATATGAGAATTCCCTGCGGCCAACCTGTTCCATGGGCACCCTCTGTCCTAGAGAGTAGCCGTGGCCTTGGGTGATGACCCCTTTTCCACTCTGGGAATGGGGGCAGTCTACCTTCCAGTGCCACAGGTCAGAACTGATAGTCTTGTATAGAGGACAGAGTCACGGAGGTAGTCGAGTGCAGTTCTTTGCCCAGTGTCTGGGGTGTCTGCACTTATAACAGGTCTGATCCTTTTGCCCCTGATTCTTTTGAGTCCTCCCTGAGCTCCCCTGATGGGCCGGTTTCCTCCAATAGCACTACTCAAGGCTCGTGCAAGGAGCTCAGCTTGCTTCTCCCTTTCCTTCTTGCCCTGTTTTCTTTCCTCCAAATCCCTATTGTTAAAGATCGAAAAGGCCATATCCATGAGCTCATCTGCAGGGGGTCTGTGGGTGCATTTGGAATTTCTGAAGCTTCTTGTGAATATCAGGGGCAGACTGGCTTATAAAATGCTGTCCTATCAAGATTTGGCACTCCAGAGAGGATGGATCCAAGTTCATATATTTTTGGAAGGCCTCTACTAGTCTGCTTCTGAAGGGAGCTGAGTTCTCTTCCTTGCCCTGGGTGATTTCCCTAATCTTTTCATAATTTACAGGTTTCTTGATGCAGTTTCTCATTCCTGCCAGTAGACAATATCTCACTACATCCCTACTCTGGATTCTCGCCTGAGTATTATATCCCCAGTTGGGATCCTGGTCTGGGACAGCTTGGGCAGCAGGCTGGTTACTGCTGGGGTTCTGGGTATGCAACTGGTCTCCATGTTTATGGGCCTCCTCCAAGATCTGCTGTTTCTCATCTGGGGAGCAGCAGGTGGTCAGAATTATGTACAAATCCCTTCATGACATACTAAAGGCTAAAGAGTCTGGAAATTACTAGTGAAACATGAAGAGTCCTCCAAAAAACTCCCTAGCCTGTCTTTACATTGTTGTAAATCAGTTATAGAGAAGGGCACTTGTACCCTTACAGTGCCTCCTGTACCTGCTACCTCCCTCAAGGGTAGGAGTGTAGGAGTAGTAGGGAGATAAGAAGTGCCACTTCTAGTATGTCCTGCTGGCCAGAGTTTTCCCTGAGCTGGTGGCTTTGGGCAGTCTGTAGAGTAAGATGGTGGAGAGGTTGATCTCTCTAAGGTAGGGACAGAGGCTCCTGAACTCTGGGGTCCCCTTAATCTCCCTTGAGAGACAGGTGGGGAACTAAGGAGGTTATCTTCTAATTGATCAGCACTTGGGCTCATAGGTTCTGTCAGGGTGGGGGCCGGAGCAAAATGAGGGATCTTGGTACGGAGCCATAAATGCCTGCACGGAAGGAATTTCAGACCATTTGCCTTCCCTCCGGCAGAACAGATCTAACTGTAACATAGTATTATAATACCTGCTCCCATTTTCAGGCCATGTCTCTCTGTCACCTAACTTATACTGGGGCCAAACAGTGCTACAAAAGAAAACTAACTACTTCCTTTTTAAATTTTTAGGGTCAAATTTATCCCAATTGCTAAGAATGCAACACAATAGTGATTTGGAAGGGATGGAAGGTGTGATTCCCATCTCTACTATTGTTGTCTTAAAGAGAGGGGGAAAAAAACACAAGGATATTCCTTTGCAATCTAGAGGCATCCCTCTTCGCTTGCCTCAGGAGCTTCCCTAGTGGGCCACAGGGCGTCCCCCAGAATACCACTATTCTGCCAGATGTCTCTGGCTAAAGAGATCCTAGTGAGTGTCAGCTGACAGATATCTAAAAAACTTGAGAGAATTGCCACGGTCTACTTTTGTTTCTTTCCCTATGCTTAATTTGGAGGTTTCGAGTTTCCCGGATACTATTTGCATAACTCATGGTCCTATCGAGTGTCCAGGCTGCAATGAGCTGTTGGGAGTGAACCATTCCAGCATCCTTGAGCAATTGCCTATAATCCTGATGACCCCAGATTCAGTGTTCTACCCATGTAGCCTGAGTACATTTCCATTCTTGTATTCTCCATCTAAGGAGACTTTCATCTTCCTGTAAGCCTTCAGGTCTCGGGCAAAGGAGGTGTCTTACTACTTAAAATAGCCTCTGGCCCCATAAACCACCAAGAGGGGCACCAAGATGACCTTATTATAAAATGACCTTTTCCAAATCACAAAGAGAACACTCAGGTATTCTATCTAATTTTTCCAGAGCTTTAAGAAATTGTACCTGAGCCTGAAATTTCCCCCGAAGGGACCTCAGGAAGTGTCTAAAGACTCCCCACTTCATAATGGAGGTGGATCTCATAGCAGGATAACAGACCAAGAGGGGAAGTTAAAATATCTCTATAGAGGCAAGTGAACCACCTGAGAATTTCAAATTCAACTAATTGGATAAGAGTGGCTCCTCGTGGCCATTTCTAGTAACAAATGACCAGCAGGTGCCTGTTAAACATCTCTGGCCAATGTGGCAATGATAACATTTACATGCCAAAGATGGGAGTGGCTCATTCCTGCAACTATACTTATCGATGGGACTATTAGTGACCCCGAAATAGATATGCTGGGTACAAAGACAGCAGGAACGTTTCCTACACAAAAAGGCAAGTGGGGTACAGGTGCAGGTATAAAGGCCAAAAGTCAGCCAAGGAGGACAAACATAAAAGACTCTCTGTAGGCCTGATGAGGAGACTGCAAAAGGAAGTCATAGCGCAGGTGAGGTGGTAACTGATATCCCATCTGTGAGGTCAAACTATGCCTGAGGGAGCAGCCTCGGGGTGGGGCAGTGTCTTGTGGTGTTCAGTGTGCCTGACCAGTGTACAGACATTTTCCTGCACCTGGCGGGGGCTAAGGCTAACCCCATTCCGCACCCCAGTTATCCTATCATGGGTGTCTTCAAGTGGTGGGCGTCCTTGAGGCTTTTAACTGCCTGACCCAGGCCCGCAATTTAGTGGCTGACCTTCAGTCAGGGAACAGCAGGCTCACCAAAACGAAATAGATGGCAATGGAAAGGGGCATCTCTGGGCGCCAGGGCAGCAAAGGGGGCTTACCACTCTAGGCCTTCTCCCAGCTGCTCCCCAAAAACTGCGGCAGGTGGACACAGGTAACCAGGTTCTTGGTGATCATGGACAAAGAATTGAACCAAACACACAGAGAGTTTATAGCAGAAAGAGAGAGACCACATTTCTTAAGCAATAGTACAATCCACAGAACATGGCAGCAGGTCAGCTCTGAGTAGATTGACCTCAGGGGCTGGGGGGATTTTATTCTTATGGGGCAGATATTTCCTGACTAGTTTTGGTGGGTTTTATTGCTCAGGTACAAGTAGTTACACTACTTTAAAGCTACTGTGCATGTGGTCTCCCATGATTTTCCTTAACTGGCCACTGGGGAAAGGGGTCCCACTATGTTAATTTATTATAATGCTTTTATAATGAAGCAGAGGTCATGTAGCATCTTCTGCACAGGTGCATTCATGATTCACCATGACTCAGTGCCTTCCTAGAAAGCAGGAACAACCGGTCTTAGAACAGGGTCTCTGTCCTGTATTGATGTCCTTTGTCTTAGCCCTGGGGCACCCCTGGAGTTTCCTCCTTCCTGACTATCTCCTGCCCTCAACTTGACCAAGACTTCCACAAGTGTTATCAATCTTTCAGCAAAGCAGAAAGCCTAGAGTCTCAGTCTGAGAAAGAATCCCAAGCAAAGGGGAAGTTTGGGTATAAAGTACCAGCTTGGGAACTGGGTCTCAAACTTTCCTGAACCTCTCCCTCAAACTAATAGCACAGCTGGGCTTTGCAGGTCCATCAATGCAGAGAATGCTGCCCTCCTAACAGAGGTGTGGCCAAAACAAATGAGAGCAAGATGTT